>NC_081434.1:1600000-2240339 GCF_949786415.1 Peromyscus eremicus
TTGCCTCACATGCAGGAAGCCCAATGTTCCATCCCCAGTACCACAAAAAACTGGGGGTAGCAATGCATGCCAGTAATTCCAGAACCAGGAATGTAGAGACCAGATCAGAAAGAAGCTCACAGTCATCCTCAGCCTCCTAACTAGTTCAAGGCCAGACTGAGCTATCTGAGACCCTGTCTCAAAAAAAATAAAAATAGGAAATAGTCAAATATTCCCTTTATAAATGTCCATTTGTTTGTTTACTTTGAGACAGGATCTTTCTATGTCATCTTGGAACTTGCCATGAAAACTGGGTTGGCCTCAAACTAACAGAGATCCTCTGGTCTCTGCCTGCGAAGGCGGTGGTTAAAGGTGTGTGCCACAGTACCCTGAATCTTTTGTTTTATTTGGAGGGAATTGTCTTAGTCACTTTTCTGTTGCTGTGCTAAAACACCATGACCAAGGTGACTTGTAAAAGAAAAGTGTCTAGTTCCACTTACAGTTTCGGAGGACTAGAGTCCATGATGGCTAAGAAAAGGGACAGCTAAAAGCTCACATCCTGAACAAGGAGTCAGAGAGACACACTAGAGATGGTGGAGACTTTTGAAACCTCAAGACCCGGCCCCAGTGACACACATCCTCCAACAAGGCTACAGCTCCTGATCCCTCCCAAACGTTTCACCAGCTGGGGACCGAGTACTCAGAAATATGAACCAGCGGGGGCTGTTCTCATTCAAACCACACAAGCATGCCATCCGAAATGGCACCTGAAGGCCCATGTGTCACAGGCTTGGTTGCTGATGGGGTTTTAGGAAGTGATTGGATCATAAGAGCTCTGACTTCATTAATAGATGAATCCACTGATTAATCTATTAAAGCCATTTCAGATTAATGGCTGTCTTTGGACATGAAAGAAAGTAGCATGTGGACCCCGAGATCCGAGAAAGTAGATCTCTTAGGGAGAGTGCCCTGGAAGTGTCCTGCCTCCAGCTCCTTCTGCTGGGTTGTGGCCTTCTCTCCAGCATGAAGGGACAGGCTTTGCTCCCCCACATTTTCCCCATCATGATGTTCCGACTCCTGATGTGTGGGCACAGGAACAACAGACACAAGTGACCATGGACCAAAACCTCTGCAACTGTGATTTCCCAACTCAATTTGTGTTCTCAGGTATCTCGTCACAGTGTGGGAAGGACTGTCACTTAAAGAAAGTCTTTGCTAGCACACCTCCTGGAGCTACACACAGGTCTGGCTCAGTTTCTAGGGTGATATAGAAGAAGAAAGACAAGGGGAAGGACACAAGTTTTTGTTTTCTTTTCTTTTGTTGTGTTTTTCCAGGCAGGGTTTTTCTGTGTAGCCCTGGCTGTCCTGGAACTCGCTCTGTAGACCAGGCTGGCCTTGAACTCACAGATTGACCCCTCGAGTGCTGGGATCAAAGGTGTTTGCCAACATCGCCCTGCTAGGGCAGGAGTTTTGTGTCTTCAGATATAGAAGAGGATTTTAGATTCTAGCCATGGTTCTAGACGTTCATTTCTTGTAAAGTATCTGTGTTGTGCACAAAGTTCATTCTTTGTTTTGCAATACCTGAGCTTTAAGATTTCTTGAAGTGATTATGTGTGATAAAAAGTAGAGATAGAGGGTTGGGATGCAGCTCAGGTGATAGAGTACCTGCTTAGCACACACAAAGCCCTAGGCCAGATCCTGGCATGGAATAAAACCAGGCGTGGTGACACATGCTTGTAATCCTAGTGCTTATGTGTTGGAGTCAGCAAGACCAGAAGCTCAAAACCAAAGCTCAAAGTATGAAGTATGTGTGTGAGTGTAAGCCTGCATGTGCGTGGAGGTCAGAGGACAACTTTTGGGAGTATGTTCTTCCCTTCTGTAGTGGGTTTGGGGACTTGAACTCAAATCATCGGGCTTATGTGGAAAGCACCTTTTCCTGATGAGCTGTCTCTCCGGCCCTGAATTTGTGTTACAAGTTCTCTTCCTCCAGAAAATGTTTTCAAATATTAATACATTTGATTTCAATAAAAAAGAGTTTGGTTGCCTGGCATGGTGGTGCTCAGCTGTAGTCACAGCAGGTAGGAAGCAGAAGCAGGAGAATCAGGAGTTCAAGGCCAGCCTCCGCTACAGCCTGGGCTACATGAGACCCTGAGTTCAAGGCCAGCCTCTGCTACAGCCTGGGCTACATGAGACCCTGTGTTCAAGGCCAGCCTCTGTTACAGCCTGGGCTACATGAGACTCTGGAAACAAACAAACACAAAACAATAAAAGCTTTTGTTTTATTTTGTTTTTCAAGACAGGGTTTCTCTGTGCAGCCCCGGCTGTCCTGGATCTCGCTCTGTAGCCCAGGCTGGCCTTGAACTCACAGAGATCCACATGCCTCTGCCTCTGCCTCCTGAGTGCTTGGATTAAAGGCATGAGTCACCACTGCCCATCATAAAAGGTTTTTGTTGATATACTTTTGTACAAAAGATATGTACACACAAGCCGGGCGGTGGTGGCACACGCCTTTAATCCCAGCACTCGGGAGGCAGAGGCAGGCGGATCTCTGTGAGTTCGAGGCCAGCCTGGTCTCCAAAGCGAGTTCCAGGAAAGGCGCAAAGCTACACAGAGAAACCCTGTCTCGAAAAACCAAAAAAAAAAAAAAAAAAAAAAAGATATGTACACATATGTACACATATAATATTTACCCTTTGATGTCTTCTAGTATAAGACTACATTAAATATTTTCTAGATTGGGCTTTTATCATTACTGCTCATACAGAATTAGAAGACAGCTATGCCCACCCTATACCACCGACACTGTTTCCTCTATACAACGTTGATCAAAACAACTTAAACAAACACTGGACCTGGTCTCATAGGCCTATAACCCCAGCACTCTAGGAATCGAGGCAAGAGAATCAGAAGCTCCATGTCATTCTTGGCTATATAGCCAGTTTGAGGCTAGCCTGAGTTACAAGACCTGCTGTCTCAAAATTAACTAATTCAATCTTAAAAGCAAACAAGCAAAGTCCCCATTTTAAAAAATGTTTTTAGTCAGGTATGGTGGCACGCACTTTTAATTTCAGCACTGAGGAGAGAAAAGACAGAATTCTAGACCAGCCTAGTTTATACATCGAGTTCCATGCCAGCAAGCCTACAAAGTGAGACCCTGCCTCAAATAAGTAAGTAAGTAAATACATGTATTAAATTTGTTTAGTTATTTATTTGTGTGTGCATACACTCATTACACGGCTTAGAGGTCAGAGAGCAACTTGCAGGAATCGGTTCTCTCCTTCCACCATGCAGGTCCAGGAACAGAACTCAGGTTTTGAGGCTTGGCAGAGTCATCTCATTGGTCCACAAAAGCCTGCTTCTATTTTTTTTTTTTTGAGTTTATAAGTTTATAATTTTCAAAATGTATATAACTATTGAATTAAATTTATCATGCCCAATAGAATGAAAGATTAACTAACTGTTGTAGCTGCTTTTGCTGCCAGGGTCTCTACTGTGCTAGCTGTAGTAAGCAATTATGAAATGGTAATCCCAGAAACAGGAGCAGCGGTGTCCACCACTGCTATAACAGCAACAACAGCAGCAGCAATGTCAAATTCTCTTCTGGAACGTGTGGACATCCACTGGCATGGACACAACTCCAGAAACACGAACTGCCAAGGCTCATTTTTCTTGATCCAAGCATGACTTAGGCTGGCAGCTCTTCTGGAGAATCCAAAAGCATGGCTACAGTTCCTAGGAAAAGCCTGCTTCTTATCAGGTGTGACACTGCACATCTGTAATCTGATATTCTGTAGAACCCATAAATTCCAGAGTAGCCTGGGCAAGAGAGTAAATCCCCCACCCCCATACACATAGGCATACGTGACAACCTCTTCTTTCTTTTTCTTCCTCCTCCTCCTCCTTTTTCTTTCTTCCTTCCTTCCTTCCTTCCTTCCTTCCTTCCTTCCTTTCTTTCTTTCTTTCTTTCTTTCTTTCTTTTTGGTTTTTTGAGACATTGTTTCTCTGTGTAGCCCTGGCTGTCCTGGAACTCACTCTGTAGACCAGGCTGGCCTTGAACTCAGAGATCTGCCTGCCTCTGCCTCCCGAGTGCTGGGATTAAAGGCTCATATATGACTTTTTTAGGGATACTGGAGATTAATGTTAGGGCCTCACACATACTAAGCAATTAGTTCTACTATTGAGCTGTATCCTTTCTTTCTCTTTGATAGATTCTCACTAAATTGACTGGTCGGGCCTTGAACTTGTGGTCCTCCTGCCTCAGCCTCCCAAATAACTAGGATTACAGGATTTAAAAAAAGATTTTTTAAGATCTTTGATCTCAGAACAAACAGCTTTGTCCACCTTCAGTATTATACAGTTATTTTGTATTTCCTTAGTTTCTTCCTCCCCCTCCTGACAAAATGGCCAGCCTGGCGCTCACTATAAAGACCAGATCGGCCTTGAATTTTCACCAGTCTTCCTGCCTCTGCCCTTTAAATGCTGGGGCCACAGACGTGGGCTTGCAAGGCCAGCTGTGTTTTACTAGTTCCTGCTCTTTGTTATTTTCTTTATTCCAAGCTAGCTTTGAATTTGCCCTGTAGCCCAGGATGGCCCACGTTACAGTTATGAGACACCACCTTTGACTCTCCAATTTTATGTCCATTTAATTCTTGCCTCAGCCAAATAACACAGAAAGCTGATGGGAAGCCACGCTCTCCCCTGTTCTGCAGAGAGAAGCCACAGTTCACATTCACTTGGAAGAGACAACAGCATACCTGTGTCGTCTTGCCCCAGGGCTCGGTGAGCTCTCCTGTCCTCTACCATAAAATAACCAGGAGGCAGCTAACCAGAGGGACGTCTCCCAGAATCTCATGATAGCGATAACATCACGCCTGGGACTGGTCAAGCCAGGAATGTCAGGCTCCTCGCATAACTTGGTAAGGCATGCTGCCTTTATTTTAAAGGTCTTCTCAGAATTAACTGAAGAATACCCTGCAGTTGAACGGCCTCTGTCCTCTTTTCTGCCCTTCTTTACTGTAAGATTCCAAGAGCTTTGTCCATGAATGCATTGTATCCTGCCTGACTTTCCCCCAGGAAACTCCTGCCATGTCCAACAGAGAGCACCAACCAGCCAAAAAGAATCCAAAAGAAAATTGGGACTTTAACATGTTGAGAAAATTAAAGTTAAAAAAAAAATTATGGGCCAGACAGCGGTGGCTCATGCATGCCTTTAATCCCAGAACTCAGGAGGCAGAGACAGGTGAGTTTGAGGCCAGCCTAGTCTACACAGCAAATTCCAGGACAGCCAGGGCCACACAAAGAAACCTTGTTTTTTGTTTTGTTTTGTTTTTATTTGTTTGTTTGTTTTCAAGACAGGGTTTCTCTGTGTAGCTTTGGAGCCTATCCTGGAACTCACTCTGTAGACCAGGCTGGCCTCGAACTCACAGAGATCTGCCTGGCTCTGCCTCTGGAGTGCTGGGATCAAAGGTGTGCTCCACCACTGCCCAGCAAGAAACCCTGTCTTGAAAAACAAAACAAAACAAATGAACAGAAATGGTGGAATAGGGGCAGGAGATGGCTGACTGGTTTGCCATCAAACCAGAAGACCTGAGTTTGGTCCCTGAGACCTGATAGAAGGAAAAACAACTCCTGGACGTTGACCTCCACATGCACCCCGTGGTGCGCACACACACACACACACACACACACACACACACACACACACTATAATTTCATTTGTTTGTTTTTAATCTTTCCTGGAACTCAGAGAGATCCGCTTGCCTCTCCTACCTGAGTGCTGGCATTAAAGGTGTTCCACCACCACAAACAAACAAACAAAAAAACCAGAGGGGAGAGAAAGGATATAACAATATGTGTGTACCGTAATGGAAGCTATCCTATCTAGAGAAAAACAGAGTATGCAGGAGAAAGGGAAAAGTGGTAGAAACTCAGCTTCTATCCAAACATATTCAGAACATACTTGGATATGAAAGGGATGCACAGTCCTCTGAGTGGACTTTAGGAGAAAACTCTAATTTACCATCTTATGCCTACAAATAACTGGGTGTGCATATGATTCAACTCAGACACATCACGGGAAGAGACATGGGCAATAGAGTAAAGCTTATGTTAATTGTCAATTAAATAGAAAACCACTTAAATGACACCCCTTACCATCTAGCACCTCTTTTCTTTAGATCCCATAAAAGAAGCCTCAGGCACTAACCTGGAACCTTCACTTCTTCCACCCCAAGAAGCTCCCTCATGTCTCTGGCAGCATTTCCAATCTGAGCCGTCACCTTGCCTTTGACTAAAGCTTCCTCTCTGTTATGATTTTTATTTCTTTTATTTTTGAAATTATAATAATTACATCAGCTCCCCCTTCCCTTTCCTCCCACATACTACTCCTTGCTCTTTCAAATTCATGGCTTCCCTTTTTTCATTAACGGTTGGTTGTTACCTGCATATACGTACGTATGTACATATTCCTAAATATAACCTGCTCTGTCTGTATAATGTTATTTGTGTGTATGTTTTCAGGACTGACCATTTGGTATTAGGTAACCAATGGCTGTTCTCCTCTCAAAGACTGTTGAGGTCCCCTGTCCCTCTCCCATCCACTTCTGTCTGTCTATTGTTGCTCTCTTTGTTCAGCTCGTGTTTGGGCAGTGATTTTGGTGAGACTTTATGGGTGTAGCTTCTGACATTACTAAGAGACACAATCTCACAGCAAACTCCCTGATCCTCTGACTTTTACAGTCTTTCCACCCCCTCTTCTGGAATGTTCCCTCAGACTTAGGTTCTGGAGTTGTTTTGTAGATGTGTCCACTGGGACTGGGCTCCAGTTGATATCTTCCAATCTGTGTGTACCTATTTTCAATTCCTCTGAGTAAGACACCAAGAACCCGGAAGCACCCTATCCAGACACCGACCGTTGGAAACAGCGACACTCCCTCGAACCAAGAACTGAGACAGGAGGATTGCTGTAGGTTTGAGGTCTCAAAAGCAGAAAGGGGGCTAATGAGATGGCTCTCTCACACACAAATAGAGAAATAAATGTAATTTTAAAATTATTAAGAGCCAGGTAGTGGTGGCGCACGCCTTTAATTCCAGCACTCGGGAAGCAGAAGATCTTTGTGAGTTCGAGGCCAGCCTGGTCTACAGAGGCAGTTCCAGGACAACCAGGACTACACAGAGAAACCCTGTCTCAAAAAAACCAAATGAACGAAAAAAAAGGTACCTGCTACCAAACCTGATAGCCTGAGTTTGGTCCCCAGGATCCACATGGTGGACAGGGAACTAACTCCTCAACCCACCCACCCAAGTTGTCTTCTGATCTGGACATATACATGTGAACTTGTGCACACACGTGTGCGCACACGCACAAACACACACACACACACGCACGCACGCACGCACGCACGCACGCACGCTAAAGCAACCACAAAAGCCGAGGGGGCAAGAATGAAGAAAGAATGGGATGCAGGGTAAACAGAGTGCTCACAAAGCCTCCCTTCTTTCAATTAATGTATTCGTGGCAGCAATGAATGTATTCATGGAAGCCTTGACAGAGCTGGTCAGCAATACAGCAGTTTTGTGCACTGTTTATATCCCGGATGCTCAGGATGCGGTCTCGCTTAGTGGTGAAGAATGAATTGAGTGCCCAGAGCACATAGACCTTGGATCTAGCTGGGAGAGGTGGGGTCGAGGATAACACAGCTGGCATTCACTGAAAGCTCCACCAAGGCTGAGAACAACGTCGTTACTGAGGGCTCTTGGCCTGCCTCTTCCTTACTTATTTCTTTATTTAGAGACATGATTTTCCTGTGTGTAGTCTTGAGCAGCCTGGAACTAGCTGTGTAACCCAGGCAACCTCCTGGCAGTCTTCCCGCCCCAGCCTCTCCAGCGGCTGGAGATGACAAGCAGGAGCCATGACACCCATGTCTGCCTCTTCCTCTTATGTCCAAACAACCGTATGGTAGATAGCACAGTTCTTTTTCTCTCTTGCTGGGCAATGAACTCAGGGCCTGGTACACACCAAGCAACCACTCCACATGCCAACCCTACAACCAATTTTGAGCAAGGAAACTTCTTTGAGAGAACAGGGCCTTGAGTAATGTCTTAGTTAGGGTTTCTATTGCTGTGACGAAACACCATGACCAAAGGCAATTTGGGGAGGAAAGGGTTTATCTGGCTTACACTCCCACATCCTAGTCCATCACTGAAGGAAGTCAGGGCAGGAACTCAAGCAGGGCTGGAACCTGGAGGCAGCAGCTGATGCAGAGGCCATGGAGGGGTGCTGCTTACTGACTTGCTCCTCATGGCTTGCTCAGCTTATTTTCCTAGAGAACCCAGGGCCACCAGCCTAGGGATGGTACCTAGGGATGGCTGGGCCTGCCTACATCAATAACTAATTAAGAAAATGCCCTACAGCTGGGTATTATGGAGGTATTTTCTTCTTCTTCTTCTTTTTTTTTTTTTCTTTTTTGAGACAGGATTTCTCTGTGTAGCCTTGGCTGTCCTGGAACTCACTCTGTAGACCAGGCTGGCCTTGAACTCACAGAGATCCGCCTGCCTCTGCCTCCCGAGTGCTGGGATTAAAGACATGAGCCACCACTGCCTGGCTGGCATTTTCTTAATTAAGATTCTCTCCTCTCAGATGACTTTAGCTTGTGTCAAATTGACATACAACTATCTAGCACACTAACCACATTGAAAGGCTCTTTGATTATGGGGTATGTGTGGGTGACCAGCCCATAGGAACTTGTAGATAGAATGATAGGCCTAGTGAGAAGAAGAAAGACAGAAACACAGGACAGCTTCTGGAGGGACCTGGGTCAATACCCAACGGCCCAGAACTTTATTCAAAAGGGCTTTTTATAACAATGCCAAGGGGGCGAGGCAAAGACCTCCCCCTTGCTAGATACAGCCAAGTGTTGACCCTTCCAAACACCTGGTACCCAGGCCCATGGTCCAGTCATCTTCTTACGCAGTCCCGCTGGTAAAGTGAGCTCAGCTCTCACTAGGAGAACTCTGTGGGCTCCCACAGGTATGAAGGTGGAAGAGGAGACCCTTAAATAATCTTAAGTAACCAGCCCCTGACAGGAGGCGGTCCTCCATTGTTGTGCTGGCTGTCCATCAACCCTGAGTCAGTATCTGTAGCCAAGCAACATTTGAACACTGAGCTACACCTTAGCCCTGAAAAGAGTTTGAATCTGACCAGATGAAGTCTAGGTATACTATCATAAGAAATCCTGGGTCAAATTCTGAGCCCTCCCCTTCTGTCACCAGGAGATAGATTTGGAGAAAATTTAGAAGTTTCCAATTCTGAAAAGCTGAGGTGACATCCCTGGATCACATGCATTTTGTGGGTTTGGGTCTGGATACTAGAAATCGAAGCCACAGCTTCAAGAATACTAGGCAAACACCACACACACACACACACACACACACACACACTTCTATTTTGTGACAGTGGTCCTGGGTTCTATAGGAAAATAGGCTGAGCAAGCCATGAGGAGCAAGCCAGTAAGCAGCGCCCTCCATGGCCTCTGCATCAGCTGCTGCCTCCAGGTTCCAGCCCTGCTTGAGTTCCTGCCCTGACAGACAACTTCTAAGTTGTTCTGACTGGCCTTAAACCTGCTGGTCTCCTGCCTCAACCCGGCCTCCATTAAAGGTTGTGCTCTTGCTTATACTAGTGTGAACGTTACGTAAGAGGTCCAGGAAAGGCCAAGAGTAGATAAGCCCTTAGGTTGCACATCCGTTCAGGAGCAAGTTTAACCCCCGCGAGGGATGGGGGCAGGGGGGAAATGGCTCAGTGGTTAAGAGCACTTGCTCTTCCAAAGAACCAGGGTTCGAGTCCCCAGACCCATATGGCAGCTTACCGCAGTTTGTAACCCCAGTTCCAGGGGATCCGACGGCTTTTCTTCTGGCCTCCACAGGTACTTAAATGCGTTTGCGGAGAAATCGTGACCTGAGTGCCATCCGCCAACCACTTGTAAAAGTGGAAAAGAGATAACTGACTCCATGAAGTTATCTCCCGGCTTCCACGCACGCGCAAATGGTAGCACGCGCGCGCGCGCCCCACATACACACGGTAAGAATAACAAACAGTTTTTTAAAACAGTTGTAGCGGGAGAGCTGGACACGGTGGTGCACATCTGTATTTGGAAGGTGGAAGCAGAAGGATCATTCTGAGTCTCAGATCGACACCTGTCTCAGCCTCATAATATATTCGAGGCCAGCCTGAGCTATAATGAGACCCTGTCTCTAAAACTAAACCAAACCAAACAAAAACAATAAACAGATAAACAACAGAAAAGAAAGGAGTTTGCTAGTAGTCTTCCCCGAGGGTAAGTTCTCCAGGCAAAATCTGGAATGCCAACTAATTAAGAGATGAGAAATGCAACGGGTTGGCACCAGGGGGCGCCGGCCGGACCCGTCCGGGACCTAGCAACCCGGGGTTCGCCGCGCCACCTCCGCGCGTGCCGGGGGGTTCCGGGTGCGGTGCGGCTCGTGGGCGCCGTCCTCAGGGACCTCTCCGCGCCCCTCTCCACCGTCCCCTCCGGGTGTGAGCGCCTCCGGGGGTGTGCCCCTCGGGGTCCGCGGAAGAGAGGCGGGAACGGCGGCCGCCCGGACGGCGCGGTCCCCCGGAGACAGCTGTTCTCCGCGGCGGCCGTGGGGGGCAGCAGCGGGGACCGCGACAGGTGCGGGAGCCCCTCCCAGGGCAGGCGGGGAAGGCGGACTCCGGGGAGGGAAGGTCTGTTCCCAGGCTGGAAACCACCCCCGCCCCCCTGGGCAAATCCCCCCGAGAGGCCGGGCCGGCGCCGGGTCTGCGGGAGGAAGCGGCGGCCGGAGACAGTGCAATTTCACGCGGTCTCCGGGGCTCGGGTTCCCGGGCCGGATGCATGAGTTATGTTATAGGGGACTTTACGTCCCGGGGAAACTGAGGTGGCATGAACGGCCTCGGCTCAAAAACAACCTCCCACTCAAAAAAAATAGAAATATTCACACTCGCAAAGGAAAAAAAACAAAATCCCTCAAGTGATCCAACCGGCTCGGGGAGTTGAGTGATTTGGTTAGGGGGCGAGGCCAGCTTCAGGGGGCTGGGCTTGGGCGCGCTCCCCACCCGCGCTCACCACCTTTCCCCCGGCCTGGGGACATTTGGAGTCTTGATCTCCTCTTAGCCATCTCCGGGGGAAATTGCTGGAGAGAGAGACCCCTCCTTGACCCTCTCGGCCAAGCAAGCCGCGGGCTGGCGGGGCGGGCGAGCTCGCTCCGGGCGGGTGTCCCAGGCTCACAACCACCGCCACTCCAGCCTCGCACGGGAGGGGGCGCGGCCGTGACTCACACCCCCTTCCCCCTCATTCCCTCCCTCGATCCCTCCCTCCCTCCTCCCTCCCAGACAGACACCCTCCCCTGCCGTCCCGCTCCGGACTCCGACTCCCGGCTCCAGTTGCAGATTGCAACCTCCGCGGCCGCCGCCGTCGCCGCCCCACCGATTCCCGCGGGCTTGCTCAGGTGGCTGTCGCTTCGATGTCCTCCTAAATCAGGGCCCCCCCCCCGGGCCAGACTCGGCTGGGACTCCCTTCACCCTCCGCTGGAATCATGAGGGCGATGGGGACGCTGCAGGTGCTGGGCTTCCTTCTCAGCCTGGCCCGGGGTTCCGAGATGGGCAGCTCTCAGGCAGGTAAGCGGCGCGGGGCGCCCCGGCAGCCTGGAAGCGGAGAGCGCGACCTGAGCGCGCGCAGACCCTGGGCCAGGGGTTCGGGTTCCGATGCGCTGAACTGGGGGCTGCGACCCCGAGTTCACAGGACCCGCCCGAAAGGGGACCCCGTGGCTCGGTTCTCGGAGTGGGCTGGGCAGGGACTGCATTCCTGGATGCCCACCCTTCTCCCCAGGGCGTCGCTGACCCTCTGATGGGTCTTTTTTTTCTGATCAGGTTGATGTGAACAGGAGTTTTGAGAGCCTTGCAGAGAGGGCGGGCAGGGACCTTTCTGTAAACCTGAGGAGCCTTGGCTCGAAGGGTCTCCGTTTGCTCTCGGGTTCCCTGGCCCCCACCCCACCCCAGGTTTCAGCAACCCCCCAGTTTCGTTGTTTTGCCGACAGGGCGGAGCTAGGCAAGGGTTGGAAGTTGTTGTTTTCTGATGTTGGAAAAACAAGAATGGCACCTCCTCTTCCGTGAGCGGGGCTGTCCTGAGAAGGTTGAGATTAACCTGAGGGCCAAGTCCAGGTGACATCAGAGAGGCCTCACGGAGGGTGCCCGCCTGCCTTCCCACAAGATAAGCTGGTCCCCGAGTTAACCAACTTCCTTCTCTTTACCAATACCCAGGTCCATTCAATTAACATGTTGAGCATCTGCTATATACTATACTATCCCGGGATATATACCCTGAGCTGGAGGTGTGGGGGAAAGGACAATTAGACCTGTTTCTCTCTCCCATCTGAGGTCACTTCTCCCACCTTCTGAACATTCTATTCCGTGAACTCGCTCCTAGATCCAACTTTTGCCCTGCCCCCATTCAATTTATTGTCTAACTTCAGACAGAGCCCAGACTGTACTTCTCTATGCCTCCTATTCCGCGCCATCTGAGCCCATTCCTGTGGGCGTCTCTGGGACCGTGGACACCTGAAGAGTTCTGGAGTTGGTGTAATTAGAGTCCCGTTGATCTCGCTCCTTCCCCCGCCCCCAGGTCTCAGCTTAGGGTACAGCCAGGGCCCCTTCCCCAGAGTGGGAGTGGGAGAGACCACCTGTGCTTACCCACAGTTGCTGGGCCTAAATTTAGCCCCTGGGATCTTGAGATGTGAACACTCCCAGCTGGTGGAGGGGGTGGTCTGGAGACTGGAGTGGGAGGGGCCGGGGAGTGACGGGATCACTCTTCCATCTGACTGTGCCCCCCCCCCTTAACCAGGAACCCCGGAGTCCGGGATTCCCACTACCCTTCCTAAGAGGCAGAGAGCAAGCGTGGTCGGGTCTCTCTCTCCCCTTTATCTCTATCCTGCAGCCTCTGGGCATCCGGCCCTGTCTCAAGCCTTGTATAGCCCCTTTGTCCACGTGTGTGTGTGTGGCTGGGGCAAAGTGGAGGGGGAGGCTCCTGAGGGCTGGAAGTTCTTGCTCTGTCCACCCCTAGTCTGTGCTCTCTACATAAGAAGGGCTCTGAATCGCTCCTCTTTGAGTTCAGGTCCCGCGCACAGGCAGTTCCCCCGGCTGCCTTGCCCAGGTCCCCAGTTGCCTGGTTCCTCCTGTGGTTGTTTATACTCCTGTCCTGCCCCGGCCCTTTGCCCCTGTTTGTGAAATGTGGACTTTACCCTCAGGGTGGCAGGTAACTGAGACCTGCAAGGCCTTGCAAAGCATAAGACACAAAGTGTACAAGGTACTGTGAGCAGGTGGGATGGACTGGCCACTTGTAACGCTTCCCAGGACGGAGCCCAGGGGAAAACTAGTGTATGTTTCTGAGGCAGGGGAAACAACCGTGTACGTGGTTGTGTGCCAGTCGCGCGCCGCGGTGTGACCGTGCTCATGTGCACCTACACATCACTTCCCTGTACGGAGATCCTAGCTCCTCCCTTATCTGGGGAAGAAGGGTTGGCACCTTAACGTGGAAGAGGGGTGTCCTGCCGGGAAGGGGACAGGGGTGTGGCTGTTTCAGAAATGACTAACTAGTCTTCCACTTCAGCCCAAGGACCCTGGGTTCCCAGTGCCCCTGGGAGCTCCTAGCCTGTTTATGCCTCCTTGCGGGATTGACCCACTCTTTCTATCCTGGAGATAGGGAAGAGGGTCTAGAGAAGGGGAAGACTAGAGGGGTGTCGGGGAAGCTGGGGCCTCTGACCCTCCCATGCTGCGCTCCTGCCCCGCCCCAGGGAAGGGTGGTTAGAACAGGTGGTTCGTTGGTACCCCTCACCCCCACCCTCTCCATGTGCTTTCCTTTCGCTGTGTCGGATGGAAAAGGCTTAGAACTCCAAGGGCCAAGACTTCCTATAGCCCGTTGCCCTCCCCTTTTACAAGGGAAAAGTGGAAGGCCAAGACTGAAGTGTACGGGCCACTCTTCTGGGCTCTCCCCCTGGAGTGCCTGCTGGAGAGCATTGGCCACAGTTAGAAGTCTTTTTAATGAATCCCGCTGACAGTGAGTTTGGGAAGAAGGCTTTGTAGTGGAGAGTCTGTTCTGTTTCTCTCCAGGGCTGCACAGGGATGCTGGGGGAGCTGGAGCATGTTGGCTTAGGGGAAGGGAAACCAGAGTTCAGGAAGGGGGAGGCCGCCAGCTCCTTATCCAGCTTCAGAGACAAAGCTCCCATTGACCCCCACCCTACTACCAGGGTTTCTCCCTCCAGTGAGGTCACTTGTCTGAGCCCAAAGCTCCAGGGTAAGAGGGGGGTGCTGCTAAGGATGGGGTGTCTGGGATAGGGTGGGGCAGCCCCCTCCTCCTGGATAGAATCGCCTCATTGTGGGCTGAACTGTGGCCCCAGGCACTGCCCCCATCCTCTGCCCCCATCCCACCCTCCGTAGACACAATAGGGGCTGTGTGCTAGCCCCAAAGAGATGTTTATTCCAGGGCCTAGAGAGAGGCTGGATGGGGGCAGAGAAGTAAGTGCCTTAGTTGAGGAGGAGTGGGTAATCAAAGTTTGATCCCTGTCCTTTCTAGGGAGAGGAAAAGTCCCCTGATATCTTCCTTCTGTATTAACCCCTCGTTGCCCAAATTAGTACCTGAAAGAGGCACAGTGGGGACTCTGGTGAGGAGAGCAAGAGAAGTGAGGAGGCCCCAGCCTTGGAGGCCTAGTGGGCAGGGTTAGAGGCAACTGAATGTAACTGAGGGCCACTGAGGGGCTTTCACAGAGGGGACGTCTAGCTTACCTATCCTACCTCCATTTTTACAGTGTGTCCTGGGACTCTGAATGGGCTGAGTGTGACTGGTGATGCTGAGAACCAGTACCAGACCCTGTACAAGCTGTACGAGAGGTGCGAGGTGGTGATGGGCAACCTTGAGATTGTGCTCACGGGACACACCGCCGACCTTTCCTTCCTGCAGGTGAGCATGCACAGCCCTCCCTCAGCCTCTCCCCTCCTGGTTCCTCTTACCTTTCCCTCTCTCAGGACCACCCTGTGCTGCATTCAGCATTCCTAAGACTCAGTAGCTCCTAAGGCTCAAACCTGTGTATGTAGGAGGACAGTGACTATAATGGGGGGTGGGAAGTTCTGGTCCTATAACCAGGGATATGTAGACGCTGGCCATGAGAAAGGGACTGTATAGTAAGCTGTTAGTTTGTCTTTGGCTCTTTAGGGGATGCCTACCACCCAGCTCCCAAATAAATTCACACACGGAGGCTCACGCTTAATTATGAATGCCCAGCCTTAGCTTGGCTTATTTCTAGCCAGCTTTCCTTAACTTAAATTATCCTGTCGACTACCTTTTGCCTCTGGGCTTTCCCTGTTCTCTAACTTCTGTAAATCTTACTCTTACTCTGTGGCTGGCTGTGTAGCTGGATGGCTGGCCCCTGATGTCTTCCTCCTTCCTCTCCTGTTTCTAGATCTCTCCTCCCAGATTTCTCCCTCTACGTATTCTCCCTGCCTGCCAGCCCCGCCTGTCCTTCCTCCTGTCTCGATATTGGCTGTTCAGTTCTTTATTAGAACATCAGGTGTTTTAGACAGGCACAGTAACACAGCTTCACAGAGTTAAACAAACACAACATAAACAAAAGTTAACACATCTGAAAATAGTGTTCTACAACAGTAAGCCGAAGGACCCAGAGGCACCTGGAGAGATGAGGGAGGGACTCAGCCAGAGCCTTCCTCTTATGAGTGACTCTGAGAAGAAATATAGGTAGAAAATGAGGTCCTTAGTCATTTCTGTGGCTGTTTGTTCACAAAAGTGGCACAGTAGTGTGACAACATACTCTCTACAAATTAGGAACTAGAGAGAATTCAGAGCTGGGGTTATAGCTCAGTGGCGGGGTGCTGTCAGAACGTGCATGAGGTCCTGGGATCAGTCCCTAGGGAGGCTGGGTACAGTGACATGCACCTGAGGAAACTCATCTACTGAGGAAGCTGGGGTGGGACAATGCTTGATGGAGCCCAGGAGTTCAAGACCAATGAGTTCAGGACTGGGGTTAGAGGGCCACCGTGGCTCAGTGGTAGAGCACTTGCCTAACATTAAAATAGTAATAATAATAAAATGAGTTAAGGGTTCCCTTCCTCAGTGTCTTAAAGGAGAGGGAGCCTGAGGCCTCACCTCGTTGTGCGTTCACTGACATGACCTGTTCTATCACAGTGGATCCGAGAGGTGACGGGCTACGTCCTCGTGGCCATGAACGAATTCTCTACACTACCCTTGCCTAACCTCCGAGTGGTACGGGGAACCCAGGTCTACGATGGGAAGTTTGCCATCTTTGTCATGTTGAATTATAACACCAACTCCAGCCACGCTCTGCGCCAGCTCCGCTTCACTCAGCTGACTGGTTAGTGTCCGAGGATTCCCTCTGGTCTTGCTCTCCGAGCCTCCCCGCTGACAGGCAAGCCCTGGAGGATGACCCAAGATGGCTCACTCTGAGCTCATTTTAGCTGCCTACTACCTTGGTGGTCTCCAAGTCCTCCGTCCTTTAAGCAGTAGAGGGCCCCAGGAGGGAGCTGGGGGCGTCTGCTCCAGGAAGGAGGGAACCCTATGTGTCTGTGGGGCGGGACTGGGAATTGGATCTGTTGCCCATTCCTCCAACTTTGAAGTGCAAGTGTCGCTTGACATCCCTCCTTCCCTGGAGATTTCCCTTTGCCCCGACCAGCTGGAAGAGAGCAGTGGGTTACGTACCACCTGGGAACCCTCTGCTCTCCCTGTCCCAGTTGCTTGGAAAACACTCAGGTAAGCCTAGGGGATTGACTCAGGATGTCCTGTCCTCCTTTCTCTGCCCCTCCCCCACTGGCTAAACCAGATCTAGACAGGTGTCTGGAGAGGCAGGAGTTTCTGACTCCTCCTCTCCTAGGGCCAGCTTTTCCTGAAGCCTGAGTCTGACTGGACCACCTGTGGGTCAGGCCCATGACGCTCCCACCCCCCCACCCCCACCCCCACCCCCGGATCTGAGTGTCCTTGGGATGGGTAGGAAAGTACAGAAGAGTTGAGCTGTGGTCTTCAGCCCGTCGCTTTTCTCCCCACTACAGAGATTCTGTCCGGGGGTGTTTATATTGAGAAGAACGACAGACTTTGCCATATGGACACAATTGACTGGAAGGACATCGTGAGGGTCCAAGGGGCTGACATTGTGGTGAAGAACAATGGTAGAAACTGTAAGTGGTGGTGGTCAAGCTGGTTCCCGTTGCCCCAGCAAACCAGAGTGACTCCTTGCCCACCCCTACTGGATCCTTTATCTGAACCCACCTTCCCCAGACAGTTACCCTAGTCCCTTGACCCAAGAGCCTGCCTGCCAGGAAGGACCAGGTCCGTCTCTTGTATATCCGGAAGTATATTTGGTATATCCGGAAAAGAGGCCAAAGTTGTCTGGATGCTAAGCAGGGAGACCAGATCTGGACTAACCCCGATTGCTCTTGCCAATATGACATCTCCCTGCTGCCCTGACCTAGTCTTCTGCTCCTGTTCACCCAGGCACAGAATCTGTTTGTCTGGGAGGAACCGAGTTCCTGGGATGGCACTGGGGCTGAGGTTGGCATCTGATCCAGTCCCTCCCCCTCAGCTGCCCAGTGGGTAGTGTGGGGGAGTGGCTCCACCCCTTGTTGACAGGTTCACTAGAGCCCAGCCCTGCTCTCCAAGGGCAGGGAGGGACACAGCCCAGGGCTCTTGCTTCCTGGGATTGAGGTGCTTGTGTGCTGACATCATACTCTGTTGATTCAAGCAAGCCTTTCTCAGCCCTGATGGCCCTGCTTCCCATCTAGGTCCACCCTGTCATGAGGTCTGCAAGGGGCGATGCTGGGGGCCTGGACCAGAAGACTGCCAGATATGTGGGTTTGATTTCCTTCTACAGAGTTAAAGCTCACACCCTCTCGTACCCCCCCCCCCCATGCAATCCTGCCTGTGTCAAACCTAACAGTCAAAATGAGCGGTGGCGGCGGCCTCTGAATTTAGCCTGACTGTCATACTCTTTTCATAGTGACCAAGACCATCTGTGCTCCTCAGTGTAACGGTCATTGCTTTGGGCCCAACCCCAACCAGTGCTGCCATGATGAGTGTGCAGGGGGCTGCTCGGGACCCCAGGACACAGATTGCTTTGTACGTAGTGGTCCCGTCTGCCTGTGCTCTGGAATGGGGGTACAGGCTTTGGGGAGGAGTAGGGGTATTTAGAAGACACAAATTTTAGGGATCGTTTTCATTCCCAGGCCTGCCGACACTTCAATGACAGTGGGGCTTGTGTGCCCCGGTGTCCGCAGCCTCTTGTGTACAACAAGCTAACGTTCCAGCTGGAGCCCAACCCCCACACCAAGTACCAGTACGGAGGGGTCTGTGTTGCCAGCTGTCCCCGTGAGTGTTTGAGGGGAAGGGACAGTGATTGTGGACCCAAGATTCTCCACAAAAGTTTGGGATGCGAAAGGGATCAAGTTAGATGTTAACTAACTTGATGTGATCATGTGACCTCACCGAGTGAGTGACAGTCTATGCCAGTGCCCCTGACTGCTTCCTCCAGGCTGGCTGGGGCCAGTTGGAACCACCAGGAGCAAAGGGGGCTGTGAACACAGCTTAGCTGGTGCTTGCCTAGTGTACACAAAGCCCTGGGTTTGAAAGCTCCAATACCACATAAACTGGGAGGGACTGTGTGCTGTAATCCCAGTGCTCGGAGATACAGACAGGAGCATCAGAAGCTCGTGGCCATCCTCAGCTACATGAGGAGTTTGATGCCAGGGCTAGAAACACACAGCTCAGCAGCTGAGAACAGTTGCTGCCCTTCCAGAGGACTCAGCTCTTAATACCCATATCAGGCAGCCCATAATACCCCTACAGTTCTAGTTCCAGGGGATCTGACATCCTCTTCTGGACTCCTTGGGTGCCAGGCACAAATGTGGTACACATACATACATACAGGCACTTATATATGCACATAAAATAAATAGGAGGCTGGAGAGATGGCTCAGTGGTTAAGAGCACTTGCTGTTCTTCCGAAAGACCTGAGTTTGATTCCCAGCACCCACACAGGGGTATCTGATGCCTCTGACCTTCAAGGGCACCTGTACACACACAGACAGATGCACATACACGTAATTAAACGTAACAAAAATAAATCTTAAAAATATATAATTAGCCGGGCGGTGGTGGTGCACGCCTTTGATCCCAGCACTCAGGAGGCAGAGGCAGGTGGATCACTGTGAGTTCAAGGCCAGCCTGGGCTACAGAGTGAGTTCCAGGAAAGGTGCCAAAGCTACACAGAGAAACCCTGTCTCAAAAAACCAAAATATATATATATGTGTGTGTGTGTGTGTGTGTGTGTGTATAAATCTTTTTCTAAAAAAGGGTTTGAGGCCATCTTTTTTTTTTTTTAAGATTTATTATGTACTTTATGTATATGGGTGTTTTGTCTGTATGCATATTTTCACAGCAGAGGAGGGCACTGGATCTCATGAGACTCTGTTAAAGATGGTTGTGAACCACCGTGTGGGTTCTGGGAATTGAACTCAGGACCACTGGAAGAGCAGCCAGTGCTATTAACCCGATGAGCCATCTCTCCAGCACCTTGAGGCCATCTTAAGAACAAAGAGATGGGGGCTGGAGAGATGGCTCAGGGGTTAAGAGCACTGGCTGTTCTTCCAGAGGTCCTGAGTTCAATTCCCAGCAACCACATGGTGGCTCACAGCCATCTGTAATGAGATCTGATGCCCTCTTCTGACCTGCAAGCATGCATGTAGGCAGAATATACATAATAAATAAATAAATCTTTAAAAAAAAAAAAAAAAGAACAAAGAGATGGCTAATCTAGAGGACAGACCTGAGGAACCCTAGGCTGTAGCTGGGGCAAATCTAATGCAGAGGAGAGGGAGGAGGGGTGAAGAGGAGGGGAAACAGGTGAAGAGTCTTCATAGCTGGCAGTGTTATTCACATCTGATGGTGACCTCTTCTTTCCTAGATAACTTTGTGGTGGATCAGACATCTTGTGTCAGGGCTTGCCCTCCTGACAAGATGGAAGTAGATAAAAATGGACTCAAGATTTGTGAGCCTTGTGGAGGGTTGTGCCCTAAAGGTGAGCAGGACGCGGTGAGAAATTATACCCAGCCTTTTCTGAGGTGACCAGAAAAGCACTGAGAATGTTCTGTGTTTGCAGCCTGTGAGGGGACAGGCTCTGGAAGCCGCTTCCAGACTGTGGACTCTAGCAACATTGATGGGTTTGTGAACTGCACCAAGATCCTGGGCAACCTGGACTTCCTTATCACTGGCCTCAACGGGTAAGAGACTGCTTTCCCACCCTGACCGCCAGCCCCATCCACCACACGACTCGTTTCAATGGCTTAAATCCTTCCATTGCATCTGACTAGAAATGTAAGCATGAAATCTCAGGAGCTACAAAGGACATGAGAGAATTCATAACTCCATCTTCTACCTGGAGCTTGCGTCCCTCAAGGGCATCCCTAAGCAACAGAGTATAACCCTGAGGAATGATATGGACAGGGACAGTGTAGACCAGTGTGTAGACCAGCTCAAGTTTTCTAGAAGTTCTTCCTTAAATTTAAATAAAAGGAAGCTGGAGAGACAGCATAGTGGCTAAGATCACATTTTGCTCCTCCACACGTTCAAAGCTCTCTGCCTAGCCTCAGTCGGTGCATGTGTGTGTTGGCAAACACACATACACACACACACACACACACACACACACACACACACTAAAAATAATGAAAGCAATTGTCTATTTTCATTTTTTTAACATTAATGTTTTATTTTATGAGTATTTAACCTGCATATATGTCTCTGCACCAATGCATGCACCTGGTGCCCACAGACACAGAACTCTGAAGAGGGTGTTGAATCCCCTGGAACTGGAGTTATAGACAGTGGCTAAGGATCAAACCCACGCCTTCTGCAAGAGCAGCTAGTGTTTTTTGTTTGTTTTTTCGAGACAGGGTTTCTCTGTGTAGCCCTGGCTGTCCTAGAACTCACTCTGTAGACCAGGCTGGCCTCAAACTCACAGAGATCGCCTGCCTCTGCCTCTTAAATGCTGAGATTAAAGGCGTGCATCACCACTGCCCAGCTACTTTTTTGTTTTGTTTTGTTTTTTGAGGATTTTTAAAAAAATTGTTTCTCTCTTTTCCTCCCTGTGCACACAGCTAGACACACCCCTTACCTCAGTTTTGTTCTGTTTTGTTTCCAATGAGATAAGGTCTCCATTTGTAGCCCAGTTTGGCCTTGATCTTGTCACCCTTGTTCAGCCTCTCAAGAATTAGTGTTGCGATTTCAGGTGTGTGCTGTCACCTCTGTCCTAGTTTGTTTATTTTTTATGTGTGTGGGTGTTTTGCCTGCATGCATGTCTGTGCACTGTGTGCATGAAGTGCCTGAGGAGACCAGAAGAGGGCATCTGACTCTTTGGAGCTGGAGGTATAGACAGTTGTGAACAGCCCAGGGGCATTTCTTTTCTTTTTTGATGTGAGATGCTCCAGGCACCTGTATTTATATTCCCCCACACACACACACACACACCAGCATCTCTCCAAGGAGTTCTGTTTCCTTTAGATGAAGACTCTGATTTTGGAGCCAAGAGGCTGGTTACAGTACAACAGCGTATTTAAAGCCCTGGGTTTGATCCCAGTACTGGGGGAAATGACATCTAGAAACCATGGGTTGAAGTATGGTGTGTTTATTACCACTGAGTGCCATACCTCTACTTTGTTGAGAAGTTTGGGTTTTTGTTTGTTTGTTTGTTTTTTTGTTTTTTCAAGACAGGGTTTCTCTGTGTAGTTTTGGTTCCTGTTCTGGATCTCGCTCTGTAGACCAGGCTGGCCTTGAACTCACAGAGATCCGCCTGGCTCTGCCTCCCGAGTGCTGGGATTAAAGGCGTGCACCACTGTGCCCGGCTGTTGAGAAGTTTTTACTGTTCCTCCCACCCTCCAGAGACCCCTGGCACAAGATCCCTGCACTGGACCCAGAGAAGCTCAACGTTTTCAGGACGGTACGGGAGATCACAGGTGAGGAAGAAGAATGGTTTCCCTGGCTAGAAGGAGCAGATGACCCACCGGCATGCATTACAGTTAAACCACTTAGGAAAAATCACACTCCAAAGCACAGGGAGGCAGGTGACAGAGAATCTGACGGAGAGAAGACTCCCTGCTTATATGCCTCTCTCCAACCCTTCAGGGTACCTAAACATCCAGTCCTGGCCTCCTCACATGCACAACTTCAGTGTTTTTTCCAACCTGACAACCATCGGGGGCAGAAGCCTCTACAAGTGAGTAAGGGTGTGGAGGTGGTATCGTCTCCAGACACTGAGATGGACTCTTCTTATGAAATACAGTGCATTTCTCAACCAAGAGGCCCCAGTAGTCTGCTAACATGATGGAGTAAAGGCAAAAAGGGACGGGGAAAACCAAATGTGGTATTGTGATCTTAACACTGGGGAGGCTGACCCAGGAGGCTCACAGCAAGTTCAAGACCAGTTTGGGCTACACAGTGAATTCCAGACCTGCCTCAGAAATGCAGTAAGACCTGTCTCAGAAAACACATCTGATAAAAGAGGGGATTCCCTTGCCATGGCTCTAATTTAACCTGGAGCAAATTTGATGAGTGAAAATAAGTCCCCTGTATGTCTAATTTTCCCTTTGTAGTCTGCCCTCTAATTCTCCCTCCTTGTTCCAGCCGGGGCTTCTCCTTGCTGATCATGAAGAACTTGAATGTCACGTCACTGGGCCTCCGGTCCCTGAAGGAGATCAGCGCTGGGCGAGTCTACATAAGTGCCAACCAGCAGCTCTGCTACCACCACTCTCTGAACTGGACCAGGCTGCTCCGGGGGCCTCCGGACGACAGGCTTGATATCAAGTATAATCGGCCTCGAAGAGACTGTGGTGAGAGGGCCTACCGGGTGAGAACAGGCGGTCTGGGAGGCCAGAGGACGCCGAGAGTGGATAGGGTTGAGAGATGGAACCAGTGAGACGTGGGTGTGAGGGCGGACGCAACACGGAGGAGTTCAGAAGAAGGCTTCCTGGGAGCCCTGGGTCTTTTCCTAACGCGTCTGTTTTTTTTTTTTCCAGTGGCAGAGGGTAAAGTGTGTGATCCACTGTGCTCCTCTGGGGGATGCTGGGGCCCAGGCCCTGGTCAGTGCTTGTCTTGTCGAAATTACAGCCGAGAAGGTGTCTGTGTGACTCACTGCAACTTTCTGAAGGGGTACAGTGTGGAGAAGGCCAAGAGGGTGGGCGGAAGGTCCGGGGGCGGGGGCGGGGGCGGGGGCGGAAGGTCCGGGGGCGGGGGCGGGGGCGGGGGCGGGGGGAGGATGGATCAGCTCAGGTGCTGATGACCTTTAGTCTGTGTTTCTTTCTCTTTCCCTCTCCCTCCTCCTCCCACCCGCCCATTCTCCCCGTAGCCTACTTGCTCTGTAGCCCAGGCTAGCCTTAAATCCTTCTGCCTAAATCTTCCAAATGCCAGGATTACAGCTCTGAGCCACCATGTCTGGCTTGAGTGAGCAAGTGAGCAAGTGGCAGGAGGGAGAGACAGACAGACAGACAGAGAGACAGACAGACAGGACACGGAGATCTTCCTGCTTCTGCTTCCTGAGTACTGAGATTAAATGTGTGTGCTACCACACCTGGTCCTCTATTGTTTTTAGACACTCTGTCGTCTAGGCAGGCCTTGAACTCATGGAAAGCCTCCTGGCTTTGTAGACAGCTTTCTGTCTTGTGCCGCCTCGGTGGGCATGAAGTGGCAGGTCCTCATTACAGGAAGTGACCCCTCTTTGCGTCACCCCTTGCAGGGAACCTCGTGAGTTCGCTCGCGACGGCGAGTGTTTCTCCTGCCACCCTGAGTGCCTACCCATGGAGGGCGCCAGCACATGCGATGGCCCGGTACAGTAGCAGCCCTGGGATCCGGAAGGGAGACGGGGATGTCTAGGGAATGACCTGGCCAAATTTCCAGGTCAGCCCAGGGAAGTCAGAGAACCCTGGAATCTGTACATGGAGGATCCTGAAGGGATGGGCTGGTCCTCACGGGGAAGGCTGGGATTAACACTGAGATCTCATTCTCAACCGTCCTCTTCTGCTCAGGGCTCTGACACTTGTGCTCGATGTGCCCATTTTCGAGACGGGCCCCACTGTGTGAACAGCTGCCCCCATGGAATCCTAGGTGCTAAGGGTCCAATCTACAAGTACCCAGACGCTCAGAATGAATGTCGGCCCTGCCATGAGAACTGCACCCAGGGGTGAGTGACAGGCTGAGGAAGGAGGGGCTCAGGGAGAGGGGAGAACACAGAATCGGGGTGAGCAGAGAAGCATGAAGAAAAGGTTGGCTACTTAAGACTCACTCCCAGCTATAAAGGACTGGAGGAAAAGAAACTCACCACATGAAAGGATACCATGGTTAGGGGAAGCTGGAGTAACCTCAGCTCAGGAGTTTCATTCAGGAGAGGCTCACTAGTGAGCCAGAGGTGGAGGAGGAGACTGCCAAGAAGGGTGGGAGTGGAGTGTCCTCTGTTTGGGGACTAGGTTTGGGGCTCCAGCTGAGGTGCCACAGTAGGCTTGTTCTGAAACAAGCTTTTATAGATGAAGGCTTTTGGACTTGAGTCTCTGCTGTATTTTAATTGCTTTATAATTACGTTTATTATTGTGGATATGGGGGCAGTGTGTGCATGGTTACTACGGTGTACAGAGGTTAAATGACAGCGTGGGGAAGTTCATTCTCTCTGTCCCCTCTGCGGCTCCCCAGGGATCAGACTCAAGGGTCTGCACTGCTGAGCCACCTTCCTGGCCCGAGACTCTGCTGTCTGCTTACTGAGAGGGTGGTTTTCTTTCCTAGGTGTAAGGGACCAGAACTGCAGGACTGTTTGGGCCAAACAGAGGTATTAATGAGGTAAGATGATCTTGGAGACTGTGGAACCCAGGAATATTTGGGAGAAAGTCTGGGGAAGATCCATGCTAGCCATTCTGCACCAGCTCACTGTTATGTATGTTATGTATATGGTTGTTTTGTCTGCGTGTATGTCTTTGCATGACTTGCTTACCTGGTCTCCTTGGAGGCCAGAAGAGGGCATGGGCTGTCTTGGGACTGGAGTTATGGATGCTTGTGACCCATCATGTAGGTGCTGGGACTTGAACTCAGGTCCTTCACAAGAGCAGCCAATGCTCTTAAACATTGAGCCTCTCTCCAGTGTCTCATTCTGCCCTTCTTTTAAAGTTTTAAAGTGTGTGTGTGTGTGTGTGTGTGTGTGTGTGTGTGTGTATGTGTACAAGCCAGAGGGGGGCACCAGATCTCTTTAGAGATGGTTGTGAGCCACCATGTGGTGGCTGGGAATTGAACTCAGGGCCTCTGGAAGAGCAGCCAGTGCTCTTAACATCTGAGTCATCTCTCCAGCCCCTATTTTTTATAATTTTATAATTTTGTTTTTATGACAGACAAGGTATCACTATATAGCCTTGGCTGACATAAAACTTGCTGTGTAGACCAGACTGGCCTATAACTCACAGAGATCCACTTGCCTCTGCCTCCCAAATACTGGGATTGAAGGCCTGTACCACTTATACCTACCTTAAAAAAATTTTTTTTTATATGTATTAGTAATGCCTGAAATGTGTGTATGTGCACCTTGTGTGCCCGGTGCTCAAGGAGGCCAGCAGAGGGCATGGGATTCCTCTGGATCTGGAGTTATGGATGGTTATGAATCATGATGTGGGTTCTGGGAACCAAACCTGGGTCCTCTGTAAGAACTCTTAACCACTGAGCTATCTCTCTAGCCTCCTCTCCACCCACCACCCTCTTTTTTTTTTTTTCCAAGACAAGGTTTGTCCATGTGGTTTTGGTGCCTTTCCTGGACCTCACTCTGTAGACCAGGCTGGCCTCAAACTTACAGAGATCCACCTGGCTCTGCCTCCGAGTGCTGGGATTAAAAGGTGTGGGCCACCACCACCCGGTCCACCCCTCTTTTTTAAGATAAAGACTTATTTTATTTTTAATTACATGTATTTGTGTGGGTATGTGCAGTTCAGTGCAAATATACTCAGAAGAGGGTGTCAGATCCCCTGTATCTGGAGTTACAGGTGGTTGTGAGCCACCATATGGGTATTGGGAACTGAATTCAAGTCCTCTGCAAGATCAGCCAGTGCTTTTAACCACTGAGCCATCTCTCCAACCGCCCCCTTTAAATATTTGTCACTTATTCTTTGGAGATTTAGTGCATATATATAATGTATTTTGATCATACCAATCCACCATTACCTTCCTCCAGACTCCCCTACTGCCCTTTCCCTGTCCCCTTCCTGATTCCCTGTCCTCCTTTTCATTATTGCTATTAATAATCCCAAGTCCATTTCGTGCCCGGCATACACATGTGGGTGTGGAGCCATCCACTAGGGTCATTCTTTCCTTTTTTTTTTTTTTTTTTTTTTTTTTTTTTTTTTTTTTTTTTTTTTGGTTTTTCGAGACAGGGTTTCTCTGTGTAGCTTTGCGCCTTTCCTGGGACTCACTTGGTAGCCCAGGCTGGCCTCGAACTCACAGAGATCCGCCTGGCTCTGCCTCCCGAGTGCTGGGATTAAAGGCGTGCGCCACCACCGCCCGGCCATTCTTTCCTTTTATATACACAGTCAACCATCACGGGCTCAGGAACTGTGGCTTCCGGCATTCCCTTCCTAAAATTAACTTACACTAGCTTACAAGAGGGAAGTTTCCTTTATGGTTGGCTCCTTCAGTGCTCATGGATATTAGGAGAGGTGATTGCTAACTCAGGTCCGCACCATATAAATGACATCTGTGAAGCTGCTGTAAACTTAGGGTGCTGGCCTTTTCTATATCCCATAGCAAAACCCATCTGGCCATGGCTGGGATGGTCGGACTGCCTGTGGCCCTCTTGATTCTGGGAGGCTCCTTTCTCTACTGGCGTGGACGCAGGATTCAGAATAAAAGGGCTATGAGGCGCTACTTGGAACGGGGTGAGGTGAGTATCAGCTTCACTTTGGGGGCACCCTTTCAATCTGAGGGTAAGCGGTAGGATGGCGCTTACTCCTCTTCTCTTTCCCTGGAATTTAGTCCCTTTCCTTAAGGGGACAATGTAGAGCGATGGAGACAGCTCAGAATGCTTGCTTAACATGTGCAAGGACCTGGGTTCAATTCCAGAAACATGCATGTACACATGAGTCCACACCAGAAGTGGGAATGTGTATTCTCATCTTGCTTTTGCCATTTTCCATTATTCTTTTTTTTTTTTAAAAGATTTATTTAGTTATTATGTATACAGTGTTCTGTCTGCATGTATCCCTGCATGCCAGAAGAGGGAGCCAGATCTCATTACAGATGGCTGTGAGCCACCATGTGGTTGCTGGGAATTGAACTCAGGACCTCTGGAAGAGCAGCCAGTGCTCTTAACCTCTGAGCCATCTCTCCAGCCCCAAATTTCTTTCTTTCTTTTTTTTTTCTTTTTTTTTTTGTTTTTCGAGACAGGGTTTCTCTGTGTAGTTTTGCGCCTTTCCTGGAACTCGCTTTGGAGACCAGGCTGGCCTCGAACTCACAGAGATCCGCCTGGCTCTGCCTCCTGAGTGCTGGGATTAAAGGCGTGTACCACCACTGCCCGGCCATTTTTCCGTGATTCTGCAGAAACCTCAGTTTAAGTAACTTAGATATAAACAATATTCATACTTCCGGGTTGATGGGTAGAGTGATCTGTGGAAGAGCTTTGAAAAGCTCCATCATTTTGGTACATGGCAATAACTCCAGCCCTTAGAAGGCTGAGGCGGGGCCAGTCCGACCTACACAGTAAGCCCTCCTCTTAGTGAGAGGAGACAGGGACGGAAAAACAGACCTAGCCTCTTGGGAAAGGTGGAACAGACCATACCTCCTCTCCTTGTGCTGCTCAGAGGAAAACCAGCCCTCTGGGTCTTTCTCATCAGACCAGCTGCTTCAGTCCTAGTGTTCCTGAAGGGCCCACTGTTCCTCCACTGTGATGCTTTCCAGGACTAAAGACAGTGTTTCTTCCTGCCCTCTGCTCTGGGCTCTGCCGCCCTCGGCATCCGCCTATGGGGAGTAGGTGGGACTGGGATTGTGGGAGTAGGCTTTTCTGAGCACCTCCTTTCTGTCTGCACCTCAGAGCATCGAGCCTCTGGACCCCAGCGAGAAAGCAAACAAAGTCTTGGCCAGAATCTTCAAAGAGACAGAGCTGAGGAAGCTTAAAGTATTGGGCTCTGGTGTCTTTGGAACTGTGCACAAGGTGAGGAATTCACAGGAAGCCTGCAGAAGTGGGAAAAAGATGGAGGGGGAAATGGGAGAAGAATTTTGGCAGAAGACTGACAGGAAAAGACTTATTTTTTACTCCATGTCCATCCCAACCTTTCTAGGGGGTTTGGATCCCTGAGGGTGAATCCATCAAGATTCCAGTCTGCATTAAAGTCATCGAAGACAAGAGTGGGCGCCAAAGTTTTCAATCTGTGACTGATGTAAGTGAAAGAGGCAATTCCGTCTGCCGCTAGAAGAGAGGCAGTGTTGGGTCCAGGCATGTAGACATATGATCCTGTGTTGGCAGATGGTGTGTTAGGTCCACGTTAGGCATGTTAGAGGGACCTCTGGGTTGGGTGTGCTTTTTGTGGAGTGTATGTGAACACGTTACTTCCTGGCTAATACCTCTTATGTTTTGCAGCATATGCTGGCCATTGGTAGCCTAGACCATGCCCACATTGTACGGCTTCTGGGACTATGCCCAGGATCATCTCTGCAGCTTGTCACACAATACTTGCCTCTGGGCTCCCTCCTTGACTATGTGAGACAGCACCGTGGGGCGCTGGGGCCTCAGCTGCTGCTCAACTGGGGAGTACAGATTGCCAAGGTGAGAGGGGTCTGGAGGAGGCCCATGACAGCACCTGCCGGACCGGGGAAAGTCAGGGCAGAGGCGGGAGATCCAGGGTCGGAGGTGCTGAGGACGGTGGAGGCCCATGACAGCACCTGCCGGACCGGGGAAAGTCAGGGCAGAGGCGGGAGATCCAGGGTCGGAGGTGCTGAGGACGGTCTTCAGGGTTTGGGCAGCTCCTGTTGCTCAGTGACTGGCCCCCTCCTCCTCTAGGGTATGTATTACCTGGAGGAACATAGTATGGTGCACAGGGACCTCGCTCTCCGGAATGTGCTGCTCAAGTCACCGAGTCAGGTCCAGGTGGCAGATTTTGGTGTGGCTGACCTGTTGCCACCGGAAGACAAGCAGTTACTATACAGTGAGGCCAAGGTAAGGTGACAGGGGTCAGGTGGTGGTCGGGTGGGGTGAGCATGGATGCAGTAACCAGGGGCTCTTTCTGAGATGAGTAGGCGAGTCAGGGTCAATTCGGGGAGTGGGAGCTGAGAACGGCAGAAATGAAGGGACAATGGAAAACCTGGGGTTTTAAGACAATAAGAGAATTTATGAAGATTAACTGGTAGCACCTTTAATTTTAATCTTCAGACTCCAATTAAGTGGATGGCCCTTGAGTGTATCCACTTTGGGAAATACACACACCAGAGTGATGTCTGGAGTTACGGTGAGCACACCTGGCTGCCCGCATGTCACCACCAGCCCAAGTCCCCCACTGTCCTGTGTGTCTCCTCCTCTGAGGAACTATCCGCCTAACTAACTAAACCAAAGGCTACCTTCCCTTTACTACTTTTAAATAGACTGTGTCTATTTTTCATACTTACTAGTTAATTTCTTTCTATATCAGGTGTTACGGTGTGGGAGTTGATGACTTTCGGGGCAGAGCCCTATGCGGGGCTGAGACTGGCTGAAATACCAGACCTGCTAGAGAAGGGAGAGCGGTTAGCACAGCCCCAGATCTGCACCATTGACGTCTACATGGTCATGGTCAAGTGTGAGTTGTCTGCTGCCCCCTGCCTTGTCTGGCTCCCCCTCCTTCCTCCTCCACGGCTCTATTCCCTTCTGGCTCTACCCTCTACATCTCATCCCCAGGCTGGATGATTGATGAGAATATTCGCCCGACCTTTAAAGAACTAGCCAATGAGTTCACCAGGATGGCCCGTGACCCACCACGATATCTGGTTATAAAGGTGGGTAGGGGCTAGAGGATGTCAAGTCTTTTAGAGAAAGGAAGACCTGGTTGGAACTAGAATCCATCCACCTTAACGATTGTCTGCTCCCGTAGAGAGAGAGCGGGCCTGGAATACCTCCTGGGGCAGAGCCCTCTGCTCTGACGAACAAAGAGCTGGAGGAAGTAGAACTGGAGCCTGAACTGGACCTCGACCTAGACCTGGAGGCCGAGGAGGACAGCCTGGCGACCACACTGGGTTCTGCCCTCAGCTTACCAGTGGGAACGCTTCCCCGGCCACGTGGGGTAGGATACCTTCTAACTGCACGATACGCTGCTCCATGAACCCTCATGAGCCTACTCAGAATCACCATTCATCAGCTTCCACAATAATTGATTTCGTCCTTCATTTTAACCCTTTCCTTTCTCATCCTAGAGCCAGAGTCTTTTAAGCCCCTCATCTGGATACATGCCCATGAACCAGAGTAATCTCGGGGAGGCTTGTCTGGTAAGGTCTTCTGCCAGAGCTGGGGTGGCTTGGAGGTGTTGATAGAGATGTGGAGGGAGACCCTTCAAGGCTTGAAGGTTAATCAACGTCCTGCAATAGAGGAGGCCCTGAACAACCGCACCTCCTTCTAAACCTGTTTAACTCTCCTTGCTCCTGTTACTTTCCTCCTTAGGATACGGCAGTTTTGGGGGGCAGTGAACAGTGCCCCCGTCCCATCTCTTTGCACCCAATTCCACGGGGACGTCTGGCATCAGAGTCCTCAGAGGGCCACGTGACTGGCTCTGAGGCTGAACTCCAAGAGAAAGTGTCGGTGTGTAGAAGCCGGAGCCGGAGCCGCAGCCCTCGGCCACGTGGAGACAGTGCCTACCATTCACAGCGACACAGCCTGCTCACCCCCGTCACCCCGCTGTCCCCCCCAGGCTTAGAGGAGGAGGATGTCAATGGCTATGTCATGCCAGACACACACCTCAAAGGTACCTGGCTCTCCTCCAGCCTCTTCCTTAAAGCTTCTAATCTTTTTTTCTCCAAGCTCCCCTTAATTCTGTCATCTTCTCTGATATCTCCTACTCATTTGTTTTCTAACTCGCCCCCATTCCTTCTGGTTATTTCTCCGAAGTTCTATACATACTTGAAATTTTTCTCAACCACAGGTACATCCTCCTCCCGGGAAGGTACCCTTTCTTCAGTAGGACTCAGTTCTGTGCTGGGTACTGAAGAAGAAGACGAAGACGAGGAGTATGAATACATGAACCGGAAGAGAAGGAGCAGCCCACCTCGGCCTCCTAGGCCTGGTTCCCTTGAGGAGCTGGGTTATGAGTACATGGATGTGGGCTCAGACCTCAGTGCCTCTCTGGGCAGTACGCAGAGTTGCCCACTCCATCCTATGGCCATCATGCCCTCTGCTGGCACAACTCCAGATGAGGACTATGAGTATATGAACCGTAGGCGGGGTGTGGGTGGTGCCGGGGGGGACTATGCAGCCATGGGGGCCTGCCCAGCAGCTGAACAAGGGTATGAAGAAATGCGAGCTTTCCAGGGGCCTGGCCATCATGCCCCCCACGTTCGCTATGCCCGCCTCAAAACTCTGCGTAGTTTAGAAGCCACCGACTCTGCCTTCGACAACCCTGATTACTGGCACAGCAGACTTTTCCCCAAAGCTGACGCCCAGAGAACTTAACCTCTGCTCCCGAGACTCTCCGGGAGCATCTGATGGCAGCTGGTGCCTCTTGAGGGTACCCCTTCCTCGCCCCCTCCTCCCTCAGGTCCCACTCCCATTTCTCCAGTCCTGGACAACGCCATCTAGTCTTTGGAGACTTGTAAACACATCCTTACACAATTCTGTGCTGTGTAGTCAGCTGTGCACTTTCTTCTCGTCCCCAGCCCCAGGGAAGAGAAGGTTTTCCTATTTGTCTACTTTCCCAAGCCCATTCCTCAGCTTCCTCAGGGAGACTCCTGGAGATATGAAGGATCACTCTCTAAGCCCCTTTCTCTCAGGCTCTTACTTCTTAGAGTTAGACTTTGCTTTTGTTTCTCCTCAGACTCTCCTAAGGAAGAGGAGATGAAATAGAGCTAGGAGAGGAAAGCAAAATTTTGGCTCATGAGACTCTTAATCCTATGCAAAGGTTGAGAAGCTTAAAGGTAGGAGTAGATACCAATAACTGTGAATTGGACGTTTACTATGAGCTAGGCATCATCCAGCTGAACTCTGCCTGCACTATCTCAATTACAATCTCTACAATTTTTGGGAGGCAGAGCTGATCCTATTTTACCAATACAGGAGTCCTCTTGAGAGTTCCAACGTAGCCAGTAGGTCCCCGAGTCTGTGCATAGTACTGAATCCTGTAGTTTTTGTTGTTTGTTTGGTTTTGGTTTTGGTTTTTCAAGACAGGGTTTCTCTGTGTTGTCCTGGCTGTCCTGGAGCTCACTCTGTAGACCAGGCTGGCCTCGAGTTCAGAGATCAGCCTGCCTCTGCTTCCTGAGTGCTGGGATTAAAGGCATGTGCCGCCATCGCCCAGCCTAAAATTCTTTTTTAAAAATATTTTAGTTGGTGTACAAAACTGAATGCTATAGTTTAGTGCCTTTTACATCTTACCTAAGAACTTTTCATCATGGCCATAATTCTTTTAGTTTGAAGTGCCACAGCAAAATAATTCTAATTTGTCTGTTTTTATAACTTCATGGAATTGCTATTATAGATCTTACCATATGATTTTTCCCTCATATGAAGTCAAGAACTTTCACCTTTTCTCAAATGAAAAACCCTTCTCTTTGGCATGTCTGAACTGCCAGCATTACCACTCTTGCATTCTGGGCCAATCTGTAGGTAAAATAAGGGTATTTGAATACAAGTACTATGATATCACTGTCAGTCTAATAACAAGTGGGTTATTAAGTGACTAATGGGCTATTAACTAATAACTAAGGTTATTTGGTATGGATGCACTAGGCAAAGAGATGATTCATCTACCAAATGGGACAGAAAAGAATGGTTGTAATGGTGTGCAATTTAAATTTTAGGGACTATTTATTTCAGGAACTTGTCATGTAACATTTTCAGATTGTAGTTGATCACAGGTTACTAAAACTGTGGACAGAAAAACCTCAGATAATGGGGGACTGAACCTTGAAGAAATTAAGCAGCAGGTCCAGGGTTCAAAATCTTTCAATTCCAGTGCTTGTACGTTTACTATAAGGTGTCAAAGAGTACCATGTAAGGGGCGTGTGTGTGTGTGTGTGTGTGTGTGTGTGTGTGTGTGTGTGAGAGAAACAGGGTCTCACTCTGTAGACTGGCCTGGAATTACGTAGCCCAGGATGGCCTTGAACTGCAATCCTGTCTCAGCCTCCCAAAGGCTGTAAGTGTGAACTACCAGACTCCTTGTTTATGCACTGAATGGAGCAAATGCCAACGGCCACGTTTCCCTCCGGCACCCTGGCTTCTCATCTCAGGAAGGGGTGGAGACAATACAGAAGGACAAACAACTGGACGTTTTTGTGTAAGCCATAGCCCACATATGCTGTAGATGATATACACTCCTTACAAGCCAATTCACAAAGGTTCCGAGACTCGTATTTTAAGAGCTATTCTGAACCAGTAATGAGAAACTTCTGGTGGGCTAGAAAGAGGGTCCATCTTCAGACCTCAGCCTTCCTGGATGGGAACTGGGGAAAAATGTCTTCTTGTACCATTACAGTTTTTTGTTTTGTTTTTATACGTGTCTGAATAAAAATGCCAAAGTTTGTTTGTTTGTTTTTTATTCTTGTCAACTGAAAAGTGCATGAGACTGTCGCTTTTCTTTGCTTCTTAGCAATGGGTAGCTTTCTCTGCTCCTGACATTCATAATATGTCTTATCTAAAGTTCCCAAACCTTTATTTAAATTGTATTTTTAATTATGCGTATGTGAAGGAGTGGGGGTTGGGGATGGTGAATGCAGTGCCCAAGGAGGTCAAGAACGCTGGAGTTACAGGTGGTTGTAAACTGCTTGGCATGGGTGCTGGGAACTCCCTCTCTCCGCAGAAAAACCAGGTTATAACCGCTGAGCCATTTCTCCAGAACCTGTTTCTAGTCCTTTTTATTAACCGGTTTTACTGGGAATCGCTACAAAGTACCAAATGTAAACTAAAAAGCCAAAAAAGCACAAAGCCGTGTGTGTGTGTGTGTGTGTGTGTGTGTGTGTGTGTGTGTGTGTTTTCCTACACAGGCGGAATACAGAAAGCTTGAAATGATTCAGAACTCATTCCCTTGAGAGTGACCAAATACCTCTGAACAGTTTGCTCAGATGCAATCCTACCGTCGGACAACAGTGCCATTTTACTCTAGTGCAGTAGGAAGTCTGGCCTCAGATCGGCAGGTCACGGTAAATGAATAATCTCTCAGGCTGTCGTTAGTGCCCGCTCCAGCGCCCTAAGTCTTCCACCTCCGCTCGGCCGCGTCCCGCCCTCCCCTCCCAGCGGAGGAGGAGGAGGAGGAGGACTGGACTAGTCAGGCCGGTCACGCCTGCCTACCCGGGAGTCCAAGGCTACGCACGGGATAACCGCCCTAGGTGTACAAACACTGACCCGGGTCCTCCAGCTCCACCCTGCTCCACCCTGCTCCACCCCGCCCAGCGGCCTCTCAACCCTTTTCTCCGCGTAGCTTCGCCCCGCCTCGCCTAGCCCGCCCCCCTCTGTTACGAGTCCTGGCTCCGCTCTCCCGTGAATGAGGTTTTTCCCGGAGAGACCACGCTTTCCCCAACGGCTCCGCCTTCCCGCCGGAGCCAAACCCTTCCCAGCGTGCCCGGCGATTCCGGCGTGCGCAGACCTGGGAGGGCAAGGCCCCAGGGCCTGGCGGAGGGGCGCGAGGAGCAGGCTGGGAATTGTAGTTCCCGAGCCCACGAGGGCGACTGGAGGCTGGCCGCCGGCCGGACTCATTGTCCCAGTGTGCCCTGCGCCTCAGCCCGCGCGCTCGCAGCTTCTCGCTCTCTCCGCCCGCCCTCCTGCTCCCTTGCTTGCTCGCGCTTTCCTCGCGGATCGAAGAGACTCTGCCTACAGCTTGTGGCTGGGAAGGGAGACGGAGGCCGCAGCTCAGGGAAAGTGAAGCTGCAGTAGTGGTGGTAGGAAGATGTCGGGCGAAGACGAGCAGCAGGAGCAAACTATCGCCGAGGACCTGGTCGTGACCAAGTATAAGATGGGGGGCGACATCGCCAACCGTGAGTGCGGCCTCGGGGGTCTCGGAATCGAGGCTGAGAGGGAGAGGTTTGGGGCTGTCTCCGGAGGGGCTGGAGCGGCTGGGTCTTGCGGAGTGAGCCACCGAGGGGCGCGTGCCGACGACCGGGGGCGACGTGGTGGGGAGATCTGGTGTCGCCTCGGGGACTGAGCAGCCATGCCTGGGCTGGAGAGTGTGGAGGTGCGGGCCGGCGACCGCGAGGAGCGCAGAGAGGGGCCCAGACATGCTCCGACCCTAGGCGGTTGGTAAGGAGGCAAGGCGCGCCGTCTTCTGCCCATCACCCTTCGGTCTGTCCGGATCTCTGCTTCCTCCGACTGGCAGCAGTGAGGCCACCTCGAAAAGGAAGCTCCCAGCTGTTGGCGACAGAAGCGCCCCTCTGGCAGTCGCGGGTCTTGACCCGTGGGAGCCAGGCTGGCACGTGTTGCCAGGTCCCTGTGCGGACGGCTGGCTCCCCACTTCCTCTACTACCGTGCTTTCCCACCACGTGCTTTGCTAAAAAGTCTTTACTTAAGGTCTTCCTGGCGGGGGCCCCCTTCTCCCTGGCCTGGCTCGAGGGACCGTTGGAGGGCACGTCTGGAGCCTCACACAGCTCTGGAAGAGGTTAATGACTGCTGCCCGAGCCTGTGAAATGGCCTTTAATACTTGTTCTTAGAGGCTTGACAGTGTTCTGCTTAGACACACAGCTGGGCAAGCCTGTCGATAACGCTGGAAAGAGGCGGGGAGGAACACTGATTTTAGGATCGTCATAAGCATTTCTTACTCAGCCTCGCTCCTCTTCAGCAGTCGTCTGCCACTCGGGCGGATAACTTGTTTTCTCTTTCCCCCGAGACAGGGTTTCTGTGCAGCCCTCCCTCCCTGCCTGTCTTGGTACTCCTGTAGACCAGGCTGGCCTCAGAGATCTGCCTATCTCTGGTTCCCAAGTGCTGGGATTAAAGGCGTGTATCACCACACCCGGCTCTTCTTTCCATTTTTAAAAGCGACTTCCGGAGATAGAAACTCTTAGGGCTTTAAAATGGTCTTGACAAAATAGAAGAAGGTATGCCTTTGGTTAAACCCAAGTTTTTTTTTCAGGATTCCAAAGAATAACCAAAACACTGAAAGAAATCAAACCTAGAATTCCCATGGGTCATAAAGAGGACATATACAAAATATTACTCCTATTTGGAGTGATGTTTTAGTATTTGATGTTATTGGTTTAAATCAGACAAACTTTCCATCCCTACAATTTATAGCTTTAGGCAATTGTGACTTAAGATGATAGTTTTGAAACTGATCACATGTTTAAACCGTGAGTCCCCTGAATCTTTGAGGCCTTAGATTAATTCCCCTGGGCTTATACACTTGTATATGGGGAAATGCATCTACATAAATTGTGATTACTAACACCTAATTAGAGTGTCTAGGAAAGAAGGTAACATTTAACAATGCTTCAACTTTGACTCAGCAATTCTATGTGTACCTTCCCGTTGTCCCTGACGCCTATAAATTTCCCTGCTCTGCCTGTGCATACAGGGTATCTTGGGCACAGTTCCCTAATGTTCATGATTTTGTATACCATAACATCTTTGGAAGGTGCAAGGCCTTCTATCTAGGTGACAAATGGAGAGAAGTGAGCATTAACCTTTTATTTTAGGAAAGGAAGGTAGAAAGTAAGGCTGGGTATGGTGGTGCATTCTTTTAGTGCCCGCACTTGTGGGGAGACAAAGGCTCTCTGAGTTTCAGGACAGCCAGGGGTATATCTCAAAAAAAAAAAAAATCAAAACAAACAAAAAAAAACGTTGATATTGAAGGGGGATAGGTTGTACTAGGACACAAATCCACCTAAGACAATGGCACTAGGGAGTGTTATAAAAATGAATTCAACTTCAGGTCTAATTAGATGATTAAATGCATGCAGGCTGACCTGATGGGATTCTGTCCCCAGGGGTACTTCGATCTTTGGTGGAAGCTTCCAGCTCAGGTGTGTCAGTGCTGAGCCTGTGCGAGAAAGGTGATGCCATGATTATGGAAGAGACGGGGAAAATCTTCAAGAAAGAAAAGGAAATGAAGAAAGGTAAAGGGAAAGAATTCCCTTCTTAATTTCTCCCGTTTGACCCCATCCATCCAGTTTTCGTGTTCCCCACCCCCCTGTAACTCCACCCATCTCTGGTTAAGATGTTTGGAAATCTGGAGTAGCAAATGGGATGGGTATAGTTTCCTTCCCAATCCAAACTGAGTAAGTTTAAGCGTGTTCCCGAGACAGAGCAAGGCAGTGAGGCTGGTGGCTCTCTCTGCAGGTATTGCCTTCCCTACCAGCGTTTCGGTAAACAACTGTGTATGCCACTTCTCCCCTCTGAAGAGTGACCAGGACTACACACTCAAGGAGGGCGACTTGGTAAAAATGTAAGGTTAAGCCGTTCTAGAGTATTTGTCATTTTCCTACACACTTACACAATGTTGGCTCCTAATGCAGTGTTCTGCTTTGCCTTTTAGTGACCTTGGGGTCCACGTGGATGGCTTCATTGCTAATGTGGCTCACACTTTTGTAATTGGTGTAGCTCAGGTAGGTAGCACATGCTTTTCAACTTTGTTCAGTCTTGGTAGGGGATATACTGCCATTTATTATTTTTTTTTAATCTCCACTCTGTAGTACCACATAGTTTTAGGATATCTAGAGAACCTCATGTAACTGGCTGACCTTGCGTAGAAACACACTAGTGAGCTTTCAGGATGATGCTGGTAATGTTTCTCCACAGGGGACCCACGTAACAGGTCGGAAAGCAGATGTCATTAAGGCAGCTCATCTTTGTGCCGAAGCCGCCTTACGACTGGTCAAGCCTGGAAACCAGGTGAGGTTCTTCTTCCAGTTGCAAAGGTAAAGATGAATCAGGCCTCACCTAGGAACAGCAATTAACTGAGATCTACCACAGTTCATTTGAGGTATAGAAGGACAATGTAATTTCTTACTATGGAGCCTATAAAGGCCATTTTTAGATTTTTTTGTATGTGCACTTTAACCCCAAAATATTTGAGGTAGGTAACAATGAAACAAGGTTTTGTTTGTTTGTTTGTTTTGAAACAAGTTTTTTAAGGCTGCACAAAAAGGATACCAAAAGTGCAGGCGAATTCATGCCTGAGACCAAACTCAGGAAGTCCAGAGCCGGTAGAGTTCTTTTTTTTTTGTTTTTTCGAGACAGGGTTTCCCTGTGTAGCTTTGCGCCTTTCCTGGAACTTGCTTGGTAGCCCAGGCTGGCCTCGAACTCACAGAGATCCTCCTGGCTCTGCCTCCCGAGTGCTGGGATTAAAGGCGTGCACCACCACCGCCCGGCTCCGGTAGAGTTCTTATAGCTAACGTTAAGCATGTTAGATTGTCAGTGAACATTATCTCTGAAGTTTTAAGTTTTCAGAGAACCGCTCAAAACTTAAGACATTATCTTTTTTTCCTTTTCTGTGCTTTGTTCCTCACACCTGTACTCAGTTTGTATTTCATCCTCATGGTTACTGCTTGCATACTTTGTCCTTAAAAGTCTGCCTTTATTTCCTTATGATGACATTGACTTCAGAGTTGTTTGCTATTACTTTTATACACTTGTTATTTTTATTGGTTTTTTTTGCATGATGGTTAGTCTGTAGCTGTGGAATCATGCAATCTATATACTAACTTTTTAAAAGTCATCTTTTTCCCCCTGGTGTCACTGATTCCAACTTCCTCCCCTGAGATCACAGGTGTATGCCACCACACCTGGTCAAGAGTAGTATTGAGCCGGATGGTAGTGGCTCACACCTTTAATCCCAGCTCTCGGGAGACAGAGCCAGGAGGATCTTTGTGAGTTCAAGGCCAGCCTGGGCTACAGAGTGAGTTCCAGGAAAGGTGCAAAGCTACACAGAGAGACCCTGTCTCAAAAAAAAAAAAAAAAGTCTTGAGCTCAAATCTCATCTGTAAAATAGGAAAAGTGAAATTGAACTGTGGCTGTGTGTCAGAGGGACTAAATTAGTGTCTTGGGTAAAGGGTAATATTAGGGAATATTGGGACCCAAAGGACCCTTGCCACCAAGCCTGCTGACCTGTTGATCCCTAGGACCTCCTGACAAAGTGAGAACTGACTCCTAGAAGTGATATTTATTTAGTAATAATGTATGTTTTCTTTTGTCTATGTTGAAACAGATCTTCTACTATGTAGACCAGGCTGGCCTTGAACTCAGAGATCCACTTGCCTGTGCCTCCAAGTGCTGGGATTAAAGGCGTGCACCACTGCCCAGCTAGCACAGACTTTTTAAAAATTAAAAATAAGCGTGCTGTGGTGGCGCACGCCTTTAATCCCAGCATTTGGGAGGCAGAGCCAGGTGGATCTCTGTGAATTCGAGGCCAGCCTGGTCTACAGAGCGAGATCCAGAAAAGGTACAAAGCTACACAGAGAAACCCTGTCTCGGGGAAAAAAAAAATTAAAAATAAGCTTTATTGTTTCTGTTGTTTATTCTCCATTGAGTAGAATGTTAAGGAATGAACTCTAGACTTGACATTGGAAAATGGGGGTTTTTGGCAAGGATTCTCTACTGAATACTTGGTCAGCTTTGGACAAATCAGTTAACCTTTTTGAGCGTGTTTCCTTGTCTTCTGGATTGGGATATAGATCTGCTCTGTTCTTTAAGAAATGTTGTCTACTTGGATCATCTTTTTTTTTAAGATTTATTATGTATACAGTGTTCTCTGCATGTATTCCTGAATGCTAGAAGAGGGCCTCAGATTTCATTATAGATGGTTGTGAGCCACCATGTGGTTCCTGGGAATTGAACTCGGGACCTCTGGAAGAGCAGCCAGTGCTCTTAACCTGAGTCATCTCTCCAGCCCCAACTTGGATCATCTTAAGAGAGCAATTTTTTGTTTGTTTTTATTTTGAGACAGGGTTTCTCTGTATAGCCCTGGCTGACCTGCAATTCACTCTGTAGACCAAGTTGGCTTGAGAGACATGTGGCACCATAGCCAGGCTGCATTTTTAAAATAAATGTTTTAGTTTATAGGAATGATAAGATTGTGAATGAGAATCACTGGCACTTGATGAGGGGATGTTAGAGAATAAGTTGGAAAATACCGACATCTCACCTTTTGTTCGCTCTTGTACTTACTTCTAGAACACACAAGTGACAGAAGCCTGGAACAAAGTTGCTCACTCATTTAATTGCACGCCAATAGAAGGTGAGATCTCAGATAATGGGGTTAAAGGTCTGACCATGAGTGGTGTGGTAGAATTAAGGATCCTTCCTGGCTCTAGCTTTGTCTAAGGCAGAAACTTCTCTATGCCGTTTCCATAGCCAGGCAGGCATAATTGCACCATCAACTCCTTACGTGAGTGGATCTGGAAGCTCTTAGGGGGCTGTACAGCTGGTACCATGGGCTTTATCCTGTCTACAGGTATGCTCTCACACCAACTGAAGCAGCATGTGATCGATGGAGAGAAAACCATTATCCAGAATCCTACAGACCAGCAGAAGTGAGTGCCACCCCGTTCTTTGCCTTTTACCATACTGTACTAGCTGTCAGATTTTAAACAGGAGTGCAGGTACCCTTAGAAGCCAGAGGTATCAATCCCCTGGGAGCTAGAGCTGGAGGCAGTGGTAAGCCCACCTGGTTTGGGTGCTGAGAACTGAACTCAGCTCCTCTAAGGAGCAGTATGTGCTCTTAATTAATGAAGCATCTTTCTTTCGGGGAGTTGTTACTATATAGTTAGCCCTGATGCTGAGAGCATAGGCCTGCACCCTTAGGTCTGGCTTACTCTTAGGGTTCCCTCCATTCCTTTTAGGAAGGACCATGAAAAGGCTGAATTTGAGGTACATGAAGTTTATGCTGTGGATGTCCTCGTGAGCTCAGGAGAAGGCAAGGTAAAGATTCGATAATTAGCCAAAGGGGTGACTTGAAGGTGTGCTCACCAGACCATATTTGACCTGACTCAACTCTCTTAGGCCAAAGATGCAGGACAGAGAACCACCATTTACAAGCGCGACCCCTCTAAACAATACGGCCTGAAAATGAAAACTTCACGTGCCTTTTTCAGTGAGGTGGAGAGACGTTTTGATGCCATGCCCTTTACTTTGAGGTACTGCGTAGAGCAAGAACAGGACTAGAACCAGTCTGACTCAGTGTGTGCACCCAGAAGCACCCTCCCTGCCCTCGGCCTGCCCTCCCTCCCTCCCTCCTGCCCAGACTTGTAGCTCCTGCCTGAATGCACGTCCTCTTCTGCCCATCTATCTCCTTGTTGAATACAGTACAGAAGAGCAACCCCAAACACGGTTCCTGCTCGAGGGTAGAAGTGGTTTAAACATGCGTAGTTGAGTACGGTGGCACATGCTCGTGGTGCCACAGTGGAGGCTGAGGCAGGAAGCAAAGTTAGCCTGAGCTACATTGAGCAAGAACCTGTCTTCAGCAACAGGGCCAATTGCTTGTGCAGTTGCAGGTCAAGAGCTGTACAAGACTGCCAGCCTAAGTTCCACCCCTGAAACCCACCTACCAGCTTCAGAAAGTCGGCCTCTGGCCTGCACCCCAGCCCTGCCCCCAGCCCCCATCACACCTGCAGTCACACTAAGAAAACAAGTGTTGATGACCTGGTGGGTTGTTAAGGAGATCTGAATGCTGTCTCTCTTCCCAGAGCATTTGAAGATGAGAAGAAGGCTCGAATGGGTGTGGTAGAGTGTGCCAAACATGAGTTACTACAACCATTTAATGTTCTCTATGAGAAGGAGGGTGAGTCCTAAGAAGGGTTTCATTTTAGAGCCCCCAGTTACATGCTTCCCTCCCTTTGACTTCAGAAAAGAACTAAGTGTGGCTGGGATTTCTTGTTTTCCCATAGGTGAATTTGTTGCCCAGTTTAAATTTACAGTCCTCCTCATGCCCAATGGCCCCATGAGGATAACCAGTGGTCCCTTTGAGCCTGAACTCTACAAGTCTGAGATGGAAGTCCAGGATGCAGAGCTAAAGGTTAGTGTTGAATGGAAAATGGGGAACATGGGGCACTTACCTATGGAAAGTCCTGAAAAGACTTGCCAGAGTAGGCGGGGCATTTTGTCTGTCCCACATTTCTCAGGGTTTGCCTTCCTCCTGTCTTCCAGGCTCTTCTCCAGAGTTCTGCAAGTCGAAAAACCCAGAAAAAGAAGAAAAAGAAGGTGTGTAATGATCTTCTGGTGGGAGATCTTTTCTGCTTCAAGATACTTGGGAGTTAGTGCCAAAGGAGCTAGGAATTGATGTCTTTTTCTTTGTTTCTTCGTTTGTTTTTGGAATGTAGGCCTCCAAGACTGCAGAAAATGCCACCAGTGGAGAAACATTAGAAGAGAATGAAGCTGGGGACTGAGGTGGGTCCCGTACCCCAGCTCGTCACTCCTGCCTCCCCCTTCCCACCGCACCCCAGGCTCTGAAGTGCAGTGGTCTTCTCCACCTGAGCCACCAGCAGAGCGGGGTCTTCTGCCCTCATCCCAGCCCCCACCCACTCACTCACCCACTCTTTCCAACGAAAAGCCAGCTCCAACTGACTCTGGTCTTGGGAGGCCAGGCTTCCCGAAAGCCACTGAAGACTACTTTCAGTAGAAAAAGAAATTGAATAATAAAATCAGGAGTCAAAATCCATCGTCTTCAAGACCCTCTTTCTGGCCTTTTCTACTCTGCTTGGTCAAGGTTTGTGGCCCTACAACAGAACCAAGGGGCTAAATTAGCCACCACCACTAAAACCTCAGCTCAAGTTTATGTCACCAATGTCCTTTTCTGTTTCCCACTGTCACCGAGTATTCAATCTGCCTTCAAGGAGGAAGACTGGTATTTTTTATTCACCTGTGGCAGATTCCTCATGATGTATCTATCTGGTTAGGCCCTTCCCACTTTTGATGCTGAAGTCTCTGATAAGAAGAGATTCTTATCATCTATTAAATGGATTCTCATTTGTAAACCTTGTAGTCATCTTTGTCCTGCAGAGTCCCTGCATCTGCCCATTTTCACAATTGTACAGCAGTAATTGTGCCCAACCACGGTTTTTGTTGGTTTTGTGTGTCTGCTCCCCCCCACCCCCCACCTCTAGAACCAGTAGGTTTTTCCTCATGTTCCATCTTAGAACCTACATTGAAAATCCCAGTGGGTTTTTTGTTGTTCACCATTTGATTTTTTTTTTTTTTTTTTTTGGTTTGAGACAGGGTCTCACTATGTAGCTCTGGCTGTCCTGGAACTCACTCTGTAGACCAGGCTGGCCTCAGAGACCTGCCTGTCTCTGCTTCATGAGTGCTGGAACCAAAGGCGTGCGCCACCACGCCCAGCTTCCTGTTTGAAATATTTTGAGTTCCCTCCCATGAAAGAAAACCCAGGAAGCAGAGGAGTAGACTGAAGAGAAGTGACTTTCAGAAGCTGTGGACTTGATGACTTTCTGGGGGTTTGTAGAGAAAGGTTACAAGTTGTACCTCTGGCATGATGTCCCAGGGAACCAAGGCTCCCACTAACTGAAGAGGTTTCTGAAATGACATGGCATTAAAATAAATTTGGATTTGCTCATAATGTTAATGCATTTGTTCCTTTTTTTTGTCATTGTGGTGGTGGTGGGGATGGAACAATTTCTCTGTGTGGCCCTGGCTGTTGGAAAACTGCAGACCAGGCTGGCCTTTCTGCTTCTGCCCCTTGGGAGGACTGAATGTGTGTACCACCACTGTCCAGCTGATCCACCTCTTAACAAGCTTTTCCTGTTGCTCACAGAGGTTGGAAGACTGTCACTCAAGGAAGTGATGATCAACTGAAGGACTATCCGGTTAGGAAGTAACACTTGTATCTGTTTTTAGAAGTTTTCTCTGTGGCCCTGGCTGTACTGGAACTCTTGTATAGACCAGGCTGACTTTGAACTTTCAGATCCTTCTGCCTCTGACTGCCTCCCAAGTGCTAGGATTAAAGGCGTGTGCCACCTAACTGGTTTTGTAATCCCAAAATGACTACTTAATCTGGAACTTTGGTAAAGTATGCAAGCGTTAAGACTGCAAAGGCAATGTGGTAAGTTTGCCGTAGTTCCTAAATGCTGGGATTACGGCATATGTCAACTACACCTCATTTGTGTGTGTGCATGCTAGGCAAGCACTCTACCAACTGAACTACATCCCGAGTCGTTCAAATTGTCTGTTAGACAAGTCTTCAGTGCCGAGTTGTGATGGTCTTGAGTAATGTTACTATATATGAACCACTGCTGAGCTATGAATACTTGAGCAAAAGCTGAAGGATGACTACACACACCCTCTGTTATAGAGTAGAGTAGGTTTGGTTTTCCTGCTCTCTTTATATGAGTAATCCTCCTTCCTCAGCCTCTAGTGCTGGTGTTCAGTGTGCCCCCACACCTGCTTATTGAGAGAGACTGTAGAGGGACAGGATAATGAGTCCTACTCAATTTTTCTGCAAACTTAAAACCACTGAAAGTAAACTAAACATTAGCCAGATTCCCTCAGAGTTCATATAAACTGGTAATACAGATTTGTAAAATGTTCTTTTTTCTTATTTTGAGACATTAGCTCAGCTGTCAAATTCTATTAGGGTTTTTATTTGGATTGAAACGTTCAGTCAAGCTGGAGTTGTAGGTGAGTGAATAATGGCTTAGTTAATTTAGCAAGATCCTATCTCAAAATGTGAAGGGCTGCTGGGTAGCGTTAGCACACACCTATAATCACAGCACTTGGGAGGCAGAGCCAGGCGGATCTCTGAGTTTGAGGCCAGCCTGGTCTACAGAGCGAGATCCAGGACAGGCACCAAAACTACACAGAGAAACCCTGTCTTGAACCCCCCCCCCCCCAAAAAAAAAGTGAAGGGCTAAACTGGGTTTAAACTAATGACTACCAGTATTCCCAACACTCTGGAGGCAAAGGCAGGCGAGTCCTTAAGTTCCAGGACTGACATGGCCTATCTGTTGAAAGGTGTCTGAAAAAGGAAACTGGAAGGGTTAAAATTGGGAATGGCTCAGTTAATGGTTAAATCCCAGCAGTTTGTCTTCTGACTTTTTTGTTTTGTGTTTGAGAAAGGGTCTCTTAGGGGTTGGGGATTTAGCTTAGTAGTAGAGAGATTGCCTAGCAAGCGCAAGGCCCTGGATTCGGTCCTCAGTTGGCAGGGGTGGGAGGTGGAAGGGGTGTTTAAGAGAGAGAAAGGGTCTCTTTATGGAACTCACTATGTAGATAGATCAGATGGCTTCAAACTCAGAGATCCACCGTGGCCACAATGAGGAAATGTTAAGGAAACCACTGGAAAGGAAGGATTATAATCGATATGCCAGATATGGTTTTACATGCTTTTTTTTTTTTTTTCTTCTTTTCTTCGAGACAGGGTTTCTCTGTGTAGTTTTGGTGCCTGTCCTAGATCTTGCTCTGTAGACCAGGCTGGCCTCGAACTCACAGAGGTCTGCCTGGCTCTGCCTCCCAAGTGCTGGGATTAAAGGTGTGCACCACCACCGCCCGGCTAACACACAGGGTCTTAAGTAGCACAGGCAAGCCTAGAACTCACTGGCTTCAAATTCATCTCCTTGCCATTGTCTCCTGGGTGATGAGGTTAAAGGTATGTGCCACCGTATCCTGGTAGCCAAACATCATAGGAACTGCTTTTTAGTAATTCAGGTAGTTATCACCTGACAATAAAGACTAGGAAGCTGTGTGTTTGTTTGTTGTTTTGAGACAGGGTTTCTCTATGCAGTCATGGATGTTCTGGAACTCAGTCTGTAGACCAAACTGGCCTCAAACTCAGAGAGATCTACCTGTCTGCCTCCTTGAGTGCTGGGATCAAAGGTGTGCACCACCACTGCCCAGCTGGGAAGATGTATCTTCCAGACCTAATCTGGGTCAGTTTCTGCTGGATGGAGGGAGGAAGCTTTTGTTCTTTGACAGCTTGTCTGTGCCTGCTAGCAAGCCCATTCCTAGAGTAGCATTAGAGCCTACTTCTTTGAGACTCCAGCCTAAACTGAAGAGCATCTGAGACATCCAGCCTTGTGGACTGAGCAACCACTGGATTCTTCGACTTTCTATTCACAGCCAGCCAGAGTTCAATTAGCCAGACTGCGGCCTGTAAATCATTCTAATAAATTCCCTTTCTATATAGAGATATTCTATAAATTGTCACCCTTGATTACATTACCCTAAAAGGGGAGTTAAAGGGCTCCTAGCTTAACCTAAGAGTTGTAGGCCAGGGGTGGTGACGCACACTTTTAATCCCAGCACTTGGTAGGCAGAGGCAGGCAGATTTCTGTGAGTTCAAGGTCAGCCTGGATTACACAGTGAATTCCTGTCTCGAAAAACCAAGAGTTCTAAGCCCATGAGACCCTCTCAAACAAAGCAGTGATAAGTGACAGGTGTGGTCCAAAGGACCTGAGTTCATTCCCAGCACCCATGTTGGACATCTCACAACAGCTTGTGGAGATAGCTTCGGGGATCCAAATACCCTCTTCTAGCCTCAGCTGACACCTGCATGCTCCTGCATATGCAAACATAGAATAACAAATCAAAAAAAAAAAAAATGTCCTAAGTATAGTGGCTTAAAACCAAAGCACCATGATTATGTCTCTTTGTAGTATAAAAGCTTTCTCAACTTGCCATTTTATACCTTCCCATTTCTAATTTTTGTTTGTTTGTTTTGTTTTTCAAGACAGGATTTTTTTGTGTAGCCATAGCTGTCCTGGAATTCACTCTGTAGACCAGGCTAGCCTTGAACTAAGAGGTCTGCCTGCCTCTGCCTCCAGAGTGCAGGGATTAAAGGCCTGTGCTACCTCTACTTGGCTCTTTCTAAAATCTTAAATCTTTAGAATTTCGGAGATCAACTATTTCCACAGCAGTTTAACTGGGGGAGGGTTCTGTGTGTGTGTGTGTATGGGATTTGTCAAACCAAAAATGAAATTAGGAATTATTTATTTAATTATTTACTTTATTATTTATGTATGTATTTATTTAGGCAGGGTCTAACTATGTAGACCAGGTCTCTACTCAGACACCTGCCTTCCTCCGTATCTGCCTCCCAGGGGTCCCAAGAGTTGGTATTAAAGGCGAGCAACATGTATTTATTTAGGCAGGACCTCACTATGTAGACCAGGCTGGTCTCTAACTCAGAGAGCTCTCCCTGCCTCTGCGTCTGCCTCCCACGGGCTCCAAGAGTTGGTATTTAAGACGTGCACCAACACGTCAGGCGAAAACCAGTAATTTTGTTGTTTTGTTTTTTGTTTTTTCGAGACAGGGTTTCCCCGTGTAGTTTTGGTGCCTGTCCTGGATTTCACTCTGTAGCCCAGACTGGCCTCGAACTCACAGAGATCCACCTGGCTCTGCCTCCTGAGTGCTGGGATTAAAGGCGTGAGCCACCGCCGCCCGGCGAAAACCAGTAACTCGTATTACATGCCACACCTATTCATAGTAAAATGGAGGAGGCATTTACCAAGAAACTGCAACTCCCAAGAAGCAACGAGGGAGAAGACGGAAGTTACTTTTTTCCATCTACTTTTTTCAGTCCCATGGTGGAAACAGGTGCTCGTGCTGAAATAATACCATGTCCTTAAAATAAATCTTAGAGGAGGCGGGGCTTTACAACTCAAACTATTTTCTTTCCTCCGGTAAGGCACCCGGAAGTCAGTGACTCGCTTCATTAGCCCCGCCCCCAGGGGAACGGAGGGCGTGTCACCGGAAGTGACGGCACGAGCACGCCATTAAATAGCAGTAGGCCGCACTCCGCGGTCTCTCGGCCTTAGCGCCATCTTCCCGGGTGAGTCTCGCCGGTCCCGGGGTCTGGACTTGGAGTCCCATCCGGGAACATCTGACCTCTGCGTCGACCATCACCGCAGCAGACTAACTGTCCTTGTCTCCCTCTGCCCTAGGCACCCCTGCGCCATGAGAGCGAAGGTGAGCGCTTCCCCGGTGTCGAGCTGCGGCGGAGGGCGGAGATGCGGACAGGGGAATCCGCCGTGGCTCCCGCTCGGCTTCCAAAGGGGCCCAAGTGATGCTGCATGGGAGAGGCGGGCCGCGGCGCCCGGGAGGCCGGGGTCGGGAAGGGTGGGAGCCCGGGGACTGGAGCCTTCGTTCGGAGGCGCCGGTGTCTGCACACGGCCGGGGTCGCTCCCGGTCCTTTGTCCACTGCCTCCCCCGGGAGTGCCCTGACCCTTATCTAAGCCTGGTGCTAACGTCCTTTTCTTGTTTCCCTCCCGTGATCGGGTTTTCAGTGGAGGAAGAAGCGAATGCGCAGGTACGTGGACGGACTACGGAGAGGGGCCGTGGGGCCGGCTAGGTGGGATTCCGCTGAGCGGGGGGTCGGCGTGGGGGGTCAGGCGCGCGAGCGCAGTGGTTGGAACTGCCTGCACCGCTTGTGAATCTCATCAGCCTTCATATCCGGTGCAGATCGGTTTTAACCCGGCTGGCTCGTGTGTTTTCCCCATGACAGGCTGAAGCGCAAGAGGAGAAAGATGAGGCAGAGGTCCAAGTGAGCGGGGCTTGTGCACCGCGGGGCCGCAGGGGCCGGAAGCAAGGCATGCCGGAGGCCGGGCTTGGCAGGTCCCCGGGCTGTGTGCTACCCTGGCTGGAGTCGGACGGACCCGGAACATCGCCACCGGCTCGCCCCGACCCCGAGACCCCGCCGCCCTCCGCCCCGGACCCGTGCATTGCGGACTCGTTCTGTTCCCACTGTGGCCGGGTGTAACTCGTGTACAATAAACCATCTTTGTCGCTGTCTCGGCTGAGGAATCACACTGCTGTCGCGTGTCTCTTGCGGCTCCACTGGGTGGGGAGTCTTTAGTGTGGTCTGTGGTCCGCGCCGTGGAGCGTCCGGGACCCGCGCGGGCTCCGGCCTGGGTTCTCGGAGCCGGCGGTGCAGTGCGCGCCTGCGGTCGTGCGACCGAGTCGGCGCGTCCCCCGCGCCCGCCCTTCTTGCTCCTGGTGGGCTCCGCCGCCACTGCGCAGAAGTCGGCGCGGACTGTGTTCCGGGTCCGCCTGGGCCGTGTTGCCATGGTGACGCGCAAGGCTCGCCGGGAGCTTCCTGCGGCGAGCGGCACGCCGAGTGGACCATAGAGTGTGGTTCCGGGTCTGGCGGCTAGAGCGTCGCTCCTTCCGCAGGAAGCGGAAGAGCCGCAGGGTGGGCGGCCCTTTGTCGAAGCTAGAGGACCGGCAGGCGGCAGCAGCAACTACGGCGGCGGCGGCAGGTGAGGGAGGCGGGAGGCTGAGGTGGAGGCCGCGCCCGGAGGGGAGGAGCCGGGCCGGCCCAGCGGCCGCGCTCGGCCGGGCCGCACGAGCCCCCTCCGCCCGGGCCGGCCCGGCTCTCCCCGGCCGCCCGGCCAGAGCCCCTCTCATGACGGACCCCGCCGCACGGGCGCACGCCGCCCGTGACGTCACAGCCCTGCCCATCCCTCGGCCTGATGTCACCCCTTCCCGCTCGCCGGGCGCTCCCCGGAGCCGCCGAGCGGACCCGGGCGAACTCCAGGACTTGGGTGAACTCCGGGGTGCCGGGGACCGCTTCCGTCGCCGCCCCCAGGCCGAGTCCGCCCTCACACTGCGCTGTCAGAGTCGTGGCCCTTGCCTGGCGCCTAGGTTCCGACTCTGGTCCCCGTACCCTCATCTGGAGGTAAAGCTCCCCTCACCCTCCACCGAGAACCCAGCTTCCCAGACTTTAGTGGTCGGTTCCAGCCCTTCTCCTTCTCCCTCTCAGGTGACGTTCAGTTTGAACTTGTAAGAGAATCCTGAAAAGCCACAAAGCTCTTGAGGTCTTGTCAGAATTCATTCCGATTTATGAAAACCATCCCCTAACCTTCACGCTTTCCCCCTCTTCCACCCAAATCTCTGGTCTTTTTGTTTCTTGTTCAGAACCCAGCAGTGATGTGGAAGTGGAGACTCACAGGAGCCCCGGACTTCACCTGAGCTACCTCAGGTATTAATTCGGGGACCATTGGGTGAGGAAGAGTGTCGTATCCGGTTATCCGCTTCTGGTGGGGCTTGAAGCACAGGTCAGGCTTTAGGGACATCCTTCACCTGGTCGTTATCTTTTAGTAGGTGGTTGTCATCTCTTTACCACTCGCCCCTTTCATTCTGGGGCCGCTCCGTCCCGTTGTGTCTCTGGCCTCCGATCTGGTTAGTCATTTTAGGGAAATCTAAAAGCAAAGTCAAGGAAACTGTGAGTGAGAAATGTCAAAGCGAGGGAACTCGAGAAAAGGTATCCTTATGCCCAAAGGGAAATACATGAACTCCTGTTTGGACAGCAGGGGGAGCCTGAATACTACTTAGGAAGCCTTTAGAAGATTAGACACGTGGTAGCAGGGACTCCAGTCCTACTGGGGGATAGAGAGAAGAGGGCTAGAATTAGGGCAGTGGACTGACACTCCAGAGCTCTCTTGGGAAATAGGAGACTTGAAAAGCTTTTATAGAGTCTATAAATAAAGAGGATTTTTATGGGGTAAGGAGTGCCATGGTTTGATGTTAGTGGGATCTTTTCATGGAGGGGGGTGGAGAGTGGCGAAAGAAAGGTCACCATTCCCATGAAATTAACTCCTTCCCACCTTGACCTTGCCACAGTTTTGTCCTGGGGACCTAGAGGTAGAGCTTAGAACTTCTTTGCCTGAATTGGAGGGGTCTGTGTAGAGCAGGCCAGGAGAGTAACAGCTTTAAAAACCGCCCTCCAGCTGGTGACACCAGTCACCTGAGCAGTCACCAGGATTTCTAAAATACATGGAGACGGGCTAAGCTCACATGGGAGAGGGGCATGTTTTGTTCCTGGCACCCCTTCGTCCATGAGCTCTCAAAGCTAAATAGCCCTTAGAGCACTGTTTCCAGTCTGTCTGCTCACTTGCCAACACCTGTTTTTTTTTTTTTTTTTTTTTTTTTGTTTTGTTTTGTTTTGTTTTTCGAGACAGGGTTTCTCTGTGTAGCTTTGCACCTTTCCTGGAACTGGCTTTGGAGACCAGGCTGGCCTCGAACTCACAGAGATCCACCGGCCTCTGCCTCCCGAGTGCTGGGATTAAAGGCGTGCGCCACCACCGCCCGGCCCAACACCTGTTTTAATTCCCCTCCCACAAATTAAGAAGGGGAGGTAGATCTAACACTGCTTTCCCTGCCCCCTCCTTGGCTCATCATCATTAGTAAGGGTGGTTTCATCCCAGCTCTCTCCCTTCTGTTAGCCAGGCAAGTGTGAATCACTCCAACCAAGACCAGGTGCACAAGGGCCTGGGAGGGACTTCTGGCAAGTCAGCCAGGCCAGCTAGAATTCTCCTCCCTTGGATTCCCCATCTCCAGAGCCACTGCCCCAGAGGACTGCCTCTGCATAGTCAGGAAGAGCGGGAGCTTCTGGAGGAACCCTGTTGAACACCATTTTCTTTTTTAACAGTCACCAAGAGTGGCAAGAAAAGGAAGAAAACCCTGAGTTGGGGGGCACCAGGATGCCTGACCGGGACAACTATGCCAACGGCACAGGGAACAGCGGTGGAGGCCCTGGAGGTGGTGGCAGTGAGGAGGCCAGTGGAGCAGGGACAGGCAGTGGGGGGGCCACCTCAGATGCCATCTGTAGAGACTTCCTGAGGAATGTGTGCAAGCGCGGCAAGCGTTGTCGATACCGCCACCCAGACATGAGTGAGGTGTCCAACCTGGGGGTGAGCAAAAACGAGTTCATTTTCTGCCACGACTTCCAAAACAAGGAGTGTAGCCGCCCAAACTGCCGGTTCATCCATGGCTCCAAGGAGGACGAGGATGGGTATAAGAAGACCGGAGAGCTCCCCCCTCGGCTGAGGCAGAAAGTGGCGGCTGGGCTGGGTCTTTCGCCTGCTGACCTACCCAACGGTAAGGAGGAGGTCCCTATCTGCCGTGACTTCCTCAAAGGCGACTGTCAGAGAGGGACCAAGTGCAAGTTCCGTCACCTGCAGAGGGATTTTGAGTTTGATGCTCGAGGTGGAGGGGGTGCTGGAGGTGGAGGCTCGGCAGGCTCCGTGCCCCCGGGACGACGCCATGACCTCTATGATATCTACGACCTACCTGAAAGGGCCTTCGAGGACCACGAACCAGGCCCTAAGCGCCGGAGAGGCGGCTGCTGCCCTCCTGATGGCCCCCATTTTGAGTCCTATGAGTATAGCTTGGCTCCGCCCCGTGGAGTGGAGTGCAGACTGCTAGAGGAGGAGAATGCCATGCTCAGGAAACGGGTGGAGGAGCTAAAGAAACAGGTCAGCAACCTACTGGCCACCAATGAGGTACTTCTGGAACAAAATGCCCAATTCCGCAATCAGGCCAAGGTCATGACCCTGAGCTCCACTGCCCCAGCGACTGAGCAAACCCTGGCCCCCACTGTGGGTACTGTTGCCACTTTTAACCATGGCATTGCCCAGACTCACACTACTCTGAGCAGCCAGGCTCTGCAGCCTCGCCCTGTGTCCCAGCAAGAACTTGTGGCCCCTGCTGGAGCCCCAGCTGCGCCCCCAACCAATGCTGCACCTCCTGCTGCTCCACCACCCCCACCTCCACACTTGAACCCAGAGATCACGCCCCTGTCAGCCGCTCTGGCTCAAACCATCGCCCAGGGGATGGCACCCCCACCTGTTTCCATGGCCCCCGTGGCTGTATCTGTGGCTCCTGTGGCTCCTGTGGCTGTGTCCATGGCCCAGCCCTTGGCAGGAATCACAATGAGCCACACGACAACTCCTATGGTGACTTACCCCATCGCTTCCCAGAGCATGCGCATCACAGCCATGCCACACTGACAGGACTAATGGAGGCTCTAGTCCCTGGTACAGCGTCTGGGGCTGGGGTCATGGGGCCCTTCCCCATGCCTAGCCCTCCCCGGCCCTGTCTGAGGGGCCACTCAAAAACTAGGACAAGAGACTACAAGGAATATACTTCGTAGGAGCATCTCCTGAGGCAGGGTTGTGCTGGTGTGTTCCTCCCCACTCTTGAAAGGGTCCTCTTGTCCTTCAGGCCTCACTCATACAGAGGCTTGCATAGGAGTTGAGACTGGAAGCCAGCAGAAAGGACTGAGGGACTGTGTTCACTCATAGGAAGTTGGAGATGTCCCTAGTCTTGTCCTCACTTGTGAACAGCACAGGTTCCAGCACTGGTATGGGAAAGAAAAATTCCCCACCCAGAGGGAGAGCCAGGAAAGATCAGGAAAGTGGGTGGTCAGGAGAGAAGGTCTCATATGAGCCTTCAGATGATTTGGGGCCCAGAATTGCTCATGGGCCCCTGGGAAGCCTGGGACCATAATACTCCAACCCAAAGACTAGGGGAACATTCACTTACCAAGCTTGGCCTGGAAATCTGTAGGGCAGTGCCCACTACTTTCCAAAGAAATAAAGGAACATTATTTTTTAACAAAGGAAATGAAAATTGACTTAGAGGGCTGTTGTGGAAGATGGGAGCATAACGTAGACTTGATGACAAAAATAAGGTAAAGACCTCCTCTTGTAGCTTGTGTAAGTTGGGTGGATGCCAGCGACGAAGGGTACAGATGTAAAATGGCCAAATGGGACTTTGGTCTGGGGAAGGCACTTTGAGGGATAAAAGAAATGGAGCCACCTAGTCTAGTTTAAAAATAGCCCCATCTGTTTCTAGTCTCTGTCTTCATGTGCTGTTCCCAGGTTACCTTAGTAACCAGGGCTCTTAGGGTCATTTAGGGGGGTAGGTACGAAGGAGGGTGTGTGTGCTGAGAAATGGGGATATGGGTGTTGTGGAGTTGACAGACACTTCCCTTACTCAAACATAGGACAGGTGGTGGTGCCTCTCTGAGTTGTTGATGGCAGTTTATGTCCTTCTGCTCCAACACTTCTTCATGGCCAGAGCTTTAAAAGCTTTCCAGGCTTCCGACATGCTAGGAAAAGGCAGATGTGGTATTAGCATACCTCTAATTCTAGCACTTGGAAGGAGATGACCAGAGGATCAGGAGTTCAAGGTCAACCTGAGGCCTCATCTCAAAAAAATAATATAGGAAAAGGTGTTGATTCTTTCTTCTCTGTGTCTCTGCACAAGACCAGAAGGTTTTAAGCCATTCAAGGGTCGTTGAGAACAATGGCCCCAGTACCTAAATTTCAGTGTCTCCTCCATCTGTGGCTAAAAACTCAGGTGTCTAAGGGGCAGCAAACTGGTACAGCAAGTGGTGGTTGTGCTTGCTTCCTCCATTGCTCTCTTGTCTAGTGGAGCACTCGGGGTGGTCACACCTGGGTTTGGAGATGGGAGGCTAGATCATGGCCAGTCCTTGAAAAGGAATGTTTTAAAATTGGGGAATGCTGTAGCACATGCCTGTAGTCTAAGCTACTCACAAGGCTGAAGTGAGGAAAGAAGTAAAGACAAAATGTGGGTCCGCTGAAATGGTGAGACGCCTCAGCAGATGAGGCGGGTAAAGGCACCTGCTGCCAACCTTGTTGGCCTGAGTTCAAGCCCCGAGTTCCACACAGAAGAGAACCAACTCCAACATGTACTATGGCCTGTATGCCCTGTACATGCTCTCTTTCTCTCACACACACACACTTTTCCTTTTTTTAAAGATTTATTATGTACATATACAGTGTTCTGCCTGCATGTGTCCCTGCAGGCCAGAAGAGGGCACCAGATCTCATTATAGATGGTTGTGAGCCACCATATGGTTGCTGGGAATTGAACTCAGTGTGACTCTTAAGCACCTAGCCATCTCTCCAGCCCATCCCCCTTTTTTGGGGGGGGGGCGGAGGAGTTGAGACGGTTTCTCTGTGTGGTCCTGGCTGTCCTGGGTCTCCTGTAGACCAAGCTGGCCTTGAACTCAGAGATTCAATTGCCTCTCCCTCCCAAGTGCTGAGATTAAATAAAGGTGTGAGCCCCCATATCTGGCACATACAATTTTTTTTAATGGGCAAATACTACTTACAAATTTTAGAAATATCTTGTTAAACTTAATGTTTGTTTTTGACACAATTTTGGATTATTAGAAGAGATGGCTTATAAATGATTAGGTTATGATTACACATACCCGTCATGAATTCTCAAATCCTGCCTTCACTTCCTTTATGCCAGATGTCTAAGAAGTGCTGTGAGAACTGTAGATGACAGATGTATGAATGCATTCCAGCTGCAGATCACCAGCAACACACATGTGGTTGGCCAAGCTGGTTTAATACTCGTTGCAGTGGAAGAGAAAGTGCCATTGAGCATCAGAGTATGCCACATGAAAGTGACAGGACTTGGGAGTGGGGACATGGTGGCACAAACCTGTAGTCCCAGCACTTGGAAGGAAGAGGCTCTTGCAGAGGACCTAAGTTTGATTCCTAGTACCCACATTGGGCAGCTCTCAACCACCTGTAACCGTCTCTAGGGAGTGTCTTGACATTTGGACTCTGAGGGTGCCTACACAACATCACATGTACATACCCACACACAAACACATGTCTACACACACACACACAATTTATATATTTTAATTTTAAAAGGGGAGAAACTTGATTTGGGATTTGAGTGGTTTGGGGGTTTAAGGAAGTGAGTGTTCTTCTGGATTGGATATGGTCAAAGGAGGCAGGGATCATCCTATAATTAGGCATCTTTATCTAAACCGAGGGCAGGCTGCAGGGATGCTAGAGCTGCAATGGTGATGGACCAACGACCTCTCTAGCTTAGAAGCAGATGTTTGTTTCTCTGTGGCTTGCACACTAACCTTGTTTTTGTGAAATTGTGAATTGGTTTTTTTTCTTATTTTTTATCTTCGTCACAGTCATTGAATGACAGTCTGGTGCTAGTATTTTGTATTTGGTTCAACACCAAAACTGTGAGCCTATCAGCTCAATGATGAAACCTGGCCGGCCCTGTCAGGCCAGCTCCTAGACATCAGGAGATTGTGTGTGTGTATGTGTGTGTGTGTGTGTGTGTGTGTGTGTGTGTGTGTGTGCATACGTGAACCACCAGGTTCACATTCCCAGTTCCAGTACTCCCTTCCCCCAAAACAAAACTGGAGAGGTGGCTCTGGTTAAGTGCACTGGCTACTCTTCCAGGGGACCAGGTTTGATTCCCAGCACCCACATGGCTGCTCACAGCAGGCAGTCTGTACCTCCAGTTCCAGGGGATCCAACACCCTCTTCTGGCTTTTGTGGGCTCTGCAAACAAGTGGTGCAAAGACACGTACTCACCGGGCGGTGGTGGTGGTGGTGGTGGTGGTGGCACATGCCTTTAATCCCAGCACTCAGGAGGCAGAGGCAGGCGGATCTCTGTGAGTTGAGGCCAGCCTGGTCTACAGAGCGAGATCCAGGACAGCCAGGGCTACACAGAGAAACCCTGTCTCGAAAAACCAAAACGAAACAAAAGACATGTACTCAAGCACACACAAATACCCATAAAATAAATTATCAACAAAAAGCATTCAAGGTCAGCCTTGGCTACTTAACAGGTTCAAAGCCAGTCAGGTCAGGGTTACATGAGACCCTGTCTGAACAAAAACACAAGGAACCACACTGTGAATTTTTCCTGGGAAAAGGTTAACAATCCCCTATTCACCTCAGGGTACAAACAACAGACCATAATAATGAGCCATTTGAATCGAGCTTGATAAGCCAATGAGTTTGTTATTTTCTCTGTGCAGCCCTGGCTGTCCTGGAACTTGCTCTGTAGACCAGGCTGGCCTCGAACTCACAGAGATCCGCCTGCCTCTGCCTCCCAAGTGCTGGGATTAAAGGCGTGTGCCACCATTGCCTGGCTCAGTAGGTTTACTTTAAGGACCATGAGTGAAGTGATGCTCAACAGCCCTATCCAAGTGTTCCCTCATCATGCATGATAATTTCCATAGACTTCATGAGTGGGGTCTCCCCACCGTGCTTTATATACTCAAGCGCCTCCTGAGACCATGTGAAGCTGGGGCAGGATGGCACAGGAGGGAGTGAACTGCTGGAATATCACGTGGAGGCCTCTAGTGACCCTACACCGTCTATGGGGCAGCTTCAGCTGAGGATCTCGCCGAGGGGTTTTTGTAGGGTACTCATAGCTGCTCTGATCGAGAGAGAGGAGAGTGGGGCTAAGACAGGAGCCTCAGACCAAATGGCCAAGGGCAAAAGGCAGAGACCCGAGTAGCCAAACTGGCTGGTTATATAGGAATCAGAGAAGCTGGGAGACGGGCAGCCCAAACCTGGGCTGGAGAGTTTGGAGCAGGATTTGCCAGCCACGAGGAGTCTGTAACAGGTAGAGACTGAGGGAGACTGGTGGTGTGAGTCCACCTTGATAAGTTAATGGCACCTCAGTTAGCCTTTTGCCGGAGTTTGAGACCTAACAGAGTGCTTGCTACTTTATACAGGAGCCAAACTACGGTCACCATCTGCAAGTTCGTCTGGGCCTGCGCACAAAAGCTCACCACAGCTGGGCCTGCTCACAAAGCTCACCACAGCTGGGCCTGTTGACTATTCCCTCTCTCCTAGAAGAAGGAGGCAGGAGGGTCATGGGAGCCAACCCTGCCAACCAGCTGTATGCAGTTCTGCCCTAACTGCCTTGGGCTCATGACTCGTGAGGGTGGGGCTAGAGGACATAGGTGGGAGGCTGAGGGGGAGGGGTCTTCTCTGTGCAGCCCTGAGGAAGCCATCATCCCTCCTGGGTGCAGGCTGTGTCACCTCTGCTCCTGCTCATAACTTCCCGCTAGCTGCTCTGTAAGTAAGTCTAACTCACCGGTTCCCCGGTGAACTTGGGTGGAACTGTACCTAGTCTTTGGGACTTTAGAATTAAGGGTAGGCATTGTGTATGTCCACAGGGAAGGAATTTTCCCAACACTTGCCATAGTTGGCAGGCTATAACAAAATCTGGGAAGAGATTGGAAAGAACATGGCATTGCTCCTGCTAGAAGCATGAGCCAGACAGCTGAAGTGTCACTGTCTGAAGGTAGATTGGTTACAGAGGGAATTTTGACAGGGTGGCCTGTCCCCAGAGGGTTTGTGAAGGCAGTGGCAGGGGCGTGGGCAGTATGGAGGAAACCGACACACGTAACTGGTGGGACCACCTGAAAGCGGGCCATCCGTAGGGGAGTCCCTGGTGGCGTTCTGTGTGGTACCACTGACACCTGCTTGATGAGTGTGTCCACATGCGTATGGAGGCGCCCTGAGAGTGACACACCAAAGCCCGGGGACCGGAAGTGGCTGCAGAGGTCGCTGGAATGCTATTGGGGACAGTAAGAAATCATTTCTGGGCCAGATGTGGTGACCCACACTTTTAACCTCAGCACTTTTTTTTTTTTTAAAGATTTATTTGTTTATTATGTCTACAGTGTTCTGTCTGCACATAACCCTGCAAGCCAGAAGAGGGCACCAGATCTCATTACAGATGGTTGTGAGCCACCATGTGGTTGCTGGGAATTGAACTCAGGACCTTTGGAAGAACAAGCAGTGCTCTTAACCTCTGAGCCATCTCTCCAGCCCTAACCTCAGCACTTTTAATCCCAGTAGGTATTAAAAGTTTATCTCTGAGGTTGAAGGCAGCCTGGGCTACATAGTGAAACCCTCCTAGACAACAACACGTGAGTGCCTCTTAAATGAATCAAGCATGGGGAAGTGATTCTCAAAGCGTTCAAAAGCCAGTTGTTGCTGTGGAATTCTTGAGAGCTTTGTGGTTGTAGAAGGCCCAAGTGATACTCACCAAGGTGATGAGGAAAAGTCTGCAACAGCCAAGGCCTGTACATGCTAACGGCTGAACAGGTATCTACGGAGAGTCGAGATGGGTGCTCCCGCAGACAGAAGGCTGCTAGTCTCGAGTCCCAGTGCCCAGAGTGGGTCATCTCCCTGGGCTGTCGGCCACAGAGGTCCTAGAGGCCCCTGAAACCATAAAGGCTACTGACAGGTGGTCGGTTGCAATGGTAACCTGTTGCTGAAGATGTCACTTGGAGAGAGAGAGCTAGGGTTGGGCAGAAAGTATTCCTTCCTGCCAGCTAGCTCCTATAAATTCCAGAAGGTGCGACGAGGGGTGCTGGGGAGGACTAAGTCCAAAAACCCTATCTAGCTGCGGCTCCTGTGTGCTTTACGGTGGGTGTGGCAGCCAGTGGGACACTGGCACTGACTGTGGACAGAACGGAAGGCCGCTTCCCAGGAGGCAAGACCTGTCTAGAACTGGGAAGTAGACAAGTATCTGACCAGAGACGCCGTAGGCGCTAGTGGAGAAGCAACTGCTATCGCCTGGTCAAAGGACGCAGTAGCTCGGGTGATTGCCCACGTTTGTGCTTACAGTCACAGGCTGTTAACACAGGTCATGTCCGTTCGGATTATTTCCCATTTCTGTTTTTCATCCGTTTTCCTCACTGGTGTTTGTAGTAGAGGACATACGCGTCAGACTTGCCATCAGCCACCTTCTGGAGACAGAAGGATGAGGAAAGGGCACATGGGTGGGTACCTCACTGGAGTTAGAATGGTCAATGTGTGTCGCCTGCTCCCGGGCTCAGGGACCCTTGTGGGAGAGGGGTGGAAAGAAATGTAAGCACTGAAAGAGGAGGGAGAGGTTTTGTGCAGGACCGTCCTCCAACACAAACGGCCGCCTGGGAGTTCAGCTGGGCCTGCTCAAAAAAGCTCATCACAGCTGGGCCTGCTCACAAAGCTCATCACAGCTGGGCCTGCTCACAAAGCTCATCACAGCTGGGCCTGTTGACTATTCCCTCTCTCCTAGAAGGAGGAGGCAGGAGGGTCATGGGAGCCAACCCTGCCAACCAGCTGTATGCAGTTCTGCCCTAACTGCCTTGGGGCTCATGGCTCGTGGGGGTGGGGCTAGAGGACATAGGTGGGAGGCTGAGGGGGAGGGGTCTTCTCTGTGCAGCCCTGAGGAAGCCATCATCCCTCCTGGGTGCAGGCTGTCCAATGTGGCTGCTTTAACGTCACCTCTGCTCCTGCTCATAACTTCCTGCGGCTGCTCTGTAAGTAAGCCTAACTCACTGGTTCCTCACCCACTTCCCTGTGAACTTTGGTGGAATTTTGGATTGTTCTTAGAACTTTAGAATGAGGAATAAATATTGTGTATGTCTCTCCCAGAGGAGTTTTAGCAACACTGCTCTTGCAGAGGACCTGAGTTTGGTTCCCAGCATCCAAATCAGCTGTTCATAACTGCCTGTAACTCTAGATACACACACACACACACACACACACACACACACACACACACACACACGAGAGAGAGAGAGAGAGAGAGGAGAGAGAGAGAGACAGAGACAGAGACAGAGACAGAGACAGAGAGAGAGACAGAGAGAGAGACAGACAGACAGAGACAGACGACAGAGACAGACGACAGAGACAGACGACAGAGACAGAGAGAGAGAGAGAGAACGCGATCTGTTTGTATGTGTATGTGCATGCCTGTTTGCTGATTCACAAGGATGGAGACCAGAAGAGGCTGACAGGTGTCCTCTATCACGTAGGCCAGAATTGCTCAGCCTCCTCTACCATTCTCTGCCTTTTTTTTTTTTTTTTTTGAGACAGAGTCTTTCCTGAGCCTGGTGCTGGTGTTTCTTGGGTAGGCTATAAACCAGTAAGACCCAGTGGTTCTCCTGTCTCTGTCCCTCTGGGCAGGTGCCCAGCTTCTTAGGTGGGTGCTGGGGTTGGAACTCTGGACAGCAAGTACTCTCTCTGCCACTGAGCCAGCTCTCTCCCGGTTATAGGTTTTTAAAGATCGTTGGCAAACCAGAGAGGCAGGTGAAAAAAGCCAAACCAACCAAATAGCAAATAATTTTGAAGAGAAGGCTGAATCAAAAAGCAATGTCTCAGATATCTGAGCAGATCATGGTAGTGTACACCTACAATCCTAGTTACTCAAGAGGCTGAGGCAGGAGGATTGCTAAATTGGAGGCTAGCCTGGACAACTTGTCAAATAATAAAAAGGAGTGTGGGAACAGTGTGTCCTATGCTTTTAATCCCAGCAACCTGGAAATAATGGCAGGTGGATCTCTGGGTTCCAGGTCAGCCAGGGCTACATGGTAAGACCCTATCCTGAAATAAATACTACAAGATGGGGGAAGCTGGCTGTACACAGAGGGAAGCCCTGTGTTGTGCAAATGAAATTACATGAAATAAACGGGGCTCTAGAATAATAGCCGGCATTTACTTAGTTCTTACTATGAGCCAAGGCACAATGCTAGGCACTTTACATATAGTGTACATACATTTACATACATATACGGCGCCCACACTCATTTAAACACACACACACACACACACACACACACACACACACACACACACTTATGTTTAAAAACACAGTTGAGTGTGGTGGTTCACACCTGGAATTCCAGCATTTGGAAGGGCTGAAGCAGGAGGATCAGGAATTCAAGGACAGCCCCAACTACATAGCAGGCCCCAATCACCCCAGGCTACAAGAAACCTTAGATCAAATAAAGAAAACTGGGTCTAGGGAGAGATGAGTCCGAGTTAAGAGCACTGGATGCTCTTCCACAGAACCTGGGTTTGATTCCCAGCGTGCACACACACACACACCCCACTACTCACAACCTTCTGTAACTATACCCTCTCCTGGCCTCCTCAGGTACCAGGCACTCATGTGCCACACAGACCTACAGGCAGGTAAAACACCCATCTATATAAAATAAAAATTTTAAGAAATTGAAAACAAAAGATACACGTATATTCTGCTAGGTTTTTGCGGTTGCTGAGGATTGGGGCCAGCATTCAATTAGACAGTCTTTTTGTTTTTTGTTTTGTTTTTCGAGACAGGGTTTCTCTGTGTAGCTTTGAAGCCTGTCCTGGGGCTACGCTGTATAGCCCAGGCTGGCCTCGAACTCACAGAGATCCGCCTGCCTCTGCCTCCCGAGTGCTGGGATTAAAGGCGTGCACCACCACCGCCGCCCGGCTTCAATTGGACAGTCTTGACTCCAGACGGTAATAAAGCTCTGACAGCAACCAAGGAGGGACAGTAGCTTTTGAAGATGAGTAAAGAAGAACGTCCCCTCAAATCCTGTCTCTCCTTCCGTCTTCCAAAGTGTGCTGAGATGGAATAGGGCATCCGACCCGGTGCTTCCCGCTGGAGGCAATGATAACGATAACACCCGCGTCCTCAGGTCCAGGAAGTGTCCATCAGACGCTGCCCCTACACGATGCAGCCACTAGGTGGCGCCTGAGGCGCAAGATCGAGGACAGACGGAGCCCCACCCTGCGTGCTGATAAGGAAGGCTCCTGGGTCGCCGCTGCGGCAGCCTTCCTGAAGGTGTTCTGTACACCCTTGGTGTCTTTTTTTTTTTAAATCAGTAACAATAACTATTTTCTAACAGGTCCCGTTTCTATTGCTTCAGCGTTTTCCTCTCAGAAAACACAAGTTTTAGAACTGGATCGCTTGGCCCTTTCTCTTCTTGGCTCCTCCCAGTTCAAAATGCTCGCCTCTCTCCCGGCCAGCAGCCGGGCTCCACACACGCAAGCCCGAGCACAGTCTCCTTTGCGGTTTTGGCTCTCTCTCAGAACCCTGGCTTTGTCTGCCCACCCCGGAACCACTCTGATTCTGAGCGTGCAGCGGGGAGCCCTTGCCCTTCTGGGTCACTTTGTGAGGCTGATGCTGGCCACAGTTCTTACAGAAAGTCCTTCGGGTTTTAGGCACGTTGACCGTCTGCAGCAGAGGTGTCTATGCAATCGATGAAAACGAAAGACCCAGTTTCCGACGGCCTCGACCGCACCGGCCCAACAGGAAAGGGCCCGCCCGTGTGGTGCCTTCAGAGGTCTCAGGATGTGGATGGGTGAGGAAGAGACGGTAGAAATGTGCCTCCAGAGCTCAGCCTGTCTGTTCAACAGGAGCCCTTTCCTTTGCTCGTGCTTGGCGAGTTCTGGTGGGTAGAGAGCACTCCAGCTAAGAAAGTTCCACACTTTGCAGCCGTATTTCCGTCAAGCAGGTCACCTATCACTCTTCCAACCTCTGTCTTCTTCTCCCACTTGTATACTTCTGGGATTGTGGAGAGCCTGGGTTAGAGAGAGAGAACCGTGCCTCAGAAAGCTCTGCGACAGGATGGAGCAGTCTAGAGAAAGGGAAGTGAAGCTTAAGATTACTCTTTGATGCAGTACCACTGTTGAGTCCTGTTTCTGCAGGGGAAGTAGGGTCGGTTACTAGAGAGAGATTAGGTCTGTAGCTCTGTGTGTGTGTGTGTGTGTGTGTGTGTGTCTTAGTCACTCTCCTGTTGCTGTGAAGAGACACCATGACCAAGGTAGCATTTACAAGGGAAAGCATTTGTCTGATGTAGTGGCACACGCCTTTAATCCCAGCACTCAGGATGCAGAGGCAGGCGGATCTCTCTCTGTGAGTTTGAGGCCAGCCTGGTCTACAAAGTGAGTTCCAGGACAGCCAGGGCTACACAGAGAAACCCTGTCTTAAAAAAGAAACAACAACAACAACATGAAGAAGAAGAAGAAGAAGAAGAAGAAGAAGAAGAAGAAGAAGAGAAGAAAGCATTTTACTGGGGGCTCACTTACACTTCTAGAAGTTTAGTCCATTATCATCTTGATAGGGAGCATGGGGCAGGCAAGCCTGGTGCTGGAGAAGCAGCTCAGAGCTACATCCTCCTGATGCCTAGGCTTGGCATGGGCTTTTGAAACCTTCAATCCACCCCCAGAGACACACTTCTTCCAACAAAGGCACACCTCTTAATCCTTTTCAAATAGTGCCAATCCTTGGTGACTAAGCATTCAAATGCTAGAGCCCATGGGGGCCATGCTTCTTCAAACCACCACAAGCTGGTAGGTTTTATCTGGCTGTGCTTGTTTTATTAAAGCTGCTTTAAGCCCTTCCAGCCCATCCTCTCTCACTCAGTCCAGCCAATACTTTGGGCCCTTGTCCTGGGTCTAGTAGGACCTAGAGGACCAGGGGATGATGAATAATTCTAGGAAGGTCATGCAGCTCACAGGTACCTGTCATCTTTTTTGAGACAGTCTCAGGTAACCTAGGCTATCCTTGAATTTACTTTGTGGCTAGGGATAACTTTGAATTTCTTTTCTTTTTTTTTTTTTTAAAAGATTTATTTATTATGTATACAATATTCTGCCTATATGTAGGCTTGCAGGCCAGAAGAGGGCACCAGATCTCATTACGGATGGTTGTGAGCCACCATGTGGTTGCTGGGAACTGAACTCAGGACCTCTGGAAGAACAGCCAGTGCTCTTAACCTCTGAGCCATCTCTCCAGCCCCCAACTTTGAATTTCTAATCCTCCTGCCTCTACCTCTCGAGTGCTGAGATTACAGGTTCGTGCCACCATATTTGGTTTCATATGGTGCTAGAGATGGAACCCAGGGCTTTACGTATGCTAGATGTCTTAGTTTGGGTTTCTGTTGCTGTGATAAAACACCATGACCAGAAGCAAGTTGGGGAGGAAAGGGTTTATTTGGCTTACATTCCCACATCATAGTCCATCATTGAAGGAACTCAGGAACTCAAGCAGGGCAGGAACCTGGAGGTAGGAGCTGATGCAGAGGTCATGGAGGGATGCTGCTTACTGGCTTGTTCGTCATGGTTTACTCAGCCTGCTTTCTTATAGAACCCAGGACCACCAGCCCAGGGATGGCACCACCCACAATGGGCTGAGCCCTTCCACACCAATCACTAAGAAAATACCTCATAGCCAGCTATTTGTTTGTTTTGTTTTTGTTTTTTCGAGACAGGGTTTCTCTGTGTAGCCCTGGCTTTCCTGGAACTCACTCTGTAGACCAGGCTGGCCTCGAACTCACAGAGATCTGCCTGCCTCTGCCTCCCGAGTGCTGGGATTAAAGGTGTGTGCACCACCTGCTCTTATAGTCAGATCTTATGGAGGCATTTTCTCAATCGAGGCTTCTTCCTCTCTGATGACTCTAGCTTGTGTCAAGTTGACATAAAACCAACCAGTAAACTAGGCAAGCATTCAACCAACTGAGCCATATCCTCAACCCTTACCCGTCAGCTTGATCGGAGAAGCATGGACCCATCAGCAGATGTTCTGCAGAGGGGAGGGTCACCACAGAGGCAATGTCCTCCCTGCCTCCAGGGAAGCCACACTTCAGCAAGAGCCTGGCCTATTCCAGCAGATCCCAGTACTGGTAGAAAAAAAGCTGAAGGAGCCAACGGGCTCCTTCCAAGTCCTTAAAAGTGACCCCTGAGGACTTCATCTGATCGTCACAAGAACAAAACACAGGTGTTTATTTTTTGGCCACTTACATGGTCTTAAACACCCAAGAAAAATGCAAGCAAAACAGTAACGTTACAAAATAAAATTCTGCCGGGCGGTGGTGGCGCACGCCTTTAATCCCAGCACTCGGGAGGCAGAGCCAGGCGGATCTCTGTGAGTTCAAGGCCAGCCTGGGCTACCAAGTGAGTCCCAGGAAAGGCACAAAGCTACACAGAGAAACCCTGTCTCGAAAAACCAAAAAATAAATAAAAAATAAAAATAAAATTCTACAAACCCCCGACTGGGATTCTCATCCTGGCCTGGTTTAGTTGGGGCCACCAAAGCTCTTAAAAGTCCTACAAAGACAGTCATTCAATTAAATAGCTACAGCTCATGTAAAAACCTTCCTTGTCTTTGAAACTCCCAACTTTGGAGGGCCTTCCACTGCATCTCGGGTGACAAAGTTCCCAGGAGGCTTGTTTCTTACCAAACCCACACTCAGACTTAAATCCTGCTACCACTGCCAGGTCCCAGTGCTTGCCCACAGCTGGAAGATGGTATTAGCTTAGAGGAAGCAGCCATTGCCACCAGTACGTGTCTCCCACCACTGAGGACTTTCTCAAACTCTGGGCAAAGTATGTCCAAGCTTTGCTGTGTGATCACCACCCCCCACACCCTTTTAATCTTAAGGCCTTTTTTTCTTTTTAAGATGTATTTGTATTTTATATATCTGAGTGTTCCGCTTGCATGTGTACCTGCACTCCTGGAGAGGGCATCAGATCCTACTATGGATGGTTGTGAGCCACCATGCGGTTTCTGGGGATTGAACTCATAACCTCTGGAAGAGCAGCCAGTGCTCTTAATCACTGAGCCATTTTTTTTTTTTTGGTTTTTCGAGACAGGGTTTCTCTGTGTAGCTTCATGCCTTTTCCTGGAACTCACTCTGTAGACCAGGCTGGCCTCGAACTCACAGAGATCCGCCTGGCTCTGCCTCCCGAGTCCTGGGATTAAAGGCGCGCGCCACCACTGCCCGTCTTCACTGAGCCATTTTTAAGTGGTCCCTCTTCTCTCTTAAAAGGTAGCTCAAGCCTTTATGGGTCTGATCCCAGGACAGGCCAGCAGTACCAACCAGCACCAACCCACATGCCTCTCAGTCTTGAAGTAATTCCTCAATGATTCATCTTGGTGACCCAGTCATGGGGAAATGCCAAAAAAAAAAAAAAAAAAACCCAAAAAACCTAAAGCCAAAAATAAAAAGACAGGGCCAGTGAGGTGGTTTGGTGTCTGCCGTCAAGCTTGACAACCGGAGGAACCTACATGGTGGAAACAGAATCAAGCCCTGCAAGTTGTCCAACACAGACAGTGGTAGCTCACTCCTTTAATCCCAGCACTTGGGAGGCAGAGGTAGGTGGATCTCAGTAAGTTCAAGGTCATCCTGGTCTACAGAGAAAGTTCCAGGACAGCCAGGACTACACAGAGAAACCCTGTCTCAAAAAACAATTTTAAACATAAGGATTGCCCCCACCCCAGTCAGCTCAGAACACACTGAAGACACCAAGTTCTTAGCACAAAGATTTATTACCCTGGAGGGGGCTAGCAGGGTGGGGGTAGAGGTTGGGGGCTGCCTCTGGATCGGACAAAGACAGCAAGCAGCAGGGTTTTTGTGTTTTTCTCTCTCCATGAGTGGGTTTTTAAGGAGAAAAAGGGGGAAGTGTGTGTTAGTATGAGTACTTCCTGCTGATATTGGGCTATCTTTATTAGGGAATCAGGGGAGCTAGAACTTTGGTCAAGGTTGGGAAGAGCGGGCTGTGCCCGTTGCTGTCCAGGCTCTGCAGGACCATCTGGGGCTAGGGAGGAATAGGCAAGATTGGAGCAGTCGGTGAGGCTGGACCATCTGGGGCTAGCTGCTTTGGAGCTACCTAGGATGCAGATTCCAAGGGAACACCTGGGGCTGCTGAGTCGTGGAGCAGTTTGGAGTTGACTTGAAATCTACGGGGACAGATAGACTAGGAACAGAAGGTAGGGTTAAGGAGTTTAGGGGAAAATTTTTATCTTGGATATACATTTGAAACTTTTAGACCCATAGTCTTGGTGGTTGGAGGAGGAGAGATTCCACCTTTAATAATAGACAGATGGGGAAATTTAGGCTGTTGGTTGATGGGAATACTTATCTGAGGCCCATTTGACTTGTGACAGATGGATTCAAGTTGATTTCCTGAAGGTTATACAAATTTTTAAAGTTTATAAAGGAGATAAAAGTTTTAGCTATGTTAGCATTACTATTATAATCTATACTGAAATCTATATTGTAAAAAGGGCAGTAGATTTGTGTCTTTGAGTCATAGTCAACGTTTGGGGATCCAAACAAGAGCATGGAGACAAGGAAACCTAAAACAACTTTTCATGTACCTTAAATCACTTTCTCAGACCCTTACAACTTATTTACACTCTTATACCCTCAGACCTTAGACCTTTATAACTTTCATTTACAGACTTTCACAACTAAGCTTTTACATCCTCAACCTTCATAACTTGTATCTTTTTTTAGACTATCATAACTTCAGACCTTTATAACTTGATGAGCGGGAAAGGTAGGGTGTCATATAATGGAGGTGGGGTTAGTTCACTGACATACATTGTAGGTCTGAGTTAGGTTCTGTAAAAAAAAGTTTTATCTGGGGGCTAGAGAGGAGATGTCTCAGCAGTTAAAAGCACTGACTGCCCTTCCAGAGAACCTGGGTTCAGTTCCCAGCACCCATATGGCGGCTCACAACTGTCTGTCATTTCAAGATCTGACACCCTCACACAGACATACATGCAGGCAGGACACCAATGCACATAAAACTTTTTAAATATATAATTTATTTTTATTTTATCTGCTGGGGTGAGAGTCAGGTGAGTTTGGAGAAAGGATAGAAGAGATTTAATATTAGAGTGAAATATTTGATGTAAGTAGTAAATGATGTCCCGTGTGGAAGGGCTAGGGATGTTGTTGTCTGGGTTATATAGAAGAGCAGCCTGTAGCTAAGCGGGGTGAGTGTTAAAGGATGAAAGGGCAGCCTGATGGGCCGACATGTCGACATCATTATTGCCTTTAGTGAGAATGGAGGGGTCAGTCTGATGTGCCTTGCAGTGAACCAAGCCAATCTGAGAGGATAAAAGAGAAGCCTTGAGGAGTTACGGATAAACGAGGAGTTAGTAATTGTGTTGTCTTTTTGAGTTAGTAATTGTGTTGTCTTTTTGTTGTTGTTTGTTTTGGTTTTTCAAGACAGGGTTTCTCTGTGTGTATTTTCTTGGCTGTCCTGGAACTTGCTCTATAGACCAGACTGGCCTCCAACTCACAGAGATCCACCTGCTGCTCCTGCCTCCCGAGTGCTGGGATTAAAGGTGAGCACCACCATTTCCCTGCTTACGTTGTCTTTTGTATTTAGAAATCCTCATTCCTTCCAGATGACTGAGTGTGTTAGCAAGATATGGAAAGCATATTTTGAGTCAATAAATTATGTATTTTTGGCAAATTGGAAGGCTCTGGCAAGGGCTGTTAATCCTGCTGTTGATTGGTAGCGCGTGGGGGTAAGGAGGTTGGCATCGTCTGAGACCACTGTATATCCTTCAGCACAGTGGCCACCTGACAGAAAGGAGCCGCCGTCTGTAAAAAGTGTAGGCAGAGGAGAGGAGAAGCTAAAGGACCCTCTTGTATGTGAGGAATAGGGGAGGAGGTCTTCGAGAGTCTTTGGACAGGAGTGTAGACGATCTGGGGAACGTTGAGGCAAATAGATAAGCGTGGATGGATTGAGGGAGGACAGGTAAGGAATGTGAATCATGTGTTTTTGATAGAAGTTTGGAGGGATGGACTCCAAGATGGTGGGAGGCTTTGGAGTCCTCTGTAAGTCAGGAGTTGAGATAGAGAGTCGTGAGACTAGATTGTGAGGGGTGAATCCCAGAGTTAATTGGTTAGATTTAGGAGTAGAGGGGCCGCAGCAAGAGCTTGTGGACAGGGAGGCCAGCCACAGAAGGTGTTGCCTAGAGTTTCTCCAGCAAGTCTACACCTTCTGATCCCTCTCAGGTAGCACCGCCCCTAATGACCATGCACTTAAACATAGGAGCCTATGTGGGCCATTCCTATTCAAACCACCGCAGCTAGGAACTGAACCTGGGCTGTGGCGAGAGATTCCACAGAGCCATTGCATCTGGCTTGAAGTCCTAGGCTTTGAACTACCTTTTGTTTAAAGTCCGAGATTCTTTTTTTTTTTTTTTTTAATTTATTTATTCATTATGTATACAGAAGAGGGCACCAGATCTCATTACAGATGGTTGTGAGCCACCATGTGGTTGCTGGGAATTGAACTCAGGACCTCTGGAAGTGCAGTCAGTGCTCTTAACCTCTGAGCCATCTCTCCAGCCCAAAGTCCGAGATTCTTATCTGAGTTCTTCCTGAAGGAATTCCAGAGTTTTTGCAAAACTTAGTAATGAGAGAATCTGGCAAACCGTGAGGTCGCATGGCTGAGAATTGTTTACCCAAATGGTTCCTTCAAACAACTCCAGATAAGAGGTTTTGATGCTCAGAAACTGCTTGCTAAAGGCGCAAATTGTGTAACGATAAAGAGGCTTTTTGGGAAGTAACGGGAAGTAACGGGCAGTCAGTTCATCAGAAGCTGGCTTGCTCTGATGCTTTTTGCTAAGCCTGAAATTATATTCTGGAGTGACCCTTTTCTTCAATGGACCCATGCAAAACAGAATACTGGCATTGGGTCCTCTGCAAGAGTAGCCAGTGCTCTTAACTGCTGACCTGTCATCTCTGCAGCCCCACAGTATTTACACTCTTTCAGTGGTTAGGAACATACACTGCTCTTCCAGAGGTCCTGAGTTCAATTCTCAACACCCATATTATGTAGATCACAACTCTAGCTCCAGGACCTCTGACGTCTCTAGCCTCCTCAGGCACCTGCACACATACATCCGCACACAGGCACATATGCACATGATTAGAAATAATAAAAATAAATCTTTAGCAAAACAATGAAAAAGCCCACAACTCTTTTATACCGAGCTTTGCAGAAGCTGTGAAGCCCATGACCTGAGTTCAAGCCCTGGAGCCCAGGGTGGAAGGGCCAACTCCTAAAAGCTGTCCTCTGAGATCAACATGCATATACAATGTGTGTGTGTGTGTGACTATGTCATATATATATTCCAGATAAAGGTGGAAAGAGAACCAACTTCACAAGGATATTCTTTGACCCACACATGCACACACTACACATAAAAATAGAATTTTTTTTTTCAAAAGACCAGGTTTGGTGGTGTATACCTTTAATCTCACCATTTGGGAGGCAGAGGCAGTGGGATTTCTGCAATTTCTGTGAGTTCAAAGCCAGCCTGGTCTACATAATGAGTTCCAGGCCAGCCAGGGCAACATAGTGAGATCATTTGTTAAAGCCGTGTGTGTACCACAGGGTGCATGGGGAGGTCAGAGGACAGCTCTCGGGAGTTGGCTTTCCACTTCCGCCACGTGGGTCTGGGGCATTGAACTCAGGTCCTCAGGCTTGGTGGCAAGTGCCTTCACCCAGAGAGCCATCTCTGCGGCTCTCTGCCTTATTTTTTTGAGAACACATCTCACTGAAGTTGGAACTTGCTAAGTGGGCTAGACTGGCCGGTCAGCAAGCCCTTGAAATCTTCCTCTCAGCCTTCCCATAGCTGGGATTCAGGCACATGCTGCCACACTCAGCTGTGTGTGTTTTGGGGAGGCCCATGTGGAGGTCAGAGTTCAGCCTTCAGATGTCAGCCCTTACCTCTCTACTTCTCAGGCAGGATTGCTCCTCTTCTCCATAGTTGGCTCTGGAGCCTTTGGAGAGTTTCCTGTTTCTACTTCCCATTGCCTGAAGGTTCCCAAATGCTTTTACAGGAGTGTGGGGATCTGAACTCAGGTCCCCAGGCTTGTGGAGCAAAGGCCTTTCTTTACCCCCGAGCTTTTGTTTGTAGGTGCAGAGGACTGAGCTCAGGTCCTCACGGGCTGTACGGACTGAGCCATCTCCCAGCCCACCCCTTCCTCTTTCCCTCCTTTCTGCATTCCTTCCTTCCCTTGGTTTCTGCTGTGTCTCTCAGGCTGCCTTAGCCTCCCAAATACTGGGATTGCCACCGCGAGCCATCCTGCTCAGCATAATTCATTTTCCTGTGAGAAGTGTTAGAATCCTTAGACATTCCCGATGGTGCTGACTAGTTTTATGTGTACTTTACACAAGCCAGGGTCATCTGAGAGGAGGGAGCCTGGATTGAGAGAATGCCTCCATTAGATGGGACTGTGGGCAGGCCTGCAGAGCATTTTCTTAATTAGTGATTGATGGGGAGAACCCAGCCCATGGCGGGTGGTGTCATCTCTGGGCCGGTGGTCCTGGGTTCTGTTGGAAAGCAGGCTGAGCAAGCCTTGAGGAGCAAGTCAGTAAGCAGCGCCCTCCACGGCCTCTGCATCGGCTCCTGCCTCCAGGTTCTTTCTCACTTCCTGCCTTCTGGGTTCCTGAGTTCCGACTTCCTTCACTGATGGACTATGATGTGTAAGTGTAAGCCAAATAGACCTTTCCTCCCCAACTTGCTTTTGGTTGTGGTGTTTCATGGCAGCCAATAGTCACCCTAACTAAGATACCTAGCATCAGGAAATTATTGGAAAATGTCGCTGCTACTGCAGTGGGACCCTCCCCCACTTTCGGTGTCTGGTGTCGGTTTAGTCTTCGTTTGCCCTCTGTGATAGAGATGACTAACCCCGAGATTCTAAAAAGAAACAAAACCTCATTTCTTATGTCTCTTCTCCCCTTGCCCACTTCCTACAAGGCTGGAGTATTAGAATTCCAATTCCCATTCTCCGGCTCTTCAGTTGTTCCATTTCACAGACAAGGTAGGGGACTGAGGACGGGATCAATAGACAGGTTGGCCGTCCAAGGCTTCCATTCCAAATAGGGTCATTTCCTTCGCGTTTTGTAAGGGCGGCCAGGAAGAGCTCAGAAGATAACGAATATTCTGAGACCCCAAACTTGGGAAAGTTGACAAAGACAATGTAAGATGCGGACCAGCACTGCCCAACAACCACCTGAAATGGGTAGAAAGACGTTACTGACCGGGGCAAGCCCTCCAGACTAGCTCACTCGGAACTCAGTAATTAGAGTAGCGGCTCTGCATGACGTCACTCCACAGGCGCTCCAATCCCACGTGGGAGGGGCAGTTGCTCCCGCCCCTTTAGGTGGGACGCCACGCCCTGTCCTTCCTATGGCCAATCAAAGACTGCCTTTTGGTTTCTTTCCTCCTCCTTTTCCCGCCACCCAGCCCTCCCATCTTGACCCACTGGTCCAATCACCGAGGTCCTGCCACCAAGCCCTCCAGCTTCCCCGGTCTGCGCGGCGCGAACCAACCCCAACGGCAGGGGCGTGGCGAGGCTGGAGGTCCCCGGGAGCACTATATATCCCGGGGGGAGGAGCTGGACCAGACACGGAGCTGCAGGCAGAGTACTCCCAGAGGCTGCCCCATGGAGCGCTCCCCTGAAGAAGAGGACGCGGGCCCCGGGCCCGCGGGGCAGCCCCCGGCCGCCGACCCCGCGAGGGACCCGGGCTCCGGGGTCCCACCTGCTGGCCCGGGCGCAGCGAGCGAGGCCCTGGCCGTGCTGACTTCCTTCGGGCGGCGCTTGTTGGTGCTGGTGCCCGTGTACCTGGCGGGGGCAGCGGGTCTTAGCGTGGGTTTCGTGCTCTTTGGCCTCGCGCTCTACCTGGGCTGGCGCCGGGTCCGCGATGGGAAGGCACGGAGCCTGCGGGCAGCGAGGCAGCTGCTGGATGACGAGGAGCGGATCACGGCGAAGACGCTGTACATGAGCGACCGGGAATTACCTGCCTGGGTGAGTTGCCACTTCACTGCCCTTGGTGCGGTCGGTACAGCTCTGCCTAGTGCTTCAGCTCGGGCTCTCCCTGCCCGTGGAGTCAGCTCCCGGACCCGGGACCGCGGGCCCCCAGACTCTGCCCCGTCCGTCCCGTTAGCGCTGGCTTGCCGGGACGCGCCACTCCTGGACCGCCCGCCCGCCCACACTCTCCGCCCACCCTTGCCGCAGAGCGGATGCTTCCACGGAATCGGGACTTCTCCCTCAGCCTGCTCCGGCTCCGGCGGTCCATCTGAGCGGCCGCTCCCAGCCCCAGCCCCGGCTCCCTCCCGGGCGAGCGTGGGGAACGCTCCCCGTCCCCGGCTCCTGGGGCCACTCGCGCCTTTGCCACGCTGCCTCTGGGGATCCCTCCGCCCCACCCCTGTGGCCGCCCGGAGGTTCCCTCGCCTTTGCTAGCTCTTTCAAGGCTTTTTATCGACTTCAGGGCACGAGGGCTTCCCCGTTTCCTGCCGTGTTCCGAGGTGCCCGCTGGGACCCACCCAGCCCCGCCAGCATTGTTCAGCACTTGGAAGTGACCCACCGCAGTCGCCTTCTAGTCTCGGGGCAGCCGGGCTGCAGGGCAGCCAAGGCAGCAGCTGGGCCAAGGGAGGGGGTGCCGGGAAGAGGGTAGTGAGGCTGCTTTAGTTCCCGCTGCGCGCTCTATTCGCACCCTGGGCGGCCCCACCCTTTTCCGGACTGTGGGCAGCCTTCGCCCGCCTGCTCAGCTGACCCAGGCCCTCTTTTCCGCACCCCGTCTCCTGGGCTGAAACAGATGCCTCTCTCTGGCCTTGCTAAAGCTGAGCTCCTTCCTCCCTGGTACCCTCCCTACCCTTCCCAGTAGAGGTGCCAGTTAGGTAGAGAGTGGCAGACAGAGTCACACTTACCGTGCCCTGGAGAGAAAAAGGAAGAGATGGTTCTGTCTACCCCATGCAGCAACTGTTACCCCTACTCCTTCTCAGGGGAATTAATCCTCTCCCACCCCCCACCCCCACCCATGCAGAGCACAGGTGTCCTTTCCCGTAAAAGGAGTCACCCAGGGAGAGAGAGACAGAGAGAGAGAGAGAGAGACAGAGAGAGACAGAGAGAGACAGAGAGAGAGAGAGAGAGAGAGACCGACCTCTGCGGAGGCCTGCGCGGGCTCTAGCGCACCAGGCCTAAGTAGCTCTTCCAGCCCCTCCCTAAGTTATCAAAGGGTCGGTTTCTTATTCACCTTCCTATACAAGAGCCCACGCCCACTCCCAGGGGAGCAAGGGAGGCTGGACAAAGGAACCAGGACTTCTTCGTCCCAGGATTCCCTAGAGCTCCGATTTGACAGGATCTCCTCCTGAAAGAATGTGCCCTTCGCTTAAGACTCCTCCCCCTCCCCCTCCTCTGCCCCAGAAGCTGCCATTTCGCATCTCTTCGCTATCTGAAGCATCTATGTATGCAGTCCTGCATCCTACCAGCTCCCCCTTGTTAAAGAAGCCTGTGTGCCCAAATTCTAAGGGCAGAAGTCTCCTGCCCCCAGGGTTGTATGCATAAATCTGTATTAAAACCTTTATCTTACTGGGTGTGGTGGCATATGTAATCCCATCGCTTGGGAGGCAGAAGCAGGTGGATCTCTGTGAGCTGGAGGCCATCCTGGTCTATGTAGTGAGTTCCAGGACAGCCAGGGCTTCATCATGAGCCTCTGTCTACAAACAAAACAACTTTGTGCTGTCTTTTTTTTAAATGATACATAGCCTCATATAGCCCAGGCTAGGTTTGAACTCCAATCCTCCTGCCTCTACCTTCCAAGTGTTGGGAATATAGGTTTGTGTCCCTACGCCCAGCCAAAACCTCTTCTTAACAAACTCAAATTTTGCTTCAAGAGGAAGGAAGAGGAAAAGCGGGAGGGAAGAAACCCCAGCCCACCCAGCCCCTGGGCGTGAGGAGTCCCTGCCAGAGGGACATGCTCCATGTCCTCCGGGTGCACCCCACTGGCCGCTTAGGAAGCATGTAGAGCATGCTTATCCCTGACTCTGCTGTCCTCACTTCCAGGTCAGCTTCCCAGATGTGGAAAAGGCTGAATGGCTGAACAAGGTGAGGACTGTCCTGGTTTTGATTTTCCCCGAGTCGAGGCCTTCCCACACTTCAGAGCCTAGTCCCCAAAGATGCCCATGGGGATGACTGCCCCAAAGGTGGCCTCAGAGTCCTGATCTCGCAGCTCAGCATCACTCTTCAGAAAACAGCGATGTGCTGTCATGCCCAGGTAGAACTTGCCTTTAGACCAGTGGTTCTCAACCTTCCTAATGCTGCGACCCTTTAGTACAGCTCCTCATGCTGTGGTGACCCCCAACCATAAAATTATTTTCCTTGCTACTTCATAACTGTAATTTTGCTACTGTTATGAATCGTAACGTACACATCTGTGTTTTCTGATGGTCTTAGAAGCCCCTGGGGTCGTGACCCACAGGTTGAGAACCACTGTTTTGGCAGGAAAGCAGCCTCTCCTGATTGTCCCCTTCCCTCCCAGATTGTGGCCCAGGTGTGGCCCTTCCTAGGCCAGTACATGGAGAAGCTCCTGGCCGAAACGGTGGCGCCAGCTGTCCGGGGCGCCAACCCCCATCTGCAGACATTCACGTTTACGCGAGTGGAGCTGGGTGAAAAGGTTCGCATGGGAGGAAATAGATAAGGGTTGGGAGGCACCCCAAGGGCTGAGATGTTCCTCTTTCCTCCTGCCTCTGAGATCTCCTCTCTCTTTAGCCAGTACGCATCATCGGAGTCAAGGTTCACCCTAGTCAGAGAAAAGATCAGATTCTCTTGGACTTGAACGTCAGGTAACTGGCCCCCTCCTCACTCCCTGTGGGTGGGTCCGGGTCCACGCGTCCTGGCCGCTTCACGCGCCCCGCTCTCCCCTGAAGCCTAGCTCTGACCTTTGCTCTCTTCCTCGCTGTCTACCAGCTATGTAGGTGATGTGCAGATCGACGTGGAGGTGAAGAAGTATTTCTGCAAAGCAGGACTCAAGGGCATGCAGGTGGGCGGATGTCAGGGGCCTCACGGCAGAGTCTGCCCTGAGTTTCATGGGCTCTGGGAAGTGGGGGAGGACACAGGGCCTCTTCCGGGGAAGACTTTGGTCTCCTTGCTCTTCTCTAGCTACACGGAGTCTTGCGGGTGATTCTGGAGCCACTCACCGGGGACCTTCCTATCGTGGGGGCTGTGTCGATGTTCTTTATCAAACGCCCGGTAAGAGAGAACACTGGTGGGGGATGGGAGGCAGGCTGGTGGGGGTCCGGAGAGGCGGAGGTACAGGAGGTAGCTGTGGGGATTGAGGAGACTGAGTGTGACTGTATGCCCTAGGATCCGTCCCGACTCTTCTGTCCTTTTCTTCCAGACGCTGGACATCAACTGGACAGGGATGACCAATCTGCTGGACATCCCAGGACTTAGGTATTCGGCACCTTTATCCCAGCCCGGGGCTGGGGGTTCAGGGATGCAAAGCAGTGAAACCGAAACCTGTGCCTGCAAGACCTCACTGCAGTTGGGGAGGTTGGACGTAAACTCCAGGGAAGTTTCAGAAAGGGGAAAAAAGAGCAAACAAGGCTGGTGAGATGGCTCAGTGAGATGGGCAAAGGCGTTTGCTGCCAAGCCTGATGGGTACCGAATGGTTGGCCTCCACACATAACCCTATGGCATGCATGAGCACATGCGCATGAAACAAATGTAATAAGAAAAAAAGCTACTTCCTAAACTAGGTGTGGCGGCATACACCTGTAATCCAGCACCTGGGGGTTGGAGTTCAGTGCCAGCATGGGCTACATAATAAATCCTGACCCAGCCAGGGATATACAGTGAGACTTAAAGGATTGTAATCTCTCTCTGCAGGAGGAAACACAGCTGAGGGGTGTGGGGGGCCTAGAACATGAGCACTTTTTTCTATTTCCCTTTCAGCTCGCTCTCTGACACCATGATCATGGACTCCATCGCTGCTTTCCTTGTGTTACCCAACCGACTGTTGGTGCCCCTGGTACCCGACCTTCAGGATGTGGCCCAGCTGCGTTCCCCACTACCCAGGGTATGGTATCTGAGTAGCTGATCTCTCTCAAGGGCCCTGTGCCTAGGTTCTTAGTTGCTCACCAGTTGGCTCCTAACCCCAGGGCATTATTCGGATTCACCTCCTGGCCGCCCGAGGGCTGAGTTCCAAGGACAAGTACGTGAAAGGCCTGATTGAGGGCAAATCAGACCCCTATGCACTAGTCCGTGTGGGCACCCAGACATTCTGCAGCCGCGTTATAGATGAGGACCTCAACCCTCACTGGGGAGAGACTTACGAGGTAGGAAGCTGAGGAGCAGCGGGGATGAGTGGCGGCAGCTGCTGATTGGACGGCCCTCACAGCTGCAGCCCGTGAGACCTTAGTCCACTGTGCTCTCCAGGTGATAGTGCACGAGGTCCCAGGACAGGAGATCGAGGTGGAGGTGTTTGACAAAGATCCCGATAAAGATGATTTTCTGGGAAGGTGAGGCTGCCAATTTTAGATTCTAAAGTCCCAGTACTCCGAAGATTCTGGAGATGGTAGAGCATGGGAGTGCACACACACACACACACACACACACACACACACACACACACACTCCCCACCACCACCACCCCCCTTTCTCTCACACAGTAAGATCCTCTTGGGGCCAGAGAGATGGCTCAGCCGTTAAGCATATGTACTGTTCTTGCAGAGGACCCAAGTTCAGTTCCTAGCACCCATGGGAGGCTGACAACCTCCTATAATCCAGTCCCCTGGCCTCCCAGGCACCTTCACTTACACGTGTACACCCCCACACAGAATTTTTAAACGTAAATAAAAAAGGATTCTCTGGTTATTCCTGGATGGTGAGTGGGAGGAGACGGAGTCGCTACTACTTATCATTCCCCTTTTCTCCTCACTGCCCTGTCTCCTCCCCTCCCACCCCCACCCCTTTCCAGAATGAAACTGGATGTGGGGAAGGTATTACAGGCTGGAGTCCTGGATGATGTAAGTTGGGAGAAGAGGGATGTGGGAGTGACCTATGGGCAACTGATGGCTGCTGCCTTGGTGGAGGATGGCTGGGTAGGTGTCTGATCCCTCCGTCTCACTCTCTTCAACTCCCTGCAGTGGTACCCTCTACAGGGTGGGCAAGGCCAAGTTCATTTGAGGCTAGAATGGCTAGCCCTTTTGAGAGACGCAGAAAAACTGGACCAGGTAAGCTGCCTAGGAAGCAGGAGGCAGGCAGGGGTGACGTGTGGGGGTCAGGAGGACGAGGTCTGACCACTGGTCCCTCCTCCCAGGTTCTGCAGTGGAACCGGGGCATCACTTCCCGACCCGACCCCCCATCAGCTGCTATCCTGGTTGTCTACCTGGATCGGGCCCAGGACCTTCCTGTGAGTTTGGCTTTTAGAGCGACGACCAGAGCCTTGGGGAAAGAAAGGGTGCCCACTCCTCCTCGGCTGAGGACGCAGATGCCCCCGCCTGCGAAGGGGTAGCACGGAGGCTCTAAGGAGGGGTCAGGTCTGCCGACCCCACCTTCCTTCATCAAACCCGACACTCCAAGGATGACTTCTAAATTCTACCCCCACAGCTGAAGAAGGGGAACAAGGAACCCAACCCCATGGTGCAACTGTCTGTTCAGGACGTGACCCACGAGAGCAAGGTAAGGCTCAGGCTTCTCTCCAGGGTGCTCCAACTGGAATGATGCTGGTACCTGTCCTTAACTTATCATCACCTCAGGCGGCCTACGGCACCAACTGCCCGGTATGGGAAGAAGCTTTCCGGTTTTTCCTGCAAGACCCTCGAAGCCAGGAGCTTGACGTGCAGGTGAGAGCTGCCTTACCCTGTCTCCCCAGGTTTATTGGTACATTTTGTTCCTCAGATGTGTGTGTGTGTGTGTGTGTGTGTGTGTGTGTGTGTGTGTGTGTAAGATGCTGGGGATTAATTCAAGGCCTCATTTGTTCTTGACATTAGATTAGGGTTTTTGTTTTGAGACAGGGTCTCTCAACCAAGCTCTGCTTGTCACAGAGACCCACCTGCTTCTTCCTCCCAAGTGCTGGGATTAAAGGCGTGAGCCACCACGTCCAGTTTTGTTTATTGATAGGGTCTCACTGTGTAGACCAGGCTGGCCTCAAACCTGGAAATCCACCTGCCTCTCTGCCTTAGTGTCTAAAGGCGTGTGCTACCACACCAGGCCTAGAATTGATTTTTATAATTGGTAACTCTGTACTTGAAATGAGTAATTTTTATGGTGTGCAGATTTTGTGTCCCAGTAAAATGAACATTCTAAGGGTCATAGAAAAGTCATGAAAGCCAGTGTCATAGGTTCCTTGTTTACTGGTCAGTTTCATAGAGGAAACACAGAGGTGCTGACTGTACAGCCTTTGAGGATGGTCAGAGGAGACATGGGGGCTAGAGCAGGTCGGATTTGGAGACGGGGGGGGGGGGGGGGGGACACGGACTAGCAAAGCCCTGGCTCAGTGGGTGAATACAGCCTGGTGACTGGAGCTCAATCCCCAGAATCTACATAAAGGTAGGAAGAGAACCAAGTCCACAAAACTGCCCTCTGACCTGTACATGTGTGCATGGGACACATTCCATGTAAGTCATGCATTCACACACAAGGAACAGTTTTTTTCCAAACATTTGTAGAGTTTGTGAAGGAACTAAGACTTCAACTGAGTCTGAAGGAGAGACAAGTAGGGTTGAACTAGGCAGGAGGGAGGGAACGAGAAGTTCCTCAGGGGACGGAACAAGGAAAGGTAGGAGGACAGTGTTGAAAAAGACGATGAACAGACGCCCGGAGTGAAAAGGTTTGTAACTGTCTGGAGGGAAAGGGTGGAGTCCTGTTACAGCTTCCTCAGTACACCTTCGCCTCACCCCTCCTGTGTGCTAGGTGAAGGATGACTCCAGGGCCCTGACTTTAGGGGCGCTAACTCTCCCTCTGGCTCGCCTGTTGACTGCCTCTGAACTCACCCTGGACCAGTGGTTCCAGCTCAGCAGCTCAGGCCCAAACTCCAGGCTCTACATGAAACTGGTCATGCGGGTATGGCCATGGCGGAAGCGCTGGGTGCTGGGGAGGCCTGTGGATCCCTTGGTATTCAGAGCATGGAAGGGGGGCACATTCAGATCAAAGGCCGAGCCTCACGCTGACACCTGTTCATGTCTCACGGAGCGAGACGAGCCCAGTGGAGGCAAGGGAGCCAGATCCCTAGAGCCCCTGCGCTGTCCTCCAGCCTGCTCGCTGATCTGCAATCACACCGTCTTTCACAGATCTTATACTTGGATTCATCGGAGATCTGCTTCCCCACTGCACCTGGTGCCCAGGACCTGGACAGGGACAGCCTCCAGCCGGGCAGCAGTGTGGATGCCCCACCTCGGCCCTGCCACACAACGCCTAACAGCCACTTTGGGACTGAGGTAGAGAAGGTTCTGTTTGCCCACACTACGCCAAGCCTGTGTGCCAGGGCTGGTTCTGAGGCCTTGCCCCATCTGTCCTTCCTGCAGAATGTTCTTCGGATCCATGTATTAGAGGCTCAGGACCTAATTGCAAAAGACCGTTTCTTGGGGGGATTGGTGAAGGGCAAATCAGACCCCTACGTCAAGCTGAAGGTGGCAGGGAGAAGCTTCCGGACCCATGTTGTTCGGGAAGATCTCAATCCCCGATGGAATGAGGTTTTTGAGGTCAGAACTGGGTCAGAACTCCTCTGTGTGCCCCTCAGTGCTACCAATCCTCCATGGTCAGGGGATGGGCAGTCATTTGAAGAGGAAGAGAGAAATCCCTTTATCTGCCTGTTTTCTTCCATTAGGTGATTGTCACATCGATTCCAGGCCAAGAGCTTGAGATTGAGGTCTTTGATAAGGACCTGGACAAGGATGACTTTTTGGGCAGGTAGGAGGGAGCTCAGGTGGACAGATAATGCTGGGCCCCACAGGCTGTGGTACTGACCATCAGCCCCTTGTCTTCGTTCTTTACAGGTATAAAGTGAGTCTCACCACAGTCCTCAACAGTGGCTTCCTTGATGAGGTGGGCATGAGGTGAGACCCATGCCCCCTTTTCCATCATGCCTATCCTCTCATCCTCAAGACTTTCCCTGCCTGTCTCCGCAGTGGCTGACCCTGGAGGATGTCCCATCTGGCCGCCTACACTTGCGCCTGGAGCGGCTGACCCCTAGACCTACCGCTGCTGAGTTAGAAGAGGTGAGGAGAACATCTGAGCAGGATGGAGTGGGGTGAGGTCGTCTGTCAGCCCCCTCCATAGCCCGTCTTGTGTCCCAGGTGCTGCAGGTCAACAGTCTGATCCAGACTCAGAAGAGCTCAGAGCTGGCGGCAGCCCTGCTCTCTGTCTACCTGGAACGGGCGGAAGATCTGCCGGTGAGAGCAGCTCCCAGCCCCTGTAGCTTCGTGGCCCTTGTGGCCCCTCTTCGGGTTCCCTTGGGTGTGAGTGCACCTTGTAGATTTGGGAGAGTAAGTGGTCCCACTGGAGGATGGTGCTGGGGTGAGATTATCCAAAGCTGTGAGGTGAGGGTGGGGGCTATGGCTTTAATTTGTAAACTCATAACTGATACTGTCCTTCCAGCTCCGAAAAGGCACCAAGCCTCCCAGCCCTTATGCTACCCTCACTGTGGGAGAGACTTCCCATAAAACCAAGGTAGGAGAAAATGCTTTGTAATGGGGATCCTTCACTGCCCAGAATGGGAGGGAAGAGGCCGGAAGACTGAGTACCCACCACTGATCATAGCCCTCATCTCCAACAGACTGTTTCCCAAACGTCAGCCCCTATCTGGGAGGAGAGTGCTTCCTTTCTCATCAGGAAGCCACATGCCGAGAGCCTGGAGCTCCAGGTACTGTGAATTCACTGCACAGGTACTGTAGACTCCAACCACAGACCCCACGAAAGCCCTTGATGGCAAACACCTGTAATCACTTGGGAATCTAAAGCAGGAGGATTGCCCTGAGTTCAAAGCCAGTCTGGGCTAGAAAGACCCTGTTTCAAAACAAAAGAAAAAAGGGGTGGGAGGGAGAGGAAGGAAGGACCCTTGTGTCCTTAGCCTTGGGGGTCACTCTGTTACGGGAGGACAGTAACCAGAGAATACTTACAGAAGTGTAACTGAGTGAAAAGGTGAGGGAGAGAAGGCGGGGTCCCACCAGATGAGGTGGGGCAATGAGAAAGCATCCTTGGGAGACGTCTGAACTTAAGGGAAGATAGGCTTTACCCAACCAGTCTAGAGAGAGATCAGTGACGGCTCTCAGCCTCCAGACCGGGCAGCTTACACACACCTGCACTACAGCTCCACTATAGCTCCACAGGATCCGATGCTTCTGATGGTCCCTGAAGGCACCTGTACACATTGTATGCATACTCTCTCACACACACATAGATACACACATAAAACAGGAATGCCCTGCAGGGTGAGGGGAAAAAATGGAAGAAACCCGGGCTGTATGTGGCACATGCCTTTAATCCTTGTACTCGGGAGGCAGAGGCAGGCGGATTTCTGTGAGTTCGAGGCCAGCTCTGGTCTACAGAGCGAGATCCAGGACAGGCACCAAAACTACACGGAGAAACCTTGTCTTGAAAAACCAAAAAAAAAAAAAAGGAAAAATTTATTATAGAGAAACTCATAATAGAACAGAGACTTGTCAATATCATGCTAAGGATTTGGATCTGGGATGTAGCTCTGGTAGAGTGCTAGCTTAGCATGCTAAGTCCCCAGCACTAAAGAATTTGGGCTGGAGGTGGTCGGTGCATACCTGTGACTCTGCACTTGGGAGGTGGAGGCAGGAAGATGAGGAGTGTTCACACTGCAGACATGTGGAGGTCAGAGGACAGCCTTGGATGACATCCCTTGACTTAGACAGGGTCTCTGTTGGTTTTTGTTCTATGTCCACTGAGGCTAGCTGGTCGAGCTCCCATGGTTTCTATCTCCCCATACAGACACTGCCATTAGACACTTGTGCTGGGTTGTGGGGTTTGAACTCAGGTCCTCACGTCTGCCCTGTGCTGCAAACGCTCTTGCCCACTGGGCCATTTCCTGGTTCTATTACTGCCCCCTCCCTTAAAACAAGACAAAAACAAGTTCTCATTACATAACCCTGGCTGGCCTAGAGCTCACAGCGATCCACCTGTCTCTGTCTTCCAAGTGCTGGAATTAAAGGTGTGTGCCACCATGCCTGGCTATTTTTTTGTTGGCTTTTTGAGACAAGCGTCTCACACTGTAACTGGAATTACAGGCATGCTTTTCGCTTGTTTTGAGAAAGGGAGGGAGGAACAAAGAACAGTCTAGATGTGAACTCCTGGGTTTGAGACATGAGGCACCAGGATGGAGAAGAGGGATTGTTTGAGAAGGGACATCTCTGAAGAGCCACCCAGCAGGTAGACTGTGGGGTACGGACTGCTTTCCCCCTTGTGGGGGCAAGAGCATGCAGGGAGTGTGCACAGTGAACAAGACAGGGCAGACACGATGCTGTGCACCTAACACCTCGAAGACAGGTAGGGACCTGACTCGTAGCGAGAACACCAGGAGAAAGCAGCTGCAGAACCACGATAGTTTCAAAAGACTGGGAGCGGCTGAAGGCTGCCAAGAGGTCAAATAAGACAATTTAAAAATTACGAGCTGGGCAGTGGTGGTGCACACTTTTAATCCCAGCACTCAGGAGGCAGGCGGATCTCTGAGTTCCAGGACAGCCAGGGTTACACAAAGACCCCCTGTCTGGAGAAACAAAACCAGTAGTGAGACAAATAAAAGCTCTCCTCACCTTTTATGACAGGTAGTGGATACTACACTATCTGTAAAGTTAGTGCATAAGAGGACCGGAGAGATGCCTTGGCATGTAAAAGCTTATGCATGCAAGCCTGACAACCAGAGTTTGATCTTTGGAACCTGTTCCTAAAAGTGGTCCTCTGCACTCAAGTATCAGGATATTCAAGCACTTGTACACACACTAATAAACATTTAAAAAGTCAGGAAATACAAAGATACAGGCATATACTAGTTAGAATTATAGAACAAAAAAGGAGACGTTTTGAATTTTGTGTCTGTGCACCCAGTGCCCAGGGAAGAGTGAGTGCTGGTGATCAAATTTAGTCCCTGTACAAGACAATTTTAAAAGTTACACATGAAGCGGGGTGGTGCTGGTGCATGCCTTTTAATCTCAGCACTCCGGATCTCTGAGTTCAAGACCAGCCTGGTGTACATAGCAAGTTCCAGAACACACAGTACTACCCAGAGAAATCTTGTCTTGAACGTCCCCCCACCAAAAAAAAAGGTTACATGTGAAATATAAAAAGAACATGATAGGCAGGAATCTTTTCTTTCTTGGAGACATGGAGCCCAAGCTGGCCTCAAACCCGGTAGCTTAGGGTGACCCTCAATTCCTGGCCCTCCTCTCCCCACCTCCGGAGTGCTGGGATGACAGTATGCACCCTCACACCCAGTTTTATGTGGAGCTGGGGACTGAACCCAGAGCTTCCAGCATGTTAGGCAAGCACTCTGCCGACTGAGCTACATCCCCAGGCCTTCATTATTTTTTTCCTTTTGAGACCATAGACCAGGCTGGCCTTAAACTCTGAGATCTACCTGCTTCTGCCTCCTGAGTGCTGAGATTAAAGTGTGCATCACCATGCCTGGCGACTTACTTTTAGTTTTTGCGGTTCTTTTTTCCACTCTGCCGGTACTACTAGTAAACTTGTGAGAGCTTATGAAGCAGAAGGTAGAGACTGAGAAAGGAAAAGCTAGCCATGGTGGCACACACCTGTAATCCCAGCACCAGGGAGGCTGAGGTAGGATCACAAGGATCTGAAGGCAGCCTGGATGAGGCTATTTTCGGGGGGTGGGGCTAGCAGCTGTAATGTACTCTGTTCCTCCCTAAGGGGACTCTCACCAAAACCACCCCAGTGTTTGGCTCATAAATGCCAAGCTTCAATAATTGATCAGTGCATTTGCCCCACAGGTTCGGGGTGAAGGAACCGGCACCCTGGGCTCCGTATCCCTGCCTCTCTCCGAGCTCCTCCAGGCAGACCGACTCTGCTTGGACAACTGGTTTGCGCTCAGTAACGGTCAGGGCCAGGTGCTAATAAGAGCACAGCTGGGGGTGAGTCCCCGGAGGGGGCAGGGTGGCTCAGGGCTGAACCCCAAAGGGTGGAGCAGAGGTTGTGCCCTTCTAGTGAGGAAACGCCCAGCTCTCCTGCCCCCAGATCCTGGTGTCCCAGCACTCTGGAGTGGAAGCTCACAGTCACAGCTCCTCTTCTCTCAGTGAGGAACCTGAGGCCCCAGGGGCACCCGTTCACGCCACCTCCCCAGTCTTGGAGGTCAGGCATCGCCTCCCGCATGGTGACAGGTAAGACTGCCATGAAGTGGTGTGCAGGCAAGAGTATGAAGTCTGACTCACGGGTTTCCTAGACGCCATCTCTCCGTCTTCCCACAGCCCCTCGGAGGCTCCTGTTGGGCCTCTGGGCCAGGTGAGACTGACACTATGGTACCACAGCGACGAGCAAAAGCTGGTCAGCATTGTTCACAGCTGCCGGTGAGACCCCGCCCACCTGCCCTCCTCGGTCCCCTCCATCCTCTGCCGTGGGTGCTTCAGTGCCCACACCCCTCTGTTGCAGAGCCCTTCGACAGAATGGCCGCGATCTCCCGGACCCCTATGTGTCGCTGCTGCTGCTGCCAGACAAGAATCGAGGCACCAAGAGGAAGACCTCTCAGAAGAAGAGGACCCTCAACCCCGACTTCAATGAACAGTCAGTGAGTGGGCGTTTACACGGAGAGGCGGACGGCGTCAGCTGGGCTCTGATATCGAGTGCTTTTCCAGGTTTGAGTGGGAGCTGCCGCTGGATGGGTCTCTCAGGCGAAAGCTAGATGTTTCTGTGAAGTCAAACTCCTCCTTCATGTCAAGAGAGCGTGAGCTTCTGGGGAAGGTAAGAGGCAAGAATTAAAGCTGCTGGCGCCACCGCTGCCTGTTCAGGAGGGGACAACCAGGGTGCCACCTGGGAAGTGACCCTATCCTCTCTTTGAGGTCATGTGACAATGGGACAAGCTCTTTGGAAATATCAAAGTGACATCTTGCCCCTCTGCCATCCTCTCACCCAGGTGCAGCTGGATCTGGCTGAGATCGACCTCTCCCAGGGTGCAGCCCAGTGGTGAGTGTCTGGAAGGAGCGGGTGGGAGTAGGTGGGGCTGGTTAGGTGCAGTGGAGAAATCCCAATCACAGGAAGAAAAGAGATGTCGTGAAAGCTGAGAACCATGGATTCTGGTAAGCACAGAAGCCCCAGGCCTGTCTTTCACGTATGAGAGAAGACAACTGGGCCTCACGGCTGTGGTCCCAACCTGTGGGGAGCTGGAGAACTGAGTTCCAGCCAGCCTGGACAGACAGATGTGAGTCTTCCTTCTGCCTGAGCTCTGTCCTTGTCCCCCAGGTATGACCTGATCGATGACAGAGACAAGGGCGGTTCCTAGGAGCTGGAGACACAGCCTGACGTCTGTCGTCTTGCGTCACCCCTTGCCTCCCTGTGGTGAGCCGACAGCTCGCTCCAGGGCTAAGCCTGAGCCCTTTGCCTTCTGGGCCCGTATCAGGGTCTTTGCCTGACCAAAGAGGATCATCTATAACCCCTTACTGCACGGCCTTTATCCTTTGGGCTCCTAGGGCAGGGACCTATGCTGGCTCTTTCCTGTTCTGCCTGCACCTCATTCTCTCCCCCAACTCCTCAGGGCCTCACGCACCTGTGCCTGGCCATCCACTGGCAGCACTCACAGTGGTATGAGCTCACGCCAAATACAGCTTTTGGAAAGCTCTTTTTTACATAATAATAAAACAGGAAACAGTGCTTCACAAACTTGCACATCATCCTTGCCCAGGGCCATGCTCATCTCTTAGAGCCTGAGCACCAGGAAGAATACACATGGGTGTGAAGGTAGACAGGCTTACCTCTTGGACTGCATGTAGAAAATGTACGGCTTCACCCTGCCTTACTCAATCCACTCTTGAAAATATCCATGCTATGATGGCTACATGTCTGGTTCACTTGGTGGGGAGTGGGAACACTTAGGTCCTATCCACCTCCAAGTCACTGGAGTTGGTCTTGAAGCCCCACGTGGTACACTCAGATGGACAGCAGGGCTGGTGTCTGGACCAAGCACAGAGGTTGTAAGCTCTGTCTAATCCGTTATTGGGTTCTGTACCACCTGTCAATCCACTATATATTCTATTAAACATCAAGCTCAAACCAACTGTGGCCCTTTCCCTTAAAGATTGGAACTCCAACCTATCTGTCACATCTCTCTGTGACATGTCAAAAGCCTTCATTCAATTTGAAAAGGTCTGTTTACTTAGTTGAAACCTGTGAGACTGCCATAACCAGGAGACTTCTGTGTGAGGTATCAGGGGAGATTGGAGCTCATCTCCCGACCACCACCATCCCTAAACCGCCAAGTCCCACCCCAGCACAAGGCAAGGACAGCAGCCACGTCCAAAATGGCTCTAGGGCCATCTGAGAGCTGAGAAATATTTCATAAACGGATCTACTCACCTTGCAGGAGTTTTCTCTTCAGTCATTGAAACAGGGTCTCCTGTATCCCAGGCTGCCGAGGATGACCTTGAACTTCTCCAAGTGCTGGGATCACAGGTGTGCACTGCTACAACTGGCCTGTTTTTTTGTTACTATTAAAAAATAATAAGACAGAGTCACACTGTAGCCCAGCATGGCCTCAAACTCTAAAGATATATATAGCCCAAGACCTGCTGTTTAGAAATACAACCAGAGGTTTTGTTATATATGATTTCAAAAGACACACTGTAGTAAATTTTCTCAGGTCCCACCCGGCCCTGAGGTCCTGTGTTCCTCCAGTCCTGCCTGGCCCCTCAGCCGTTTATAATTATGCAGAGGCTTAATATTAATAAGCTGTATGACCTATGGCAGGTCTCTTGCTAGCTAGCTCTTATAGTTTAACTCAGCCCATAACTATTAATCTATGTATCACCACATGTTCCCTGGCTTTACCTCCATCCCATTATATGTTACTCCTAGGATGGCGGTCTGGTGTCTCTCCCACCTTGCCTTTCTCTTTCCTGTCTCTCTCCTTGGATTTCCCACCTGCCTCTAAGCTGCCTTGCCATAGGCCAAAGCAGCTTATTTATTAACCAATGGGAACATATATTCACAGCGTACAGAAGGACATCCCCCAGCAACACTCGACCTACTTCACTTTTTTTTTTTCTCTATGTAGCCCAGGCTGGCCTCAAACTCAGAGATCCGCCTGCCTCTGCTTCTCAAGTGCTGGGATTAAAGGTGTGCACCACCACCGCCTGGCTGCTACTTCACCACTTTAATTACATTTCCAGAAAACCAGAAGACTTGGCACAACTTCTATTCTGGAAGGCTCTTACTCTTTCCCAAGCTTCAAGTCAGGCTACAAAAGACAGGAGGAGTACTAGATTACACAGCAGCCATGAGACAACACAGTACACAGTTGTCCTTAAATGTGAGGATGAAGTTTTCAGGAGGGGCTGGAGAGCTGGCTCAGTGGTTAAAAGCACTTGCTGCGGGTTTGATCCCCAGCACCCACATGGTAGCTCACAACTGTCTGTAACCTCAGTTCCAGGGGATCCAACAGGCATGCATGTGGTGTAAACACATGCATACAGGCAAAACAGCCACACACAAAGTAAATCTAAAAATAATCACTCTTTGTTTTAAAAGGGATATGAAGAATCAGCTGTCGTGAAATTAAATATACTTATTTCTCAAAACAGTTTTGTTTTTTTCTGTACCCAGGATCTTATGCATGCTAGCTCTACCGATGAGATACAGCCTTAGTTCTTTTAATTTTGAGGGGGGCAGTCTCACCAAGTTGTCCAGACTAGCCTTGATCTTGTGATCCTCCTGCCTCTGCTTCCCAAGTGGCTGAGACTACAGGTCTGTGCCACTGGACCTGGCTTGTGGTGTATGTATGCATTCATGTGTTGCAGGTATGCTTGAGTGTGTGTATGGAGGTCAGAAGTCAACTGTTGTTCCTCAACTGGCCACCTCTGCTTTTCATTTTATTTTTATTTATTTATTTATTTATTTTTTTTTTTGGTTTTTCGAGACAGGGTTTCTCTGTGTAACTTTGTGCCTTTCCTGGAACTCACTTGGTAGCCCAGGCTGGCCTCGAACTCACAGAGATCCACCTGCCTCTGCCTCCCGAGTGCTGGGATTAAAGGCGTGCGCCACCACCGCCCGGCTGCTTTTCATTTTATTACAGTGATTTAGTGTGTGTGTACATGTGCATATGTACCGCTTTATGTATGTGAAGGTCAGAGGACAACTTGGAGGAGTTAGTTTTCTCCTTCTACCTTGTGGGTCTAGGAATCAAGGTAGTCAGCCTTTACCCACTGAACCATTCTGCAGGCCTCAGCTCTTGTCTTCTGAGACAGGATCTTACTATGCACCCTTGGCAGGCCTGGCACTTGCAATGTAGACCAGGCTGCCCTTGACCTCATTGAGATTTGCCTCCTATGTGCCGGCCCAAACTCAGGTTCTTATGCTTGTATAGCCAGCTGTCTCCCCAGGAAATAGTTTTGAAACATCTTGCTACACAGCCCAGGCTTGCCTTAAACAGTCCTCCGCCTCTGCCTCCAGAGTTCTGGAATTACAAGCACACGTCAGAATGCACAGCCGTTTTCATTGTGTGTGTGTGCAGTTAGGGTGCAAACCCAGGGCTTCACACATGCCAGGCTAATGCTCTACCACTGAGCTACGGCCTTAGCCAGCCCCCAAACAATGCACTTTTGACAGTGACAGACCGGCTGCTCCCTTCTTGGAAGATGGCTTTATTGACCCAAACTATGAGTAGTTAAGTGGGTGTGGCAACTCGGTCATCTGGCCAGACTTTCCCCTTTTCCCCACACACTTCTCCAGCATTCCTGTGGGCAGTGCACTAGCCCTAAGGAGTTAACACTTTCCCAGCCCCCTCTCTGACTTGGTTTATGACCCAGTTATAGTCAACAAGATGTAAAAGGAAGTCAGCTGGGAACTGGAACTTTAACAGAAAGCAGTTAAAGTCTGGCAGGCATCATGGTGCATGCTTTTAATCCCAGTACGCAGGAGGCCAGCCTGAGAAGAGTTCCAGACAGCCAGGGCTATAGAGAGACCCTGTCTCTAAATAAATACTGCTCTTGCCCAGGACCCAGCTTCGGCTCCCATTACCTACGTGGTGGCTTACAGCAGTCTGTCTCCAGTTCCAAGGGATCCGATGCTCTCTCCTGCCCTCTTGGACACTGAGCACCAGGCATGTACATGGTACATGTACATATCTGAGGGCAAAATGCCCATACGTGAACTAGGCAGTGTTGGCACACATCTTTAATCCCAGCACTGAGAAGGCAGAGATAGATGGATCTCTAGGTTCCAGGCCAGCCTGATCTACAGATTGAGTTCTAGGACAGGCTCCAAAGCTACACAGAGAAATCCTGTCTCGAAAAAATTAAAAAAAAAAAAGTGCCCATACACAAAAATAAGTCTAAAAAATATTTAAAAACACACATGCAGCCAGGCGGTGGTGGCACATGCCTTTAATCCCAGCAAACGGGAAGCACAGGCAGGTGAATTTCTTGAGTTCCAGGCCAGCCTGGTCTGCAGAGTGAGTTCCAGGACAGCCAGGGCTACAGAGAAACCCTGTCTTGAAAAAACAAACAAACAAAAAAACCCACACATGGGCTGGAAGGATGGCTGGGCAGTTAAGAGCACTGGCTGTTCTTGCAGAGGACACGGGTTCAATTCCCAGCACCCACATGAGAGCTCACAACTGTCTGTGACTCCAGTCTCAGGGGATTTTATGCCCTCTTCTGGACTCTGGACTCCAGACACACAGTAGGTAAAGTAGTCAGTGGGTAAAAGCAGTTGCCACAGAGTCTTTTTGTTGTTGTGTTTTTCAAGGCAGATTATTAGTTAGGGTTTCTATCGCTGTGAAGAAACACCATGATCACCGCAACTCTTACTAAGGAAAACACTTAATTGGGTGGCTGACAGTTCCAGAGGTTATGCCATTATCACCATGGTGGGACACGGCAGTGTGTAGGCAGACGTGGTGGAGAAGGAGCTGAGAGCTCTACATCTTGATCCTCAGGCAGCGGCAGGAATCTATGTCCACACGGGCAGAGCTGGGGTACAGGAGACCTCAAAGCTCACCCCCGCAGTGACACACTTCCTCCAACAAGGCCACACCTAATAGTGCCTATGATCTTATAGGGGCCAGTTACATTCAAACTACCACACAGGGTTTCTCTGTAGCCCTGGTTCTTTGGAACTCACTCTGTAGACCAGGCTGGCCTCAACTCAGAGATCTGCCTGTCGAGTGCTGGGATTAAAGGTGTGTGTCATCACTGCCCGGCTTGCCACAAAGTCTTGATGACCTGAGTTTGAGCCCTAGACCCACATAAAGGTAGAAGAAGTTGTGACCTTGACACATAAGCCCACAGATACATCATCCACATACAAATAAAATTTGGGAGATGTTTTTGAAAGTCTCACTTTGTGGCCCTGGCTGGCCTGGAATTGACAAGAGATCTACCCCAGGTGGATCTCTGAGGAGCTCCAGGACAGCCAAGGCTATATAGTGAGACCTTGTCTCAAAAACTCAATTTAAAGTATCTGAGTTAACTGGAGCCCAGGGAACCCTCTCCCTTCTTTTACAGCATCTATTTCAAATCTTTACCACGTTCTAGAATCATCTCTGACTACTTCCTCCTTAGCAAGTCAAATCACCTCACCGGTTTCAGGGTGGAAATGTAAACAGTTTAATGCAAGGCAATGCTGCCATCCCTCAGGCCTCCCATGTCCTTCCCTGCTTACACTAGTTGTAATGTCATATCTACTCTTGACTTTCGCCAGGTATCCATTCATTTTACAAATATTTCAGGATTGCATATGAGCCAGGTGACCTTGTTCTGCTTGATGCTGGACAGTGATTGTGTGTATGCTCGAGTGTGTGTGTGTGTGTGTGTGTGTGTGTGTGTGTGTGTGTGTGTATGTGTGTGTGCATCTGTACGCGCATGTGCATGCGTGTGCGTGGTGGAAGAGGGCATAAAAGACCAAGGGAACAACCTGAGCAACTAAGACAGGATATCTGAAGATCTGCAAGCTACTGGGTGTGGCTGGACAGAAATTCGGCCAGTACAGGAAATACATGTTTGAAGCTGTGCTCCCTTGGTGGGCTGTGCCAGCATGCTGGGCAAGAGCTCAGTCTCTGATCTATACCCACCGCCTAATCTTTATCAAAACACATGAAAGCTGGTAAGAGCTGGTCATCACGGCTGGTGCCTGTGACCCCAGCACTCAGGAGGCTAAGGCGGAGGACTGTCATAGTCTAAGGATAGAGTGGGCCCTATAGTGAGTTCCAGGACAGCCTGGGTACAGAGTAAGGTCCTGTCTCTAAAAAACAAAGAACCAGCGACAAAAAGCTGTTTTGGGGGCAAATGCTGTAACCTCAGCACTTGGGAGGTGAAGGATCAGGAGTTCACTACCTTCCTCCAGTACATAACCAGTCCCAGGCCAGCCCCGTCTCACAACAAAAATAAAATACACACAGGTGGATTTCAAATAGGGAAGGATTTCAAATAGGGAGGGGACAGAAGTATATTCTGAGGTGGGTGGGCAAAATGGCTATCTGTTAAAGCCTCTGGCCACCAACTGCAACAACCTGAGTTTGACCCCAGAACCCACACAGTAGGAAGAACCAATTCTCACAAGTTGTCCTCTGACTTTAGTACCCGCCCACCTCCACAAAAACAAAAACCTTTTTTTTTTTTTTTATTTTTTTATTTTTTTGGCTTTTTGAGACAGGGTTTCTCTGTAGCTTTGGAGCCTGTCCTGGAACTCACTCTGTAGACCAGGCTGGCCTCGAACTCACAGAGATCCCCCTGGCTCTGTCTCCCCAGTGCTGGGACTAAAGGCGTGCGTCACCACCGTCCGGCTCCAAAAACCTTTTTTTAAAAGTACATTTTGAAGGCTGGGTTTGGTGGCACACGCCTTTAATCCTAGCACTCAGGAGGCAGAGGCAGGAAGATCTCTGAGTTTGTCTATATAGCGAATCCAGGACAGCCAGGACTATAGCGAGAGACCCTTTAAAAAAAAAAAGTACATTTTGAAATTATCACTGTTTATTAAGGCTTGGATTAACCATGTGCTTGGTAGTTTGTTCTCTGTGCTTTCCAATGGGCTAAAAAAAACCGACAAGATTTCTAGGCCCCAGCACAGACTCCGAGGAGCAATCTACAAGTTTGCTGGCATACAAAGTTCCCAGGAGATTTTAAAGAACAGCTAATTCTGTGACTTCTGCCTTAGAAAAGGAAACTGGCTTTACTTGTTAAAACCAACTTTCCTATTTATATCTTGCATCTCTCATAGATCTATAAAAAGAGCCTAAGAAGGGCTTCGTGAGCTATCGGAAGACCTCCTCATTATCATCCTTTTTATTGGGGGTTACTACTTTCTCAGGATTTTTATTGCTGTGATGAAACACCAGGACCGACATCAAGCTGGAAAGGAAAGGGTTTGTTCTGCTTATATTTCCAGGTAACACTTTATGATGGAGGAAGTCAGGGCAGGGACTCACGCAGGGCAGGAACATGGAGGTAAGAGCTGATTCAGAGGCCATGGAGGGGTGCTGCTTCCTGGCTTGCTCAGCCTGCTTTCTTATAGTACACAGGACCGGCAGCCCAGGGATGGCACCACCCTCAATGGGCTGGGCCCACCAACATTGATCACTAAGAAAATGCCCTAAAGACTTTCCCATCTTATGGAGGCATTTTCTCAATTGAGGTTCCCATCTCTCAAATGACACCCTGTGTCAGGGTGACATCAGACCAAAGATAATGATCCTTGTCAACTTGACACACAAACACATCATTAAGCCATAACCCTTCCTTTTTTGTTCATTTCCAAGACCACACATGAATATCAACATTACAATATAAAAATCCCAAAATTTAAAAGTCCCAGAAGACTTTAAAAATCCAAACATTAGGGGCTGGAGAGATGGCTCAGAGGTTAAGAGCACTGGCTGCTCTTCCAGAGGTCCTGAGTTCAATTCCCAGCAACCACATGGTGGCTCACAACCATCTGTAATGAGATCTAATGCCCTCTTCTGGCCTGCAGGTATACATGCAGGCAGAATACTGTATACATAATAAATAAATAAATCTTAAAAAAAAATTCAAACATTAGGGCTGTCCAGAAGACTCAGTGGGTAAGAGCACTGGCTGCTCTTCCAGAGGACCTGCATTCAATACATGGCTGCTTACATCTGTAGCTCCAGTTCTAGGGGAATTGGCACCCTCACACAGACATATACGCAGGCAAAGCACCAATGCACATAAAAATAAATAAATCTTAAAAAAATTCAAACAGTGGAAGTCAAAAGTCTATTCAAAATTGATCAACTGTGGGTTCCTATAAAATAAAAAAATTAGACCAGGTGGTGGTGGCACACATCTTTAATCCCAGCACTCAGGAGGCAGAGGCAGGCGGATTTCTGAGTTCCAGGCCAGCCAGGTCTACACAAAGAAACACTGTCTCAAAAAACAAAAACAAAAATAAGTTACTTTCTTACCTCAAGACCAACCAGTTTACAGTTACAATCTGAATAAAGCAAAACCAAATTCCAACAACTCAGCCTCAGAACTCAGCTGCTGCTGTTCTTGGTGGTCATCCCCTGGCACTGGCACCTACAAAATGCTGGGGTCTTCTGCTGCAACTGGGCGGAGCTCTCACCAAGAGCCTCTCCTGGGCTCTCTTCTCCAGCCTGCCACAGTGCCAAGCCTCAGCTGCTCTTGTATGACCCTTTCATGCCTTCAAAGCAGTCTCAGTTGGGTGACTCTTACACTACCAAGTTCACGGCCAGCACGAGGCTCAACCTTAGCTGCCTCTGGAACACAGCATCTGTGTGCTAACTCTGAGGAAACACTTTTTACCTCAATAAATCACAGCTGGTTCTTCAGCCCCAGCTGACCAGCATCAACTTCCCAGAAAAACAAAGATTTTCCTTTAGTGGTGCCGGCCTCTTGTTAATCGCAGCTGATCCTTCAGCTCCTGCTGACCAGACAGCAGACTCTTCACACAAGAGGCCGGCAGTCTTTGCTTCCCTCTGAATTTCACAAGCCAGGCCTGAGTTCTGCACTGCCCTTGATATTTGTGTCTTTCAAGATCCCGCAGAACAGCCTACTGAGCTCTGAGCACTCAGTGCTCTTCTAGCCCAGTGCCCAAATGTCACCACGGTCCTCCGCCAACAGCAAACATACACTACCAGTCAGGTCTGTCAGGGATCTAGCCCACAATCCTGGTAACAGTTCCTGTCTTAGGCTTTTTACTACTGTGATGAAACACCCCGACAAAAAGCAGCTTGGAGATGAGTTTGTTTTGCTTACATTTCCAGGTATCAGTCCGTCACTGAGGGAAGTCAGGGCAGGAACTCAAGCAGGGCAGGAACCTGGAGGCAGGAGGCAGGAGGCAGGAGCTGATGCAGAGGCCATGGAGGGCGCTGCTTACTGGCTTGCTCCTCACGGCTTGCTCAGCCTGCTTTCTTTATAGAACCCAGGACCACCAGCCCAGGGATGGCACCACCCACAATGGGCTGGGTCCTCCCCCATTGATCACTAATTAAGAAAATGCTTACAGGCTTGCCCACACACCCTCCATGGTATGGAGGCATTTTCTCAGGTGTAGTTCCCTCCTCTCTGATGACTAATTTGTGTCATGTTAACATAGAAAGTAGCCAGAACACTTATCTTTGCTAACATTTTTTTTTCTTTCTGTTGACTCAGAAAATGAGTGGTCTCCCTACCTAAGCATTAGCTACTTGAGCTTCTGAAATGATGTGCTACTGTGCATCCATCAAGACTTTCCTTTCAGGGGTCCCTGTGAGTTCCAGACTAGCCAGTGAGACCATTTAAAACAAACAGAAAACAAAAGAAGTCACACAGGATACGTATCTAAGAGCACAGGGTGGGCTTCCCGAGAGACCTTGCCTCAAAACAAGTCTTTCTTTTTTGAATGTGGTGGAGACTGACCCTAAAACCTGCACCACTGTAGACCACTGCTCTACCACCAAGCTCTACCTAAGCCCCTTTTTCTCTTGTTTTGGAGATAGACTCTCTGATACCTGTTTGTTCTTCCATGAAGGTACTGTGTCTGCTTCATTGGTGTAAGACGAGGTCTTCATGTGCTTCAGGCTGGACCCAGACAACACAGCGAGGCTGACTCTGAACGTCTGATTCTGGCTCCATGTGCGGCCATGCCCACTTTGTCTGGCACTGGCACTTAGTCCAGGACCTTGTGAATGCCAGGGGAACACTATCAATGGAGCTATGTTCCCAGTCCAAGAGAGCCGCTCTCCTAACGCCCACCTCCCCTGTACACAGAGCTAAATCCTCAATCTCTCGATTGGATTTTTTTTTTTTTTTTTTCCCGAGACAGGGTTTCTCTGTGTAGCTTTGCGCCTTTCCTGGAACTCACTTGGTAGCCCAGGCTGGCCTCGAACTCACAGAGATCCGCCTGGCTCTGCCTCCCGAGTGCTGGGATTAAAGGCGTGCGCCACCACCGCCCGGCCTCGATTGGATTTTTAATATACCCTTTTTTCTTTGGAAGTGTATATTTGAATTATATTGAAACTAACATTAGAATAAAGTGATCATGGTGACACACGGCTACAATCTTGGTGAGGTTCTGGGGTCTGTTCCTAACACTTGAAAAAAACCAACGCCAGTACAAGTTATGAGCTAACAAGCCATCTAAAATGTGGCCTTTTTCTAAATTGTCTTGTAACTATTTATGATTAATGTATTCCTTTTCCCTCTTCCATCTTTTCACCCCTCTTAATCCTCCAAAAATGTCAAACAAGGGGATGTTGGATGTGGGGGCACAGCTCAGGCCTTCCAGCACCCAGAGGCAGAGGCGGGAGGTTCAGGAGTTCAGGCAAGATTGGGTGATGTCAGACCATCTCAAAACAAACACAAAAAAGTGAAACAAATCCTAACCCTGTGAAGTAAATCTTCCCTGACATGTTTGTAGCACTCACACTCCATTCTGTCTTACACATGTGAACATGTCTAATCACGGGGCAGGAGAAATGACTCCATGGTTAAGAGCACTGGACACCCACACAGCCGTGTCCATCTTTTCGTAACTCCGGTTCCAAGGGATCCAATGCGGTCTGTGCCCTCCCCAGGCACCAGGCATCACATGGTGCACACACATACATGGAGGCAAAACACTCACTCGTAAAAATAACACCTTGGGCACATGGTGACACACGCCTTTAATCTCAGCACTTGAGAGGGAGGGACCAGTGGATCTCTGTGAGTTCCAGGCCAGCCTGGTCTAAACAGTAAATGCCAGGACAGTCAGGGCTATGTAGAGAGACCCTGCCTCAATAAATAAATAGACAAACAAACCTTAAAAACGTTAACATGTCTAATTATGAGAGGGCCAAATGAGAGCTCAGCCTTGTCGAGCCCAAAGTCTTTTATCACCTCCACGGAAAGTGACCCCAGTCTCAGGAGCAGAGCCTAGGAAATTGTTTCCTATATCACGTTATTATTATTTTTCCTTTCTGTTTTCTGGGACTGTATCTCGGGTAGCCCAGGCTGGCTTGAACTCCGGACGTAAGGTCAATGACATCTGATTCTTCCTGCCTCCACCTCTCTGAGTGCCGGGACCCAGAGCTTTGAGCTTGGTAAGCAAACACTCTTACCAACTGAGCTACGTCCCCAGCACCCGTGTTTCTGGCCACCACGTTGGCTCGCGCCTCATTCTCTCTACGTCGCCGCTGGGAGCTTTCTACCCTGAGCTATTTCTGGTCCACTCGCTTTCACAAGCTCTCGTACGGGGCACCCGGCCAGAGTATTTACTCATCTGGCCCGGGACGGTGGTCCGGTTCCCGCTCTGCACCCAGACCTCGGGTAAACGCCCGGGAGGCAGGGCGAGCGCTCAGGCCGGGCACTGGTGTCCGGGGAAGGGCTGCAGAGCCCAGCGCGCTGCATCTCTGAGCCCCGGGGAGACCGCGGCGCACGGGCCTCACCAGAAGCCTGCACGCGTTAGAGTCGGGGCAGATGACCAGGCCCAACTGCAAACCTTAACCAGCTTCCTGAGATCAAATGTAAACATGAAGAGGAAAATTAAAAACTTTGCAAGTTACTGCTTCCAGCCACAGCGCTCCGCGCGCGGGCTTGGCCCTTCGCAGCTAAGCGCGGGAGGAAGGGCAAGCCGCCGCCGCCCCGCCCCAGCCCCGCGGGCGTCCGTGGGCCCGCAGCCGTGGACTCGGGGGTGGGGACGCTTCGAGCCCTCTCGGTTCCGGAACCCGCGCACACTGCGGAGCCTGAGTCACCAACTGCCACCGCGGGCCGGAAGTCACCGCCACCTCTCACCGCTGGAGGAAAGGTTTCCGGAGAGCCAGGGAGCGCGCACGGACTACGACTCCCGGCATGCTCCGCGGCCGCCGCAGTTAACCCTTCAGGGCCCGGAGCAGCCCTGCGTTTCTCACCCGCCCCTTCCTCGCACCGGGCAAGGTGAGTTTTGCAGGGTTGGGTGGGCCTTTTCCCTCTAAGGTTTACGAGTGTGAATAAGAGAAACAGGTGTGCTATCTGCAGAAGGATTTCTTACTTTCCAAAAATGGGGCAATTTGCAGTGAAAAGATTCTGACGCCCTTTGAGACACACTATCAGTCCCAGATCCCCAGGGCCTAACTGGAATGACCAGTCTCTCAGAATGCTACCTAAATCTTCTTTCTCCGAGAATAGAGGGGCCAGAATACCTCCTTCTAGCTCCCAAACACCTCTTCTCTTTGCCACAGCTTCCAGCAAGGTTTGTGAATCAAAGCTGAGCTCTGTTTTTTATTATGCTCCTAATTGGGGTGTGGGAATACCCATGAAACCCGTAGGAGATCCTGTAACCTTTCGGATCAGAGCATCTAAGCTCGAGTTTGTCTCCCATAGACCTCCCTTCGTGTGTGTGTGTGTGTGTGTGTGTGTGTGTGTGTATGTGTGTCTGTCTTCCCTCCAAGCTCATTAGGTATCCTACCTAGCCTTTTGTCTGATTTGATTAACAGTACCTTGTGGAAAAAAACGTTCTTTCTTTGGAAGTATGTGTGGCAGATGTTAAACCTAAACCTTGTCTACACCTGCACCCCTAAATCAGCACTCGGTGCAGCAGACAGTGGGTAATGTCATGTTTTGGTTGCTGTGCATAGTTCCAGGTTGGGGGTAGGTGAGGGCCCAGGGACAGGGTCTACATGTCCTAATGATCATTAACTGTGGGAATGGGCAGAAGAGAGGGGAAAGACCTCACCACCTTTTTTGTTGTTGTTTTTCCGAGACATCATTTCTCTGTGTAGCAGCCCTGGCTGTCCTGGAACTCACTCTAGACCAGGCTAGGCTGGCCTTGAACTCACAGAGATCCAATTGCCTCTGTTTCCTGAGTGCTGGGGTTAAAGGCGTGCGCCACCACTACCCGGCCACCACCTTTTACTGTTTCCAGAACTTATTTAAAAATTTCCCACTTCACACTAGGCTCCTATACTGGCCAGCCCCCCCCCCCCCGCCCCCCACTCCATCACCAAATCCTTCCATTGCCTGGGTCCTCTACAGTCTAAAGCTAATGCCGGTTTTCCGTTTGTCGAGTCCCCCCCCCCCCCTTATCTCAGTATCACTGGCAAGCATCCTATTCTTACCCTGGAGGTTGAGAAGTCTGTTTCTTCCCCCTACCCTTAAAGGAAACAATATTCTAGTCAGCTTTGGGGGAGGAGCAGTAGAGGGAGGAAAACCTTGGGGCAGGAGTCCTGGACTACAGGAGGCCAGGGGAGTGAAGGCAGACAGGCAAAACTCTCCTGTCCCTCACCCTTGCCACCGCCAACTGGCTCCCTGCCCCTGCCCCTGCCCCCGCCCCTTGACATCCCAGACTCCCTGCCTATTTAAACAGAGATGGGTGCCCCCATCGGCACACTGTCCTTTGGCCACCTGACATCATGCCTCCCAAGAAAGATGTTCCTGTGAAGAAACCAGCAGGGCCCTCCATCTCCAAGCCTGCTGCCAAGCCTACAGCAGGGACCCCTCCAGCCAAGACCAAGGCTGAGCCAGCTGCCCCCCAGACCCCTGCCAAAACCCAGGAGCCCCCTGTTGACCTCTCCAAAGTGGTGGTGAGTGCCAGGAAAGTGTGAATTTGGAAGGGGTGGTTCACGGATGCTATACAGTCCGGGGGATTAGGGGATGTGTGTGTGTGTGGGGGGGGGGGGTGGGGGTGGTAGGGAATGAATGAACAATGTAATGAGATTGGGGTTCCTAGGCCAGGCCAGTTTCAAGGTGAAGGGAGAGAGCTGCCATCTGCCCCTGGCTAACTGTTTAACTCAAAAGGCCACATCTCTGAACTTCAGGCTTGTTAGACAATCACAGCTGGGGGCAGGGGTAAATTTAGCCTTTGTTCAGCCCCCAGTTATGTGAGGGATGCAGGACTCGGGGCAGTGGAGGGAGGGAACAGGTGGCATGGGATTAACCCTGTTCCCAGGAAACCCTCCCCCTATAATTCCTCTTGGGATTCTCCCAAGGCCCAGATCAGGGAATGGACTGAAGTGGCGGGGCTCCCAGCCTCACCCCTTTGGGCCCCTCCCCACAAGTGTCTGCCAGTGGGCTGGGAGAGCGAGAGAGGGATTGAAAAGGCCCTGTCATCTCTCCTCACTTGCTCTTTTCCCCCCTACAGATCGAGTTTAACAAGGACCAGCTGGAGGGTGAGGAGAAACCATTTCCTAAGCCCCATTGTCCTATCCCAAACCCCTGGTCAGATTCTCTGTTCTCTTAACTACAGTCCTGACCTTGAAACCTCCCACACTTGCACACAGTGCTCTGCCCAGCTCTAGCACGTAATTTCCGAACGAAACTTCCCTTATGTCTGGAGGTGATGGGATCCCTGGTCAACATTGCCTTCTCCTTACATCTCAGAGTTCAGAGAGGCCTTTGAGCTGTTTGACCGAACAGGTGATGGCAAGATCCTGTACAGCCAGTGTGGGGACCTGATGAGAGCCCTGGGCCAGAACCCTACCAACGCCGAGGTGCTCAAGGTCCTGGGGAACCCCAAGAGTGATGGTGAGAGGAACCTTGGAATATGTGGGCTTTCGGTTTTCTTTTTCTTGGTGTTGGAGGCTGAATACAGGGTTCTGCCCTGGGACACTGAGCTCCCTCTTTTTAAATATGTGTCATCCCTGTGCTGGGGCCAGGCTAACCTCAGGATCGTTCCGATTTTAGTATATGTGCTGCCAAAGTGAGCACAGCTGACCTCCATTTCTGACTTTCTTCCCCCGCCCCCCAAGACAGGGTCTCAGTATCCTAGCCAAGAATAACTTTAAATTCTGGTCTTCCACCTCCTCTCTACTTCTGCCTACCAGAGTGCTGGGATCACTCCAGTATGTGAGGTGCTGGAGTTGAATCCAGTGCCTGTACATGGCAGGCAAGCCCTTTATCACTGAGCTGTAGCCCTACTCTTACTGAGACAGGTTCTCACTGAGTTACTCAGGGTGGCCTTGGCATCACTCTGGCATCTGCTGCCCTTGAACCTGCAGCTCTATCCCAGCAGCACTAATAGCCCTGGCTGTCCTGGGACTCACTACACAGACGAGGCTGGCCTCAAATTCACAGAGATCTGCCTTCATCTGCCTCCGAGTGCTGGGACTGAAGGTGTGAGCCACCACACATGGGTCAGCAGTCTTCTCTATCTTGAGTGTGTCCTACCACTCCGCTACATCCCCAGTGCTTCCTTTTTTATTTTTCTGTCGAGATAAAGTCTCACTAAATTGTTCTGGCTGGCCGTGAATTTGCCTGGCCGCTCTGCCTCCCAACAGTGTCAGTTTCCCATGACAGAACATTGGTAAGGTGACCAAGGATGCTGGGCTGGATCTCAGGACTTCAAAAGCTGTTGAACACAGCAGGAAAACACAGGGGATGAAAGTCATTACGGGAGGGAGGGATGCTACTAAATCCTACACCTCAATGACCTCTCTCTCACCTCTAATCTCTAATTTCCAGAGCTGAAGTCCCGGCGTGTAGACTTTGAGACGTTCCTGCCCATGCTCCAAGCAGTGGCCAAGAACCGGGACCAAGGCACATATGAGGACTACCTGGAGGGGCTTCGTGTTTTTGACAAAGAGGGCAACGGCAAAGTCATGGGGGCAGAGCTCAGACATGTTCTTACCACTCTGGGTGAGGCCGGGACCAGAACTGTGGGATGGAGAAGGGGGTGGGCCAGGAGCAGCCAGGTAAAGCCTGGAATGGGCTTAGAGCCCTGCAGTCACGGGAGGGCACTGGGAAGAGCTGTGGAGGCAGAATCTGAGGGACTCGCTCATCCAGAGGCTAAAGTGTCCAGCACGGGGCAGAGCAGAGGGAGTGAGGTGTGAGCCGGACTCGTGCGGGTCCATGCAGGTCACCCCCTGCCGCTGGTTTCCTGTCTGTCGGCTTTCCCCAGCTCCAAGGCACCGCGGATGTGGGCCACATGGAAAGAAAAGGGCAGGGTGGGAGGAGGAGTGGCTCGGCCGGAGGAGTGGCTCGGCCGGGGCGGCGGGAGCTCTAACTGTGCTTGGGGTCCAGGAGAGAAGATGACCGAGGAAGAAGTGGAGACTGTCCTGGCTGGCCACGAGGACAGCAACGGCTGCATCAACTATGAGGGTGAGGGGGCAGGAGCAGACCAGGGCATGCGGAGTCCTTGGTGTGGGTGGGGGCGCCCTCAATGACCGGAAGTTCGGTGGGTCACCCTCGGGCCAGCTTCTCAAGTCCTCACCCCGTCTCGTGCAGCCTTCCTGAAGCACATCCTGAGCCTCTGAGCTCCAGAGTCCTCCAGCTCCTCGGCCCACCCGACAGAAGAGCAGGCAGTGCGTCTTCCCGTCCGTCCATCCGTCTGGACTTCTTACCACCCCCCCCCCCCACCCCGACACACAGATGCATAGGTCGGATACTTACCCACCTCCCGCGCGGCTCGGAGCGCGTTCCTGCCACTAGGCGGCACTTAGAGTTTTGAAATAAAGACGTGGTTCCTGCTTTGGTCTCCGACTGTTTTCTTCTGAGGAAGCGGGAGGAGGGAAGTGGGTGGTCCTGTCTCCTGCCGAAGCCCAAACGCCTGCTCTTCGCGCAGTTCGGAAGAGAGCCTAACAAAGTCACAGCCCGGGCCCGGGCGTCCGGGGCAGAGGGCGGGGCCTCTCCCCTGTTACTAATGCAGTGACGTCATCCGCATGAGCCCAGGCCGGCATCCCCATTGGAGGAGACTGCGGGTGACGTCACCCGCCGCGGGCCGTACTAAGGCTGGGGCTGGGTCGGGCGTCGGAGCCATTACTGCCGGAAAAGGTCCTGCAGAGCCGAGCAGCCGAGATGGTGCGCGCGCCCCGGTATCGGGGGGGGGGGGGGGGGGTCGGGGGTCTGGGGGCACGGAGGGAGCCGCGGTCGGGGGAGAGAAGCCAGCGGGTGTGGGCGAGCCCGGATCCTGGGAGGTTGGAGGTGGGGACTGGAAGGGCGAGGGCTCTGCCTGGGGAAGCGAGTCCTCGGCTTGTAAGGCCGGGATAGAAGCTCGCGGGGTTGGACTCCGGGTGCTGACCAATCCCTTCTTCTCCGAGCAGTGTGACTTCACCGAGGACCAGACCGCAGGTAGGCAGTCTCTGACCCCCAACTGAGGTCCCCCTTCCCGTGAGGGACACCCTCCTCCAGCGTCTGTTCTCTGGTCCCAGCCTGTCATCTCTTGAGCACTCCCGGAGAGTGCCCCGTGGATTTCCTTCTCCTCCTCTCTGGATCCTCCATTTTCTTTTCTCATTCTTCCTTCCTTCCCCTTCCACCCTAGATCTGAGCCCCAAGCGCTGGGTGAGTCTTAGGTGGTGTGGGCATGTGAAATAACTTGTTTGATAAAATGCCTGTTGTGTGTCGGGTCTATTTACGCCTGTGTTCTGCATCTTCTAATCTGCCACTTTTGCCTCTCCTGTGATAACTGTCCCCTCCTTAAGCTTGGATTGTGTAAAGAGCGGTGACTTGATATTTTGTGAAGATGGGGACTGGGAAGTCTGCTAAGGATGTGATTTAGCTCCCCCCTCCCCAGAAGATAAGATCTCCATAAGGGGAAGGGTGGGAAGTGGGAGGCTAGAATGACCCTGGAGTCCCTAGCCACGGCTCCTACTTCCTTATATGGACAGGACCTAGCTGGGCGGTGGCAGATTCCTACCGTAGTGTAGTAGTGAAGAGCCTAGCCTGCTGCAGGCTCAGGGGGTGTGTAAATAAACAGATGGCTACCACCTTGTGCTAAGGGGAAGAAGAGGCTGTGTCTTTATGTGGGACATTTGAGTTGGTAGAAATAGATCCCTATGAGCAGTCTTGGGTGTACAGGACGAGGTGTCTAGTTTCTCCAGAGTGATTAAAGTTGAACTGGCAGCAGAGGTCTGCAGTAAGGACTGTACCCCCAGTGCTATTGTCCATCTGAATCCTTAGAATTCAAGGAGGCGTTCCAGCTGTTTGACCGAACGGGTGATGGCAAAATCCTGTACAGCCAGTGTGGGGACGTGATGAGGGCCTTGGGCCAGAACCCTACCAACGCCGAGGTGCTCAAGGTCCTGGGGAACCCCAAGAGTGATGGTGAGCTTCTTAAGAACTTAGCATGCCAGCGGGTTTATGGCTATTCAGCTAAAAGCACCCCTTTATCTTCGTAGGGCCCAAATAGCCAGTGCCATAGATTTCCCCTCTCGGCCAGAGTCCTCAGTTCACTTGTGTTCCCTCCTGCCCGACAGAGATGAACGTGAAGGTGCTGGACTTCGAGCACTTCTTGCCCATGCTGCAGACTGTGGCCAAGAACAAGGACCAGGGAACCTATGAGGACTATGTTGAAGGCCTCCGTGTGTTTGACAAAGAAGGGAATGGCACCGTCATGGGTGCTGAAATCCGTCACGTCCTTGTCACACTGGGTAAGGCTCTGTGACCTTGTTCTGGAGCTGAGCTGCCACCCTGATACACCTCACCCGTCACCCAGTTGTACAAACGTTCTTTCAGGAGAGAAGATGACGGAGGAGGAGGTAGAGATGCTGGTGGCGGGGCATGAGGACAGCAATGGCTGCATCAACTACGAAGGTAAGGGACGGGTCGTGAACTGGAGTCTTTGAGGAGGAAACGGTCTTTCAGGGCACGTTAAGGACAGCACCTGAAGTGTTTTATTCCTAGACTTGGCTCCAAAAGGGAGTCAGGGGCAAGGCCCAATCCAGCCTGGGAGGGGGCTGTCAGGGTCAACAGTAACGGAAGGGGTGATGGAGTGTCACGGGTGGGTCAGGAATGGGAAGTAAACAGAATGTCTGTCCCCCACTGCCGGACCCCTCCACCCCATGTCTGTGTCGTGTCTTCACCATTAATGTCTCTTCCTTCCTGCAGCATTTGTGAGGCATATCCTGTCGGGGTGACGGGCCCATGGGGCGGGTACGGCTCCTCCCAGCCTCTCTAGTATCTCCCTGGTGTTTCCTTTCCTTCCCAACCTGTGCTCTCCTCTAGCCCCTGCCCATAGCCCACTACCAGCTGACTTCCTCCCGGCATGATTCTGCATGGAGCTGGCTCGGGAGGGGCGGGGTTCCTCAGTGAGGGAGGCAGCTTGGGGGTGTGGTGCCCCTTCCTTCTCTCCGGCCTGAGGTTTGACTTACAGGGTCTTGGTGCTGGTGTCTAGAAACCTCACCAGCTTGTAGACAAGGCTTGCCTTATGGTGGATCTTTGGCCCTGGGGCATGGAGAGTTGGCAAAGGGGGATGGGCTGCTTGCCCCATTCTGCTGCTGTAACAGACAGTTCTTTCTCCATCCCTCTGCTGGACAGCTTGGAGTCCCCTAACCCAGAGCTGTCCTTTCCTCCTGCCAGTGCTGACAGTAGCTGTAGGAGTAGTTGAGAACTTTGCCGCCTCTGCTGTGTTCTTGCTACTCGGCGTGGGGTGGGGGGCTGACAGCTGCTGGGGGGGGGGGGGAGCCAGGGACAGAGAACTGGTCACTCAAGGTGGCCCTTTTGCAAAGTGACCCCAAGGTTAGTTGCTGTGGGCATGTTCCTCACGCCACCTTCATGGTCTTGTAGTCTCTGGCCCGTGGTGCACCCCTCCCCAGCCCTTTCCTTGGCTTACTCCACCTCTCCTCTCCACAGAGCTTGTCCGGATGGTGCTGAATGGCTGAGGATATTTCCAGATCCCGAGCCTGTGCCTTGCCCAGTGTGAGATTTCTCCGTGGCCCCCTCCTAGGCTCCCTTATCACAGCACCTTGCCCATCCGGTCTCTTCTGGATGTTCGCCTTCACAATAAAATTTTCTCTCTTTGCTCTAGTTTGGTTGTTCCCTTTCCTGAGCAGGGTGAGCGGGGAAAAGGTCCGAGGAGGTTCTGTATCTGTCCTGAGACAAAGCTCAAAGTTGAGGGTGGGGTTAGGGAAACTGGAACAGGGCCTGAAGTGATGACCACGGCCTCATTAATGAAAGGCTCTCCTTTGGGGAATGAAGAAAGTCAAATCCCTAGAGGATCATAACTAGCTGTATATTTGTGTGTGGGGAGGTATCCTTTTGTTCTATTCTGTGTCAAGTTAAATTTCTTGGCCTTAGGGCTTCTCTGAGACGGGGCCCCCACCCTCCCAGTACTGAACACTGTGGGAAAGCCTGTCAGTGTTTACTGGAACTAAAATGCCAGGACATATTAGTCCTGCCCAGCCTCTTGTACATCTGCAGGGCTGGGGGCCAATAACAACAGGAGTAGGTGAGTGCCTGCCTCCCCCTAATAAGGCAAGGAATGTAGCCACTGTCTAGAAGGGTTTAGATCCATGCAGCAGGGATGTGCTTCCAAGAACTATTTTCAGAGTAGGCGAGAGGTGCTTTTTGAGGCTGCAATGAGTCCTAATTGCTGGGTTGCCTTCGGGCTCTTGTGGCAAGAGACTGACACCTGTGGGCCTGTGACAAATGTCCATATTTATCCAGGAAGGGACTCCAGGAAGGCTGCCCCAGCCCAGTCTGCCCCCTGCCTAGCAGCCACAGGCAAGAGAACACAGGCATCCACAAGATGGAACTGAAAGCAAATTAATTTATAAAAAAAGAAAAAAAAAAAGGAAAGGAAAGGAAAGAAAAGAACAAAGAAAAGAAACTTTTACAGAGAACTTTGAACAGAAGGAAGGTGCCAAGATGCAGAGGAAAGAAACACTGGGCAGAAGGACCAAGGGCTGCAGGAGGACCAAGCAGGTGTGGGGCCTGGAGTCCTGCTGCCTCCCAGGGAGGGTGAGGAGGAACTGGAGTGGGGAGGACTGCGGGGGGCAGTGGGGAGCAGAGCCATGCTGCGCTGCGCCCAGTCCTTGTCCTCATTTGGGGAGGGAATTCCTAGCTATCAGTGAGGTCCTGTCAGGCTTGGTGGAGAGGGCAGAAGTTAGCGGTGTCCCACTGTCAAGAGTAGGTCTTAAGTGCTTTTCAAATTGTCAGGGTTTACAAACTCCCCGTCCTCTTGGAGCTGTTCCAGGCCTTCTAAGCACTCGAAAGCAGGAAGAACAGCCCCACCTGTGGCCTTTTCTTCCCCTAACACCTACCACGGAATCCCCCCAAAATACACTTCCCCACCAAATACACATACGCTGACACCAACTAAGCAGGTGACTTTTAAAAACAAACACAACGCTGACATCCAGAGGGAAGGTCATTGGCTGAGCTGGGCTGGCCTGGAACAGCAGCAATGACAAACGGCAGGAGGGATTAGCGTGAATAAACTGGAACGGGTGAGGGAGCTGACTCAGTACTACCAAGGGGCTCAGGGAGACAGGCTTGGTACCCTATTCCATCCCCACAGCTCACCCTCAAACCTTAACTCCTCTTAAAACCTGCCCTTCCCCCTCCAAGTTATCTTTTGAGGGCTCCAATGTGTCGTCTTTTTAAAACCTCCCTTTTAAAGGGCTCTGTTTCCACGTTATCCACCTCAAAACTGCAGTGAGTCTGAAGGGGGTAAAAACCCTCGGAAGCGGTTAGTAGAACCTCTATAAACATCTTTCCCTACCCCTTCCTTTGAGGCACCGTCTCCATCCTATTCTCTCTCCCAGGCATTAGAAACATCTTTTAGTCAGAAGTCCGTGGTTAAGAACTGGATATAAAACTGCACACCTCTGCTGGGCATGGTGGGGACGGTGAAGGGGCAGGAGGAGCTTTCCTTACGTAGTGATGAACTCTCCAGGCTGAGGGAGGGTCCCAGTAGTGGGGGAGGGCTGTTCCTGGAACTGTGATCTCCATGGGGAGTGAGGGGGAGAGATGGCTGGCTGGCTCCTCACTGTGGAGGTGGCACAGGGGTGACTGTGCCTGGGCTCGGAGCTGTGGGGTCTGGAGGCAGGGGGGTGCCTGGGTCTGTGGAGAAAAGGAAGGTAAATAAATGAGCTGGAGCAAGCAGGGAGATGGATCCAGCCCCAGGCTCCACATACAAACAGAACTGGGCACGGCATGCAGTGGGTGGGTAGATGAATGAGGTACCCACTGTTTAACTTCTTTTTCCCCAACACCCTTTTCCACCTGACACTGGGAAAATCTCCTCACACCCCAAACCATCCTCCTGCCCCCAAGGACTCTAAATGGGGCATCTGAATGTGGTGGGAACAAGCAAAGGAATGCCATCGTCATGCAAATGGGTGCTAGTTTCCAGGTTCACAACTGAGGTCCTCTGTGCCACTGGACTCCTCCAGGACCCACCAGTGAAAGGCCCCAACGTCATCCCAGAGGTGGCAGCTGCCAAATGGGGAAATGGAGGAGGGCCAGAGAGGCCCTTCCTCCTGGGTCTAGTTTTACCGGAGTGTTGAAAACGGTTGTGGAGTTCTAGCGTCTAACCCTTTCCCCTCTCGCCCTCCCTCCCACCGTGTGGAACCCTCTCCCTCACCCTTTCCCCTCCTGGCCCCTTCTCACCTGGCAGTGGGCTGGCACTGGGCAGGAGGTTGCCCTGAACAGCCGCCACAATGGCAGGGCTCTGGGCTGCGGCGGATCCGAGCCCCGGCCCGAGAGGCAAGGAAGATGGCATGGTGGTGGTCGCCGGCAGGTTAGGATGTAGAGGGTTCGCCATGGACACAGGCAGGTTAGGTGGGGGGATAGTGCCCGGGGCAAACGGGAGATGGTGGTGATGCCCATGCAGGTTAGGAGGAGGGGGAAGGTTAATACTAATGGAGTCAGCTAGACTACCAAATGGGATGATGGATGGAGCAGCAGGAGGAGGAGGAGGCGGCATGCCAAAAGGCAAACCCAAAGGAGCATTACCCGCCACGCCTGGGTGCCCGCTGCCTGGCACTGCCCCTGGCATCATTGAGGGAGGAGTTTGTTGGTTGGGGAACGGTGAGGGGCCTAGAAATAAAGAGAACGAAGAGTTGGGAAGAGTAAAATCTTATACACCAGCTCAAGCTTCATTAGCCACTAGCTGGTGACACCCCCTCCCTTCCTGACACTGGAATACGTGGTAAATTCTGGGAATAAAACTCCAGATATCCCTGCTGGTTTGGGGACAAATAATGGAGCCCATGTGTAAAAACTGCAACCAACTCTTATCTCCAGGCCCATCAGGTATTCCCTTCACAGGAACCAGAACATCTGCTGGCTCCCTACAGCCAACAACACTCAGAACCCATACTCACCATGGGGTCCAGGGGGGGGTACCCCTGGTGGGACTGCCCCAGGCTGGGGGGCTCCAGCTGCTTGTGGCTGCTGTGGCCCTGCAGTTGACCCTGCTTGCCCGATCTGTTCAGAAGGGCCCAAGCTTCCAGGAGGGGCCCCACCGCCAGCAGGAGCAGGGGCTACAGCTGCCGGAGCCACAGCTAGACCATGGGCTGTGGGTGGCCCAGCAGCCCCGGCTGGGGGTATGGGCTGGGAGCCTGGGGGCAGGGTTGGCGGCTGCTGCTGCTGCTGCTGCTGCTGGTGCATCTGCTGGAAGTGCTGCTGCCTGGCCCTCATCTCTGCGTACTTCAGCTGCTCCATGTGGAAGGCCTGCCGGTCGGCCAGGAGCTGCTGCCTCTGATACTCCAGCTGCCGATGCCGATGGAATATTGTTACCAGGCTCCAGAAGATCCCTGGGCAAGTGCCTTGCCCCCCACTTTTCCTTTTGAAAATAACTGATCTCTCAAGCACCTCACTCTTTCCAGATTCTAAGACCGCCACGGCTCCCACTATCCATATGGTTCCTCGCTGCACTGGAGTGCATCTGGTGTGGTTCTGGCTCATTTCAATCCCAAACTCTGAACTTATTACTCTGATCTGAAAATGCTTCCGGTTCCTACCAACTCAAGTTCTTTTCCTTCAAAATCAGCTAAAAACTGTTCTTAGGGAGCTATCCCAGATGGATTGACTGGCCTCTGAATTTTGATTTTACTCTGAACCTCTCAGCACTTATTTTTATTTATTTGTTTGTTTGTTTATTTATTTATTTCCCAAGACAGGGTTTCTCTGTGTAGCTTTGGAACCTGTCCTGGAACTTACTCTGTAGACCAGGCTGGCCTCGAACTCACAGAGATCCGTCTGCCCCCCTAGTGCGAGGACTAAATGTGTGTGCCACCACACCAGCTGAAAAATTTTAAAGTTTTTTTTTCCCCCCCTGGAGCTGAGGACCGAACCCAGGGCCTACTGAGCTAAATCCCCAACCCCTAAAGTTATTTTTAATGATATGCATGTACACATGTGGGGGGGGTATATGCATGTGAGTGTGGTGTCCATGAAAGGCCCCTTAAGGGCTGACGTGGGTCTTTTGGAAGAGTAGTCTGTTCCCAACTGCTACACCACTCTATCCTTTAGAAAAATCTCTTAATATGAATTTTCTCGGTAGTTTAAGCATTGTTAACTGTTTCTGATATCTTTTTTTTAATATCTCCTATTGAATATTTGATGTTTCTGAGAGCAGAGTCCTCATCTTCTATTTCTTTTTAAGCTGTCAAGGAAACTGAATGCATATTTGTCTGTCCTATCTATTTCCCAAATTGACTTCCCTAGTCTCTTATCATCTCTTAAATTCATCCAGTCACTCAGCTTTATGAGACTCTAGTAAGAGGCAAGCTTTGCTGCAGAGGTCAAAGGCCTCATCAACGGCCCGCCTGTGGGTCTCAGCCGCGAGGCTCCCCGCCCTTCTCCCCTCGCCTGTGATGTCCTGTCAGGCTCAGGACCCCCAAGCCCAGGCTTCTGCTGGCCCCTGATTGGACACTACTCACTGCTTCTCGCTCCCGGTCCATTATCGTTTCCAGCTCCTCAAAATGGCGGAGTTTGATCTCTAGTTTCTTCATCTGGGTCTCCACCAACAGGGCCACCAAAGACTTGATCTTCCTCTCCTCAACAGCAGCCAAATGCTAGGCAAGGAGTGTGACAGGGTCAGCCAGAGGGTCAGCTGCAGACATTCCGGGGAGAGGGAAAGGCAGGGGCTGGCAGCCTTAAGGAGGAAGAGCTGGGATCACAACTCAGAACAGAATAACTCATTTTTTTTTTTTTTTTAATAAAAAGCATGTAGAAAAAGAATAGCAAGAGATAAGACAAGTCAAAGAAATCCAAGGGCTGGAAAGAACCAGTGAAAAGAGACTGAGATGACTAACTCAGTCGGGATAAGGTAGGAAGAAACAGCCAACACTTCAGGAGTGAGGCAGGAAGGGCGTCAGAGAAGGGGGCAGCCTCTGCCGAGGGCCGCCCTTACCTTGGCCTTGACTGCGGCAGCGGCCAGGGCGGCGGCAGCAGCGGTGGAGAGGTTGCCCTCGCCAATGTCTCGCTCCACCTTCGTCTTCCTCTCCCCCTCGGACTCGCCGCCCACTTCCTTCAGCACTTCCTCCTGCCCTTCTTTCGGCTCCTTCTCTTTCTCAGGATCACCTGTGAGGGGACAAGGTTGGATTAGCCTGTAACTGCACATCTCGTCCCCGCGTGCACCGCCACTCTGGACGGCTCACCTATCGGGTCCCCGTCACTCTTCTCGGACTCCTTCTCGCTGTCCCCTTCCTTCCCTTTCTCTTCATCCTTCTTGGGAGCCTCACTGGCTTCCTCCTTCGCTTCCTCCTCGGCAGCTCCTGCTCCTTCCCGTGGCTCCTGCAGTTTCCAGAAGAAAGGGGGACATCAGGGGGTGCAGTTCTCACAGGGGCCCGGGCTGGAGACTGACTCGACCTCCTTCTTTGTGTGTGCATGTGTAGTATGTGGTGCGTGCCCATGGATGGGTGTGTAACCTATGTGTGTACATGCCAAGGCCAGAGCAGGACACTGGGTATCTAACTACCTTAAGACAGGTCCACCCTCCAATGGGGTCCCACAGAGGGGTGACAGGCACATAGAACAATGCAAAACTTTTAACATGGATGCTAGGGATTCTAATTCAGATTTGCAGAATGAGCACTCTCACCCACGGAACCATCTCCTCAGCCCCATGTGACCCCTCTCTTCAGGAGACTGCCCTTCCACTGGATTCCTTATCTCCACAGGCTGTGCTAAGCAGCCTCTTCCAGACCCAGTCCCTCCCTCTGTACCTTAGGCTCCTTCTTCTCATCTGCTGCCTGGCCCTCTGTCCGTGCCTCGTCAGTCCCGCTTTCCTCTGGACCCATGGGGAAAGGAAAGAAAGGAGAGATGTCTGATAAGTCCCGTCTATGTGACAACTTCCCAGTAGCCAAAAACCTCAGGGACAGGACCAGTAGGAGCCCAATTCCCTAGAGTGACACCATGAGAGAAAATAAACCCCACAGATTCCTCTCCCACTTGTGCTGTGATGGGGCAAGAGGGGGGTGGGACGGCACCGGGAGGCCAGGGGCCCTGGCCCTCGGCCAACGGGAAGAGCTCTAGAAGCCTGTGCTCACCAACGCGCTCGGGCTCGTCAGAGGTGGTCCCTGCAATGCCGCTGCTTTCGAGACCAAAGGCGGGGTCTGCCTTGCCTGTGACCTTGGCGGCTTCTTCCACTTTCCGCACGTGGGCTTCCACCAAGGCTGTGGGAACCTCTTCCTTCATTTTGGAAAACTCTTCTGTAAGACCCAGGGGGAAGAGGCTGGGATGTAGCAGGTGGACAGTCCTGGTTGTCCCTGCGAAAGCTTTCTTACAAGCCCATCTTCCTCCAAGACCAACATGGAGTTTAGACAGGTGCCTGACCTAGGGCGGCAACAGACGGGCCAGCAGGAAGCCAGACTTGAGGAGGTTTCACTCTCAGCATCTACCCCTGCAAAAGCAAACTAAGAAGGCTGCCCCTCTCCCCCAAATTACCTAGGGCTGACTTCGCAGCAGCAGAGGCCACTCGGGGGTCGACGACAGAGGCCAGGAAGGCAACAGTGCTCATGACAGGGTTGCCTGACTGACTGAAGGGGATGGGCTGGTAGGCCAGAGGGCCCAGGGAGGCCTCTGAGTCCTCCAGGTATGGGTCTTCAATGGGAAGGCGAAGAAAATGCAAGATGCACTCATCCTGTGTGCGGCTTCCCACATGTTCAGACACTTTGTTCCAGTCATCCTTGTACATTTCCAGAGCCTGGTGGTGGTGGTGGAGACACAACTCCGCTTACTTAGCCACTTTCCTCGAAGGTCAACTCCCCATCCTACTAAGGGCATCTGGCTTCAAAGCTTTGTGTTCTGGTATGTCTGTACTCTGCTAGATCCAAGGGGGATCTCCAAGTAGCACTAAGAAGGATATGGGATTACGAAAAGGCCCAAATCCTTGACCTGGAGCTGTTCCTGGGACAGGTGTGACAGGCACCAGAAAGAAGAGCAAGATCATGCTCCACTCACACCAGACTGCACGTGTGTCCCCCACTCACAGGGCAGCTGCACCCAGCCACTCCTCCCTCACAGCAGAGCTCCCGGGCTTTGCCCCAGTCACCTCCAGGAGCAGCAGCGTCTCCTGCTCGGTCCACTCCCGGGTGGCACTGGCTGCAGCTTTGCTCTGCAGAGAGACGGGGATGTCAGGACACAAGCATCTAAGCCGTGTGGACTGCAGGCTCTCAGCCCGGGCTGGCGGCACCTCATACCTTGGAGGGAACATTCTTCTTTGTGTACATGTCTGTGCGCAGTCCGAAGTTCTGCATGTCCGTTGGTTTCTCTTTGCCTTTGTCAGGAAAGTTGAGCATTTGCTGGGAAGCAGAGCTCTGCTATTTGCGGAAGAAGAAAAAAGAGGTGAACGTAAGTAGCCACAGGGGCCAGAGGCAGAGAGAGAGAGAGAGAGAGAGAGACAGAGACAGAGACAGAGACAGAGACAGAGAGAGAGAGAGAAGCTTCCTTCCCGAAGCCAGGGAATCCCTGGGCGGGACTTCCTCCCTTACTGCTGTGGTTCCTCTGCTCTCTTGTCTCTTCTTCCCAGGCAGGGGCCCCCCAGTGAAGGGGCAAATAAACAGCCCAGCGGGGTCTGCACCCCACCTACCAGCTCTGGCTTGCCCTTAGCCGTCTCTGGCACCAGGTCATCCAGCTCTTTGCCCTTCCGCCCAGCCTTGGTATCAGCATCAACCTGGCGGCCCTGGGGGACAGAGCTTGGCGTCATGGAGGCTGGGCAGGAAATGGCCAGGCCAAGGCCTTGGAGGCCTAAAGATCAAATGCTGGGCGGCCCACAAGCTCTGGGGACACTCATGCCACCGTCCCATGCTGCCTCCATGATTAATTAGACATGTAGTTGGCATGATAGACATTTGTAGTCACATGTATCTTTACAGACTCTCTAAGGAGCTGGACAGTAGATCCTAATCCTAGATTCAGTCTGTGTCTTTGTGTAAGCCACATAATGTTTTCTTCTCTTTTAAAATAATATATGAAATGGAAATGGAAAAAATGAAAGTGATAATAATTATGAGGCAAAAATGAAAAAAATATGGGCAACATGACAAAGTATAAAAATTTCATATGCATTATTGCAAGCAATTTCTCTATCTGCTCCACCTCTACATTAGCCTGTCTGTTCCTGGGCTGAGGAGCAACTTCTCTCCCTCAGCTAGTGCTTACAGCTTAGCTATCAGAGCTAAAAGAGGGTACTAAACATATGGGCTGATTCCTGTGGCCCCTTCCAAATCATGGTAAAGGAAGAAACCCTGTAACACTCCTGAATCATTACTCTAAAAAATATCAAAATAAAAAAGTAAACAGAAAAAGAAAAGTCCAAAGAAGCCCCATCTTACCCACCCAGCCTTGTCCCCAGTGCCCCTCACCCTACCTGTGGGGTCTTGGGCTGAAGAGGAACCAGCCCTGATGGTGTGTCTGCCAAGACATGGAAGTGAGAAGTGGGTGGAGGCCCCATTGGGGTTGGTCGGCTCTCAGCATCTACCTGGTAGTTAATAAGACCCCACTGTTCCAGGAAGGCATGGACCCTGTGAGAGAAAGCAAGGCTGGGCTATGTGGGAAGCCAGAAAGGAGGAAGGCTCCTCCCAGCACCCACTCGTCACCTAGAGACACCCAGGTACACACCCTCAGCCCGGGATCCTCTCCATGACCACATCCTAGTGACCATCTCTTCCTGGACAGCTGGCAAAGCCGTCCAACTGTCTTTCCACTAAGGACATAGCCCTCTGTCCTTCACATCACATTTCCAAGCCCTAAGTCACTCACTCCTCAAACCTGCCATGCAGGGCCTTTCCCTAGGTGTGTTCTGCTTGCTCCCTATTTTCCAGAAAGTATCTGCAGCTCTGCCAGGACACACAGACAGACGTCCTCTCAAACCCACTCTCTTCAGAAGCAAGACCCACCTCATGATAGCGCAGACATCACCCGCCAAGTTCCGCCGACAGGCAGTGGATGTCAGATACTCCTGGGGATTCAGTCGGTACGTGTCAATCATGAAGTTTCGATATGCCAGGTAGCTTAGAAGAGTCAGAAAGACGAGTAAGAGGAAGAAAATTAATGTTTGTTGAGGCCAAAGGAGAGGAAAAATGGAGAAAGTGGTGGTGACCCTCCTGGGTGACAGACAGAGAAGGTCATTTAACTCAACGGAGCACCCAGCATTCTAACTGCGTAGTGGTCAAATGTTTCCTGCTGGGGGCCGACCAGGCAGCCCAGTGGTGAAGAGCACTGCTATTCTCGCAGAAGACCCAGGTTCAGTTCTCAGCACCCACAGGGTGGCTCATAATCACCCATAATTCCAGTTCCAGGGAATCAGATGCCCTCTTCCGAACTCCATGAGCACCAGGCACACGTGGTACACACGCACACGCAAGCTAAACACTCAGACATAAAATCATAAATCTAAAATACAAATGTTTCTTGCATTCTGCTTGACGACTTTTTTAATTAAATGAATTAGCAGCTTACTTTTACCTGGGATTCCTACCCTCCAAGTGCTGAGGTTACAGGATGGACCATCATGCTCAATTTACCCAAATTTTGAAGTAATAATTTAAAGGTAAGAAAAAAATGCCTGTTTCCCAAGACACTAAGTCAAAGGTCCTTACCCATGCAACCAGCCAATCGGCCTCATGCTGGAGAAGAACCTTCAAGACTGCTTTTTAAAATTTTTTTTTCTTTCGGTTTTTTGAGACAGGGTTTCTCTGTGTAGCCCTGGCTGTCCTGGAACTCACTCTCTAGCCCAAGCTGGCCTTGAACTCATAGAGATCTACCTGCCTCTGCTTCCATGCTGGGATTAAAGGTGTATGCCACCACCGCCCGCCTTGATGATTTTTTTTTTAACTTATCATTTTTGAGACAGTCTTGTGTAGTACAGGCTGGCCTTCAGCTTGATCTGCATCACAACTCCACATCCCAAACGCTGAGATTATATACCACCATCCTGGCTTTTAATTATTGATTTTTATTTATTTACTTATTTAGGGTCAAGGTCTCATGTAGCCCAAGCTGGCTAGATAGCCAAGGACAGTCTTGAACTGCCAATCCTCCTGCCTCTGCCTCCCAAGTGCTAAGATTACAAATCTGTAACACTCCATTTTTTAAAGTTAGTTTTTACATATGATAGTTTTATTAATTTATTTACACTATTCTTCACATGTAGGCATTTGCAGTCTACAGCACACATGTGGAGGTTGGACAACGACTTCCATGAGCTGATTCTCTCCTCGCCAGGGATCAAACTCAGGAGAGACACAGTCTGCTGAACCACCCTGTGATCTCTCCCATCCCCCTCTCTTTTTTCCCTTTAAACTCTTACTTTCTCATACACTTTTATTTACTAATTCTGTGTAGGTGTGCATGAGCACCGTGTGGACCCTGGGTTGTCGGCTCCGGCAGCAGGGCTTTTACCCACCAAACCGTCTAGCTCACTTTCTCTGCCTTTTTTTCTTCTTTTTTAATTAATCAATTGTGTGTGTGTGTGTGTGCGCGCGTGTGCGTGTGTGTGCATGCATGCTTCAAGGCATGTGTATGGAGGTCAGAGGACAACCTATGGGATTCCATTCTGTCCCTCCACCACGTGGGTTCCGGGGATCAAATGCAGCCCACCAGGCTTGGTGGCAAGCTCCCTTACCCACTGAGCCATCTCACAGACCCTTCGTTTGTTTTTGCTTTAAAAAAAAGTTTATTATATTTTGGGGGCTGGAGACATATGGCCCAGTGGTTAAGAGCACTTCTTCTTGTAGAAGACCCTGGTTCAGTCCCCAGCATCCACAGGGTGGCTCACAACTACCCGAACCCTAGTCCTAGGGGATCTGACACCCTCTTCTGACCTCCAAAGGCACCTGTACATACACAGTGCAAGCTCATACATGTAGGAAAAGCATTGGTACACATAAACAAATTAAAACATATTTAGACTTATTTTATTATGTGTGGGGGTATGTGCACTTGCATGCAGATACTCCTGGAGCTGAGTTATAGGCAGCTGAAAGCCACTTGATATGGGAGCTAGGAACAAAACTCAGGTCCTCTGCAAGAACAGTTCACATCATAACCACAGATTATCCCCACACACACCTCTCTTTTTGTTTGTTTGTTTGTTTGTTTGTTTGTTTGAGGCAGAGTCTCTCTATATAGCACTAGCTGTCCTGGAACTCATTCTGTAGACCAGGCTGGAGGCTGGCCTTGAACTCACAGAGATCCACCTGCCTCTGCCTCCAGAGTGCTGGATTAAAGACATGCACCACCACGTCTGGCTTTTTTTTCTTTTCTTTCTTGAAACAGGATTTCACTCTGTAGTTCAAGCTGGTCTGGAACTTGCTTTGTAGCCCAGACTGGCCTACAACTTGTGACCTTGCCTCAGCTGCTCAAATGCTGGGATTACAGATGTAATTTGTATTTTGAAGTTAAAAGATTTAAAGTCAGATGCCAGTCTTGTCGTGATAATGTTGTCAAGCTATCTGAAACTTAAGACTCCCTTGAAGGGCTGGAAAGATGGCTCAGAGGTTAAGAGCACCAACTGCTCTTCCAGAGGTCCTGAGTTCAATTCCCAGCACCCACAAGGTGGCTTCCAACCATCTGTAATGAGATCTGGCACCCTCTTTCAGATATATAATAAATAAATAAATCTTTAAAAAAAAAAAAAAAAAAGACTCCCTTGGAGTCACACAGGATGTCCGTGGGGAACTACCTATGTCTGGCATATTGTAGCTCAAAAAATGGCAGATGCTTTTGCTGGACCACTCACAGCGCCCTGTAACTCCAGCTCCAACAGTCCCAACAACACCCTTTTCTGGCCTCTGTGGGTGCTGTACTCACATGCACATACCCACACACATACAATAATTTAAAAATTAAAATAAATCTTGTAGGGCGGTGGTGGTGCACGCCTTTAATCCCAGCACTTGGGAGGCAGAGGCAGGTGGATCTCTGTGAGTTTGAGACTAGCCTGGTCTACAGAGTGAGTTCCAGGACAACCAAAGCTATACAGGGAAACTCTGTCTCAACCCCCCCCCCCAAAAAAAAAACTCTCTTAATATTAAAAAAAAAAAGGTAGCTGTTATAGAGTATAAATTCTGAGAATCCAAGCCAGACTACGGATCCAGATTCTGGTTTTACTTCTCACTAGCTGTGTGAGCTCACTTAACTGGCTTATGTTGTCTGCTCCTCCCACCAGTCTGTTAACTAGGGACAACAGTTATCAGCCCATCAACCTCGTAAGACTAGCCAGTGCATGGTGGAGACTTAAGTCAGTGCTGGGGGTGATACGCTCAGTAGATGTCAGCAGTTCTCATTTAGTATTCCTGAAAGCATACCACATGGAATCATGTCATCTGGCCACTAACTCCGTTTTCTTTCTGACAAACCCTGGCCTCTTCAGGAAGGAAGAGACCCAAGCTATGGAGAAAGCAACAGGTGAGAAAAGATGACCCCACAGAGGGGAGGCTGAGCAGCAGCAGCAGAAGTACAGAGGAAACTTCCCCAGTTCTCAGCCTCGTCTACCCTGTCATGTGCTCACTCAACGCCCCTCACCACAGTCCATTTCCAAGCCAGAGATGAGTAAGAAGTTTGCAGAGGGTCGGGGTGGGAGGTTATTAGAAGAGAATGTGTCCTACAAGACACGCATGGAAAACAGCAACTATCAGATTCAATAAACACCAACTCGTAGCCCTAAACCTGTGATTTTACTATTTGTTTTTGAGATCAGGTCTCACTATCTAGCCCTGGCTGGCCTCGATCTATGTAGATGAGACTCAAACTCACAGAGATCTGCCTGCCTCTGCCCTCTGCATGTGCAGTGGTGCTGGGACAGAGATCTGCCTGCCTCTGCCCTCTGCATGTGCAGTGGTGCTGGGACAGAGATCTGCCTGCCTCTGCCTTCTGCATGCACAGTGGTGCTGGGACAGAGATCTGCCCGCCTCTGCCTTCTGCATGCACAGTGGTGCTGGGACAGAGATCTGCCTGCCTCTGCCTTCTGCATGCACAGTGGTGCTGGGACAGAGCTCCTGTGCACATTAGGCACCAGTTCCACTTCAGAGCCACATTCTCCAGCCCTAGTCCTTGACTTTACATGCTACTCTTCCAAATGTGCACTCCATCTGGTATTTCTCAGAACTGGACCTTCCTTCTCATCCCTTCTCTTGTCCTCTTTTTTCTTCTCTTTGAGGAAGTCTAGCTAGGAAGCCCACACTGGCCTCCGATTTGAGCTCTTACTTCAGCCTCTCACGTGTAGACGTGAACCGCCAGGGTTGGCCTTATCTTGTTTTTCTATCAGGATTTCAACCTAGTCATAGTCATTTACACTTTAATTAAAGTTGCTGCATACACTAGGGTTACGTGCGTTTCAGATAACATGACAATCATGGACTGAGATTCTCCGCATCTGTTAAAATGTGAAGCAGTGGTAGCATGGGGCAGGTACTTGTTTTATACAGAACACGCTCTACGTTATCATCCTCAGGCACACCTAGAGAACAGGCTTTAAAGTGTTAGGCTGTGGCTGTCTAGTGGCATCTCTCATGTCTCTCTGGAAGCCTAACAGAGCCTGGTTGGATGTTGCTAATCTGGAGGGGTGAATGCAGAAAGGACACCAAAGAGAGTCATGAGCTGAAATCTTACATCTCTGGAGTCTTGGACTTGTTCTTGCCGTTGAAGAACTCAGGGAGAGCCCTCCGTTCGATGGCGTGGACACTGCAAGAGAAGTTACAACGGATTCAGAAGGTACTAGGGCGGGAGAGAAGCCCTAAAGGAGTGAGGTCATAAGCGCCCTGAACTGTAGAGGGGAGCCGGAAACTCCTCTGGAAGGAAGCACACCGCCAGCCTTGCTGAGGCAGGAAACAGGACGGCACAAGGGAAGAGGAACCGAGGGATAAGCTGGCGCAGTACCTGTTGTAGTCAAACCAGGCGGCGTAGCTGGGAATGATGATGTGGTGGGTCTGCTCAGTCACGTTGTCCTCATGCAGGTCTGGGTTCTTGGTCTGCTCCCCTTTGTTACCCGTACTGCTGTCATCCTCATCCTGTGAGTACGGAGGCTGCTGGACACTCAGCATTCCCACGCCCCGCCTAGCATCCCTCAGTCTCTCCTACACCCAGGAGCACGGACACTAACAAGAGGTGAGGAGGAGGAGGCCCATGGGCCCTGGGGCGCTGAGTGGGCTGCAGCTCTGAGCAACAGCTAGATTAATCTATGGTGGGAAAAGCCCAGGCAGAAGGAACTGTATAGTCACAATCACACAGAGAGGTAGAGCCTCTCTAAACTGGCTCCACCTTGCCCGTGGTCTCCATGCTTTCGTCCTCCTGTTCATCTGAAAGAGAAAGAAGGCCAGATGTAAGGCTAGAGCCTCCAGAGGAGCAAGGGCCTCCTGGAAAGCCAGAAGGCTGGGGGAAGGTGAGCTCTCTCTGCTCGGCACTGCCTCCTTAAGGCTCCCGGTCTTACCCAGGTCAGTCATGGTGCCTCCTTTGACTGGGGCCGACTCCGAGTCCTTCTTAGTGTTGACTGCCAGGAGAAAGAGCCACTGTATTAGGCATGTTAGCCAAAATCAAGCCCTCAATTCTCAACTGTTCATAGTTTTACATATCTTGCTTTCTCAAAAAAACTTTGAAACACACTAGCTAATTTACTGCCTTACCCAACCAATGATTTCATTTAGCTTCCTTATCTATGTGTATAAACTCCTGTGATTCTCCTGCCTCAGCATCCTGAGGGCCATTCCTGTCTTTGACTGGTCCTTGTTTTCCTATATCATCTTCTATGAATTTGAACTGGATCATCTATAGACAAGTAGTTAGACACCACCCTTGGAGTCCTGGCAACTGAACCTAGAGTCTCCTGCATGTACGCAAGTGCCCCACCGGAGTGCAGCCTCGGCCCTGAGCCTTCCGTTTTTGTTTTTATTTTGAGACTGTCTCATGTATTCCAGGCTTCCACCTTGCTGTGTGACCAGGAGTGACCCCGATTCTCCAGCCTGCACTTCTGAGTGCTGGGATTACAGCCTGCACCATAGCCCCTCCAGTTCCTCGGCACTCTTTCTGTTCTTTTTCCTCAATTTTTTTTTTATTTTGTCTTTAGCTTTTTGAAACAGCCTCAGGCTGGAGAGATGGTTCTGTGGTTAAGAGTACTGGCTGCTTTTACAGAGGTCCTTAGATCAATGCCCAGCATTTACATGGTGGTTCACAACCATCTATAACTGCAGTCCCACAGAATCCGAAGCCCTCTTCTGGTGTGCAGATGTACATGCAGACAAACACCCATATACGTAAAATACAAAAATAAATAAATCTCTCTCTTTTTTTTTTTTAAGGAACAGACTCAAGCAGCGCAGGTTGGTTTTGAATTCACTATGTGGCTACAGCTGGCTTTGAACTCTTAATCAACCTGCCTCTGCCTGCCAAGCACTAGGATTACAGGTATGAGCTACTATACTTGACTTTGCTTCTTCTTTTGAGACAAAGTCTCATTAAGTTGCCCAGGTTGAAATTAGGAGTCATTCTGCAGCCCAGGTAGGCTTGGTACTACTTATACCTCTCCTGCCTCAACCTTGCAAGTCATTAGAATTATAAACCTATGCCAGGTCACCAGGCCTAGTTGAATGGTTAGATCTTAATTAATTAATAAATAACATTATTGTTTTGTTTTGAAGACAGGGTCTCACTGTGTAGCCCTGGCTGTCTTGGAACTTGCTGTAGACCAGGCTGGCCTCAAACTCACAGATATCCACCTGCCTCTGCCTCCTGAGTGCTGGGATTAAAGGCCTGTGACACCATGTCTGGCCAGACCTTAATTTATTTTTATTTTATTTTATTTATCTTTGAGACAGGGTCTTTCTATGAAACCTGGCTGTCCTGGAACTCACAATGTAGACCAGCCTGGCCTCCAACTCACAGAGCTCCCCTCGTTTCTGCCTCCAGAGTGCTGGTATTTAAAATTACGTGCCACCATGCCTGGCTTAAATATTTAAACAGGATTGTTGAAAACTGTCTGCAGTGCTGGGGATGGATGCAGGACCTGCACCCACAGGCAGGTGGTCCACAATAAGCTGTACCCCCAACCTAATCTTAAACCTTTTAAAGCAAGACACTTTGCTCAGCTGACATCATACACAGCGTCCAGGAGAAAACAGCTTCCCAAATCTCACCCCTGAAGTATATTTCTGGAGTATCTGAGGCTAGTGAATGGGACAGAGACTGCAGTACTGGAGTACAGCGTCCTCTACAGTGTGCTCAACATGACCCGCTGAAATACAGAAGAAAAGCAGCTTCTCTTTAGAGCTGTTCCTGATGCCCTTTACATTTTTTCTTTCTTCTTTTTAAAAAATATCTGCTTTAATGTAATATGTACACATGTGTATGTGTGTGAACATGTGTAAAGGTACCTCTGGAAGCCGGAAGAGAGCACCGGAACCCCTGGAGATTTTTTATTTAACGTGATCCATCTGTGGGTGATGGGAACCCCAGGTCCTCTGCAAGAGCAGTATGCACTCTTAACTGCTAAGCCATTTTTTTAGCCCCAACATTTTTCTTTTTTCTTTTTGGTTTTTTGAGACAGGGTTTCTCTGTGTAGTTTTGCGCCTTTCCTGGAACTCACTTTGTAGACCAGGCTGGCCTCGAACAACATTTTTCTTTTTAAAAAATTCAAATTTATTGACTATGTGTGTGAGTGTATGTGTGTTTATGTGGAGGTCAGAGGTCCAACATTGGTGTTATCGTCTATCACTCTCCTTTCTTTTTTGAGATGGGGTTTCTCACTGAACCTGAGCTCAGATTCAGCTAGACTGACTAGCTAGCAAGGCCCTGGGCTCCTCCTGCCTCCACCTCAGTACTAGAATTATGGCACAAACTGCCACACTCGGTGTTTTATATGGTGTATTAGAGATCCGCACTCAGGTCCTCAGGATGACCCATCTCTGCAGCACCTTTTTTTTTTTTTTTTTTTTTTTGAGACAGGGTCTTATGTATCCCAGGCTAGCCTTCAACTACTGATTCTCCTGCTTCCCACATGCTAGAATTACAGAGCTGCACCACAGTGTTAAGTATTAAACTCCGGGCTTCATGCATGCTAGGCAAGCGCTCTAACAAGCAATACCCTTAGTCTAGCTTGCTTTCTTTCTTTCTTTCTTTCTTTCTTTCTTTCTTTCTTTCTTTCTTTCTTTTTTTTTTTTTCAGAGACAGGGTTTCTCTGTGTAGCCCTGGCTGTCCTGGAACTCACTCTGTAGACCAAGCTGCCCTCAAATTCAGAGATCCACCTGCCTCTGCCTCCTGAGTGCTGGGATTAAAAACGTGTACTACCACCACCCAGCTACTACGCATACATTTTTAAAGCCAATAGATTTTACTTTCATATGGCCAAAAACACCTCATCAGAAAAAAAATCCTGCTGGGTGGTGGTGGCGCACACCTTTAACTCCAGCACTCAGGAGGCAGAGGCAGGCGGATCTCTATGAGTTTGAGTCCAGCCTGGTCTACAGAGTGAGTTCTAGGACAGCCAGGGCTACACAGAGAAATCCTGTCTTGAAAAACAAAAAAAAATATGTAATTTTTTAGAGGTTTGTTTTTATGTGTATGAGTGTTTTGCTAGAATGTATGTCTGTGTACCACCCACATGCAGTGCCAGAAGAGGGTGTTGGGTCCTATGGTACTGGAATTCGACAGTTGTGAACTGCCATTATGGGTGCAGGGAATCAAACCTGGGTCCTCTGCAAGAGCAGTAACTGCTCTTAACCACTGAGACAACTGCCCAAGCCCTACCCTACTCCATTTTTTTAATGATAATGTTTGCATGTTTTATAATGGTCCTAAAGTAATGCTTTGATAGTGTAATTTGCATAATTTGTTTTGAAACCTATATATATTTTTAACGATTTATTTATTTGCATTGATATTTGCCTACATATGCATCTGTGTAGTCTGTGTAAGGGTGTTGAATACCCTAGAAGTGGAATTAAAGAGAGTTGTGAGCAGCCGGGCGGTGGCGGCGCACGCCTTTCATCCCAGCACTTGGGAGGCAGAGCCAGGAGGATCTCTGTGAGTTCGAGGCCAGCCTGGGCTACCAAGTGAGTTCCAGGACAGGCACCAAAACTACACAGAGAAACTCTGTCTTGAAAAACCAAAAAAAGATAGTTGTGAGCCACCATGTGGTTGCTGGGAACAAAACTCAGGTTCTCTGGAAGAGCAGCCAGTGCTCTAACTGCTGAGCCCTCTCTCCAGCCCCCTTCTGGAAATACATTTTATTGATGGGAATGTATAATCAAAGCTTCAGGGTAGAGACAGCTCAGGCAGTAATGCGCTTGTTGCACAGGCCTGAAGACCTGATCCTTAGTTTCCGTGTAAAAGGCAGGCACAGGCACGGTGGCATGAGCTTCTACTCTCAGCCCTGGGAAGAGGGAAAAGCAGGTCCCTGAGGCTCACTGGCAAACCAGACTAGCCTAATTCTGCAATCCTAGGTCTCAAAACACAAGGCAGAGGAGAGAACCAACTCCCAGTTGTCTTCTGACCTCCACATATGCACCGTGGCAAATGTCTCCCCCCCCCCCCCCCACACACGCAAATAAATGTTAAAAACACAAGGTGGAGGCTCCTGAGGGATGACACCTGACGTTGAACGCTGGCCTCTACAAGCTTGCGTATGTGTTCACACGTACACAAAAGGATCTGTAGTTCAGTGGTAGAGCATTTTCTAGTACACAGAAAGTCCTAGGTTTGATCCTCAGCTCAGAAAAACAGAAGGTTTGCAGACAACTGCTATCAGTTGAAAGCATGTCCGTATCAGACATGGATATGAAGCAAGAGGATTTCTCAGGGTTACGATAATTTCACTAATCAGCTACGCAGAAGGGAAAGCTGCTTTAGATCTGGAAAATCAGCCCTTTTAGAGCTTGGCACAGCAGGGCTGGGGAGGGGTGGAGGTTAGCCTGGGGGCTCGGCGGGGCCCATACCTGTTTTGGGGAGCGTCACCTCTTCTACGTTTGGGACTGGGGAGGGCTCGTCCATGTCTTTCGTCAGGTCTTCTTGTTCCTCTTCTCTGTGGCCTCGCTTTGACTTGGTGTAAGGTGTTGATGGTCTGGAAAGGAAAAGAGAGAGACCCATCAGGGTGGAGCTGGGTGGAACAGAAGCTGGTATATACAGAGTGATGGGGGTGGTGCAGAAGGCTTTCTGTCGGGAGGCTAAGTTTTCCTTCAGTTTCATGTTGACTGGGACTAAAACCATCAAGCAGGCACATGAAGATTCCCTCACGCTCCTCTCAGACACCAGCCGGGGCAGTGACTTGGAGAAGCATTTGTCTTTCCTTTGATGTGCGTCGAGAGGACAGTGCATGTGGGTGCAAGCAAAAAGTTGCATATCCTTTCTTTCTTTTTTTTTTTTTTTTAAAGATTTATTTATTTATTATGTACACAGAAGAGGGCACCAGATCTCATTGCAGATGGTTGTGAGCCACCATGTGGGTGCTGGGAATTGAACTCGGTACCTCTGGAAGACCATTCAGTGCTCTTAACCTCTGAGCCATCTCTCCAGCCCTGCATACCCTTTCTTAGCATTCTTCTTCTTAGCTTCTGGGGTTGGCGACGGAGAGGGAGAACGCTTCCTCTTCTTATAGTTTCCCCCCTTCTTGTCCCGTCTGTCTGAATCCGGGCTGTTTACCTGCACATCAGAGAACTGGATGAATGTGTGCTTCCAGCTCCCAGTGAGGCTTGTTCTGAGGTTTAAGCTAAGTGCTTAAGAAAAAAGAGCAGATGGGCTGGGCAGTGGTGACGCAAGCCTTTAACCCCAGCACTTGGGAGGCAGAGGCGGGCGGATCTTTGTAAGTTTCCAGCCTGGTCTACAGAGCGAGTTCTGGGACAGCTAGGGCTACACAGAGAAACCCTGTCTTGGAAAACCAAACAAACAAACAAAAAAGAGCAGAATTTTCACCTCATCTGTCAAGGTCTTAGCTGAAATCTTCTTCCGTCGGGAAGCAGGGCTTTTGTCATCGTTGACTTCGTAGTCTTCCTCATTCATCCACTCATTGAACGTGTCGGTGTCGAGGATCCACTTGGCATGAACCTCAAGTGCAAAGGCAGATCGTGTTGGAGAGTTACTAGAAGCCACGGCTCTGTCTAAGACTCTCTGCACAATAAGCCCACAGCACAGAGCCCCTGCTCCGGAGAGAGCTCTGGTCCTGGGGGTTCTTCCAGGGGTGGAGGTTAGGAAAGCTCACCTTCCTAGGTTTCTCAGGAGTTGGAGCATCTTCCACAGACGCTTCAATTTCACTAGCTGGAATCCACGTGTCGTAACTGCCAGAAGAGAGTCGGCATGAAGCAGACAACAAGACGGGGGGCAGAAACCAAGAGCAGTCTTGCACTTTTCTGTCCTCACTGCAGAGATGGAACCATGGGCCTTGTCCGAACTAACAAGCTCTAGCACTGAGTTACACACCCAGTCCTGCCTTTTCCATTTACAAAAATGCTCAGCTGTTGATTTGCCCAATTAAATTGGGACTATTATTTACCACAAAGCAGTAAAAGCATACTATAAAATATTCCAAGATGCTGGATGTGGCAATTTACGTCGATAATCTCTGTACTCAGGAGGTTGAGGCAGGAAAATTGACTCCAGTTCAAGGCCAGCCTGAACTATACAGAGAATTCAAGACCAGCCTGGTCACTGTAGTAAGATCTTGTCTCATAACAAAAATGCAGAAGAGGGTTAGAGGCAGCTGAGTGATATGTAACTGGTGAGCATCACAGCCCCTGGACCCAAACTATCAACAACAAAACAGGAACAACACACTAAAGCCAGGCTTGGAGGTGCATGCCTATAATCCCAGCACTCCAGAAGCCGAGGAAGGAAAATCTGTGTCTGAAGCAGCCTGAAGAGCATAGCGAGATTCTGTCTCAAAAATCCAAGTAGCAAACCAATCAACAAACAAAAACACAGAAGAAAAAAACTTAAAAAAAAAAAAAAGTATGAAAATAATCCAGCATAGGTGACTACGGGAGTCTGGGGTCAGCCTGCGTCACATGGTGAGTCCTAGGTACCTGTGCCAGTTCACACCACTCCTTCAACAAGAATTACACTGGGCGGTGGTGGCACACACCTTTAGTCCCAGCACTTGGGAGGCAGAGCCAGGCAGATCTCTGTGAGTTCGAGTCCAGCCTGGGCTACAGAGTGAGATCCAGGACAGACACCAAAACTACACAGAGAAACCCTATCTTGAAAGAAAAAAAAAAAAAAGAATTACAATTATATTATACTTGGTACTTATGTTTTCTTTGGTAACTTTTAAAAATCATTTTCTTTTATCATTATCATTATTATTATTATTAGCCATGTGTATGTGTTTGGGCATGTATATATATGATTGCAGGTGAAAAGAAGAAATTATTTCAGACATGTTCATGAGATTGATGTTTTCAAAGAACTTTCTACGTTTTTTGTTTTTTCCCATTGTTCTTTTTCTCATAAATGTAAATGTGCAACATTCACTTACGTTATGAAAAGCTAGTCTAAAATATTTGTATTTAAAAACAGAATTAAACTACTCTAAAAAAAAAAAAAAAATCAGGGTTGGGGATTTAGCTCAGTGGTAGAGCGCTTGCCTAACAAGCACAAGGCCCTGGGTTCGATCCTCAGCTCCAGAAGAAAAAAAAAAAAATCATTTTCTTTTAATCTTACAAGCTAATTTTTTTTTTGTTTTGTTTTTTTTGGTTTGTGCCCCCTGAAAGGGAGGTCATGCTGTATCTCCCAGAGGGTTTAGAAGTCCTAGGCTCAAGTGACCCTCCTGTCTCTATCTTCTGGTTATCTCAAGCTATAGATGCTAACCAATATGTCTCACTTAAATTTGCCTATAAAGTATCCATACTATATCACTTTAAAGGCTGCATAATAGCCCAGGGTAATTATATACATCTTTGGAAACATTTTTCCTATTACATATAGCTTAGGCTAGCCCTAAACTTCCCAGGAAACTGAGGATGACTCTGAATTCTTTTTCTTTTCTTTTTTTTCTTTTTTTTTTGGTGGTTTTTTTGTTTTGTTTTGTTTTGTTTTTTGAGACAGGGTTTCTCTGTGTAGCTTTGCGCCTTTCCTGGAACTCACGCTGTACCCCAGGCTGGCCTCGAACTCACAAAGATCTGCCTGCCTCTGCCTCCCCCAGTACTGGGATTAAAGGCGTGCGCCGCCACCACCTCCCAGCCGACTCTGAATTTTTTTTTTTTTTTTTTCGAGACAGGGTTTCTCTGTGTAGCTTTGCGCCTCCTGGAACTCACTCTGTAGCCCAGGCTGGCCTCGAACTCACAGAGATCCGCCTGGCTCTGCCTCCCGAGTGCTGGGATGAAAGGTGTGCACCACCACCGCCCGGCCGACTCTGAATTCTTTTTTTTTTTTTTTTTAAATTTTTTTGATTTATTTTTATTTATTATGTATACAGTGTTCTGTCTGCATATACACCTGCAGATCAGAAGAGGGCGCCAGATTTCATTACGGATGGTAGTGAGCCACCATGTGGTTGCTGGGAATTGAACTCAGGACCTCTGGAAGAACAGGCAGTGCTCTTAACCGCTGAGCCATCTCTCCAGCCCGACTCTGAATTCTTGATCCTCTTTCTTTGATGTCTCAAGGGCTGAGATTACAGTTTGCTTTTGCTTTAATCAAAACCTATGACGTCAGCCAGCAGAAAGGCGGTGCATACAGCTGCATGCCACACAGCCTGAGGACTGGAGCTGGACCCCTGGAACCCAAGTGGAATGAAAGCATTGGGCCCCAATCTTGACTTCCAGATATGTACTGTACACATGCAAGCGCGCACACACACACAAATAAGAAAGAGAAGGCCAGGTGTGGTAGAACAATCCTTTAACCGCAGCACTCAGGAGGAAGTGGCTAGTGGGTCTTTGTGAGTTCAAAGCCAGTTTGGTCTCCAGAGCAAGTCAGGCTAAACACGGCTACAAGTGAGACCTTGTCTTAAACAAATACGTACGTATGTTTGTATGTTTGTATGTATGTATGTATGTACATATGTATGTATGATAAAAAGGAAAACAAGTTGACCTGAGGGATGATACAGTCAGCAAGCATAAAGACCTGAACTCTATCCCCAGAACCTGGGCATGGGGCTGAGGAGATGGCTTAGCAGTTAAGAGCAACAGTTGCTCTGGCACAGGACCCAGGATCAGTTCTAGCACCCAGATTATGGCTCACAACTATCTGTAACTCCAGTTGAAAAGAATCTGTAGGCACCAGGCATGCATGTAGTACACACACATTAATGCAGGTGAAACTCGGATCACATAAAATTAAACAAACAATTCTAGGCATGGTGGCTTATGCCTGCAACCCCAGAGCATCAAAGGTACAGAAAGTGGGATCCCAAGGCCCGCTGGCCATCCAGTCTACACCAGTTGTTCCAGGCCAATGAGAAACCCTGCATTCCTGAGGATGAACTGAGGTTACACACACACACACACACACACACACACACACACACACAGACACACGAGTTGAAACACATATTAAAAAAAAAAAAAAAATAATAATTGCGGGCTGGAGAGATGGCTCAGAGGTTAAGAGCACTGCTTGTTCTTCCAAAGGTCCTGAGTTCAATTCCCAGCAACCACATGGTGGCTCACAACCATCTGTAATGAGATCTGGTGCCCTCTTCTGGCCTGCAGGGATATGTTCAGGCAGAACCCTGTATACATAATAAATAAAGAAATCTTAAAAAGAAAAAAAAAAGAAATTGCTGGCCGGGCGGTAGGGGCGCACACCTTTAATCCCAGCACTTGGGAGGCAGAGGCAGGAGGATCTCTGTGAGTTCAAGGCCAGTCTGGTCTATAGAATGAGTTCCAGGAAAGGCGCAAAAAAATAGCTGGGCAGTGGTGGTCCACACCTTTAAATCCCAGTCAGGAGGATCTCAGTGAGTTCGAGGTCAGCCAAAATCACGCAGGAAGACCCTGTCTAACTGGGCACGGTGGTGCTCCTCAGTAATCCAAGCACTGAGGAGACTGAGGTCGGAGTCCAAATAACCTGGTAGTAAGATCTGGTCTCAAAGCAAACACCAAACAGCAGTGGTGAGAGAGACGGCTAAGCACTTAAGAGCAACTGTTGCTCCTGCAGAGGACCCAGGTTCAGTTCCCACCACCTACACGGTGGCTCACAGCCATCTGTAACTCCCCTTTGAGGGAATCTGATGTCCTCTTCTGACCTCTATGGGTACTAGGCACGCACGCGCGCGCACACACACACACACACACACACACACACACACACACACAAAGCCAGTGTGGTGGCGCATGCCTTTTAATACCAGCACTGAGGAGGCTGAGGCAGGAGAATTGCTACAAGTTTGAGGCCAGCAGCCTGGTCTACACAACAAGTTCTGTGCCAGCCTGGATTACACAGCAAACTCCTGTATCCCAAAAAACCAAACAAGGAAATAAACAATCCAGAAACAGCGCCTTCTTGCTCTGCCAGACGGCTTCTGTGTCTGGCGGCTGCTGCTTCTCCTGACCACCTGGAGACCCCATCCTCACCTGTCAGGGTAGTAGCCCCAGTGCAGAAGAACTTGTTTGTCCCTCTTCATGACTGGCCGCACCCATTCCTCTGAGAACAGAGACAGAAGAGAGAGATGAGTGGGGGGCACAAAGAGCGACTAGGCAGAGGCTTTACTTAAGTGTTCTCCTGCTCCAACCGGAGACTCAGTAACAGGAACTCATGGGATGAGGATTCAGGACTGCAATGCTCGGGGAACCTCAGGTGGTGTACAGTGATCTAAGTTACCCTCCATCACGGCCGAGGACAAGAAAACCTGGTCTCACCTTCTTCCAGGTTCCCTGGGACAGGATACACAACATGGGAGGCATTGCTCTTATCCTCGGTGATGGTTCCCTGGACAGCACAAGGAAAAGCAGGTAAATCTACTTCCTCTTGAATTACTCTCGGGTATAAATAAAAGAATTAAAATATAACCATGGATCTCCCTTTCTAATGACATCTTTCTTGTGGTGGCATTAAAATTAGTTTGTATTTTCTAGCAACACCACCTAAGTGGCAAGGAAACACAGTGGTAATGATGTGTCAGCACTGGAGAAAAGCCAAAGAATTAAATGTCACCACAGACAGCCCTCTGCATAGATACCCTACATATTGGAGGTGTTTGTGTGTGCAGAAGGTAGAGGTCAGCTACAAGTGTCCTTTATATTTTTGAGACAGTTAACCAGGAGCTTGACATTCCAGCTAGATTAGCTGGTTAACAGGCCCCCAGGATCTACTTGGTTCTACCCCCAGCACTGGAGTTATAGGTACGAACCACAACATCCAGGCTTCACGCGTTCTGAGGATCCAGACCCAGGTCTTCATGCTTAGAGACCTACCCATAGGGAATTTAAATGGACTGTATGTGTCTACCAATAATATCTGCTTCTTATTAAATAGTTTCCAAGAGCGGAGATTTAACAGTATCACTCTACAGTCCAGGCAGGTCTGAACACACTATGTAGCCAAGCATGACTTTGAACTTTTGATCTTTCTGCTTCTACTTCTCAATTGCCAGGGCATACCACTGCACCTGATTCCAAGGTTGCATTTATCTGAAATCAGGTATGTCTAGTTCAGTGGAAGATGCTCTCCTTCATCCAGGCTAATGCAATGCCAAGGAGCAGTGATCGCCCTATCAGGCCTGGGAAATGGAGGAGACAAACAGGACCAGTGCTACTCAAAGACTTGACTCTAGTTTTCCCCTGGGGGGGGGGGGGGTAGAAGAAAATGCAGTACAAGCTGCTGCCTGAAGACACCATCAATCATGGAGGACAGTGCAGCAGTGGTAACAATGCGTAAACCAGTCAGGAGGACAGAAGCCTGACTCACCTGCCCTCCCTCACACTCACCTGATGTCTCTTCACAATGTCCTTTAATTTCCCTAGCAGTTTGGGCTCAATCTCTGGGCACAGGAAAATGTTAGGTCGAGACAGGCAATTATTCTGTTAGAAGAAGTAGATGAGATGAGGGAAGACCATTCTGTACTCTTACTTCGGACAGGGAAATGGGCGGGAGATGTGCTTGAGTATTACCTGTACCAAGGACTTCTCAATGGTCATGAACATTTCCACATTGCGGTCCATGCGTGACGGATTCTGGAAATCGTAACGCCGCCTTGTAAAGGGACAATAATCTAGTAAATTATAGTTTATGTCTGGGGAAAAGGGGAGGGTACAGGACTTTTTTCTTTTTCTTTTTTAATTTATATTTTTATTTTATGTGTATGGGTGTTTTGCCTGCTTGTGTGCACCATGTGCCTGAGGAGGCCACAAGAGGTCACGGGATCCCCTGGAACTGGGGTTACAGAAGGTTGTGAGCAGCTGTGTGGGAACGGGACCAGGTCCTCCGGAAGAGCAGCCAGTGTTCTTAACCACTGAGCCATGTCTTTAACCCCAAGGGTACATAACTTCTTTTTTTTTTCCTTTTTGGTTTTTCAAGATAGAGTTTCTCTGTGTAACAGCCTCAGCTGTCCTGGAACTCGCTCTGTAGCTCAGGCTGGCCTGGAACTCAGAGATCCACCTGCTTCTGCCTCCCGAGTGCTGGGACTGAAGGTGTGTGCCACCACCGCCCGGCTTGGTACATAACTTCTTAATAGGGGAAGTTAGGCGATAATCTTGTCACCGATTTTGTCCCAATCACGGGGACGAAGGGTTCCTGGTCTCCTACGTGTCACTGTGTTTAATCCAAAAGGACAAATTCTGAGACGCCGCCTAGAGCCCCCTCCCCACAGACTCCACACCCACTCACTCGTTGTGGAGTCTCTTCTGGCTAACACACCTATTTTCCTGATCTATCAAAATAAAAAGACACAGGATTTCTAATGTGCTCCTTCACTTCAGAAGGACCCCAGGAAGTAATGGGAATTTTAACTAAACATAAAAAGCAGAGAGAAGGCATCTCACCATCCCTGGTCACTCTTGAATTTGTAGGCAGCTGCAAGAATGTGGCACAGGGATCCTCCTGCTTTGAAATCTAGGAAACATTTGATCTACAAAATTGAGACAGGGAAAAAGTGTGTGAAAGTTACATTGTAAAAAAAATTTTTTTTTGTCACATACACATCCTGCCACAGAAATCCCACTCTGAAATGACCTCCCTCTCCACTGCTTTGTTATGCTTGTCTGTTTTTAAGAAAATGTCTCACTATGTAGCCCTGGCTGGCCTAGAACCCACATGTAGACCAAGCTGGGCTGGAACTTGTAGCAATTCCCCTGCCTCTATCTCCTGGGTACTGGGATTAAAGGCGTACACCACTATGCTCGTCCCTCAGAGTTGGGACCCACGTGTCACTGCATCATTTGACCTGGAAAAGTTAGAAAAGAAACCAATATTCATAAAGAAGATGTCACTTTGGACCCAGCACTCCACTGGATTACCTCATGTACTACTGACGAAACACTACAAAGTAGGTCTATTTAGTTCACGTGGAGATGAAATGATTAAGACTCATAAGGGTTACCCCACAGTCACCATGTAGCAGAACCAGGACTAAATACAACTTTATGCAAATCCAAATCTCATTGCCCCTTGTAAGGAATTACATGTAATAATTGTGGGGTGTGTGTGTGTGTGTGTGTGCACACGTGTGCGTGCTCGTGGAGGTCACAGGGTGTTGTTCTCTCCTTCCAGTGTGTAGGTTGTTCAAGAGACTAGGAATGAGCACTTTGTCTGCTGAGCCCCCCCTCCTTTGTGGCACCGAAGATACAATCCAGGGCGTCTCACAGGCTAGGCAAGTACTCTCTCTACCAGAGCTATATCTCCAGAAACCCTTTTCTAAAATTTTAAGACAGGGTGTTGCCAAGTTTCCTCGGCTGGCTTCAATCTGTAATCTTCCTGACTCCGGCTTCTTCTTCCTTTTGTTTTTCGAGACAGGGTTTTCTCTTTGTAGACCAGGCTGGCCTCGAACTCGCAGAGATCTTCCTGCCTCTGCCTCCCGAGTGCTGGGATTAAAGATGTGCACCACTATACCGGGCTGTGACTCAGGCTCCTAAGTGAGGGTATATCAGATGTGGGCCACCACACCTGCCCTCAAACCCCACTCTTGTATTTTACCTTTCTAGATTTATTTATTTTGTGTATGAGTGTTTTGCCTTGCTGTGCATCATACGAGTGTCCATGAAGGTCGGAAGAATCCCTGGAGTTGGAGTTATGGATGGCTGTAAACCACCATGTGGGTGCTGGGAATCAAACCAGGTCCTCTGCAAGTGCTCCTAATGACTGACCCATCCCTCCTGCTCCCAAACTTCAGACCCTTCTAAATCAAACCACGAGAGAGACACCGGAGGACTAAAGCCCCCATTGTCAGATTACTTGCTGCACAGAGTTCTTCCACAATGACAGGAGAGTCAACTGGGGGCTAATTCAAGCCGTACTCCCTGACTACTAATGGAGACTATCACTGTGGGAAATAAATCTACAAACGTGAAATTTGAAGGAAAAAAAGGTGGGTTTTATTTTTGTTTTTCTTTTGAGACAGGGTCTCATAATACAGCACACACTATCTGAACTGCTATGTAGATCAGGCTAGCCCCCAACTTTTGATTCTCCTACCTCAACCTCCCTAATTCCGAGATCATGTGCACATAGGGGAAAAAAAATTAGAGCGAAACAACAAAACATTCCCTTTCCATTTTGGAGGGCGGGTCCCCCTCCCCCGGTGGCACTCACCGGCAGTTTAGTAAGGGGTGCATTGCTGACATGTTTGCCAAAAACCTCTTCCTGAAACTGGAGCAGCTGTACAACCAGGCTAGACAGGGACTTGTTGGTCGGTGGTTCTGCTTGTATGTACTGAGGAAGGAGGGAAAGGGAGAGACACAGACTCCAGACAGGTTCTCCACCTCCTCCCACTGCTTTCCCGTGAGTTCTTGGAAGCCCCTGGTACAGACAAAAGTGTGCCTGCCTCCTCCACACGTCTGTCTGTACAGGGAGGGCTCCGGCAGCTCCTGTGCCACCGTCCGGGTTGCCGGGGATGGGCAGCTCTGCACTCCTCTTTAGCTACACCCTGACGCTGGCACTGGGGGACACCCTGAGAGCTGGCCACCTCGTCCCCAACCAACAGTAAAATCCTGTAGGTTTAGGGAGTTCAAGGCAAGACAACAAGTACCCCTTTGAGGCTCTGCGTGACACAACAATGTTATTTCTTGGGGGAACACGATAAAAAACCAGGCTTCCACCCATCACGGTGCCCTAAGAGAGCCAAGCGGCGAGGCAGGGCAAGCTGGCTTCTAAACTCAGCCTGTACGTTTTGCTCCCACCGAAACCAGACGTGGCTGTCCTTGTGGGGTCTCCTCTCCAGCAAGGAGCGCAGACCGCGCACCTGTCCTGATAACAAGCAGGAAGACAACATCTACCTATCCCTTCCGAGGAAACAATGCCCTCCAACACTGCCGTCCCAAACTACCTGGAATCCTACCTTTCTGTTCTGCTCACTGAGCCGGGAAGCTAATTTTCTCTTTTACCTTTTGACCCTTATTCCCTCTGCCCTAAAGAGAGCCGGCACCTCTGGCCGGGAGGTGTAAACAGATCCGTGAAGGGAGAAGTCCATGACAAAGAACTTGAAAGCTGAATCAGGTCACAGCTGTCGATCCCCTCGGGGCTCCAGACTGAGACCCTAGGTCTGGGCTCCCTTCCAAAGGTCAAAAGCAGACCACCGGGAACCAGAGCCTCCCGCCGGGGGTGCACACGAGCCCCAGGCCCAGTGTGTCAAGAGGCTGGCATCCACGGAGAACCCAGCCGGTCTCAGAGCCAGGGTCAGCGGGGGTCCTGGGGCTGCCCACGACAGTCTGACAGCCTGCCAGGCTGGGGTGGGAAGAGGTGGGACTGTGAAGGAGAGCTGGGGGGCGCGGGGAGGACCCTTAGCCAGTGGGGAACAGGCCGTGCCCGGAAAGGGGAAAGCCGAGCGTCGGTGAAAACACAAGAATGAGATCTGTTTAAAATAATAATAATAAAGGGCAGGCAGGGCTTCGCGAACCCTTTTGTTCGCCACCCCACGACTTCCAGAGGCGGGGTGGGGGTGGGGACGGCGATCGGAAGCCTGCCCCGGCCTGGGGACCTGCTGGAACCCAAAGCGACGCCAGGCCGGCCGGGTGGCAGAGCGGCTGCATTGTGAGGCCGGGGAGGTCTGCGGGGCTGCTGCGCTGCAACTCTGTGCGCGCCCCGGTCCCCCGGGAAGAAGGCGGTGTGCAGGGGGGGCCTGGGAGACAGGTGACTCCCCCCAGGTGGAGACCCCGCCATCGGGCCCGCTCGATGCCTGTCTACCCTCCTGCCTTCGCCATCCGCCTCTGCACCGACACAAAGCACCGACCGACCGGGGAGGCCTGGCCCCGGCTGGCACACCGCGGCTCGCACACACACTCCGGCTCGCGCACACCGCGGCTCGCACACCCCGGCTTGTACACCCCGGCTCGCACACACACCCCGGCTCGCACACCGCGGCTTGTACACCGCGGCTCACACACCCCGGCTTGTACACCGCGGCTCGCACACCGCGGCTGGCACACACCCCGCGGCTCGCACACCCCGCGGCTGGCACACACCCCGCGGCTGGCCCGCCCTGGGGGACCGGTTGAGGGCGAGGGCGATCGGGCCCCGGGGCCGCCCGGCCGGCCGCCGCCCCGAGCCGCCGCGGGGGAGCGCGGGGCAGAGGGCAGGGTGGGGGCGGGGTGGGGGAGGGGCGCGGGGCCGGGGGAGGGAGGGAGGGGCGGGCGCGGCGGCCCGAGGGTGGGCCGGCCCCGGGGGAGTCCGCGGGCGGGCGAGCGGGCGGGCGGGCGAGCCCTTTGTCCCGGCCGCTCGGGCCCGGGCCGGGCGCCGTACCTTCTTGTAGTTCTTGCCGAGCCAGAGCCGCACGTTGTCGAACTGGGTCACGGTGTCCGCGGCCTCGTAGTACTTCACGTTGGGGCCGCCGTCCTTCTTCCGCACCGCCATCTTCTCGGGCTCGGGCCCCGCCGCCGCCCGCCCGCCCGCCCGCCCGCCCCGCTCAGCTCAGCTCAGCTCCCGCCTCCCCTCCTCCGCCCGCCCTCCCGCCGCCTCCCGCCGCCACGGCCGCCGCCTCCCGCCGCCTGGGCCGGCCCCGGCCTGCGGAGCGCCCCCTGCCGGCGGCCCGACGCGGCGGCGGCGGCGGGCGGGCGAGCGCACCCGGCGGGAGGGCGGGCGGGCGCACCCGGCGGGAGGGCGGGCTCCCGGGCAGCGGCGGCTGCTCGCCCGCCGGGTCGATCTGTCTGGCGGCGGAGGGGGCTCCCTCTTGCACCGCGCGGGGACGCCGGTCTCCGGGAGCCCCGCCCCGGCGCCCCGGGTCCCCCATCGTGCTCGTCCCCGCGGCACCCCGAGCCCTTTCGCGGGTTCCCCTTTCTCTTTCAGCCCCCCGGGGGTCCCCGGTGCACCCGCACCCTGCGGCGCCCGCCACCCCGTCTTGCCCGTCGTCTCCGAGTAAGGAACGGGTTGGGCGAGCCCTGGGCCCCCGACTCTCCCGGGCCGGGCGGGAGGGCGCCGAGGGGTCGCCCGAGCCGTGCGCGGCCGCCGCGCGGACCCTTTCTGTAAGCCCGCGGCGAAGAGCAGTTTTGGGAGTCACGGTGGCCGAGTGGTTAAGGCGTTGGACTCGAAATCCAATGGGGTTTCCCCGCACAGGTTCGAATCCTGTTCGTGACGGCAGCCTTTTTTTTTTTAACCTCCCCCTCCCTTCCTATTTAAATGAGGAAATAAAAAGATCGCACCACTTCATTGGGTCAGGTCGGGGTAGAGTAGAAACTGAATTATATATACACAGCTGTATTGGCCGCTCACATACCAACCAGGCACTTGGAGAATTCTGTAACGGTTCATGGGATAATGAAGGATTTGAGTGAAGATGTGTTTTGTTTGGGAATGTGGATGTTATGCAATGATAGGCAAGCCTGAAATTTCCAGGACAAGAGGGCATCTTTGAAATTCATGGCCTGATGACCCTGGAGACCCAAGAAACAAACATTCTCTCATTTGGATTTTTCTTTTTTAAATTTTAGGCAGGACCTCTTGTATCCAGGCTGCCCTTGACCTTGTCCTGTAGCTAAGAATGACCTTGAACTTCTGATCCTCCAGCCCTGCCTTTCAAGTGCTGGAGTTACAGGTGTGTACGAGCACACCAGGTTCCCGTGGTGCTGGGGACCGAGTCGGGGGTTCAGGTATACTCTAAGTAAGCCTTCATTTGAATTTTCTTGAGATCAACTTCAGGTATTACAGGCCTATTGAAACTTAACCACTGCAGATCCCGCGCCGAGACAATAACTTGGTATTGAGTATTCGCTGAGTACCAGAAACAGGTTAAAATCTCTACGTATATTAACCAAGCTAGGGAACTCAGCCTTTGTCAACCTCTTACGCTTTCACCTTCCCTACTTCTTGGAGACTCCTTGTTCTTTCTATATTTAGTTTCTTGCATAGCAAAATCTTCTCCGTCCTTGGAGCTCCGAGAATTCACGGACCTTTTTAAGTATTTGTACTGGTTCCCACCATCATATGGGTATCACACTGGCACCCTCCTAACACTCTGCCTAGCCTCACGGCCATCACTGAATCCTCTGCATTCCTTAGGCTAGCTCTCCTCAATGCCCCGACTCACTCCAGCTAGAACCTATAATTCTTCCACCACCAATGAGTTGTGTGCAAGGAATCTTTCTGTTCCTTTGTTTTTTCAGACAGTCTCACTGCAGGCCAGAGTGGCCTGCTTGAGACTCGGTCCGCTGACTGCTAAGATGACATTTGAACTACCACACCCACCTTGCAAGGAATCTCTTCTTTCGTAAAAAATAAAAGAAAATAAAAATAAAAATTCTATTTATTCCGCCTTCTAAATATGTTTTAAATCAGCCCAGTTGCGTGGTGGTCCTACTACTTGTCAGTCTTTGAGAAGATGCAGAAGGCTGGGGCGTGTCTTTAATCCCAGCACTCGGGAGGCAGAGGCAGGTGGATCTCTGTGAGTTCAAAACCAGCCTGGTCTAGAGAGCGAGTTCCAGGACAGCTAGAGCTACAGAGTGAGACCCTGTCTACCTATGAGGATCATGAGTTTCTACGTTTGGGTGTACTGAGGCAGCCACTCAGCCGCTAACCTTAACCCCTGCCATGACTGCTTGTGTGGCACGACCTCACACTTAACCACTCTTCGCAGGTTTTTATTCCATTCCATCCCCTGGTTATCTGGCCTTGCCCAGGCTGTTCTGTGTTGACAAGCTCTTCCTCATCCTTGTGTCCTTGGTCTCCTCTGGTCGGGTGTGATATCTCATGTGTACAGTGCCAGCACTTGGGAAAACGCACCGGGAAGATTGCTGTCAGTTCAAGGTCCGGCCGAGCTGCACTGACTGGAGACGCAGCTGAGCTGGTGGAGTACTGGAGCATGTGAGGCCTTGGGTCCAGTTCCTAGAACTTCATGGACTGGGTCTGATGGGCACATACCTGTAATCCCAGCACTCGGAAGGTGGAAGCAGGAGGATCGGAAGTTCAAAATCCTCTTCTGCTACATAGCAAGTCTGAGGCTATCCTGTGCTACATAAGACCTGTCTTAAAAAAAAAGAAAGAAAAGAAACTTTCTGACCACCTCCTGCTCCTCCCACCTTGTTATGTGAAGGAATGGACCCGTGTTTCTGTTCTCATCTTCATTCAGACTGGGCTGTACGTGTCCTGAGAGTTAGGATGCAGTTTTGTTTTGATCTCTTCAACAAGGCTTTAAACACAGTTGTGATCGAAGATGTATCACAGTAACTAATAGAATCCCATTTTTTGCATGCTTTCAGATTAAACTCTCTGGAGAGCCAAAGGAAGAATTGACCAGCAGAGGGCAGTCAACAATCGTGAAGGGAAGAAGGCCCCCCACGGTGAACAAAATGGAGGCTGCCGATGGAGGGGACCTTCCAGCTGGGGAGTACTTGAAGATCCTCCTTCCACTGGAAGCTTCAGGTGTGAGACCCCACTCCAGGGTTTCTAACCTGCGTGTCCAATAGATACTTCAGATTTCTCCTTGGGCATGGTGGCACATCCTTGTGATCCCAGCAAAGACAAGGCTGAGGCAGGAGGATCATGAATTAGAGGTCAACCTGGGCTACATATTGAATTGAAGGCCAATCTGGGCTGTAATGAGGCCCCGTCTCAAAAAACAATTTTAAAAGACTTATTTTTATTGTTATAGCTCACCACTGTAGGCTTACTAATTCTACTCTTTCAACCCTTCTCTACCCATCTATCCTTTTGACTTCATGGTGAATGAACTGTCCCCTCCCTGTTCTCGAATATATTTACATCCCACTCAGTGTTTTAATTCTCAGCTCATCTTCTCCTTTCTATCTTCACTGAGGTTTACAGTCCTGCTCGTTCTGGCCTCCTATGAAATCTTCCATGACACCTTTGTCTCGGGGTTTCTGTTGCTGGGACGAAACACCATGACCTAAAAAAGTTGGGGAGGAAAGGGTTTATTTGGCTTCTACTTCCTTATCATAGTCCATCACTGAAGGATGTCAGGACAGGAAATCTAACAAGGCAGGATCCTGGAGGCAGGAGCTGATGTAGAGGCCATGGGAGGTGTGCTGCTTACAGGTTTGTTCAACCTGCCTTCTCATAGAACCCAGGGCCACCTGCCCAGGGATGGCACCACCCACAATGGGCTGGGCCCTTCCCCAACAATCACTAAGAAAATGCCTTACAGCTGGATCTTAATGGATTTTTTTTTTTCTTCAAATTGGGGTTTCTTCCTCTCAGATGACCATAGCCCATGTCAAGTTGTGCTGTGGAAAAATCTTTTGTACACTGTGAAGATGTGTTGCTCTCATTGGTTTAATAAAGAGCTAAATGGCCAATAGCCAGGCAGGAGTAGGTATAGGTGGGAGAGCCAGACAGAGAGAACTCCTAGAAGAAGGGTGGAGTCACCAACCAGATGCAGAGGAAGCAGGACGTGTAGGTGAGGTAACAAGCCATGAGCCATGTGGCAGCATGTAAATTAATAAATATGGGTTAGTTTAAGTTGTAAAAGCTACTTAGTAACAAGCCTAAGCTATCGGCTAAGCATTTATAATTAATAAGTCTCTATGTTGTTATTTGGGAGCTGGCTGGGACAGAAATTTCCACCTACAAAGTTGACATAAAATTAGTCAGCACAACCTTGAAATTCTCCTGTTCCACTGGGTCAGTACTTCATGAATTCAGAACAGATAAAACCAGGCACCTCCACTTGACAATTCCAAATCACTATCTTCTTATTTGTTAATTTACTTAATTAATTTAGACAGGGTCTTACTAGGTAACCCAGGCTAGCCTAGAATTGGCTGTGTATCCCAGGCTAGTCAAACCTATCATGCTCTTTCCTCAGCCTCTTCAGTGCTGGAATTATAGGCAAGCTCCACCACCCCTGTGCACTTTGGTTGGTTGGTTGAGACAGAATCTCATTGTGTAGCCCAGAGTGTCCTGGAACTCACTTTGTAGACCACACTGGCCTCCAACTCAGAGAACCACCTACCTCTATCTCTTGAGTACTGGAATTAAAGGTGAGCACCACCTTGCCTGGCCTGTTTTGTTTTATGGGGTTTCACTATATAGTCCAGGCTGGATTGGAACTTGCTGTGTTGTCTAAAATGGCCTCCAACTCCTGTCCCCTCTTGTGCTGGGGATTGAACCTGGGACCCTGGCATGCAACTCCACTGAGCTCCATCTCTAGCCTGGACATGAATTCTCAGTCCTCTCACCCCCGCCTTCCAGGTGCCTGCAGTACAGAGGTGTAACCCTTGAATGGCTCCAATCTAGAGAGTGGAGAGATGACACTTTCTCAGAAACAAGCACACAGAAAAGCGGAATCAGGTGGACAGGGCCCTCTGATAGGGAAGCTCAGTGTGTTTATTATACACAATTGAACAGAGAGGTGGGAGGCAGGTTATCGAATGCATCCGAAGTAGGTGTCAAGATTACCATACAGCTGAACAAGGAAGCAGGTTCAGTTAACCTCAGCAGAAGTCTCTGTAGGGGATCAGTCTTCAGGCAGTATCAGGGAGGAGGGATAAAGCTATGGTGGACGTTTTCTGCATAGACTCAACCTCTGCACATGGATGAGAGGAAGGCTTTGCCATCCCTCTGAGCCTCATGGGGGGTTGCCACTTTTCCATGGGTCTCGGGTTGCGGTACTTGACATGACTGCCCGTGTCAAGGCTGCATTCACTCAGGACATCCTGTTCCCCACGCGGTAAGTTTTAATGTGTGTGTATATGTGGTGTGTGGTGTGCATGAGAACATGCCTGTGGGGTGAGAAGACCATTTCCAGGAGTCCCTCTACCGTGTGGACTCAGGATCAAGCCGAGGTCTTCCAGCTTGGCAGCACCATTGACTGCTGGACCATACTACTGGCACTGGTTTTTATTCTTATTTTTCAAATAAATGTCTTTTGCCTCTAGCTTCCTACTATCTGGATACCTTCTGGATTAAAATTATTTCTTTAAATTTCATATATGTGTACTATATTTACAACATTTCCCCCCTTCTCCCACCAACCCATCCCATGTCACCCCCAGGCCCCAAATTCATGGCTTTTTTTCTTTCTTTTGAGGCATGGTTTCACTATGAAGCCTAGGCTGGCCTTAATTTATGGAAATTCACCAACTTCTACCCTCTACCTCATAAGAGCTTGGATTAAGGGTGTGCAGCACTATGCCCAACCTTCTCCTTTTCTCTCTCTCTCTCTCTCTCTCTCTCTCTCTCTCTCTCTCTCCACACACACACACACACACATACACACACACAAACACCTTACATAAATATATATGCAGGTGTGGTGGCACACGCCTTTAACCCCAGCACTTGGGAGACAGAGACTGGAGAATTTGTGAGTTCGAGGCCAGCCTGGTCTACAGAGGGAGTTCCAGGACAGCCAGGGCTACAGAGAGAGACCCTGTCTAGAAAAACATATATAAAACCTGCTGAGTTTATGAGCGAATTTAGTGTTGTTCATATGTGTTTTTTTAGAGCTAACCACTGATTGGATAATCAGTTAGGGGGCTCAACCCTGGAAATGACTAATTTAATTCTTCCTCTCTCAATTGCTTGTAGTTTTTCATCTAGAGGTGGGACTCCATGAGATTTCCCTCGTCCGTGTTGGTATGTCAACTGGTACTGGGACTGCTCAGGTCTTGTTTGGCCATATTGTTGAGGTTTCACGGGTGAGCTTCCTGTCATATACAGAAGACACAATCTCACAGCAAATGTTCTCATTCTCTGGCTCTTACAATCTTCCTGATCCTTCTTCCTCAATGTTCCAAACCGTAGATGTAGGGATTGTGTTGTAGATGTATCAGTTGGTACTGGATACCCTACAGTCAGTTGTTTCTCTGCATTTTGATCAGTTGCGGCTTTCTGTAATGGTCTCGTCTGCTTCAAAATGAAGCTTTTCTTGTGAGGGGTGAGAGCTGCATGTATTTGTTGTGGCATATTAGTTAAAGGTGTGTTATATTCTTTTATGCTGTGGAATATTTACTGATGCAAAGATGTGCTGCATTCTTTTATGTTGCATTTGTTTAACTCTGTAAAACTGTGTTACTTTGCCTGTCTAAAACACCTGATCGGTCTAATAAAGAGCTGAACAGCTAGGCAGGAGAGAGGCAGAGCTGGCATTCAGAGAGAATAAACAGGAAGAGGAGAGAGAAGAAAAGGAGGAGAGGAGAACACCAGGGGCCAGCCACCCAGCCAGCAAAGGAGTAAGAAGTAAAGAAACACATATAAAGCAGAGAAAGGTAAAAGCCTAGACGCAAAAGGTAGATAGGATAATTTAAAAGCTGGCTAGAGACAAGCCAGGCTAAGGCCAGGCATTCAAAAGTAAGAACAAGTCTCCATGTATTTATTTGGGAGCTGGGTGGTGGGCCCCCAAAGAGTAAAGAGTAAAAAACAACTACACTTATCTGTGGGTATTAGGGTAAGCATTTAGGAAATTATACTGGTTCAAGAAGTGGCAGTGGTGGGTCCTCTAAGACCCATGACCTCACCAGCCACAACAGCTGGCTAGGATTACCAGGCGTGAACCCCGCATGGAGCGGGTCTTGAGTCCAGTCAACAGTCACCATTGCATGTTTAGGGTTATCTTGCCATGCTGGTCATTGTTGTGGTTCATGGACTCTAGTTGGGCAGGATACTGACTGGTTTTCCCCTTTGACAGTTTGCGTAAGACTTTCTGGTACTTGTCCCCGGAAGAGACTGTCAGGTCGGATCCGGGTTGATTCCTCCAAGTCCTGTAGAACCCCTTTCTTTTTAACCTTCTAGTCTTCCCAGTAGATAATTTACATCTAAGAGGTTGGTCATTTCCATGTGACAGCCAGTCCCTGCTAGTCTGTCTCATGGCTCTCCTATCAACAGCAGCAGGTTAATACCACTCTCCAATGACCTCATCTACAAACCAAAATAGTTTTTATGTAACAAATTGATTTTTTTAAATATTTTAATCTTCTATTTATGTGTATATACGTATATATGTTAGTGCCCTTGGAGGCCAGAAGAGGGCATCAGGGTTCCTGAGCTGGACTCACAGGCAGTTCTGAGCTGCCCAACATGGGTCCTGAGAACTGAATTCAGATCCTACTCAAAAACAGTAAGTGCTCTTAACCATTGTAATCATTCTCCTGCCCTAATTTTACACACACACACACACACACAATGGGGAGACGTGACTGTAGGAAGAATCCAACACTCAATAGATTAATATCCCCTTCCAAATTAATGACTTGCTTCAAATTTTAAGAGGCTTGGTTAAGCTTTTGTGGTTTATCCTAAAGCAAATCAGCAGAGGACTTGGGCTAACCCGACCTTAACCTACGACTGCTAGGAAGGACGTCATGCATTTCAGCTCCTCACAGCCGGTTTACGAGCCACTTTCAAATGACTCATTCAAAAGTACTTGAAAAAAATTAGTCAACTGTATCGTGCATCTTTTGTTCTGTAGTTTACCCAAGTCTCATTCATTGTCTTCTATTTCTTTGTGTGTCTTCTCTAAGTACAGCCTTTTGAGATAGGTTTCAGGTAGATTTGGAACTCAGTAAGTAGCAGATGAGGTTTCCTGTCCCTCTTGCATTTACCTCCCACAAACTGGGATTTTAGGTTATTTCAGACAGGGCTGGCTTGGTACTTAATATAGTCTGTACTTGGTACTTAATATAGTCTGTACTCAACAGCACACTTCCTACTTCCAATTATGGAGTGTTGGGATTATAGGCATGCACCACCTACTCTATTATTATTTGCATTAATTCCTAGAATTTATTGATCACCTCTGAGCCAATAACTTCTAAATCTATCTTTTATTTTTGAAAATTTTTTATTTTTTGTGTGTGTCAGTGCGCATGTATACTACATGTAAGCAGGTGCCCAGAGAAGCCATAAGATGGTAGTGGATCTCGTGAGCTGTGGTTACAGGCAGTTGTGAGCTGCTTGACATGACTGCTGAACTCAGGTCCTCTGGAAGAGTAGCAAGCACTCTTAGCTGTTCAGCCATCCCTCCAGGTCAATCCAGCCACAGCCCCCGCCCCACACACAACACAGTCACCTTGTGTGTTTGTTTGTTTGTTTGGTTTTTCGAGACAGGGTTTCTCTGTGTAGCTTTGTGCCTTTCCTGGAACTCACTTGGTAGCCCAGGCTGGCCTCGAATTCACAGAGATCCGCCTGGCTCTGCCTCCCGAGTGCTGGGATTAAAGGCGTGCACCACCACCGCCCGGCCACCTTGTGTGTTTGTAAGCAGGCATATAGAGGTCACAGGACTACCCGTGGGAGTCCCTTCTCTCCTTCATGTCAGTCCCAAGATGACTCAGGCCATCAGGCTCAGCAAAAGCACCTCCACCTGTTCAACGACCTTGCCAGCCCTCTGCAGACCAGGCAGGCCTTGAACTCACAGTCCTGCCTCAGCTTCCAAAGTGCTAAGATACAGGTGTGGGGCACTAAGCTGGGACTCAAACCCAGGCCTTGTGAATGCCAGGTAAGTACTCTAACTTACACCTCTAAGCCCATGACTTTTTGTTTTAAATTTTACGTTTATTTCATGTGCATTGGTGTTTTTGCCTGCATGTCTGTCTGTTTAGCATGTCAGATACCCTGAAACTGGAGTTACAGTTGTGAGTTGTCATGTGGGTGCTGGGAGTTGAACCTGGGTCATCTGCAAGAACAGCCAGAGCTCTTAACTGATGAGCCATTTCCCCAGCCTCCCCCCCACCCCCACCCCACACACTTTTGAGACAAGGTTTCTTGGTGTAGTCCTGGCTGTTCTGGGACTAGCTCTGTAGATCAGGCTGGCCTCAAACTCACAGAGATCTACCTGCCTCTGGGTGCTGGGATTAAAGGCGTATGATGACATCATTTTCTTGCTTTCTTTCCATTGCTACCAAAGTTGGAAGTCACTCAAAACTCACCAGTAAAATCCTATTCCCTACCATGAATAAACTCTGCCCTCAAGATTGCATGCCAGTCTCTTCCTCCTTCAACACAGCCTCCATTTGCCTTTGTTTTTACCCAAGTTGTGCATTCATGCTAAAACAGGGTTGAGGGAGGGGACAGGGAGTCCAGGCTAGACCACTGTTAGATACGGTGAACTTAAAACCAAAAGATATGTTAAAACCTAGCAGAAGTCAGCTGTTTGGGACCCTTACAGCATTGGTTTTTTTGTTTGTTTGTTTGTTTGTTTTTTGTTTTTTTTTTTTTCAAAATGTGAGGCCACATGTGAAGGTTGTGAGATTTATATAAACCAGGGTGACCATTCTCTTGAAAGATCCTAAGAGCTGACAATAAGAGGCCTGTTCCTCTATGGTAGAGCTACTCCACAGCAGCCAACCCTCTTCTCTCAAAGGAGAGGGGAAAAGGCTGAAACAGAAAGATAAAATGAAAAGGGAAATTTTTTTTTTAAATTTTTTGAGGCAAGGTTTCTCTGCATGGCAGCCCTGGCTGTCCTGGAGCTCACTCTGTAGACCAGGCTGGCCTCGAACTCACAGAGATCGTCTGCCTCTGCCTCCTGAGTGCTGGAATTAAAGGTGTGTGCCACCACCACCCAGCTAATTTTTTTTTTTTTAATGTAGCCAACTTAAAAAAAGGCCAGCCTGGGCTACCAAGTGAGTTCCAGGAAAGGCGCAAAGCTACACAGAGAAACCCTGTCTCAAAAAAAAAAAAAAAAAAAAGGCAACTGTACAATGAAGAGGTTGGGATAATGGTGGGACAGTTGAGTATATTCTGATGTCACCAAAATGAAGATTTCTCCTGATGTCTTCTATGCTCAGAACTTGTTAACCTTAATCAAAACTTGCTTAGTAGAGTTAAAATTATTTAAAGGACACTATTGGGCCAGGCCACCCCAGAGGCTAAGGATCATAAGTTCAAGGCCTACCCAGGCAGCTTTAAAAGAGGGCCAAGGACCACGCTCGGTGGTAGATCTGTTTCCCCAGCATGCACAAGGCCTAGACTCCATTCCCACTATTGCAAAAACCAAAGACAAGAGGCTGAGGCAGGGGGACCACAAGTAAGAGGCCAGCTTAGGCTTCAAAGCAAGACCCTGCCTAAAAGAACAGAAATTCAAAATGTGGTGTAGGGGGTACACATCTGTCATTCCGGAATTGGGAAGCCAGGAGAATGGGGGATTCAGTAACAGCCTGGGCCACATGAGACAGTGCCATCCCCCAAAAACAAAACAACAACAAAAAACCGTGGGGCCTGTAAGATTGGCGTGGGGTGAAGGTGATTGCCACTAAGCCTGATGACTTCAGTTCAATCTCACATGGAAGGAGAAAACTACTCTCCAACAAGCTGTCCTCTGATCACGGTGTGTGTGCATTAACACACACACATGGATAAATGGGGAAAAAGCTGACCAAAGCTCAAACAAACCATTGTTCTAATAAAGGTTACCCTAGGAATCCAAACGAGGAAGGCAAAGCAATAACAAGTAATGGAGTGTCTTGGGTTGGATCCAGGTTTAGATAAAAATTAGCCAGGAGACACCTGCACCTGTACACAGACCCCTCCAAACACCTGCACCTGTGCACAAACACCCCCCCCCAGACACCTGCACCTGTGCAGAGACCCCCATACACACACCTGCACCTGTGCACAAACAACCCCCCCAGACACCTGCACCTGTGCAGAGACCCTCATACACACACCTGCACCTGTGCACAAACACCCCCCAGACACCTGCACCTGTGCAGAGACCCCCATACACACACCTGCACCTGTGCACAAACAACCCCCCCAGACACCTGCACACAGACTCACACAGACCCCCCCAAGACACCTGCACCTGAGCAGAAACCCCCCCACCTGTGCAGAGACCCCCCACACCTATGAGAGACCCCACACACACCTGTACACAGACCCACACATATACATTTGCACCTGTGCACAGACCCCCCAGACACCTGCACCTGTGCACAGACCCCCCAGACACCTGCACAGACCCCACACACACCTGCACCTGTGCACAGACCCCACACACACCTGCACCTGTGCACAGACCCCACACACACCTGCACCTGTGCACAGGCCCCACACACACCTGTACCTGTGCAGACCCACAAATGGACACCTGCACCTGTGTACAGACCCTATACATACCTGCACCTGTGCACAGACCCCCCCACAGACACACCTGCACCTGTGTACAGACCTCCCCACAGACACACCTGCACCTGTGCACAGACCCCCTCACAGACACCTGCACCTGTGCATAGACCCACAACAGATACACACTTTTTTTTTTTTTTTTTTTTGGTTTTTCGAGACAGGGTTTCTCTGTGTAGCTTTGCGCCTGTCCTGGAACTCACTCAGTAGACCAGGCTGGCCTGGAACTCACAGAGATCCGCCTGCCTCTGCCTCCCGAGTACTGGGATTAACGGTGTGTGCCACCATCGCCCAGCGATACACACATTTTTAAAAAAATATTTTCTTGGGAAAATGAGAGAAATGTGCATTGGATATGGATTTATTTGGCAATACAAAAGTGTTCTGAATGTTTAACTAATGTATGTGTGTATGAAGTGTATGTCAGAGGACAGTTTTATGGACTGTTTTTCTCCTTCCACCTTTATGCTCTGGGGATCAAACCCAGGCCTGGATCAGTGGCAAACATCTTTGCCTGCAGAACCACCTCACTGACCCAACTGAATTAAAATTTAAAACCACCGATCTTATTCCCTTCTTTTCTAGGTCTCCCACCTTACAATTTTATAACAGTAAAACATTAAGTCTTCTTGACTCAACTTTGCTGACGCAAGGCAACACAGGGCTATGGATGTTCCAACGCGGCAGAACTGCTTGCCCCATGTTTTGGGGGGATTGTTTTTGGTTTTTTGAGACAGGGTTTCTCTGTGTTGTCCTGGCTGTCCTGGTGTGCTCCAGCACTGCCTGGCCCACTGTGTTGTTTTAAAGCAACAGCAGGCAGCAGGTTGCAAGCTGTAGTTTTCAGACCTCTCTGATCTACAAAGAACACTTCTCAAAAAAACCTTCCTGATTCCCGGAGCCCATGGTTTACCATCCTTTGCCCATGTCGTTAGATCCCAGCACGGTCTCTCTTACTGTACTCATCCCTGTTAGGTAGAGAACCATTTTGCATGAACCGCTCTCATCCTGGTGAGTACTTTGTAGGGTAGACTAGTGACTTTGTCCTGTCCCTCAACTGTCCCAAAAACCTATGAAGCTGGGGACAATTTCAGTTGGTGGAAAACTTGCCCATCATGTAGGAAGAGTTCCAAGCCCCAGCACTGAAAACACCAGGGGTGGTGGCCCACACCTGTAATCTCAACCCTCGGGAGGACCAAACGTTCAAGGTCATCTTTGTATTAACGGAGAAGGGATTTATCTATTGTGTGTGCATACATGTGTACCCACAGAGACCAAGAGGGGTAGAAGATCCCATGAAGTTGCTGTTAGAAGTGTTTGTAAACTGCCTGATCTGGGTGCTGGGAATTCAACTTCAGTCTTCCAATAGAGCAGCATGAGCTCCTAATTGCTGAGCTCTGTCTCCAGCTATTACACAGCAGTGAGGTGAGGATAGGTTATAAGAGACCTGTGTTGGCGGCTATTCTTGGTCATAACTTGACTATATCTATAATTAACTAAAACCCAAGTGGCTGCGTACATGTGTGAGGGATTTTTTAATTAAATCATTTGAAGTAGTAAGACTCACTTTTAATCTGGATCCTTTGAGGTGGGAAGATCCACCTTTGATCCAGATCTCTTTTTTTTGAGGATTTTTTTGGAAACAGGGTTTCTCTGAAGTTTTGGACCCTGTCCTGGAACTCACTCTATAGACCAGGCTGGCTCAAACTCACAGAGATCCACCTATCTTTGCCTCCCGAATACTAGGATCAAAGGCATGCGCCACCACCACTTGGCATGATCCAGATCTTTTACGGTGGGGTGATTCACCTTTAATCTGGGCCACAGCCTCTGGTGGCCGCCTATACAAAAGACATGGAAAAAGAAAATTCTCTCCTCTCTCTCCTCTCTCTCTCTCTCTCTCTCTCTCTCTCTCTCTCTTGCCTGCTTGCCCTCACTCTCCCTTGCAAGTCCATTCCTTCACTGGTATTAGAACCTACGTCTTCAGGATTCCAGCATATACAGAGACCAGCTGAGATCCAGCCTCATGAACTAAATCAATTTTGGATTTCTTGGATCTCCATTGATAGACAGCCGTTGTTGGACTAGCTGAACCACAGCCTCTTAAGCCACCCCCTCCCCAGGCAGATGTGGTGGTTTGAAAAAAATGGCCCTCAAAGGGAGTGACATTATTAGGAGGATTGGTCATGTTAGAGGAAGTATGTCACTGTGGAGCTGAGCTTTGAGATCTCATATATGCTCAAGCCACATCCAGTGAGACAGACTACTTCCTGTGAATCAAGCCACACAGGACTCTCAGCTCCTTCTCCAGCACCATGTCTGCCTGCACACCATCATGTCGCACTGTGACGACAATGGTCTAAACCTCTGAAAATGTCAGCCACCCTAATTAAATGCTTTTCCTTTATAAGAGTTGCTGTGGTCATGGTGTCTCTTCACAGCAATAGAAACTCTAAGACAGCAGGGTCTGTCTGTGTAGGCCTGGCTGTCCAGGAACACAGAGCTCCACCTGCCTCCCGAGTGCTGGGATTAAAAGCATGTGCCACCAATGCTCAGCTGTCAACCACCTTAATAAATCCCCTACACACACACACACACACACACACACACACACACACACACACGCACACGCACGCACGCGCGCACGCACGCACACACACACACACACACACACACACACACACATGCACGCACGCACACGGTTCTGTTCCTCTAGAGAACACTGACCAATACACATTGGTACTGGAAGTGGATCTAGAGCGACAGAAGTACAAGGATAAGTTTTTAAGTATCTGGAACAGGCTTTCCAGCTTGACAACCCTACAGTTACTGAAGCTTCCCCTGGGAGCTCGAGTACTGAAGGCCCATGGTGTGAAGTTTTTCACAAACTTGAGGATACAAATGCATTTGATTATCCTGAGTCACCGATTGTGTGAGGCAACTGATTTGGCGACTCTATATAAAAACTTGACTACTTCTGGAAAAATAAAGAAAACGATGATTCTGGCTGGTTGCTGCTCCATCTCTGGATTAATTGACAAAGGGAAAGAATGAGCTCTGTGATAAAAATTAACCAGCTCCAGGGTTCTACACACAGTCTACAGGGTTCTAAGTGTGCCCTGGAAGAGAATCCTCTCCTCAGTAGCCACAGCGCTCAAGCTGCAGACAACCAAAGGAAGCACTCATTATAAGACTGGCGGAATTACCAAGAAAACTCAAGTCCCAGCCTCAGAGGATGTCAGCAGGCACAGGAAGGGTACTGACTGGCAAAGACTGCAGTCCCGTAGCTTGGGATGAAGATGTGTAAGAGGACCATGGAGGCTGAGAACTTTGAACCCTCGGCTTCTCAAGGGTTTACCTCACCCGAGGAAGTAATCTCTCCACCCTCAGAAGAAGATGAACTTCTACCCCCACAACCTGAAATATTGCCTCTCCAAATGGGCAAAGGATGTAAAGATACTCCTGTCCTGAAAAAAATAAATAAAAACAAACAAATACAACCAAAACAAAAAAAGGTAAATTCAGCAGAGGAACTCAATAATCAAGTAGAGAGGATGATTGTTCTGTGGACAGGCAGCCTCTTTCCCAGCCATCCCTGTCACTGCCCAATGGGCATATGAACAAAGTGGGCATGGTGGCAGATGGAGGTTGTATGTGGGCTCAACCACATAGACTGCCACTCACCAAAGCTGACCTGGCTACAGCTTTGACCTGGTGGCAGGTTGACTACTGTTCACCACTTCCTCCGTGGAAAGGACAACACTCTGTCCTTACTGGAGTGGATACTTATTCTGGTTACAGATCTGCCTTTTCTGAACGTAATTCTTTTGCCGAAACCACTATCTGTGGAGTTCCAGAATGCCTTATCCACCAACATGTTATTCCACACAGTATTGCTTCTGACCATGGAACTTACTTCACAACTATAGAAGTGTGACAGTGGACTCACGATCATGGAGTCCACCAGTCTTACCATGTTCCCCACCACTCTGAAATAGCTGGTCTGACAGAAAGATGGAATGACCTTTTGAAGAGTTACAGGTGCCAAGGAGTTGGCACAGCATGTAGGGCTGAGGCAGGCAGGGTTCTCCAGAAGGCAGTATACGTGTCTTTAAATCAGCGTCCAATATACGGTATGGTTTTTCCTATAGCTAAGATCCACGGGTCCAGGAATCAAGAGGTGGAAAAAGAAACAGTTCCACTATCACTCCTAGTGACCCACTAAGAAAAATGTTGCTTCCTGTTCCTGCAACCTTACATTCTGGTTCCAGACTAGGGAGCGCTCCTGCCAGGAGAACCAACATTCCATTGAACCAGAGCTCAGAGTCCCACCTGGCCACTTGGGGCTTTGGATGTCCTTCACCATCAGGCTAAGAAGGGAACAGCAGAGTTAGGAGGTCAGATTCATATTACCACGAGGAAACTGGCTTGCTTTTCCACAATGGAGGCAAGAAGAATTATGTCTGGAGTGCAGATCTTTTAGGGTTATCTCTTGGTGCAACCATGTCCTATAATTAAAGTCAGTGGGAAACTACAGTCTAATCCAGGCAGGATGACAAAGGGCACAGAACCCTCAGGAATGAAGGTACAGGTCACTCCTGAAGGAAAAGAACCAAGACTTATTGAAGTGCTTGTTGAAGGTAGAGGAGATACAGAATGGGTAGTAAAGGAAGGTAGTTATAAATGCCAGCTAAGGCCACAGGACCAGTTACAGAAATTAGGATTATAGTTGACATGTTTCTGTCCAATTCTGTTACGAATGTGTGTACTGGCTAGTTTTATGTCCACTTGACGAAGGCCAGCATTATAGGAGCTGAGGGAGCCTCAACTGAGAAAATGCCTCCATAAATATGGGACCAGAGGCAAGCCTACAGGGCATTTTCTTTGTGCGTGATGTGTGTGTGTGGAGGGGAAAGACAGCCCATTGTGGGGGGTGCCATCCCTGGGTTTACTAAGAAAGCAAGCTGAACAAGCCATGAGAAGCAAGCCAATAAGCAGCATCCCTCCATGGCCTCTGCATCAGTTCCTGCCTCCAGGTTCCAATCCTGACTTCCTTCAATGATGAACAGTGATGTGGGAGCATAAGACAAACAAACTCTCCCCAGCCCCAAGCTGCTTTATTATGGTGTTTCATCACAACAATAATAACCCTGACTAAATCAATGTGTTTGTATAGATAATTGTGTTTTCTTTCTTCTGGCTTTTCAAAACAGGGTTTCTCTGTGTACCCCTGGCTGTTCTAGAACTCACTCTGTTGACCAGGCTGGCCTCAAACTCAGCATCAACAGATCTGCTTGTCTCTGCCTCCCAGGTGCTGGGATTAAAGGTGTATTCTACCACACTGTCTCAATTTATCATGTAATGTAGCATCAATTAAGATGACATCAGTGGTTCTCATATTTACATTACCAAGAGAAGTATTCTAGAATTTATGTGTTTGTAGTTGTATGAGGGATAGTTATATCATGTCAGGCATAATCATGACATGGTTATTGTTTCCATTTGGAAATTAAGCATGACATTGGAGATATGATGGTGTGTCAAGGTGACAAGGGGTAGACATGTAATGGCTGTTCTTGGTTGTCAACTTGACTACATCTGGAATTAACTAAAACCCAAGTGGCTCAGTACATCTGTGAAGGATTTCTTTTTTGGTTTTTGTTTTATTTTGTTTTTCAAGACAGGGTTTCTCTGTGTAGCTTCGCGCCTTTCCTGGATCTCACTCTGTAGACCAGGCTGGCCTCGAACTCACAGAGATCCGCCTGGCTCTGCCTCCCGAGTGCTGAGATTAAAGGCGTGCGCCACCACCGCCTAGCCAGATTTCTTTTTTTATTAAATCATTTTAAGTGCGAAGACCCACTTTTAATCTGGATCTTTTGAGGTAGGAAGATAAACCTTTAATCTGGGTCATATCTTTTGGTGGCAGTCTATGTAAAGGACATGGAACAAGCAAGCTCTTGTTCTTTGCCTGCTTGCTCTCGCTGGCAAGGTCATCCTTTCATTGGCATTAGGGCCTACTTTTTCAGGATTCCAGCATATACTGAAGAGCAGATGAGACATCCAGCCTCAATGAACAACTTACTGGATTCTTGGACCTTACATTGGTAGACAGCCATTGTTGGACTAGCTGGACCACAGCCTGTAAGTCACTCTAATAAATCTTCTTTATATCTATCATCTACCTATCTACCTATCTACTTATTTATTGATCTATCAATTCATTATATAAGTTGTGTTCCTCTAGAGAACCATGACTAATAAAAGACCCTTGTCTTAAAAAATAAAAGTCTATGGAGCATGTGTGGTGGCAGAGACAGGCAGAGATCTCAGAGTTCAAGGCTACAGCAAGTTCCTGGCAAGCCAGTCAAGGTTACACAGTGAGAACCTGTCTTTAAAAAACTGTCTAGACTAAAGAAGATCAGGCACCATTCAAGATATTCAAAATTAACTGCTGGGGATGGAGAGATGGCTCAGCGGTTAAGAGTACTGGCTCCTCTTTCAGAGGATCCAGGTTCAATTCCAGCATCCACATGGTAGCTCACAACCCTTTATAGTTCCAGTCCTAGGAGACCAAATACTCTTCTGCTCTTCTTAGACACCAGGCATGCACGTGTCACAGACACATATGTAAGTAAACACTCATACACATAAAATTAAAAATCAACCAAACAAAACCGCTTCAAGGTGAAAAAGAGGGTAACACAGCCTCACAGCAGATGGCTCAACACTTCCCTTCAGTTTCTGAGCATCAGTGCAGACTCAGAGTAAAAGAATGTCCTTTCCCCAACTACGTGTCAGGAGGGTTCCATTAGATTCACATTAGCTTCATGATAAAGGGTCAACAAATTTAAAATAGCGTTGAGGGATAGAGAGAAGGCTCAGTGGTTAAGAGCACTGGCTGCTCTTTCATAGGACCCAAGTTCAAACCCAAGCACACACATGGTGGCTCACAACTAACTATCTGTGACTCCAGATACAAGGGATCCAAAGCCCTCTTTCTGGACTCTATGGGCAACAACCATACATGTGGTGTACACACATACATACATACATACATACATATGCTGTGGATATCGTTCTGTATAAATAAACCACTGACTGGCCAGTGGCCAGGCAGGAAGTATAGGCAGAACAAGGAGAGAGGAGAATTCTGGGAAGTGGAAGGCTGAGTCAGAGACACTGCCAGCTGCCACCATGACAAACAGCATGTGAAGACGCTGGTAAGCCACGAGCCACGTGGCAAGGTATAGATTTATAGAAATGGATTAATTTAAGATATAAGAACAGTTAGCAAGAAGCCTGCCACGGCCATACAGTTTGTAAGCAATATAAGTCTCTGTGTTTACTTGATTGGGTCTGAGCAGCTGTGGGACTGGCGGGTGAGAGAGATTTGTCCTGACTGTGGGCCAGGCAGGAAAACTCTAGCTACATACATACACACACTCATACATATCATCTTAAAAATATACACACACACTTGGTGGTTTCTCACAGTAGGGAGAAGGTAGTAACAAAAAATGTTTAGCAAAAGTCTGTGAGCACACGTTTAACATGTGTATGCTCACCCTAGTTTCCAGGGGGTCAGAAGAGGATGCTGGGTGTCCTGTTTATTACTCTTGACTCACCCCCAACCTTTTTTGTTGTAGTTGTTTTTTCGAGACAGGGTTTCTCTGTGCAGCCCTGGCTGTCCTGGATCTCACTCTGTAGCCCAGGCTGGCCTCGAACTCACAGAGATCCGCCTGCCTTTGCCTCCCAAGTGATGGGATTAAAGGCATGCGCCACCACTGCCCGGCTGTTAAGACATTCTTGACCATGCTCAGTTTTTATGCAGCTGCTGGGATTTGAAAGCAGACCTTCATGCTTGTGCAGCAAGAATTCTTACCTCCAGAGCCGTCTCCCCGGCCCAGGAAAGTCCTCATCAGGTTTGAAGCAACCGAACAGCTGTTTCAGGTCCCTCCCTACATTACGCCAGGAGACCCCGGGGAGCAGAAGCTCCCCCACTTTTAGTAGGCTTCTAGATCGAGGGTGCTTGCTGGAAAAAGTGGTGTCAGCAAGTCTTCTGTAGTGTTCCCCAAATGCAGAAGCACTCAGGAAAACAATTCAGGCTTCAGGCGCACTCCGAAGAGAATACAGTGAAGATCACCAGAGGCAGGAGGGCACAGGACAGAAAGCATGTGATATATGCATGACTCTAGACGGAAGTCAGGCTCGGGTACATTACCAAGCAAAGAAGATGGGCAATTAACATGAAAGGTCAAAGCAAGGAAGAATTCTGCATCGGGGAGCGATTAAGAAGAATTTAGTTGAGTGACAGATTTATTAGTGCAGTGAACATCATGGGCAGCACAACCAGAGAACCGCAGAGACACCGGAGCAGAGGGCTCGGAAGCTTCGCCTTCTCATCATCCGAGAGGAAGGAAGGGACATTGTGGGCGGGCAGAGGAGTGAAGAAATGCAGTAACCATCAAAATAGAGCAGCCTTTCCAAATTCCTGAGCACAGTGCCCTGGAGCTGGAACATCCAACTTTCCCTCATGGTCTTCAATTACCTAGACCAACAGCTGGCCTGGAATGAAACTCCCAAAGAGAAGCTAGTATACAGCGCGGGGAGCCCTGACCGCACCAACCCCACTCCAGCCTGTGCTTTAAAGTTATCACATCCTCCAGTCCTCCTTGCAGACTCTACCAGTCACTGCAGGGGTCCAGCAGTGACCCAGAGAGCCCTGATGGACCCCAAGTCCTCAGATGGACTTGGGTTAGGCAGTGTATTCAGCCTGTTTTTGGAGACATATCTAATTTGTATCCCATTTGAAGGTTAGAACCCAGATAAACAGAAGTTTCCTCAGGAAACATGAGAAGAGTTGCCTTCAAAATGCATATGCCAATTCTAGGGTTTCACGCAGAGACTGAGAGGGCGGGAGCAAACTTCTTCATGGGGCATGGGCACTGGTGCTGGACTGCCACAGCCGAAGTTCCTGTCTCAGATGGGGTGATGGGGGGGGGGGGGGGTCAGAGCAGGTATCAGAGCAAAGACTGCTGAAATGCAAACACAGAAACCAGATCCTACCCAGTCCACCCTACCCAGAATCCCCACAATAGGAACAGCAAAAGAAAGATTTTAAGTTTTGATTTTTTTTTCTTTTTTCCTTTCTTTAAAAAAAAAAAAGTAAATAAATTAAATTGCCAACAGTGTGGCCAGGCTGGAGAGTAGGAGAGCCATAACCAGGCCATCCTATGGAAACAAAATTGGGTAACAGCAGGGGTCTGTGACTTGCGCAATATGAACCAACAATGCTGAAGATCAAACTAACTACAGTCACAGGGCTGGAGAGGGGCCTATGCAGGTTCCACGACATGCCCCACGGGGCGGTGCCTGTCCCAGACAGCAGTTTCCTGCTGAGTGCATGAACCCAGCGTCTAACCCCCACCCAGCCCTGCCCTAATTATGAACAAGTGTAGGAAAGAGTTCAAATGGCACCTCAGTGTCCCACCCTGCACAGCCAGCAAGGCCTGTACCTCCCAGGTGGGCTGCACAGGGATGTGCTGGGCACAGAGGTCCAATCTTCCCCAAGAGCTGTCAGTGATGACCAGGTCCTGACCTCGCTGGTTACTAAGAGGTTGTGGGCACACCCTTAGCACTTCTGCTGGATGTCTGCATGGAGTCAGCAAGCCTGCCTGCTCCGATTCCCTGGTTTTGGAAGAGAGGGACAATTAGAGATTCCTCACTCCACCCTGATCCTCTAGGGAAAACAAATTTCTTTGTGCTTTCTGAAAATATTTGGGAACCGAGGATCTCAGGCAGGGGAATACAGAGGTGGGGTTTCTCCACCCACTTCACAGACATTGTGGGGGAAGGAATATGGCCAAAGGCAGGAACTGGGTTCACCTGCTGGAAGGCTGAGCAAAGTGCCCCAGGTCCTTTGTGCCACAAGAGCAGGGAGTGTGTGTGGCTCAACTACACGTGGCACAAGGGCAGTGGGAAACTCAGGTCTCGGCGGCTGGAGCAATGGGCTTTTCCAACTCTACCTCTTCCTAACAGCCAGTTGTACGCTCTCAGATCTCCTCCACACCATGTGCAAAGATCATGACAAGCCCTGGCTCCTGCACCATGTCATCGCCCATGTGCTGGTTCTCACAGGCCATCACCACAACAGCCTGCTTGCCAGGGATGCGCTTGGCCACGTAGTTCTCATAGTAGCGCCGGTTCATCTGTCTGGTCTCTAGTGTGGCCAGACCCTGGGGCCAGCTGCGTTCATGGGCATTTTCAATCAGCTCGTTGACAATAGAGGCTGGGCAGCCGCTTTCCACCAGGGAGCGCTTGATTACAGCCTGGAGCACGGCGTCAGGGGTGGAGATCATCCCTCCCCAGCGGGTCACTCTTGCTGGCTGTAGGGAGTTCACCCACCTGTGTAGAGGGGTTGGGATGGTCATTTCAGCTCATGCCTTTCTCTGCTTTGGCTTTTTCTCCTAACAGAAATGACCACCCCCTCTGTGGGACAATTGACTTTCTTTCCAGCATTGGTCCAGAAAACCCAAATCTTTCCCTATTTGGTCCTGTCCAGGTCACATCACTCGCCATATTCAATCCCACAAGTCTGGACTGTTGTTCTTTTTTTTGGGTTTTTTTTTTTTGGTTTTTTTTTTTTGGTTTTTCGAGACAGGGTTTCTCTGTGTAGCTTTGCGCCTTTCCTGGAACTCACTTGGTAGCCCAGGCTGGCCTCGAACTCACAGAGATCTGCCTGGCTCTGTCTCCCGAGTGCTGGGATTAAAGGCGTGCGCCACCACCGCCTGGCTTGGACTGTTATTCTTTGAAATCTCAGTGCCCAGCCGACTGCAGCAACTGCTCACCCAGGGTGTGTTGAATGAAGAAGTGTGTCCTCCACACCATTGGCTCTTTCTAGCTCCACACTCACAGCTCAGCCTGTCAACTATACAGGCCTCCCATACATCACATCCTTGTTCAGTTGCTTGTTTCTGCTGCATTTCAGATACTTTCCCTGGACACACTCTGCCTCTCCTCTGGTGGTTTGTTTTTTGTTTTTTCAAGACAAGGTTTCTCTGTGTAGCGCTGGCTGTCCTGGAACTCACAGAGATCCACCTGCCTCTGTCTTCTGAGTGCTGGGACTAACGGCGTGCGCCACCACGGCCCGGCTCCTCTGGGTTTTAAATGACCGCTCAGCTAACTGACAAACTGCATTCTCAGGCAGGATCCCTCCTCCATCCACCCAATGAACGAGAGGTCCACACTGGAACTGAGGGTTTGCTAGTCTTTCTGCCCCTGCCCTTCACCCAACAGTGGCCTGCTCTATTTCTCTTAGTGCCCTTCTCTGCCACTCCCCTGCTCCTCCTCCTCAGGGCCTTGGGGCTAGGACATGGAGAGACACTCACTCGAGGATCTCGTTGTACTCGATCGTCTCCTCCAGGTTCTGAAGGTTGGGGTTGACGCTGCGGATTGCACGCATATACGCCTTCAGCAGCTGGATGTCTCGCTTCTGTTGGGTGGAAGGAGAACCAGAGGGGACAGGTAAGCCAGACAGCAGATCTGAGAATGAGGGTGCTTGGGAGATCTGAGGAACAGGTACTACAAGTTTCTTTGGGAAGACAGAGGAATGCCTTCTCATTCCAGCTGTCTCCCCAGGACTCAGCACAGTGGCTTCATGAAGAAGGCGAATGAACAGCATGGGTGGGGGAAGGAAGTGAGGACAGCCCCAACTGACTCTCCACTAAGCTGCAGGCAGAGCATCTGCTCATCCAGGCTGCAGATGAGGACACAGAACGAGGCATCACGGTAGTGCTTGTGATGGGCAGGAGGAGGTTTACAGAGAGGTGGACACGACCCCCCGTTTTCTGGCCCACCTGTTCTGCCAGCTGGTGCTTGTGCTCAGCGGACGTCTTCTCCAGTTCTGCGATTCGAGTCTGCTGCTGCTGCACCACGGAGCGCAGGTGCTTGATGCAGTTGTGATTTGGCAGCTCATCTTTGGGCATCTCCAGGCTGCAGTCCAGAGTGGGACAAGAGCGGACAGGCTGTTCAACAGGACATGTGGGCTAACGGCGTATTCTGTGACACAACGCTGCTGAGCAGCTTTCTGCTACTCACACTTCTATCCATCCTTTCAGGCCTTCCTCTCCGCTTTCTTCTCCCCAACGTGCCACTGGCCTACACTGAACTTTCACCCTTCAAGACTCAGTGCTGTGGAGGACCCTACCAACACCTTAGCACAGGGTCTCATGTGGCCCAGACTGGCCTCCAACTTGTACCAAGGGTGACTCTGAACTTCTGGTCTCCTGCCTCCACCGCCCAAGCGCTGGGATCACAGGTGACCACCGTGCTGGCTCATGTGGTGTCGGGGACAGAACCAGCTCTGTGTATACAGGAAAGCAAGCATTCTACCAACTGGGAGAAACACATCCCCACCCCCCACTGCTGTCCTCCTGAGCCTTTCAGAGACAGCCCCATTCTTAGGATGCTGTTCTAAATTAAGAGGGAAATTGCTGTGTCCTGTCGGGCTACTCTGTTGGATTCTCCCTGCACACATATTCCTTTTGAGAAGTCCTGGATCACTGTCCCAGGTATCAGCGTTTAATCAACTATTTCCCACCTCACACAGACAGAAACTAGGGCACAAGGGAACACGAGAAGCTAGAGACTGGAGCAGGCAGCCTGGCAAAGAGCACACTGGACTGGAGGAAGTCGAGTGCCTCGATCTTCAGGGTTATCAGGTCACTGGATTGCTGCCCTCTTTATTTTAACAATGTAAGAGCAAAATGACCATAGTTGGAAAGTGAGATCTCCAGGCAGGGAGCCAAGACGGTCAGAAGTGTCCACTGTCTGCAGGGACGTGAGTGGGGTGGAGGGAGGGAATCTCACCCACAGCCCTGTTCACAGGTCACAGGCCGCTTCGGGTTGTGCTCGCAGTCACTGAGGTGGGACATGAGGTTGTCAAGCCGGACAACAGCACTGCAGCCAAACACAGCGTTGTCACAGGCGATCTGCAGCTTTGACAGCATGTTCCGCATGATCCGAGGCACTGGGCGCAGGTGGGCGACCGTGACAACGCTGCGGTCTACCGGACACGTCTGCTGCTGAGAGAACCATTGGGTGATGCAGGCGTTGCAGAAAGCATGCTCACAGTGAGGTGCCTGGAGGGGTAGGAGGGGCAGAAGGGACACAGGGGGTTAACAGGAGCTGAGAGCCTGGATCTGACAACTACGAAGCCAATCAAGCCTCCCAGCAGATTCTAGGACCAGAGGTCAGGGGTCAGGGGTCATGGGGTCATGGTAAATTATAGATCTATTTTGGGCAGGGCATTTTTGGGTCAGGCAAAAGACTTACTTCCTGTGCTCAAGAGTACAAGTGAGTCGTGAGACAAGACAAACAAGCAAAGGTTACGTAACAGTAAGAGACACAGATAACACTCCAGGACACCGGAGCGACGAGAAGTTAGTCACCAACTGCTGACAGGACTGCACACACAGTCATTCCTAAGTAAGTCCAGAGGAAGGGAGAGGTGAGCTCTTTCCAGGCAAGGCTGGCCACAGCAGACCCTTACCGAGAGGAGTTTCATACACAGGTCTTGAAGAATGATTCGGATGCAGTTTAGAGGGCAAAGCTTCACTAACCACAGCAGAAATAACAGAGTACAAGAGCTGGGCGATGGTGGCGCACGCCTTTAATCCCAGCACTTGGGAGGCAGAAGCAGGCAGAACTCCCCAAGTTCAAGGCCAGCCTGGTCTACATAGTGAGTTCTAGAAACCTGTCTTGAAAAACCAAGGGAAAAAAAAAATAAAGAATGTAAGAGCTGTTCACGGCAATTCGTGTCCACAGTGCATGGCCTGAGGCAGAAGTCTCTTGAACGCCCGCCCGAGACGGGAAAACAAGTGGAGCTGGCAAGCGACTCATCAGTTAAAGCATTTGCCACCAAGCCTGACAAACTGAGGTTGATCCCTAGGACACACACAGCAAGAGGATCTCTGCAAATTGTCTGCTAAGTTCCAGGGACTGAGTGTGTATTCATGAGTACATACAACACACACATACAACACACACATACACACACACACTGAATAAATAAGCAAATGTAAAAAAAAAAATCCAGGAGTGGTGGTGCACATCTGTAATCCCAGATCTTGGGAGGCAGGGCAGGCAGATCTCTTAAAGTTCCATGCCAGCCTGGTTTACATAGTAAGACCTTTTTTTTTTTTTTTTTTTTTTTTGGTTTTTTTGAGACAGGGTTTCTCTGTGTAGCTTTGCGCCTTTCCTGGGACTCACTTGGTAGTCCAGGCTGGCCTCGAACTCACAGAGATCCGCCTGGCTCTGCCTCCCGAGTGCTGGGATTAAAGGCGTGCGCCACCACCGCCCGGCTACATAGTAAGACCTTGTCTCAGCAAACAATTGTCCCCCGCAAACCCCTAAACAAATCCACAGGGGCTGGAGAGACGGCTCAGCAGTTAACGGCACTGGCTGCTTTTCCCACATGGCAGCTCACAACAACCTCTAACTCCGTTTTAGGGGATCCGGCAGTTTCTTTTGACATCCTCGGAACCTAAATACATGTGGAATTCTCTCTCTCTCTTACACACACACACACATAAATAAAAATAAAAAATATTTTTAAAAATGAAAGAAAAACAAAATACCCAACAACAAAGCTAGTAGCCGGAGTCAGGAAAACTTTGAGAGAGAAGAGACTTCTCTGTGTAGACTCAAGTTCTCCTCCGGGGCTTGTCCTAACCTTTCCACGAGGCGTTGTCCGAGTCACAGTAACTGCTACACCCGAGCTCCTAAACAGGATTAGCACTTTCTATGGAATGACACTGTCCTCAGTTTTAAGATCATGGGGGATGGCTCCCAGCACTCAGAAGGTGAAACTGAGGCAGGAAGGTCTCGAGGTCCAGACTAGTTGGATTACATACCCATATTCTGTTTCAAAAAACCAAAGCAACCCCTCCCCCAACCCTCTCCCCAAATAAAACATATATAAAGATGTACTTTATTTCTTTGAGAAGGGTCCCTGGTCCCTGTGAAGACGCTTTCTGGCACCCTGCAATGGGCAACAGTATCTAAGTCAGGTTAACTTTTGACGTATTGTGTGTATTTGGGGTGTGTAAGTGCAAGTGTACATGAACCATGGAGCGTCTCCCCTTCCCCACGGGTTCCAGAGAGTAAACTCAGGTCGCCAGGCTTGTGCGGAATGTGCTTAACCACTGAGCCATCTCACGGGCTCAGGTTCCACTTTTTAGAGACCCAAAAACAGGCCTGGGAGGATGGCTCAGCAGGTAAAGGTGTTTGCTACCAAGCATGATGGAAGCAGAGAACCAACGCCCACAGATTGACCTTTGACCTCCACATGTGTCATGGCACACCTGTGCCCATCCGCATATATACACAAAACAATAAATAAATAGTAAGTGTAACATGTTCATTAAAAGGAAATCAAATAAACTAATAAAAAAGCTATCTATGAACAAATATAATAAAAAAATTAAACCCTCAGCATATATGGTATTTCTCAAAACTTTTGCCCATGTTTTTTGAAACAAAGTCACATGTAGACTGTCCTGTCCCTGAAATAGCTATGCAGGGAAGGCTGACCTTGAACCTCTAAGTACCACCACACTTGGGTCGTCTTTTTTTGTTTTTTGTTTTTGTTTTTTTTCGAGACAGGGTTTCTCTGTGTGTCCCTGGCTGTCCTGGATCTTGCTCTGTAGACCAGGCTGGCCTTGAACTCAGAGATCCACCTGGCTCTGTGCTGGAATTACAGGTGTGTGCCACCGCCGCCCGGCACACGAGGGTCATCTTAAAATCTAAACACACTGTCTAAGAAGAAAACCAAACCTGAGGTCTGTCTGCTTTTCTCCATCTCCAGCTAGTAACCCATTTCAAGCTCCCGTCATAACCTCTCTGACCTAAATTATTAAGTATGCCTTCCAACTGGTTTCTCTTGCCTCTTATTATCCAGTCTACATTTATCAGTTAGAATGATCCTTTCAAAGTGCAAACCGGGGCTGGGGATATAGCTCAGAGGTAGAAAACCTGCCTAACAAGAACATGATCCAAAAATGAAAAAGAGAAGAGTGAGCTGAGTCCCTTCCTTCCTTCCTTCCTTCATCTGTAAGACACTAACCAGAGAGGGGCTGGAGAGAGGACACAGGACACAGGTTCCTGCAACCACGCTGATGACCTGAGTTCAATACCCAGGACTCATGTTCTAGGAAAAGAGAACTGGCTTCTACAAGCTGTTGTCCTCTTGACTTGTGTGTCGAGTATATAAGCGCGCGCGCACACACACACACACACACACGCACACATATTCTAAATGTAATTTTAAAATTAGATTTTTAAAGATTTAATTTGCATTTTAAAAATGTAATTAAATTACATTAGAAAATACTTTTAAATTTTTATTTATTTTTTTTGTTTTTTTTTCTCCGGTTTTTCGAGACAGGGTTTCTCTGTGTAGCTTTGAGCCTTTCCTGGAACTCCCTGGAGACCAGGCTGGCCTCGAACTCACAGAGATCCGCCTGTTTCTGCCTCTCAAGTCTTCGGATTAAAGGTGTGCGCCACCAGGCCCAGCTACTATTTTGATTTCTTTTAAAAATTATTATTTGTGTGTACAGGAGGGAGGGCAGGGCAGGGGACAGGTAGGGCAGGGGACTTCTCCCACCATGGGATCCAGGCACTGAACCCAGGTCCCAGCTGGCTTGCCAAGAGCTTGTGCCCACTGAGCCAATCCCACCAGCACACAAGGGCAGCGGCCACACTGGCCTCCAGCGTCAGGTCCTCCTGCTTCCCCCTCGCCAGCCTATCTAACTTCATGAGCCACAACCAGCCTGATCAGTTTTTTAAATTCACTTATTTTTATTTTATGTGATAAGTGTTTGCCAGCATGTTATGTCTCTACGTCTACTCCCATGCTTGATACACTTAGAGGCCAGAAGAGAGCCATGGATTCCCTAGAACTGGAGTTACAGGGCTGTCTGTAGGTGCTGAGACTCAACCCTGATCCTCTTAACCACTCAGTCTTAACCACTGAGCCATCTCTCCTGCCCCTGACCTTTTTTTAAGTAGGAAAGAGTTTTTTCACACAATACAACTGGACAACAATACAATGTGCAGCAAGTGAGACCTTGGATCACTCAGTCCTAAGGGGATGGCCTCATCAAACCCCTCGACACAGGGCTCGGGGAGTCCTGAAGAGGAGTGGAAAGATTTTAAGAGCCAGAGGATGGAAGGCAGCAGGGAATCACGGCCTTCTAGACACAACAGGACGGAGGCATGGGTGAACTCACAGGGCCTGAGTCCCAGCCAGATGGGGTCCCAGCAGGGGACATGAGCCCCATTCCCAGCCCAGAAGCGATCTCCAGTTGATAACCACTACCAAGGAAAAATTAGTTTTCCCCTTGTCCTTTAAAAATTTTTATCTTTATTATTTTTAATTATGTGTAGGTGTGAATGCCTGTTTGGGGGTACATGTACATGAGTGTAGGTGCCTGAGGAGCAGAGTTAAAGGCAATTGGGAGCCACCAGACATGGTTGCTGGCAATCAATCTTGGGTTCTCTGGGACATCAGTGATTACTCTTAACCACTGAGCCATCTCTTCAGCTGCAGCTTGATCTCGTAATCATTTCAATGTATTACCCATTCATAAAAAGTAAACAGTTCAGTGGTAGGACAAGTGCACGCAGGCCCTTGGAAATATACCAACTACCACGAAGGCCACCTGCCTACTCCGAGGAGGTAAGCACTGGAGACGGGCGGATGGCTGCTGACTTCGGGCTCACTAACAACCATTCATCTCTCAACAAGTGACTCGCCTTAAATACAGTGCCAGGAACAGACAATGCCCTGCCAAGGCCGGAGGGCAAGGCCGGGGAGCAGGACCCACCCTCTGACCTCCCGACACCACCAGACCTTTAATAGCAACAGGCTACAAAGACATAGAAAAGGGCTCTGGTTCCAGCAATGGCAGCCACTGTAGGAGTCTGAACTGTATTCTGCTCAAACCTCTGCTCCTTTGGAGAGAACGGATCAACTCAAAGTCTCGGGGGAAGCCCTGTGAATTGTCTAAAAGCAGCAAGCGAGACGGCTTTAACTGGTGCGTCCTGGTTTGGAAAACTGTAGTATCGCAATTGGCCGAGTGGCAAAGGACGAATTGGTACTTGCAGAACGAGGGCACTCAGGCTCATGGAGGATGATGTCCCATGAATGTCACTGACAGTGATTAGCCTTACAGTTTGCCTGGCAATCCCCAGCTTCTCAAACTTGTCCCAGGAGAACACAAATGGCTGAGAGCCTGGTCCGGCTGGTAAGGACCTACTGACCTGGCAGCTTTCACACCAAAATGCAAAGTGTATGGCTACCCCAAACCTTCCCAGTAGATCCCAGGAAGAAAGCAGAGTGCCCGTCTGTCATATGTTAGACTAGAGCCCCAGGGAGGCAGCTGATTGCACAAAGTATCACAGTCCAAGCACAGCAAGAACTGATCCAGAAAGTCCAGAAGGTCAGTCATGGAGAGAACACAGACCTTAAGTTCTTAGAAGAAAAGCAACTACCAAGCCACTGTGGGAAGGAACAAGAGCTGATTACTGGAAACCACACATATCTCCGTGACCTCAGGGTATCTGAACCCAATTCTAGAACGTCATGATTTTTCTCGTAACCACAAATTCTCCTCTGTACCAAAGCTCTACTGGGCGCAGGAGTGGGAGAAGACCACAGGGACTCTCCTGGGAGTGTTTTGGTAGTTTTACTGCCATAGGCTGTCCCCACACGCCTGCACTCAGACCCACTCACCTGCACTGGCTCCTCCAAGACTCCACTGCAGATAGGGCAGATAAGGTCCTCGTCAACATCCCCCTGGAAACGTGTTACATCATACCCCATGTCTCATCACTGAAACCCAGGTCCTGAAAGCAGGAACAGGAAAAAGAGGTCACTTCAGAAAAAGCCACATCTATGTGGTCAAAGTATCACGTACTGCCCAAATCCATTCACTTATCCAACAGACATTCTCTGGGAATCTAGTATCTGCCAGGTATGTGAGGAATAAATCCAGGTGGGAGCAGACATTACGTAAGCATGCACATAAATCACAATGCAATCTAAGTGTCAGTGGAGGCTTATAAGGACAGGGCTCCTAACCCAGGCTGGAAGAAGGGAGGGTCCTCAGGGCAGTAAGAGCTGGCTGGGTGTAAGACTGGGACAACAGAGCATTAGGCCCAGATGGGCTCAGAAAAAGGCTGGCCTGAGGGGTACAAAGAACTGTCAAGACACAAGTCTGAACAGGCAAGCAAGGGCCAGGCCACCAGGACTTTGTCACAAAGGCCATGAGAAGTCCCGATGACATTTCTCTTTTGTGGTGAGTGCTTGCCTATTGTACACGAGTCACTGGATTCAATCATCAGCATCAAAAGCAACCTTTAATCCCAGCACTCAGGAAACAGAGGCAGACTCTGTGAGTTCGAGGCCAGCCTGGTCTACATAGTGAGTTGTAGGACAATCAGGGCTACATAGTAAGCCCTTGTCTCAAAAAACCAAAACCAGCAAACAAAAAAAAAAAACCCCATGGTGTCAACAGGGGAGAGAGTGGAGACAAGAAAAAAACTATAGGTAGGCGGTAAGAATCTGAACTAAGTGCTTGTGATGGGGAGATGGATTCAGAAGAACAAGGACAGAGAACAGCAATGTCATGCCCTGCCTTTAGCTTCTACAGGTCTGTGAACAATGTCTATGGCTTCTCTGTATCACCCAACTGGTGGGCTAACAGGGTCAAGAGTACTTGATCCTGGAGCAGCTGATGCATCAACCTGTGGAACTCTTGAAGAGACAAGTCAGATCTTAGGAACTTAGGATCAGACCATCCAGTTACAGTTTTCTTATTTATTACTAGTGTCTAGGACGGGGCACACAAGCCACAGTACATACATGGAGGTCTGTGGTGGTTTGAATAAGCACTATGCCCTACAGGCTCAGGTATGTGAACACCTGGTTGCCTGTTGGCGGTGTTCTCTGAGGACAGTCGCACCCCATTTCCTGTTCTCTGCCTGCTCCTGTTCATGCCAGCATGCCCAAGGCCTTCCCCACCACTATGGACTCTCATCCTCTGGAACCTTGAGCCAAAACAATCCCTTCCTTGAGTTGTTCTTGGTCATGGTGTTTCATCACAGCGACAGAAAAGTAACTAGACAGTTATGTTTGGTAATTTACACCCTCCTGAGTTTTTAAAAAGTTTATATAGAAGCAAAATGCCATCTCAGCATCACGTAGGAAGTCTGTCAGGGAAGAATGAATTAAGGAGAGAGTGTTGCAAGACAGTGTCTACACACCCATAACACGGCACTCAGGGGGCAGAGGCAGGAGGATCACGGCAAGCCGAAGGCCAGCCTGCTCCACATAGTCCCAAGCTACAAACTACAGTGACTCTATCTCAGAATCAAACATGAGGCTGGGGAGGCGGCTCAGGAGGAAGAGGCTGTAAGTATGAGGACCACGCTGGGAGGCAGAGATGGGATCCCGGGGTGAGCTCCGAAGCTCGGTGAGAGATCCTGGCTCAGAAAATAAGGGAACAACAGGGGAAAACTCCAGTCTCTACACACATGCTCACATGCATGCCACACAGTAACCAAAGAGCCAGTCAAGGTTCATGCTTAGCTCAGCAGGAGTGTCTGGCTGGCACATCCATGGCTGTTCAATCCTCAGCATAACAGAAACATGAAAAATAACAGTTCATTTAAAAAAAAAAAAATCCTGCTCGCTGCAGACTGGGGTATAACACAGAGGTAGACTGCTTGCCTAGAGTGTGTGGATTCAATGCCTGACACTACAAAAGGAAAACCAGTCTAGCATGTGTGTGACACATTCCTTTATTCCTAGCACTTGAGAGCCTGAGGGAGGCGGCTTGCCACAAGTTCAAGGCCAGCCTGAGCTATACAGTGAGTTCTAGTCTACTCTGGGTTACAGAGAGACCCATCATAAAAAAGAACAAAAAACATCTTCCTAACCTATAGTATGTGTATGTGTGTGTGTATAACCACTCTGGGTATCCTGGAACTAGCTCTGTAGACCAGGCTGGCCTCAAATTCACTGAGATCCACCTGCCTCTGCCTCCCAAGGGCTGGGATTAAAGGCGTGCGCCACCACTGCCCAGTCAAAATTCTTTTTTGTAGGTGGCCGTCTTGTACACTGTAGAACGTTATTTATTTATTTATTTAATGCCAAATGCCGTTTATTGAAGGAGGGAGGAGGTCTTAAATACAGGCTTACAGCACAATGGGAGAACCTCGGAGGGCAGAAGTTTGCTACTGATGTTTTACAATCTTGCATCTAAGCTGTTAACACCTATTATGCAGGATACACAGACAAGGATCTTCCCTTAAGCATGCAGGAAGGAGGACACTGTAGAATGTTAAGGACCTCCATCCGATCTTTATCCACCAGAAGTCTATAGTATTTCCCAAACTGTGACAACGAAACACCTTTCCAGATACTGAGTGGAAAAAAACGATCCTTGGTTGAGGACCACTGTTCTAGGAAATGATGAAGTCGGCACCCCGGGGCATGACACAGGCCTTCTGGCACAGATAAAAGAGCAGGAAGCAGAACACAGAACAGTCTGCACCAGGACACAGAGCAGTGACAGTGCTGCTTGCCCAGCATGCGTTAAGCCCCAGTTCAATCCCAACGCTGCTCAAAATAACAAAACAACCAGAAGTGCTGCATCATCCACACACTCAAGAGACAGAGGCAGGGGGATCGTGAGTTTGCAGCCAGGCTGGGCTTCACTGTGTCAGCGAAACCTTAAGAAACAAAAAGCACGCCTGGTGGTGGTGAGGCACACCGTTAATCCCAGCAAGAGGGTGAGAGTCTGTGCTAGACGGTCTGGCACACCCACTGTTACCGTTAGAATTAAGCCAAAGCTTTGGTGCCCACTGAGGGATTTCCTTTATGAACATAATTTGTGTGTTTTAACTTTTTATTTTGATGATTCCGACTTATACCCTTCATCCTGATTCTCAAAATATTTTTAAAATTGTATTTTATTTTATATGTTTGGGTGTTTTGCCTGCATGTATATATGCATACCACATGCATGCCTGGTGCCCATGGAGGCCAGAAGAGGGCGTTGGAGGCTTTGACTCCTTTGGAACTGGAGTAACAGGTGATTGTGAGTCACCATGCGGGAGCTGGGAAACAAACCCAGATCCTCTGAAGAGCAGCCATTAACTGAGCCATCTCTCCAATCAATTCTCAAATTGTCACATAAAAATATGTAAGTGGATATATTTTAGCTGAGCATGGGGCCTCACACATGGTACACAGAACACACGCAGGCAAAACATCCACACACACAAAATAAAAATGGACATCTCTAGAGGGAAAATTCTGAGAGTAATGTTTAGACTTGACACCTTCTAAAGTAAGCTTTGTTCTTTCACAATTTCATACATTTTTCTCCTACCCTGGCAGCCCCCCTCCTCCCTACAAATCTCCTTCCCCTATTCATTAGTTTTATTTTGTTTAGTGTCCCACAGAGCTAAAGTATGGCTCTCTGTGTGACCTTCCATTTGGGATGACTCACCAGTGGACACACAACTAAACACTATGCCTTCCCGTCTCCCCAATCTACTGGCTGCTAACAGATCGCCAAGTGGGGCCCTGTAAGCACCCCCCTCTCCACAGCTGACTGGAGGGTCTGGATGGCTGACACCTTTATCTCTAAACACTTTACCTCTTATTTCCTGCAAAAAATATTCCTATATAAGGACAGTAAACTTACCAAAATAAAAAAACTGATGTTAAAAGCTATTAACTGGGGGTTGGAGATTTAGCTCAGTGGTAGAGCGCTTGCATAGCAAGCACAAGGCCCTGGGTTCGATCCTCAGCTCTGGAGGAAAACAAACAAACAAACAAAAAAAAAAACCTATTAACTGGCCGGGCGGTGGTGGCGCATGCCTTTAGTCCCAGCACTTGGGAGGCAAAGCCAGGTGGATCTCTGTGAGTTCAAGGCCAGCCTGGGCTACAAAGTTCCAGGAAAGGCGCAAAGCTACACAAAGAAACCCTATCTCGGAAAAAAAAAAAAAAGCTATTAAATTATTTCAATTTTGCCAGATATTCCAATATTATCACTTTTACTGAAAGAATATACAATTTTACACGTGGCAATGAGTTGTCAAGATTCTTTAAATTCTTTTAATCTAAAATAAAGTCCTTCAGCCCAGTAGTGGTGGCATACACATTAAAGTTTGAGCCTAGCCTGATCTGTAGAGATTGTTCCAGGACAGCCAGGGGTACACAGAGAAACGCTGTCTTGAAAAACAAAAATAAACAACAACAACAACAAAAATCTGGCCAGTAAAATAAGAACACCTCTCAATTTGGGTTTGTCTGATATTTTTTCAAGACTAAACTACGGTTATTTGGGGCAAAATACCAGGGAAGTAATATGTGAACTCAGCAAAAGAGACCAAGAGCAGAACTGCTGGTCTGGTCTGACCTCTGAGAATCCGTGTGGCACCTTAGCTCAAGGCTGGCTGCTAAATTTCTCTGCTGCGGGGCTACTACTTTTCCCTTGGTAATAAATGACCACACAAAGAGACACTTGGAGTGTGCGCACACCTAAAGAATGGGCATGGTGGCACACACCCTTTGATCCCGCCACTCAGGAGGAAGAGGCAGAGGGATCAAGTCCGAGGCCAGTCTCACAGGTCTACACAGTGAGTTTCAGGAGAACCAGGAAGGCCTGTACAGTGAGACCCTGTCTCAAAAGGAAAAAAAATGAAAGAACTGACATGACCAATTTTCTGGGTTTTGTGTTTTGCTAGTTTTTTTGTTTGGTTGGTTTTGGTTTCTGGAGACAGGGTTTCTCTGTGTAGCCCCGGCTGTCCTGGAACTCACTCTGTAGACCAGACTGGCCTTGAACTCACAGATCTGCCTGCCTCTGCCTCCCAAGTGCTGGGATTAAAGGTGTGTGCTGCCGCCGCCACCGCCACCACCACCACCACAAGCTGTTTTGCTGTGTGTGTGTGTGTGTGTGTGTGTGTGTGTGTATGTGTGTGTGTTTAAACCTGCACTGGTGTTCTGCCTGTATGTCTGTGTGAGGGTATTGGATCCTGGAGTTACAGACAGGTATGAGCTGCCATGTGGTTGCTGGGAATTGAACCCAGGTCCTCTGGAAGAGCAGCCAGGGCTCTTACCCATGGAGCCATCTCTCCAGCCCTTTTGCTGTGTTTTTAAGACAGGTCTCAAGTAATACACAGGAGAGCTTTGAACTGGCTCCGTAGCAGATCACCTTGAACTCTGATCTTCTTGCTTCTGCCTTCCAAGTGCCAGGGGTGTGGGCATGTGTTACCACGCACAGCGAGTTTCCCGTTTTGTTGTTTCTAACTTGTAAGAGGGTATACAAAGGCAAACCAGCAAACTAACCTCTGACTTTCTTCCCCTGTTCCCTGGTTAGGGCACTAAGCACATGCCAGTAGGCCTACTATTCAGTGCTGGGGGCTGGATCTGGGGTTTTGTGCAACTGAGTGACACTCCCAGGTCCTAAGCCTTGACTAGTTTTGCATTCCCCTCATGACTGGAAGTTTGCATGGCCGCCAGTTCTTCCTGGTCAAACTGCTGCGGTTAAAGCGCTGCTTTTTGGTTTTGTCTTGTTTTTTAGCACACAAACAAATCTCCTTCCTGAAGGAGGTACAGGTTCCAGGGGATCAGATACCATCTTCTGTCCTCCTTGAGTACCACGCTCACACATGGTATACAAACAGACACTCAAGCAAAACACCCATACACACAAAATACTTTTTTTGTTCTGTGTTGTGTGGAACTCACTAAGTAGACCACAGAGATCCACCTGTCTCTGCTTAGGATTAAAGGTATACACCATTATGTCCAGTTAAAATAAATTTAAAACAGAAACAAAAAATAGCCCATGAAGTTGGAAGGGAAAGTGGAGGAATAGAGAGGAACTGGAGGGAAACTGGTGTGTGTGTGTGTGTGTGTGTGTGTGTGTGTGTGTGTGATCAAAACACATTATATGCAACTATGAAATTCTCAAAAAAATCTATCAAGTTAGAAAAACTTACTTTTTATGCTCACTCTGGCAGCACATATACTAAAATTGAAACAATAAAGAGAAGATGAGCATGGCCTTGTGCAAGGACTTGTGAAAGTGTTTTTTGTTTACTGTGTATGTGTGTGGATATAGTGTATATGTGTATGGAGGTCAGGGGCCAACATCAGCGTCTTTCCTCCTTCATTGTTTTTTAATTAATTAATTTTGTCTTTATGTGTACTGGTGTCTGACCTGCACGTCTGTCTGTGCACCACACGCATGCAGTACCCAGAGGCCAGAAGAAGGTGCTAGATCTCCTAGAACTGGCCTTACAGGCAGTTGTGACCCACCACGTGGGTGCGGAGAAACGCTGAGCCTCTTCAGTCCCTAAGTTTTTGGTTTTGGTTTTTTTTTTTTGTTTTTGTTTTTGTGCCTGTCCTGGATCTTGCTCTGTAGACCAGGCTGGCCTTGAACTCACAGAGATCAGCCCGCCTTTGCCTCCTGAGTGCTGGGATTAAAGGCATGCACCACCGTCACCCAGCCAAGCCCTTAAACTTTGAGAGAAGTTCTCTCAATGAACCTGGATGGCCAGCTGTCTTTGGATCCACCTGTCTGCTCCTGTGAGGCCCCAGGGTAACAGGCATCCGTTCAGTCATTGTGCCTGGCTTTGACATGGGTGCCAGAGATCTGAACTCAGGTCCTCACGCTTGTCTGGTGGGGACCTTACTGATGGCGCCATCTCCCAGCCCCAGAATTGGAAAACTTTACCCAGTGTTATTTTGTTTATTTTTGTATGTGCATGTATGTTTGTGGGCACATGCATGCCACAGCTTGAGTGTAAAGGACAAAGGATAACTTGTGAAAGTCGGTTCTCTCCTTCCACCAGGTGGGCCCTGGTTTTGAACTCAGGTGGTCCGGCTTAGTGGTAGGTGCCTTTACACACTGAGCCATTTCACTAGCCCCAAGACTTTTAATTTTACTAGCTAGAGTGGTGGCTCACACTTATAATCCAGCATTTGGGAAGCTGAGGCAGAGGACTGACATGAATTCCAAGCAAGTCCAGGGTATCGAGTCAGACCCTGCTTCAAAAAATGTCAAGTTTTTAGGGCTAGGGATGTAGCTCGGTTGGCAGGGTGCTTGACCAGGATGCATCAAGCCCCAAGTTTGATCCCCAACAGCACATAAACCAGGTGTGGTGGTACACACCTAATCCCAGCTTGGGTAGTGGGAACAAGATGAGAAGTTCAAGGTCATTCTCAGCTACAGAGCTTGAGGCCAGCCTGGACCACATGAGATACAGTCTTTAATTTAAAAAAAAAAAAGGGGGGACGGACGGACTAGAGAGATGACTCAGTGGTTGAGAGCATTAGCTGCTCTTCCAGAGGACCCGGGTTCAATTCCCAGCACCCACATGGCAGCTAACAACTGTCTGTAACTCCAGTTCTAGGAGATCTGACACCCTCATACCAATGCACATAAAATAAAGTTAAATAAATCTCAAAAAAAAAAAGGAAGCCAGGCGGTGGTGGCGCACACCTTTAATCCCAGCACTCGGGAGGCAGAGGCAGGCGGATCTCTGTGAGTTCGAGGCCAGCCTGGACTACCAAGTGAGTCCCAGGAAAGGCGCAAAGCTACACAGAGAAACCCTGTCTGGAAAAAAACAAAACAAAACAAAACAAAACAAAACAAAAAAAAAAAAAGGAAATTTCCATTTAAAAAAAAAAAAAAAAGGCTGGGTCCGAGGCTGTATGCCTTTAATCCCTGCACTCAACAGTCAGATCTTTATGAGTGTGAGACCAGCTTGGATCTACATACTGAGTTTCAGGCTAGCCAGGGCTATATCGTGACACCTGATCTCAAAAATAAAAACAATAAACCAACAAACAAGTAGAATATCTGGGACTGGAGACTGGCTCAGTGTCTATTTGATCTTGCTCTTACAGAGGTCCAGAGCTGATTCCCAGGACCCAGAGCAGGCTGCTCACAGCTGCCTGTGACTGCAGCTCCAGGGATCTCACAGCCTCTATGGCCTCCACGGGCAGCTGCATGCACCTGTGCATATACACACATACATACAAGTAAAAAAACTAAATATTTTAAAAATTAATTAACATACATCTAAAAAATTTTACTGGTGTGTGTGTGGGGTACTTTTGAGATGGCTCAGTAGTTAAGACCACTTGCTGATCTTGTAGAGGACCCAAGTTCTATTCCCAGCACCCATACAGCAGCTGCTACCAACCACCTGTAACTCCAGTTCTCTTCTGACTTTCACTGGCAGGGCATGCACACAATGCACCGAAAAAGCCCATACATATAACATTTCATAAATCTTTAATATATATGTCACATATATACACAATAGTAGTTTAAATGTTAAAAAACTTTACTGACATTTGTTTTATTGCTTTTTACCCTACCTTTCCTACAATGATCATGGCTTGGGATTTTTTTTGTTTGTTTATTTTTGGGGAGGAGGGGTTTTGTGTTTTGGGGGGAGAAGGGTCTCAGAGATCAAACACAGAACGATCATGTTTTATTTACACTGATGAATGATGAAGCCAACATTTACTGAACTTTACTATGTGTTTGTCACGGTTTTAAGTACTTTTAGCCCATTAACCAATCCTAGAACAACTCTATGAGATGGACACTATCATTATTCACGTTCTAATGATGAGTAACAGAGGTACAAAACTTAAAAAGCTTGTCCAGAACCACCCGACAAACTGTGGTCAAACCAGATAAATAAACCCAGGCAGACTGGCTCCAGAGCCAGACCTTTCTCCAGTGAGCCACCGCGACTCACAGTGTGAAAATAGTGTGTGCATTACAGGTCCAGCTTTATAAAAACAACCTTTAAAAGTAACATGTACAGGGCTGGTGAGAGGGTTCAGGGGACAAAGGCATCTGAGGCTAAGCCTCATGACCTGAGTTTAATCCTTGGGAACCAACACTGTGAAGAAAGAAAACTGATTTCTACAAGTTGTCCTCTGACCTCACACATGCACTATGACATATTGAGGATATGCCCACACATGTGCACGCGCGTGTGTGTGTACACACACACACACACACACACACACACACGTTTTTTTAATGTAATAAGAAACCAATATGGTTTTAAAAGAAATCTAGATGCTAGAATTATGTTTCAGCTAAGGTGTTACATATTTGAAGATTTATTTATTTACTTAACGATTATCTTTCTGACTTGTTCTTTCCCGTGTATACATGTGTTGCGTCTACGTGTGTTTGCCTGTGTGCATGAGGAGTACATGTGCACCTGTGTGTGCAGAGGAGGCTCCAGGTTGACATCCAGAGTCCTCCTTGGCCAAAGCCCAGTTCTCACACTCACCGCTTGTGCATCAAGAGGTTACACACAGAGTCTCCCACGCCCTTTCTCTTAAATGGCAACACAGAGTGGCTCATGCCTCTAATACTAGCACTTGAGAGGTAGAGGTGGGAGGATTCCAAGTCTGAGCTAATTTAGGCTACATAACAAATTCCAAGACAGCCAGACTACATAGTAAGAGCTCCCTCCAGCTACTCAAAAAAGCCAAGCATGGTTGCTCACACCTTTAATCCCAGCAATGGGAGGCAGAGGCAGGAGGATCTCTGTGAGTTCGAGGCCAGCCTGGTCTACAGAGCGAGACCTGTCTTAACTCCTGCCTATACCTGCCCTGTGCTGAGGTTACGGACACACACCACCATGTCTGGATCAACCCTAGGGCATCGCGCATGCTGGGCAAGCATTCTAGCAGCTATGTTTCATTCCCAGCTCCCAGCTTTGTATTTTTATTTTAAATCACTGCTAGGCTAAAGTGTAGGTCAACAGTAGAACACCTGCCTAGTACATGTAAAGCTCTGGGCTCAAGCCCTAGCACAGAAGGAATTAAAAAAGGGAAGGAGGGAAGGAAGAAAGCTAATAACATCTTTTTTTTTTCTTTTTTCTTTTTTGGTTTTTTTGAGACAGGGTTTCTCTGTGTAGCTTTGCGCCTTTCCTGGAACTCACTCTGTAGACCAGGCTGGCCTCGAACTCACAAAGATCCGCCTGCCTCTGCCTCCCGAGTGCTGGGACCAAAGGTGTGCGTCACCACTGCCCAGCTTCTAATAACATCTTAAAAACACAAATTACATGAGAATCCCATGCCCTCTAAAATAAACAGCATGGGACGTCCTCTGTCTATACACAGACAGCCAGAGGAACAGAAAGCTTCTAACGGCTAAGGATTTTGCAGTCCCCTTGTGGTCCCTACCTATAAAGTCAGTCCTAACACCCCGTGGAGATGTCAGGTATGGGGTTTAGAATGTAGCTCTGAGGTAAAGCACTTGACTGGCATGCTCACGGTCTCAGGTCTAAAACGGAACAGCAAAGTCAGGTATGTCGGTGCACAATTTAATCCCAGCACTCAGAGGCAGAGGTAGGTGGATCTTCTGTGAGTTCTAAAACAGCTTGGTCTATATAAGGAGTTCCAGGACAGCCAGGGCTACATAATAGAAGGGCCCTATCTCAAAAAACAAAGAAACCTAGAAGCAGCATAAGCATGGTTATTTCTTTTTTTAAAGATGTGCTGGCTAGTTTTATGTCAACTTGACACAGAGAGGAAGGAACCTCAATTGAGAAAGTGCTTCCATAGATTGGGCTGAAGGCAAGCCTGTAAGGCATTTTCTTAATTAGTGATTGATGTGGGGAGGGCCATCCCTGGACTGGTGTCCTGAGTTCTATAAGAAAGCAGGCTGAACAAGCCATGATGAGCAAGCCAGTAAGCAGCTCTTTTCCACGGCCTCTGAATCAGCTCCTGCCTCCAGGTTCCTGCCCTGCGTGAGTTCCTGTCCTGACTTCCCAAGTGATGGACAGTGATGTGCAAGTACAGGCCCGTCCAACTTGCTTTTGGTCATGGTGTTTCATCACAGTAATAGTAATCCTACTCAAGAAAGAAATAGGTACCAGGATTATGGGGTATTTGACCATGTTGTTTTTGAGAGGATTGTGGAAAGACTTTGGGGCTTTGGGCTAGAAAAGCCATTGAGTTCAAAGCTTGGTGATCTGTTCTGTGGGAGCTTGTATGCTAAGAGCGCTAAGAGAAATGCAGACGGGGTAGGACTGGCTTGCGAATCTGCAGAGGGAAGTTTGAGAGTCATAGGGTCAGTGCATGTTTTAAGTTAAGAATCTGTGTTTCAGGTCAGCTAGGGCTGAAGAATCAGACATGATTCATAAAAGACCAGAACTACTAAAGTAAAACCTTTGCTTTACTGAGACAATTGATGCTGGTCAGCTGGGACAGAGAAACCAGCAGTGATTAAGACCAGTCCAGGTCGGGCGGTGGTGGCGCACGCCTTTAATCCCAGCACTCGGGAGGCAGAGCCAGGTGGATCTCTGTGAGTTCGAGGCCAGCCTGGTCTTCAAAGCGAGTTCCAGGAAAGGCGCAAAGCTACATAGAGAAACCCTGTCTCGAAAAACCAAAAAAAAAAAAAAAAAAAAAAAAAAAAAAAAAAGACCAGTCCAGACTCACTGAGGGTGAGTAGACCAGGCTGGCCTTGAACTCACAGAAATTCACCTGCCTCTGCCTTTTAAGTGCTGAGGTTAAAGGTGTTTGCACAGGCCTTTAATGCCAGCACTCGGGAGGTAGATACAGGCAGATCCCAGACAGTTTGAAGCCAGCCTGGTTTACAAATCGAGTTCCAGGACAGCTAGGGTTGTTACACAGAGAAACCCTGTCTCAAAAAGAAAAAGAAAAAAACAAAACAAAGGTGTGTGCCACCAAGCCCAGCTATTTAGAGGTTCTTAAATCTATTTCCAGATATGTAAAGCATGCACATGCATGCACACATGCTAAGACATGCATTAGAGGAGCTATTTTAACTCATGATTTATATTTTAAGGTAAATGAGCATGCTGTCACCACTCTTCACAAACGGGTAAGGGCAGGGATATGGTCTCCTCTCCACCCTCATTACAGCCCAGCCTCAGTTACTACAAAAGATCAGACACACAGGCAAACGGCTCCAAAACCTGCCCTAGCCTAAGGAGACAGACAGGTCTTAGGAAGTTTAACTGGTGAAGACCTCACAGGTGCCCCTAGAACACGCCATCCTATCTCCCTGTCTCCAATGAATAAATCTAGAGAGAAGCGGCGTTCCTTTGCATTAGTCCTTACATACAAAAATAACTCAATAACCTCATGTTAACTAATCCGTTTAAAATAACCAGTCTCTATTTCATTTGTTTTCTTCAGCTTCTCAAAGTCAAACTCTTGCGCTCACCCACCAGGACATTTATTTTAATGGAATGAAGAAGCCTGATTCGAGAACAGAAAACAAAGCTGCTCAGGGCTGGAGACGTAGCTCAGTGACAGATTGCTTGCCTAGCTCGCCCTAGGTTTCACCTCCGTTACAGCGTTTAAGATGGGGCTGGGGAGGTGGCTAGGCAACCTCAGGTGCTTGCTGTACAACCCTGGTAACCTGAGTTCAGTCCCTGGAATCCACACAAGGTGGAAAGAGAGAAACAATTCCACAAAGTTGTTCTCTGACCTCCGCATGGGTGCCAAGGCACAGCCCACCGACCCCATCATGCACAGACACACTAATAATAAAATAAATTAAAACAGCAACCACCACCACCGACTCTGAATCTGAGCCTTAGCTCTAATGCTATATCCCTGACCCATGTGCTATCCTGGGCCTCAGTTCCCTTACACCGTGTGACGGGAACATCCTGGCTATGCAATTTCCAAAGGAAAACGGATATACTAAGTGGTAATTGTATTACAAAAGGTACTTAGGTTTCCTACCAACTAACCTCCTCTCCTCAGCAACTCTCTAGAAAGGAAGTGGTTTCCTATTTTAGCAGGAGAAACTGTAAACCGAAACTCTCTTCAGAACTCAGTTTCCCACCTCCCCTTATGAGATGGGGGAGCAAGGCTACCTGGCTTCTAAGGGCTATTTAATCACAGAATGCTAGAATTGCCATTTACCAGAGGATATTTATCTGTCTAGGTGGTTTTTTGGTTTTGAGATAGGGTCTCACTATGTAGGCCTGGCTGACCTGGACCTCTGTATGTAGACCAGGCTGGCCTGGAATTCACAGCAATCCACCTGCCTCTGCCTCTCAAGAGCTGGAATTAAAGACATGTGCCAATACCTGGCTCAGAGGATTTTTAAAGATGAGTTGCTTTAGTACATTTCATTTGAAATGCTTTTTTTTTTTTTTAGTATGTGTGTGTAGTGTCTGGGCATGTGTGTGATGGTGTCCCTCACGGGACCTGCCTGTCTCTGACCCCCATGCTCGTCTACAGGCTTTCACATGGCTGGTGGGGATTTGAACTTGGGTCTTTTTGCTTTCACAGCAAGACTCTTATGCACTAAAGCATCTCTTCAGCCCTAAATTCAAATTCTTGGAGAACTCAGAGGGCCTACAGTTCTTTAAGAACTCACCGAATGACTAATTTAAGGCCTGCTAGGCTCCAAAGGATGTCCAGGACTCCTAGTTGTCCACCAGCACACAGCACTGTGTGTGGTCAATCCAAACCTCCTTTTCATCCTAACTCTAAAGTCTTCTTGCCAACAGAAACTTGTAGGAGAAAGAAAAGATGTAACCGCTGTCTTCAAGCTAAGGCACAGGTATAATCCAGTGAGTGTACAAGATAAACTAACAAAATAAAACTTACTATCAACAAAATTAGTGATAGCATGCATTAATTGTAGAAAGCTTCAGGGAACCAGGTTTTCAAGGTCAGGAGAAACCTTTACCAGAGAAAAGAGGCAAGTCTGAAATGAGATTCCAAATCAAGGCTGCTTACCGTCTAGGTGGTGGGGGCAGGCTCCCTGTTTACAAGGTTCCGACCCCTGGATGCCTCCACTCAGTGCTACTCAGGAGATGCTCCAAGTATCCCATCTTGTTGGCTATTCTCCGGCTAAGTCTTTCTTCCTAGTGACAAGTTTCATGGCCAAGGGGTGGGTATGATGTCACAATCAGGAGCACTCTATTAATAGGAACAGGGAAGAAAAAAATGTCAGTCAGAGGAACTACCTCCATTCAACAGTGAGACCAAGGAGGCTTGGATCTGGAGGGTGGGGCATCCAGGTGGAGAGGAGGAGAAACTCCTCCAGGACTGCAGGTTTCTACACTACCTACAAACAGGGAAGGCATTTTGTCTAGTAGAGGGCAAGAAAAGAAGCCAAGGTGGAGATGGGAAGTTACAGGAGACAAGATTTGTTAAAAAAAAAAAAAAAAATACAGGAGAGGAAAAAGGAGAGCTGAGGCTGTAGCTCAGTGGTGGAGTGCTTGCCTAGTCATGAATTTAATCCTAGCACCAAATCAACCGGGGGAGGGGGGGTAGTAATGCACGCCTATAATCTTAGCGCCCTGGAGGCAGAGGCAAGAAGACCAAAGTTCAAGGGGTACCCGAGATCCTGTCTCAAAAATAAAATGTGTGTGCACACACATACATAATGTGGAATATTCCTTTACACTGTGTGAATATATGTCACTGTGATTGGTTTAATAAAAAAAAGCTGATTGGCCAATGGCTAGGCAGGACTTTCGGGGCAGAGAGAATGATGGGGAGAAAGGCAGAGTCAGAGGAGATGCCATGAGTCACAGAGTGAGCAGGATGGGAAGGAAGTAAATGAGGTAAATGAACCTTGGGGCAGCACATAGATTAATAGAAATGGGTTAATTTAAGTTATAAGAGCTAGCTAAAAACAAGCCTGAGCTATGGCCAAGCATTTATAATTAATATTAAGTCTCTGTGTGGTTATTTGGGAACTGGCTGTCAGGAAAGAAAATTCCATCTACACATATATACACACATTAATTTTACAAAATTATTTTTATCTCATTTTATATACATGGGTGAACTGCATGCATATATGTCTGTGTACCCCATTTGTGCCCGATGCCTGAAGTTGATTGGCTGGTACTGGAGTTACAGACAGTTGTGAACTGCCTTATGGGTGCTTGAAATCAAACCCTGGTCCTGTGGAAGAGCAGTCAGTACTCTTAACCACTGAGCCATCTCTCCAGCCCTGTATACACGCTTCTTTATTCACACATATAACAAGTAATGTCACAAATTCCAAATTGGTGGCCACACAATACACGAATCCGTATTTTCCCTGTACTAGCCTTTACTGTTTCCAAAGTGTTTTCACTTACATTATTTCCTGTCAAAAGAACTCTGGAGACCATGCATGGTAGCTCATGCCTGTAATCCCAGCACTCAGTAGGTGAAGTAGGAGAATTCTGAGTTCGAGGCCAGTTCCAGCTACATAGAAAGCTCCAAACCAGCCTAGAATTCATGGCCAAACCTTGTCTCAAACAAAAACAAAAACAAAACCCCTGGTTTGGAGATGTATTTACACTGCCTGGCATTTACAAGGTGCTGGGACCCAATCTTAGTACCATAGGAAAACCCTGAGCTGGACATGATGGCGCCTGTCTGTAATGTCAGGGCTTGAAGGAGTCAGAAGACAGTGAGTCTCAAGTCAGCCTGATCCACACAGAGAGACCCTGTCTCAATAAATCAACAAGTCCATTTCTAAAATGTGTTCAAATCCAGTCTTAAGACTTAAAATGAGGCAAAAAGCAGGAATGCTGGTTCATACCTGCAATCCTAGCACATGGGATTGAATGAAGGAGGGTCAGGAGTTCAAGGCCAGCCTGGCCTATATGAGACGCTGTCTCAAAACAAAAATTAAAAATTTCAAAACCCAGCCAGGCGGTGGTGGTGGTGTATGCCTTTAATCCCAGCACGCGGGAGGCAGAGGCAGGCAGATTTCTGTGAGTTTGAGCTAGGCCTGGTCTACAGAGTGAGTTCTAGGAGAGCCAGGGCTAAACAGAGAAACCATGTCTCAAAAAACAAAAAACAAAGAAAGAGCAAACAAACAAACAAACCCTAAAACATCCAGGTAGGTCCCACCTTCCTTGTGGAAAACATTATTTGACTGAGACACCCAAGAATGCTACTACAGGTACAAATTGGGAAATACGCCTGAAGGAAATCAGGCTTTAAAAAAGGAGAAAAGGGGTGGGGGCTGAGGAAATGGGTGGTGCTTGTAAACAGAAAAACAGAAAGTCAGGTATGGTAGCTCACACCTGTAATCCCACACCTAGGAGGCTGAGACAGGAGGAACACGCAAACTCATGGTCAGCAGGAGCCACAGAAGAGACTCTTTCTCAAATCCTTGGTAAGGAGGGGAAAGTAGAGGTGGTGTTCCCGGGTGGGCAACTTAGTCGGCTAGAGCAGTAAAACTGGGCTGACTAGAGGCATGCCTGCAGAGATGGACCCAAGTTCAAGTTCCAGGTCCCTGAGAATCCGATCCAATGACACACAGGAGTTCTAGTCAAACGCCTACTAATCAAACTCCTTGCATCATTATGGTGTGTGTTTATCAACAGCTCAAGGGCTATGTTGGGATGATGATTTTTATGTAGAGTACAAAGTCTTCATCTCCCGAATACGGTACGTTTGCTCATTAGTTCACCGTGCTCCTCAATCACAGCACGTTCAGCATGAATTCTCAAGGGAAGCAGAGATGAATAGAGGTGTAAAACCTGGCACTTCCTCTTCCTGGTGGTCCAAAGAGGAGAGCTGATGTCCCTCTCTACTACTTGTCTCCTGAAAACGCACACAATACAGAAGAAGGAACACTTCGTTCCTTTGAACAACACCCCAGATTTCCCAACCATCTGGCACATGCCCCTGTACCTCAAAAATGCTTCCAGGAAGAGGAACTATTAGCTATGCTCAGTCTCCTAGGGCCAAGTTCCAGACCCAGAAACAAAAAAGCTTCCTGCACGGGGAAAATTAACCCTTTGGGAACTGGACCAGGGGTTGTCAACCAAGCAGAGAGCCAAGAGAGCCAGGAGAGCCAGGTCTGGGATTATTCCAGGCCTAGCTCTGCCACCCACCAGACAACTTCAAATACGCCATTGTAACCTCTTGGTTTTAGGTTTCTCCAACTGTCAAATAGAGACGATGATACCTGCCTTGTCTTACATATTATCCCGAAAATAAGACGAGATAATCAATATGAAAGGGGATTCTAGACTGCTCTTAGCTGTAGCAACAGACTGGCACAATAAATTCACAGGGACCAGGGGAAATGTTTGAAATTGCTTCTTCCTTCTTTTCAACTTCTGGGAAGCAGGCCCTGCCACAGGGTCTATTGGAGACAGAGCGTAACAATACTAACACACCCCTCACCTTCCCTTATCACTATCCAATCCCATTCTTTCTTGAGGAAATACTAGCAGCCAGCAACACTGTTATTCGCTAAAACTATTGTTATAAGAAGTACCTGCCAATATTCTCACAGGTCAGTCTCTGACAACAGTGGCCTTGGTAACCGCCACATTTGCTACCGGTTCAGATGAAGCCAGTTTCTTACTAGGAAAAGTGTGTGCCGATCCAAAACACGCTCAATCCTTCTTGTTTTCGGCTCCCTCCCGTTCCCTGCTCTCTACCCACCAACTGTTCTGCCTCCTTGGGCTAGGGTGGGCTTCTCGGTGAATAAAGTGTGTGGATGGACCGTGCGTGCGAGGGAGCGGGGCTGCAAATCATTCAGAGGCAAGGATGTAAGGAATGTAAGAGTCCTCCACGCCACGGAGGGGTGGGGAGGGGAGAGGAGCGGCGAAGGAATAAAAGAGAAAGACAAGGCACGGGAAAGAAGCCAAGCTATGGCGCTGGGAGGGCGGAGGTTTGGGTTCCGCGGTTCCTGCCAAGGCTAGCCCCCAGAACGTTCCCTTCCTCGCCGGCAGGCCCGTCAATCATTGCCATTTAAACTCCACGTTGTCCCCGGGCCCGGGCGGTCTTGCTCCTCCCCGGTCCTCAGGCCAGCCCAAGGCCACTCCCGCACTCCGCAAGGCTTCCCTACTCCAAAGGACCTTCCCAAGCTCCAGAGCCCCCAGCTCACCCCCCGACTCCTCCCAGCGGAGCTCCCTTCCTCCATTGTCCCTCCTCTTCCCCACCCTCCCTCTCGACCCCCAGCACCTCCGACCCAGGCAGGCGCCGATCCACCGGGAGAGACCTCGCCCCCTCCGCTCCGCTCCGCTCCCCTCCCACACCCTGGGTTACAAGCTCGCTCGGGCGCATTACGCACCGCCCTGGACGTGGCCTGGGTTCTCTGGACGCGGGGCCAGGCTGGAGCTGCGGCCACGAAGGCCGCGGGGTAGCCCGGGTGCCGGGTCTCAGCCTTCCCTGGTAGGGGAAGGGGAAGGGAAGGATGGGGAAGAAGGTTCCGACCACTCCTGGTTGCCTCGGACTAACCCTTGGCCACGCCCACTGCTGCTACGCAACGGGGCGGAAGCCCGTCACCAAGCCCCGCCCCTTTGTTTAACTCGGTGGCGACCGGACGCTCGGAGCGAGCGGCCTGCAGGAGACGCGGGCTAGCAAGGCCTCCGCTCCGGAAGTCCTGAAGGACCCCTGCTGGGACCTTGCGGCCCCTTGGGAGGGAGGACTCGGTGTTCTTCAGCTGTGAAGATCCGGGGCGACCCTGAGTCACCTCGTGTTCCATAGTGCACGGCTCCCGTGCTAGGACTGATGCAACGCCGGGGCCAGATGGCCGCGGGGCAGCCGGTCTGACAGCGTGACCTGCTCTGTCCGGCCAGCCCCTCAGCTGGCAGGGCTGTGGTCAGCATCCCGGAGCCTCCCGACACTGTGACTCACAGTCATGGGGACGGAGGCGGCGGGGTGCACAGGGAGGGAGTGCCTCACCGCAGAGCTTTGATCGAGGGTGTTCTAAGGGTCGCCCGCCTCCCAGCCACACGCTCTGGAAGTGTCCACCGTGGCCCTTCAAAAACTCAAGAGTGCCCTGAAACACGAAAGGGTTGGGTTTCCTAAGGTTCGAGGGAAGTCATGGTGGAGCCTAATGCGCTCTGGGATAGGTAAGGAATTAAGCAAGACAAGAAATGAAACTATATTACCTCTTAGGCTAACCTGGTGTCAAATAGTATTTGTTATATTGTCTTTTTTAGAAGGGAAATTCACATTAGTACATATGTAACTGGTGTATTTATAAGAATACGGAGCTAGTTACCTTTGAGGGCAGTCTGACAAGTACCCGAGGAAAACTAAAGGTTCTGGGTGGTTTCATGCTCGAGGAGACTTTAAGGTCCAGCGAGAGAAGAAAACAGGAACCGGATATGCCTTGTGAACCAAATGAGACTTGCTTTTTATGTCCCAGGTTTCGTTTCTTCCAAAGGAGGCTCAGTCTGCCTGTTGTCTTTCTATTGCATAAAAATGCCACTTGTTTCAGAGGCCTGGGCCCAACTGTTTAGTGTATTAAAGATGAAGACCCTGTCTGTGTAAGTTCCTGCCATGTCCTAGGCATCGCTTTTTTACCTAACTTTCCATTTTCAGGGGTAAAACGGAAAGTATATGTTTAATGGCTGAGAAAAGAAGCGAAGAGACAGGCTGGGATTCAGACTTTGGTCCGCTGCATTCCAAAGCCCTTGGACCTTTTTTCCCTTGTGCGACTACTTGAAAAGGGGAAAAAAACAGAAACAAAAAATCTTGAGAGCCTGAAGTGCATTTTCTGAGCCGAAGGGAAGAGCTGGCAGCGGAGGCGCCCCCTGGTGGTCCGCCCGTCTTTGCTCCTACGGAACTGATCTCCGACGAGGCTCCTTTAATGCCTAAAACCGCCCCGTTCGCGGCGCGCGAATATCGGAGCCTGATTGGATGGGCGCTGGCCGGAGGCGGGGCGTTCCGAGAGCAGCTCGCTCCCTATTGGCCGGAGGGGGTCAGGGGACACTTCCGGGAATGTGTGCGCTCCCGCGTTCCACTCGGCAGCATCCGGCGGCGGCCAGCCCCCTGGCTCCCCCTGCGGGTGGCTCGGCGGCGTGCACAGTCCCGCCCGCTGGCTGGGTGGGTGGTGGGCTGCGCGTGGGGGAGGGGAGGGGCCGAGCGAGCTCGGGGTGTGGGGACGAGGAGTCAGGAGGGTCGGCGGAGTGAGATTCCGTTCCCTGGCGCTGCACCGGCTTCCCGACGAGACGCCGGTAGCCTCCCTGCTTCGGAGCCTGTGAGCCCGAAGGCATCCTGCCCGAGGGCTGTCCAGCCCCTGAGCGTCTTTTCCAGGGATCTCTAAGTTCTGATCTCGAAGTACGAGGCCCCCAGGGAAGTTTGTGTCTGACCTCCCAGAAGGGTTAGAGAGGGACCAAGGCTGCCGGGTCCCCGCCTGGTGTCGTGGGTAGGCCAAACGGGAGCATGGGGGCGAAGGCTCCCAACCCTGAGCCTTCTTCCTCTCCCGTTTCCACTTCCAGCGGGGTGCCACGGTTCGGGAAGCATGACGACCGAGACCTTCGTGAAGGATATCAAGCCCGGGCTCAAGAACCTGAACCTTATCTTCATTGTACTGGAGACAGGTGGCTATGCATACACAGTGGACTCGTGGGCGCGCAGGGGAGGAGCGTGGAGAGTGGGGGCGCACGGGACCCCCGCCTACGTCCTTAACCTGCTGCCTGGACTGGGAGGAGGCTCCCCAAGGCCCTCTAACCCCTGTCTCAGACCGGCTGGCACAGGGAGCTAGCTGCCGGTGGGTACAGAGTAGATAGAACTTTAGAAAGCCTGATACCTCGCTAGCCACGCGGGCCTTTTCCCACTCAGGGCTCTCTCCATGGTGCTGGACCCTCCAACTATCACCCACACACACACCCACGCATAACCTCCTGCCCCCGAGGAGGGAGGTGAGCTTTGCTCAGCTTCTACACTTTTCCCTCACTCAGCCAACACCTCGACTTTCGCCGCCACCACCCCACTTGCATGCCTTTAATCCCACCCCCATGTCTTCCTCCCCCTAAAGGCCGAGTGACTAAGACAAAGGACGGACACGAGGTTCGGACCTGCAAAGTAGCAGACAAAACTGGCAGCATCAACATCTCAGTGTGGGACGACGTGGGCAACCTGATCCAGCCTGGGGACATTATCCGCCTCACCAAAGGGTAAGTCAGGGCTGCCAGCAGCGACCACTGAAGGCTGTGGCTAAAAGTCCCTGCCACGGTTCTGAAGACGGAATCCTGCTGACCCTCACTCTACTCCACAGGTATGCCTCAGTGTTCAAAGGTTGTCTGACACTCTACACTGGCCGTGGGGGCGACCTGCAGAAGATTGGAGAGTAAGTTCTGTCTCGAGAATTGAGATAAGCACTAGCCGACCCAAGCGGGCAAGTTAGGGTTTACCAGAAGACAACACAAACAAGCCTGTGCCGTCCACACCCCATTGGCGGGATTTGTGTGTGGCCCAAAAGATGGGTCCAAGCCTTTGGCTTTTTTCCTTGCAGATTCTGCATGGTTTATTCTGAAGTTCCGAATTTCAGCGAGCCCAACCCAGAGTATAACACTCAGCAGGCGCCCAACAAATCGGTGAGTCCCTGGTCTGGAGGAAAATGGGCAGATCCAGCCAAGCAGCATGGTGTTGAGCAGGGTCTGAGTGTGTAATCTGTGCCTTCAGGTGCAGAATGACAGCAGCCCCACTGCCCCTCAAGCTACCACGGGACCCCCTGCTGCCTCTCCAGGTAAATAAATCCATTTCTTTCCTTCCACTGGCCCCTTGAAGTCCCCATTCTCCCCAGCCGGGAGAGATGGATCTCCCTTGTCCCTTTTCCAAGTGTGTCTCCCTGTGGCCTTCCTCTGCAAACCTTCTGCAAGTCCCAGTAGGGGAAAGATTTGGAGACCCTTCCAACCACCGACAGCTCGAGTGCTCTTCCCTTTTGTTACCACCGGTGAAAAAACAAAAGGAGAATACTGTCTCCACAGGGGCAAGTGACTGTTAAGAGCAAACAGGCTTACATGGACCATATTTAAAATATTCTTGTAAATTCCTTGTAATAAGTCCACATAAACACACTCATAAATACATATATGTAATATATATGTATATATAAATATATGCAGTCATAAATCACTAAGGATGGGAATATATTCTAAGAAATAGGTATATATATATGTATACACACACACACACACACACACCCCTTGATTGTGTGACCTACTTCATCCCTAAGCTATGTGACATAACCTATGTTTTTTTTATTCCTTGTCTTTTTTCTTCCTTTTTCTGTAGTCCAGGCTGGCCTCAAACTCACAGCGATTTCCCCCTGCTTAGGTCTCACTAGTTCTAGGATTAAAGGCATATGCTACAATTTTTAAATATCATTATATTGTTATTTAAGTTTTCACAATCATAATCTCAGCACTGGGGAGGAGATGAGACAAAAGAATTGTCACAAGTTCCTATCTAGTCTAGAGTTTAAAGTGAGACCATGTCCCAAACAAACAATAAGACAACACCAAATTTTGATTTCCTTCTTTACATAGGAGGACTATACTCTGAAATAATAATAGAAAATACAGAAAAGCAGGCTGTAGTGGCACAGGGAGGCAGAGGCAGGAGTTCGAGGCCAGCCTGGCCCTCAAGAGTGAGTTCCAGGACAGCCAGAGCTATATAGAGAAACCCTGTCTCCAAAACCCAAACCAAAAAACAAAAAGAAAGAATTGTAAATACTTAAGCTGGTAACGTGTGATCACGTGGTCATTGATTATAAAGTGATATACCGTATGTAATTGTGTGCTGTGCCTTTTTAAGGCCCATAGCTCTGTGGGCTGGTTTATACCCACATCACAGCAAACATATTAGTGTTGCATTATGCTGCAGTTGCTATGGCTGCAGTATCAATAGGCAATGGGAAGCTTTTGATTTTGTTATAGTCAGCCTGGCCTACAGAGCTAGTTCCAGGACAGCCAGGACTACGCAGAGAAACCCTATTTCTCGGAAAAACAAAAACAAAACAAAACAAAAAAATGAGAAAGAAAAAAATCCATATTTCTATCTATTTGTACTTTATGTTTTGCCTACATGTATGTCTGTACCACATGCAGGCCGTGCCCAAGGAGTCCAAAAGAGGGTAACAGATTCCCTGGAACTGGAGTTACAGGTGGTTGTTAGCTGCAGTGTGGATGGTGGGAGCCAAACCTGGATCAGCTGGAAGAGAAGCCAGGGTTTTTAACCACTGAGCCATTGCCTAAGCCCTCTGTGGCAGTCATGCTCTGTCCGTTGCTGAGACTGACCGTCATGCATCCACAGTCACAAGCAAAGAGAATGAACTCATGTTTTAATGCTTGTGCTCAGCCCTGTGTCTGTCTCCACTCTTAAAATGGGCCACCCAAGCCCAGCAGAGCAGTGCACACCTAGAATCCCGTTTCTTGGGAGTCGCTGACAGGAGGATCTCAGTGAGTTCGAGGCCAGCCTGGTCTACTTAGTAAGTTTCAGGATGGTCAAGACTACATAGATAGAGTCTGTCTGAAAGCAAAACAGAAAACAGAATGAGCCACCCACAGTGGGCTGAGTGTTTCCACATAATTAAGTTAATTACAGTCCACGGCAGTCAGGCCCACAGGTCAACCAATGTAGACAATCCCTCATATGATATATGACTGTATATATCGCCTACTGTTTCTGGATTTGTGGAAAACCTCCAATGATAAAATAAAAATTGATATCATTTAATTCCACTATAAGAATTAGCATCTCAGTTTTCAGTTGAAAATGACTTAAGGGCTGGAGAGATGGCTTAGCAGTTTAGAGCACTGGCTGCCTGTGAGAGGGCCTGGTTTGGTTGGTTCCCGACACCCTCATGGCACTCAAGACAATCTGCAACTCTGGTTCCAGGGGATCCAGTGCCTTTTGTGGCCTCACAAATGACCAGGCAATATGGTGCACATGCACACACGCACACACGCACACACACGCGCACACACACACACACACACACACACACATATATGCAAAATACTCTTACACATAAAACAAAAATAAATGGAAAGAAAGAAAGAAAAAGAATGACTTATTGCTAGCTATGACACCACTTGCCTATAACCTTCACACTTGGGAGGCTGAAGTGGGAGGGATCTTTCCATGTTGGTGGCTAGCCTGAACTACATAGCAAGTATCAGGCCGGTCAAGGAGAACTTGCCTCAAATAAATCAGGAAAGAAAGAAAGAAAGAAAGAAAGAAAGAAAGAAAGAAAGAAAGAAAGAAAGAAAGAAAGAAAGAAAGAAGAAAGAAAGAAAAAAGAAGAAAGGAAAGAAAGAAAGAAAGAAAGGAAGAAGCTGGGCAGTGGTAGCACATGCCTTTAATCTCAGCACTTGGGAGGCAGAGGCAGGCGGATCTCTGTGAGTTCAAGGCCAGCCTGGTCTACAGAGGGAGATCCAGGACAGGCGCCAAAGCTACAGAGGAACGCTGTCTTGGAGAAAAAAAAAAAAAGAAAGAAGGAAGGAAGGAAGAGATAAGATGTTGGAACTGAAGGTAGTTCAGTGCCAAGACCTTGGGTTCAGTCCCCAAGATAAAAAACAATAGAAGGCCAGGGGTGATGGCTCATACCTTTAATCCCAGCACTCGGGAGGCAGAGGCAGGTGGATCTCCAAGTTCAAGGCCAGCCTGGTCTATAAAGCCAGTTCCAGGACAGCCAGGGCTACATAGAGAAATCTTGTCTTAAAAAAAAAAATTCAAGGAGAAAATGAAACTAAAATAGAATATTACTTTTGCATGACTCTATTTTGGGGTTTTTTAAAGAGAATGTTTCATGTAAGGCTGCCCTCAAACTTACTATGTAGCCAAACGTGGCCTGGAATCTCTGCTTTCTACCTCCACCTTCCAAGTGCTGGACTATATGTGTGTTACCATCATGTCTAACTACAAAAATATTTCTAATAGGATACAGCCAAGAGCCAGGCATGGTTGCTGTCTAGCACTTGAGAAGCAGAGGCAAGGAGGGTTACTACAAGTTCTGAGGACAGTCTGTGCTCTACAGAATGAGTTCCGGGCCAGCCTGGTCTCCATAGCAAGACCCTGTCTCCAAAAAAAAAAAAAAAAAACTTGGTCATCTGCTACTAGAAATAAGAGATGTTTTTCTTGGTTTTGTTTTTCTGCTTTGTAAATCTGTTTATTGTGTATATTTTTTTCTGTTTATTGACTTAGTTTGGGAAGGAGCCCTCATGTGCCACAGTGGACAAGTGGGCATCAGAGGACAGCTCACGGTGTCAGCCCTCCTTCCACCGTGTGGGTTCCAGGGAGCAAACTCAAGACACCAGCCTTGGCAGCAAGTGTCCTTAACTGCTGAGCCATCTTGCCAGCCTCATGAGGGCATTGTGGTAGTGGTGATGGTAACAGGGTTTCTCTGTGTAGCTTTGGAGCCTGTCCAGGAACTTGCTCTGTAGACCAGGCTGGCCTTGAACTCACAGAGATCCGCCTGGCTCTGCCTCCCGAGTGCCAGGATTAAAGGTGTGCGCCACCACCGCCTGGCGTATGGTGGCTGTTTTAAGAAAGTTCCATGTAGCCCAGGCTGACCTCCAACTGCTAGGTAAAGATCTAGAACTCCTGATCTTCCTGCCTCCAGTTCTCTAGTGGGGGGATTACAGGTGTGTGCCGCCATGCCCAGTGTGGTGCTGGGGATCAGCTCCAGGGCTTTGTGAGCACCAGGCATCCTGTTATCCTGACGGCAAGCAGTGCAGGGAGGAAGTTCACAGGAAGGACTAGTTCACAGTCCCAGGTTACACGTAATCCATCACTACAGTGAACGGTACCAGTTCAAGGCCAGGCTGGTCTACAGAGCGAGGTCCAGGACAGGCTCCAAAGTGACACAGAGCTCTATGTCACCTTATGTGTATGGTCAGGAGCAAAGGAAGTGAATTCATGCTTGCTTTCCTGTTTGTGCTCAGCTCAGTCTCTCCACTCTTAAAACAGCGCCACCCACCTGGGGGCCGGGTCTTCCCACATCATTAAGTTAATTACAGTCTCCCATAGACACACCCATGGGCCATAGATGGTCCTTCTTGCCTCTTCCCATCTCCCTGGGTGATTCTAGGTTGTCAAGTTGGCAGTCATAAGACACTATCACACAAGGCAAGCACTCTAGTATGATCTATACCCTCAGCCCCCAGTTACAAAAGCTTAAAAAAAAAAGATTTACTTATTTGTGTGTGTGTAGGTGTCTTGCTTATGTGCATGTCTGTGTGCCGTGTGCTTCCCTGGAGCCCACAATGGCCAGAAGAGGGAGCTGGACCCCATGGAATGGTGTTACAGATGTTGTGAGCTGTCATGTGGGTGCTGGGAACTGAACCTGGGTCCTCGGCAAGAGCAGCCAGTGTTCCTCACTCCTGAGCCATCTCCGCCGCTCCCAGAGCTCGTTTTTGGTTTTTTTTTTTTAATGTATGGCATAAAATCTTTACATTACCTTTTATATATTTACTTTTATCTGTGAACTAAGGAAAGAACTTTTCCTTCCAGTTTGGGCCACAGCTGTCTCAGTCCGGTAGAACAGAGGGTTGAGTCGGGATGCAGTTTGAGAGCCAGCAACCTACTGTTCCTGTGTCACGCAGAGACAGTCCTCTGTCTTCATTTACAGAGCATCTACTATTGTCAAGGAGTAAGGCATGGTGCCTGCCTTGGGGGGCTTGTAGCCTCTGTAGGAGTAATGATTGCAGTACTCAGGGATAGGGACCGGGATTGTGATAGCATACAGTTACATCATCTCACACTCGTGGCTCCATTAGAATGTTTAAAATATATGGGTGTAGAGATCAGCAAGATGGTTCAGGAGGTACTGGTCCTTGACATCAAGCCTGACAACCTGAGTTCAATCCCCAGAACATCCACATGATAGACTCTCAAAGGCTGTATGCATGTATACACACACACACACACACACACACACACACACACAAAATCTATGTGGTGGGAGGGGACAGGGTGGTGATGAATATCTAAGTGGCCCAGGGGTAGAGGGATTCAACCCCAGGATTTATTTTTTTATTTCATCATGGTGCTGGGTATCTGACTCGAGACACCCCACAGGGTAGACCCAGCCTCATCTTTTCATTTAAACAGAAACTTCAGGCCCTTCTTCCCATCTTCTCCAGTTTTACAATCACCTTGGGCCTTAGGACATTTTTTCAGAGGTCTTTGAGCCTTGAACCCAACAACTAATTCTAGGTCTGATTCCTAATGATACAGAGATACATAAGAGAAATATATTATACTAGGGTTCATGTAGCCACTTCCAACATTATCAGGGGGTCCCATTCATACATGTAGTCCATAGTTTTTTGCACTCTATTCAGGATCGCCTACCTAGGGAATGGTGCCACCCACAGTGGGCTGGGTCTTCCCACAAATTAATTACAATCCCCTGTATACACACCCACAGACCAAACAATGTAGACAGTCCCTCACTGACTCTTCCCAGGAGACTCTAGGTTGTGTCAAGTTGACAGTTAAAATTATCAAGGCTATAGCCCCATCCGTACCTGCAACACATAGTCTTTTCATACGTGGTCAGCATCCATGCTGTTGTGCCCGGTGACAACTCCCGCTCACTGGGGCATGGAAGAAGGCCTTGAGGATGAACTCTTACCTTAACTAATTCTGTTTCTTCTCCTACAATCAGCCTCTGAAAGCCAGAACGGGAATGGACTGAGCACCCAACCGGGTCCTGGTGGTGGCCCCCATCCCTCTCACACCCCCTCACATCCTCCCAGCACCCGAATCACTCGAAGCCAGCCCAACCACACACCTTCTGGCCCTCCTGGCCCCTCCAGCAACCCTGTCAGCAACGGCAAAGAAACCCGAAGGAGCAGCAAGAGATAGCAAGAAATGAGTCCTCTCCTTCAACTACAAACCACGACCCAGGTGTCTCTGCCAGAGAACAAGACAGTCTTATACTGGGCTGCTGGCTTTGAGATTAGAGGGTGGAGTAGCTGTATTTTAGCTATTAAATTCCCTGGAGGGGTGAGCAGTGGCCTTATCCACCTCAAGTTCATGCCCCCTTGTCCTGCTGATGCTGCCTGTCCTCTGGGATCCAGGGCCCTCTGCCTGCCCTCCTTCCTCTGGAAAAGACAGTCTGTTTTTTGTGTGTGTGTGTGTGGGATATGAGGGTCTAACTGAAATCCCTCCTTCCTAATAAATGTGCCCACTATGTTCTGGACTCCTTTGTTTCTCATAGGAAAAGCGGTTAGCAGGTGTGCACTTAGGGCACACCTGTGCCCCGTCAAGGAGGCCTAGGGCAAAGCAAGCCTGCCCCTTTAAGGTAGTGTCCCTCCCCTCCCCCGCTCCCTGCAGGTGACCCTTGTCCAGCCTTGCCTGCCACAAGAAGGCTGGGTGCCCCTTCCTCTGGGTGTCCTCTCTGTCTCCAGGCCTGCTGTCAGGTAATGCCAACCCCAACCCCCTGGACCAATCACGCTGATCAGACTTTGATCCCCTGATCTTAAGCCAGGTCAGATGTCAGAGGGGAGCCCTGTTCTGGCTTCTTTTCCTCCGCAGGGCTTCCCCTTTCTTGTTCTTAGATCATAGAGTCGTGAGTGCTGACAGTTAATGCCTGCTGGAGTGGGGAATTGCCCTCTCTTAGGCTTCCCAGGGTGGGGAATTGTTAAGAACAGCTTCTTCCCGGAATGCATCTGGGATTGCTACTTATCTGCCTCTTCGCCTGCCCCCCAGTTTAGGGACACCTTGGTTCAACTTTCCAGGGAATGTGGGGATGGGGTTGAAAACAAACGAAGCTCGGTACCAGATGTAAGGTACGTGGGGAGGGGTATATTCAGAAGGCTCGGGTGGTACTGAACGGGTTATAAAATATTTAAGAGGAAAAAACTGAGAACTCGTGTTCTTAACCATGTGGCTTCCTCAGGGCAGAGGGTGGCCCCTCCCCAGTCAGGGCCCAGTAGAGACTGACTTTTGACCCCCCCATCCCCGGGACCAGTGAACCATTAACTCCTGTATGAACCCTCCCACACTTGCCCCACCCCTGACTCCGCCCCAAAGCAGCTGGGAAGGGGGAACCTATCCATTTCAGCCCTGTATGAAACGTGGCTTCCCTTGCACCTGAAGGCTGAACTCCTGACTCAGGAATCTCGTAAGGTCCACAGTGAGGCCTCCCAGGGACCTGCGGTGACAGCTCTCACATTGCCAGTAGGGGTGAGGCCCTGCATATTGCAGAGGAATAGGGAGGGAGGGGCAAAGTGAGAGGTGGGTCTGGGGGACCCGAGATGTCAGCTGACTCTGGACCAGATGTAGGGAAAACTCTGGGTCAGGAGGCTGCTGCAGAAGGCAGGGGGAGGGACAGAGGGACCTGCAGAGGCTACTCTCCAGATGAAGCCCCATCAAGTGCCTATGACCATTCTCCCCCAGCCCTGAGCTGAAGAGCAGAAACCCTGACCTGACCCTGACACCCTCCTCCTTGTTCTAGGACACAATCCTCAGGATGTTCCAAGGGAAATAGGATTCAGAACCAGAGCCTCGAACCCATACCCCAGTGATGGGGCCCCCAGTGCACCATCTGTTGGCTGGCCTGTGCCTGGGGGTGGTCTTGGGCTGGGCGGGAGGCTCAGTCCCCAGCCTGGGCCCAGCTGAACAGGAACAGAACCACTACCTGGCCCAGCTGTTTGGCTTGTATGGAGAGAACGGGACACTGACTGCAGGGGGTCTGGCTCGGCTTCTCCACAGCCTAGGGCTGGGTCGAGTTCAGGGGCTTCGCCTAGGACACCATGAGCCCCCTACTGGGCGGGCTGCAGCCCCAAGTGGCGACAACTTCACACACAGGTATTAATCTCTCTCCCAAGCCCCGAAGTCGCATCTCCCAGCTCCACTCAGTGCCTACGCTCTAGCTGTCTAGTGCTACGCTAGCTCCCTGAAATGAATCCCCAGAATTACAACTCCTCTACCCTCCAGCTGCTCAGCATCCTTAAAGGTCTCACCTCTACTGCCTTTTAATTCTCCCCTCCAGACCCTTAGGGCCTTAAAGTCCCTGCTCCTGACGCACATTGTCTCCAGGCTGACCTGGTGCCCAGTGTGGAGCCCTCCTGGCTTCTCCCCAGACCCACAGCGACCCATTCCAGGCTCTCCTACGGTGGCAGCTCTGAGACTTTCCTGTGGCTGTCCCTCCTGCATAAAAGCTCCCAGGGCGGGTGCCTGGGAACTTGAGTCTGACTTTTAATCCATCTAACCTAGGCTGCAGGAACCAGAGCTGAGTGTGGATGTCTGGGCAGGAATGCCTCTGGGTCCTTCAGGCTGGGGTGACCTGGAGGAATCCAAGACCCCTGACCTGCCCAGTGAGCCAGGGCCCTCGGGCCTAGACCTCTTCCACAGGCTTCTGCTGCTGGACCATTCGTTGGCTGACCATCTGAATGAAGATGTAAGTCTGATGGTCGCTAGAGAGGGACCAGGAGCCATGGGACCAAGTGGCCTGAAGTATTTGAAGAGTTGGTAATTGAATGGTTACTCAGTATTAGGACATGTTGTTCTAATAGTGAAGGAATCTCCTTTGACTTTAGTGCAAGCTGACCAAATTCAAGGGCCACACTTAGCAAGCACACACTCCGGAGGAGTATCAGGGTAGGATGGTTATGTGGAGAGGTGTCGTGGAGACGACGGCTGTGTCTATCTAGAAAAACAGTTCTTTCCTTGTTCCACATACACAAGAAGGCAGACAAAGCTGCCAGACTCTCATCAGTCGGAATGCCCCATCAAAAGCAGCACTCCGGCAGGGTGGTGGTGGCGCACGCCTTTAGTCCCAGCACTCGGGAGGCAGAGCCAGGCGGATCTCTGTGATTTTGAGGCCAGCCTGGGCTACAGAGTGAGTTCCAGGAAAGGCGCAAAGCTACACAGAGAAACCCTGTCTCGAAAAACAACAAAACAAAAACAAAACAAAACAAAAAAACAATAAAAAAGAAAGAAAATTGAGAAATTTATGTTGAATACTTACATTGGATTGAATACTCACCAGTGATTAACATACATTAAGTTCCCTTAACCCCCGTCTCTAAAGCATGTGCCAGTGTGAGCCAAGGGGGTCCCGAGAGAGAACTGGGACTCTATATTGAAGAACACATGTCAAGATCTGGGCTGTAGTTCACTATGACTCCCTAATACACGGTCCTCTCCTCAACCCCAGTGTCTGAACGGTTCCCAGCTGCTGGTCAATTTCGGCCTGAACCCTGTGGCTCCCCTGACCCCTCGTCAGTTTGCTCTGCTCTGCCCAGCCTTGCTTTACCAGATCGACAGCCGGGTTTGCATCAAAACCCCAGCTCCAGCACCTCCAGGAGACGTACTGTCTGGTCAGTGAGGGAGTGGGTCCCTTGCTAAGGAAGGGGGCCCCCTGGGGTCCCTTTAGTGTATCTCTGCCCACATCGCGCCTCTGGGCCAGCCCTGGCCTGACACTAGCCCCCATTCTTCCTTCCCAGCCCTGTTTCATAGTGCCCTGGCGGTCCTGCTGATCAGCCTCCCTGCTCCCCTCTCCCTGCTCCTGCTGAAGCTCCTGGGACCTCGTCTGTTGCAGCCTGTGCTGGGCTTCCTGGGGGCCCTGGCCGTGGGCACTCTTTGTGGGGACGCCTTGCTACACCTGCTGCCACATGTATGCGAAACTCCATCCTCATACCCTGACCCCCTGGCAGCTAGCCTCCATGGATCCACGAGTTCCTCGCCATAGGACCCGTGGTGGCCCTTTCTTTCAGCTCCCACATCCTAACCCCTCACCCCTGGCTTCAGCCATAACTGCCTTCTATTGGGACGTATGAGTAAAAGCTTGCTACCCCTTCCCTGGGAGAAGGGGATGCTGTTGGGTACAGGGGCTTCCAGGGTCTGCCCTGATCTACTTTCTGACAGGCACGAGGAGGGCGGCACACAGGACCTGGTGAGCAACCAGAGGAGGACCTGGGTCCAGGGCTGTCAGTGCTTGGTGGCCTCTTCCTGCTCTTCGTGCTGGAGAACACGCTGGGACTTGTGCAGCACAGAGGACTCGGGCCAGTGAGTGACTCCCTTGCTTTCCTTCTACCGCCAAACCCAGAGTCCTAGCCAAGCCAGGAGGTGAGGGGCAGCGTGTGCTTCTGGACCTCGGCGGCTTGGCCAATTGCACAGGACTTGTCCACTACGGAGTGGGTATGGGCCTCTTGGCATAGACCCAGGACTTCTGGCCAAATGGCTGCTTTTCTGCAGTTCATATCAACATTAAACAGAGGGAGATGCTGACCTGGCAAAGGGTGTGGGTCAGAAAACATTCTCCAGGTGTTCACTTTCCCAGCCGCTGGCCCGCTCTCCCCTTAGCCCTGGCCCTGCTGCCTCCTCCACCAGGAGGGATGCCCTCCCATTTCAGAGATGCTGCAGGAACAAAAGGGATCCTGGAGAACCAAACCCTGACCCAGAGGATGGCAGTGGGATGGTCCTTCGACCCCTACAGGCAGCTTCAGGTGACTAGAAGAGACAATGAGCACACTGCCAGCCTGTAGCTCCCGCTTGCCGTTACCAGCATTTGTCCTGGTCCTTCTTACCGCAGAGCCAGAAGTTCAGGGCCAGAGGGAGAACAGCCAGTCCCCACCAGCTCCAGTCCCTTCTGGGCACCGAGGCCACAGTCATGCACACCAGGGTGGTAGCAGTATCGCATGGATGGTCCTCCTGGGAGATGGCCTGCACAACCTCACTGATGGGCTCGCATTAGGTTTGAGGCCACGGGAGCCACGGGAGCCGAGGTGGGAGGCAGGGCTCTGAACCAGCAGGGACAAGAGGGTGACTGGGAAGGTGGGAGAGAGCCAGAGGGAGCTGGGAGAGCAACTCCTGACTTTCTCAAGAGCACCCTTTGATTCTGCTGCTGTCAGGTGCGGCCTTCTCCGCCGGCTTCTCCAGCGGCCTCAGCACCACCCTCGCAGTCTTCTGCCATGAGCTGCCCCACGAACTGGGTAGGAACGACTCAAGTGGGTAGCTGGGCTCCAGAAAGGAGACCCACAGAGTAGAACTCGGAGGTTGGTGGACAAGCGTGAGGGGCAGCTCCGACTCATGTCCTGTCCTATGTTCCCCCAACAGGTGACTTCGCAATGCTGCTTCAGGAAGGGCTGTCCTTCCGGAGGCTGCTCCTGCTGAGCCTCGTGTCTGGAGCCCTGGGACTGGGGGGTGCAGCCCTCGGGGTGGGGCTCAGCCTGGGCCCCATCCCCCTCACTCCCTGGGTGTTTGGAGTCACGGCTGGGGTCTTCCTCTATGTGGCGCTTGTGGATATGGTGAGGTGTGGGATAGAACAGACAATTCAAGGACAGTGTGGGCAGGTGGGTGTGGAGGAAAGGGCAGTGCCACCCATCCACCTCCAGGTCTGGAGAGTATTGGCTCATGGCCCCACCAGAAAAAAACATCCAAAGGTGGGGAGGCCTAGGATGGGCAGGCTTGGCGGCACACACCTTTAATCCCCTCACTCAGGAGGCAGCAAGTTCGAGGTCAGCTTGGTCTACACAGTGTTGCAGGCTAGAAGGGCGTAGACAGTGAGCTCTTGTCTTGGAAGGCAACAAACAAGTAGGTCCTGGGTAAGGGCAGAGTCCTGACGGTCTCTTCCCTTCCAGCTACCAGCCCTGCTCCGTCCTCCCGAGGCCCGGCCTGTGCTCCACGTGCTCCTGCAGGGGCTGGGGCTGCTGCTGGGCGGGAGCCTCATGTTTACTATCGCCCTGCTGGAGGAACAGCTACTGCCCATGGTTCCTGATGGCTGATGGGGCCAGTGGCACAGGATCCAGGTTGCCCTTCCTTCCCCCCAACCACAGGAACGGAGGCGGGACACAGGGCCAGTAGGAGCAACAGGATTTTAATAAACAGAACCCACCCCAAAGCCATGACTACGACAGTTGAACTTGCACCAAAACAGCATAGAAAACCAGGGTGTGGTAGGAGGGCTCAAAGCAGGTCGGGGAGGACAGGAGTGGGGGCCTGGAGGGTGTGGGGCGCATCAGTCTTCAGGGATAGCATTGTGCTTTAGCCCAAGTAGGAGGGGAAGGGCAGGGCAAATGCACCAAGGTCTCCATTCATCTCTGCTGCCCTCAGCACCCTGGGGCTGCAGGTATCTGGGCTTTATTGCTGCCCACCAGCGTTGCACACCCCGACCCCGACACTAGCACCACAGGTGGATCCAGGACAGGGAGAAGGGCAGGGATGGGAAATTGCTTAGAGAAAGATTCAACTAGAATCCAGTGAATTGTGCTCAGTTCTCTTTACTTCCTACAACCGAGTACATGGGTCACAGGGTGGAGGGTGCAGCAGGACATGGAACATGCCCCTCCGTGCTCCCCAACACACCTGCACACAGGATGGTGGTGTCTGCAGCATCACAGGTCATGCAGGGCATGGGGAAAGGGAGGTTCACACACACATAGATGCCCACAGTGGGTACCAGACAGAGAACACCCCTGAATATACACAGCTGTACATGGGGAACCCCAGGTCCCCACCCAACCCTCTCCCCTGTCCTGCTGTTCCCCAGCAGGGGAACTGTATTGCTTTGAGAGAGCCACCCTGGGGCTGCTCTGCCAGGCACCCTCCCCTCCCACCCACCCCATTTTGGCACATCTGCAAGACACACAGCAGCGAGAGCAGGCACCCTCCCTCCCGGGCTTCTGTGGCTTGGAGTTGGGGAAGGGGGTAGGAGATACTATCCTCTGTCTTTCTCCTAGCCCTTCCCAAATCCCTGCCAGACCCACTCTAGCCAAACCCACCCACCCCTGAAACACACACACGCACACGCGCACGCACACGCACACACAAAGCTGAGCTATCCAGGAATACGAGTGAACAGATTGTCCAGGATGGGAGCAGAGGCGGCAGGAAGGACTGGAAGCAGAGGCCCCACCCTGGCACGGGTCGACTGGCACACAGCTACTTTAGTGCAACTGGAGGGTACCCAGAGTGAGGGGGACGGGAGGGCCCAGGGGAGGGCCTAACAGGAGTGAGCGAGGGCCAAGGGCGGATCCACTCGCCACCGCCATCCTCTGCCCTCCCAAATGCAGTGACAGTGTCCCCTCACACCTAAGTGGGCAACAGCAGCCTCGGAGTCAGTACCTTCAAGTAATTCAAAGAGCAGACCCTCCCCACCCCAACTCCCTCCCATCTCTGGGAATTTGGTCGCTTCTCTACAGGGGTTGGGTTGGGAGGAGGAGTCCCCAAGTCAGACCCTTCTTTCTCTACCTCCCTCTTCCCCGACCACTGGGCTTGGTCCTTGAAGACTCCTCACTCTGTCCTGCCCAAGCTGGGTGAAGGCCCAGGGGTTGGAGCCACACAAGGGGGGAGGCTACTTTGCTCCCTGCCCCCCCCCAGAAGGTAGGGTTCAGACTTGGCAGGAGGGATGGCCATACTGGCTTGCCCCAGGAGCAGGGCTTCCGGGCTAGGGTCTGTAAGGCTATTTTCCTTTGCGGTGGGGGGGGGGGGGCAGGGAATGAGCACTGGGGGTGGGAGAGGGTGAAAAACGGCTGGGTGGGAAGGAGGAAGGGGCCTCCCCGCTGGAGCATAGTAACTGGAGTCATTTCAACAGAGAAACGCTCATGTGCATAAGACACACAGTGTGCGTACTCCCAGCCTGCCAGCCTGGGCCCACCCCACCTCTCGGGACCCCTTCCAAGACCATAGAGAGGGTTTTGGGGGTACAGTTGTAGAACCATTCACTCAGGCCCCACCATCCCCACCCCCAGCCTCTTCTCCCCTCTGATCCAGGGAGGAGGAAGGTGCTTGGGTGGGCAGACAGCGGTGGAAACAGTATTGAGTTTTCCTTTGGTTACATATTGAAGGCAAAGGTGAGCTGGACTTACAGTCAAAACGGATAGGGTGAGGAAGGAAGAGGGGCCATGGCTGGGGTTAGAGAGGGAGGCGGCCCTCCTCAGCCCCTCCACCCCAAGGAACATGTCTACATGGGGTGGCAGTCCCTCTGTCTCCTATCTCCCACCCCCCACAGCACCAAACAAAAGGAGAAGCTCCCTCCCCCAGGGGCTACTCCCCACCCCAACCTGGGCTGTACATTCAGTGGTTTTCAGCAGTCCTATGGCTCAGGGGCCACGGGTAGGGGAGGTGGCCCACCAGTCTCAGAGTCTCAGCTGGACAGTGGCAGTGACCTGGGTCTGTCGGTCCATCCTGGGACCCACAGTTGTGCCATTTGTTTTTCTGAAGGATGGTACACAACCCTACAAAAGCCACGCCCAATCAGAAACATCCCCCTAAAATCAGAAACTAAAAACTGGCTCTTCTCATGTCGCCTGACTCTCGTCTGTCCCCTGTCTCCTATGTAGCCCTCGCTGTCTCCTTTGCTGGGACCCAGGGCTGTTCCCAGGGTCCTCACTTAAAATAGGCCTTTTCACAAAAGTGCTTATGACTTGAAGCAAGTGCTTTAGAGCTGCGGTGGGGAGAGGGGAGGGGAGAGGAACAGGGGAGGGAAGGAGATGTTCCTCCCCCACTCGACCCCCTTGAGATTGGGGGGCATTCTGCCTGTTTTACTTCTCCACACCCGCTTAAGAGGTTTAAAAAAATCTTAACATTAAAATAAATATGCAGTGGCCATGAGAATGGTCAAAATGCTTCAAAACACTAGGGCTGGGGAGCCCAGGGTGGGGTGCGGGATTTCCTTTGGCATAAGGAGAGGAGGCTGCCCGCCCTCCAGGCCTCCTCACAGCCACATGAGGAGGGACAGAGGCCCCCTGTCACATCCCCAGCACTGCTGACATGTGCCCAGGAGAGCAGGGGACAGACAGCCACCAGAAATCTCATCTAGCAAAGCAAACGATGGGGCGCCTGACAAACGCTCAGTCAGATTCCTTCTGATATGGTCAAGCATTAATAAAGGAGAACACGACTGATACCCCAAGTCATCCCCGGGGAACCACTTCCCTGCTCCCCATGCCCCCACCACCTAATTCCCAGCACCAAGATGAGAGGGTGAGATGGGGAGATTCTAGGAGAGAGAATTGAAGTTAGGGACAAGCGATGCAGAACCAGCGGGGTGGGGGCGGGGGCGGGGGCGGGGGCGGGGGCGGCAGCCCTTAAGAGAGGTCACATTGATTGTCGTATAGGGAAGGGGAGGGCATGGAGGGTGTGGGCAAGAGGGGCATTGCAAGGCCCTTTGGCTTTGAAAACAAAACTAAAAACTAAAAGCTGCACAATCCTTCTCACCAATAATGGTCACGTGGAAGCCTTGAAATGGTTTAGGATCTGAGGGCAGGGCAGCAAGACACAGATAAACAGGGACCACAGAAAGGAAAGTCAAACACCCCAGGCTTCTGGGAACCAGCGTGAGGTATGGTGCAGGGTGTCTGTGGAGAGGAAGGGCTCCCTGGGACAGCCTCTCTCCGCTCAGCTCACCCTCGGCAAGGGTGGCAAGACATTCCAGGGACACAACTGAAAACTGGTAAGAGTGAGTAGAGCAAGCTTGGGGGGGTGGGGGGGACCCCGGGAGACCCCTGTACTGTGTAAACGAAGCCCGGCCAGTTCTCAGTTCTCAGGGGCAATACTGATGGCAGCCAAACTGGGCAAGGATGCGCTGTGGGCGGGGGCAGGACCTCTGTTCAAGTTCTGTGTCTTGGCCCCTGGCTGAGGTATTGCGTGTGAGGAAGGGACACTGGGTTACGGGATTGGGTCCAACTGTGCAGAGGCTCACCAAGGAGATGGATGGACAGGGCATCTGAAGGGACCAGGCCAGATGCAATGCTACATTTAAAGAGAACACTGCCCCTCTCATTCCAGCCCAGTTTGGCTTCTCAGGTACATTCCAGGAATCTTATCAGTGCAGCGCCTACTCAACCCTATCTCTCCCCATGCTGGGAAGGCAGGGACTGAGCCTCAGTGTCCATCGGCTGCTCCCTTGACCAGTGCTCCCCGCCTCGCTGGGGGAAGGCCTGGTTCCCTAACAAGCGGTCCCTGTACTGCTCCTGCCCTTCCCACCATCTTTGGCTTCATATCAGGAGTGACTAGGGCAGTGGGTACTCTCAGACATGACAGAAGGTGGAGACAGACAGGGGACATGAAGAAACTCTGGGGTTGGGGGACATAGGAGGAAGAACATGGTCCCTACCTCCACTCACATGCAAACACATGCCTGAAACACAGAGGACATACTAGGGCTGTAGTTTTGAAATGGGCAGGATATTAATTTGTTTCTTCCCCTAAAGAATAAAATGCTTACTTAAAAATTCATGACAAGCCTCAGAGTTCAGGGAGAAGAGGGCCGAGGAGGGAACGGCCACAGGGCTCCCCTCCCGACAAGTTAAAAGAAAGAAGCAAGGTTAAAGTGCGTGGTTGGGGGCCAGGCTGGAGGCTGTGGGGGCAGGAGCAGGCTGTGGGGGCAGGAGCAGGCTGTGGGGGCAGGAGCAGGCTGTGGGGGCAGGAGCAGGCTGTGGGGGCAGGAGCAGCCCTTGGTTTGCACATGAGGAGCCAGGGGAGCGGGGTAAGGGCCAGGTTCAGTAGTTGCTGCTTCAAGTGTCTGCATTTGAATTTCAGGGATGATAGGATATGGGGGGAAGCTCTAGGCCCCAGTGCTGAATACCCTCCCCCCTCGTCCTCTAGCTGCCCCTGAAGAGGGAGGGGGACACCCCCAGAGTGCTCACACAGTACCAGAAATTAAGGCTTCTCACTGCTGCAGGGATGGAGGGCCAAGCGGGGAGGCAGTGATGGGTATGGAAGGGGGGGTCTGCCTGGCAGCAGGGCGAGGGGAGGCGGGACAGAGAGGAGAGTCAGAGGAAGAGTTGGGGAGCTGGCAGCAAACGGGGGAACTGAGAGATGGAGTCAAGGAGGGAGCCAGGCATTTAGAAATCATTTTGGGACACTTGGCAGAAGGGGTTGCCCTGGGGGTACCAAGAGCCTGGGGTGCTCCCTGTGGGTCCCAGGCCTCTGCCAGGCCAGGATGGTGTGGCAAAGGGGTGAGCAGCAGCAGCAGCAGCAGCTCCCCAGTGCCCCCTGCCCAGACCCAGTCGTGTTCTCCTTTAAAGTGCCCTAAATGTTTAGGTTTTTCTTCTAAATAAATAGAGTAAGGTATCAAGCCACCGGCAGGGAGAGGGACACTGGAGGGGCTACTCAGAGTAGCAGCCATCTAACCCAATGGCGCCATGCCGCTCCTGGCTGTAGGGACAGGAGGTCCCGTGAGGCAGGGCGCCACAGCCACCCACCGTCTTGGCGGCTGCGATGCCGCAGTTCTTGAGCAGGCTGAAGCTGAAAGGGCTGACGGCGTCCTTGGGCGGGAAAGGCTTCATGGTGGAAAGGATCAAGGCCAGGCAGTCTGCCACGTCTTTGTTGGGAGCGCAGGCCAGTGCTGGGGTGTGACCTGTGGGCCAAAGGGGAGAACGGGGGCTCAGGGTCCCGTATCCTAGGCCCTACTCCTCCCAGGTCCTGAGCTCTCTGGGCTGTGAGGGGTACCAAAGGGGGCAAGCACCCACTGTAGTCAGAAATCCAGGTGGCATGGGCCCAGGGGAGCACATGGCAAATCCTGAGAGGTCTTCCTGACCCTGCCGGATCCACCTAGTTCCATCAGACTCCCCTGGGAGACTTAGAATACTGGTATTGGGTCTCTGCTCTCAAAAGGTCCCCTGGGAAGAAAATCTCATTTATAGCAAGGTTAAGAAGTCACCTCCTGAAGAATGTCCCTGACCCCAAACCCAGGAGAGGCGGGGGGCTCTGGACCCCACCCACCTTCTTCATCCACAGCCAGCACTGTGGCCCCACGACTCAGCAGGGCCTGCACCACAGAAGCTAGACCATTCCGGGCAGCAATGTGGAGTGGCCTTAGAAGAGAGAAAACAGAAGGACACTAAGTAGGACGCCAGGCTGCCTTGCCACCTCAAGGTGGGTGCCAAGGATACTGAACAAATACTGTGAGCTCCGGAGAGCCCCTGGAATACAGGTGGCTTTCTCCACCCACCTGCCTCCCCCAGCCTGGAGCTCCTTCCCCAGGTACTCACATCTGCAGCGCACTGTTGGTAGCATTGATAAGGCCAAGGTCTTGGGTTTCTGCCAGGATCATGAGGGCACATTTCTCATGGCCCTGAGGAAGAGGAAGAGAAAGTAGACACTTGTGGAGTAGAACACTAACAGGCAATAGGGTAGGAGCTGTAGTCTATCCTGCAACCAAGAGCCACCCCTTACCCAGCCGACTCTAGGCGGTACCTTGCTACAAGCCAAGTGCAGGGCAGTGTTCTTGTTCTCGTCCAGCACAGTCAGGTCTGCCTTCCCTCGATACAGCAGAAATTCTACAAAGGAAACAGGACAGACTGATGTCTTCCTCCAGGGCAGCAGCCATCCCACTCATCCTCCTGTCTACATGGACTCTGTATCCCAGTCACAGAAGGTGGGACACTCAAAGACATCCTCCTGCATTTTGAATCCCAGGCCCCCAAGACGCCCTGCGGGATGGGCTGGCCCACCCCGTTAACAGCCAGGGGCTCCCTGCCATGGCAGCCACTACACACCCACAGCAGCCGTCTGCCCATTCTCGGCTGCCGTCATGAGTGCGGTGCGGCCAGTGTGGTCAGTGGCGTTCACTTCAGCTTGATGCTGCAACAGCATCCGGAGCCCAGAGACATTGTCCGCGAAGGCAGCGGCGTGAAGGGGGGTCCTGGGGAGGGCAGCAGAGGAGAGTGAAACAGGACACTCTTCTACGGGGCAGAGACCAAAGCCGAGGACTTTTGTCCCTCACCGTCCTTTGGCGTCTCGGCTGTTCACAATCTTGGCACCCAGAGCTCCCAGCAGCATCTCTGTGGTGCTGTCCTGGTTATTAATTCTGGAGTGGGGGAGGAGCGGTCGTCAGCAGCAGCAAACTGGAGGGACGGCCGCCCTCAGCCAGGGTCCCCCCCTTCCCCCCCTCCCTCCCCCCCCCCCCCCCCGCCCGGAGGCCGGTGCAGAAGGTACTCACACTGCACAGTGCAAAGGAGTGAAGGGGTTTCCCTCCAAGTAAGAGAATGGGCTGTGTTCAAGTAACAACTCCAGACAATCTTCATGTCCTGGCAGGAGGGAGAAAGCATGGTGAGGGTGAAAAACTGCAAAGTCCTCCATCTGTCCTGGCCCGTCTCTGCTCTCCAATCTCCTTCTGGACCCCTTCCTCCGATGACACACAACCCTGCGCCTGCCAAAAGCCCCCAGTACCAGTGTAGCAGGCCCAGTGCATGGGCGAGTATCCGCTGTAATCCACACCGGCATCCAGGGGGTCTGTGGAAAGAGCGGCCTGCAGCAGGGTCCGCAGCACTGCAGTGTGGCCACAGGCCGAGGCCAGATGGATAGGCGTGCGGCCCTTAAAGTCTCGGCACAGCACAAATGCATCGTGGTCCAGCAGGGCAGCCAGGCAGTCCTCACAGCCAGTCACTGCCTGCAGGGCACACAGAGGAGAAAGGGGTGAGACGCCACTCTTTTTCCAGTGGCTGGTTGCTGGGGGCCGGCCCAGGAGCACGGACTGCTTCCAGGAATCCATCCTTAGCTCTACAGTAATTCTAGTGTTGGGATCAGCAGCTACTTTCCTGACAGGCAGAATGGCCAGAGTCCATCCTGAAGCTCTCAGAAGAAAAGACCAACTAGAGAGGGAGAGGCTGAGGGATCAAAGAACCCTTGGTTCTGAAAGCCAGGCACACCTGTAGTCTCGGCTACTCAGGAAGCTGAGGCTGGAGGATCACTTGAACCCAAGAGTGGAGGACCAGCCTGGGTGATACAGCGAGAACCCTCAAAATAAAAAGATCTGCTAAGCATGGTGGTGCACACCTTTAATCCCAGCACTTGGAAACCAGAGGCAGGCGGCTCTCTCTGAGTTCAAGGCCAGCTTGGCCTACACAGTGAGCTCAGAGCCTGCCAGGACTCTATAGTGAGGTCCTGTCTATTAAAGAAGAAACGAACGAACCCTGATAGGATGGCAACAGGTACGGTGGTGAGCAGAGCTTGGGTGCCACGAGCAAAGGGCTGAGTGTGATGAGAAATCAAGGTCCCCAGGAAGGGACGGGAAGGACTCATCTCAGCACAAACACAGGCCCAGTAAGGCTCAGAAGCAGGATCCTATCCCACTTACTGACACTCGGATGCCCTGCTGCTGGTGGGTCCTTTGCTCCCGCCCCAAGGCCTGCCCGTGAGCAACCTTACGCCCAGCAGCTCACTCACCCCACGGTGGAGGGCGGTGCGGCCTCGAAGGTCAGCAGCATCGGCCGTGGATCCTTTCTCTAGCAGCAGATGTACACAGTCCACATGACCATTCATAATGGCCAGCATCAGTGGGGTTCTGCAGAGCAGGCAGGAGAAAGATGAGGACCGTCACTTCTGTTTGGAGAGGACCCAGAGGCGGAGAAAGGGTGGGGGTCTGGCCTACACTCACTGTCCATAGGCGTCCATGACGTCTGTGATGTCAGCTCGCTCCCCACTGTCAATCAGCAAGTGCAGGGAATCAGTGTGGCCAGAGGCGGCTGAAAGACAAGGGAGCCCCCGTCAGGACATGTCAGGAGGGAAGAAGAGGGCGAATCTGGGTTCAAGGACTGGAGTTCTGTGAAGGCCCAGGGCAGGGAGAAAGCTTCAGGCAGGAAGCTGCGAATCAAGACTTGAAGTTTCCTCCTCCTTGGCCCTAGCCCACTCCCAGCCCGACTGTTCAAGGGGATCTGGCAGTAGCTTGAAGGGGGCCACTAACCAGCAGCATGTAGGGGTGTCCACTTGCGTTTACGCTCCTTGATGAGGGCAGAGGCACCATGGGCTGTAAGCACCTCCACACACTCCGTAGAGCCTCGCTCAGTGGCCAGGAAGAGCGCCGTCCGGCCCTTGTGGTCCCTGACGTCCAGATTCACCAGCGTCTCAGCCAGTGTCTTCAGGGCTTCACAGTGACCATTGTAGGCCTGCGGGCAACCAACAGACACAGCTAAGGACACTCCTCTGCCTACTCGGCTGCTGGGACTCAAGAGGAAGCCCCAAGTCCACAGGCTCGGTGGGCTCTTTCTAGACAACCCGCCTGCCAGTGAGAATGCAGACTCAGGGCTGGCAGGACGGCTCAGTGGACATCCTGCACAAGCCTGAGGTCCTGAGCTCCATCCCTGAAGCCCAAATACAGGTGGAAGGAGAGCCAGCTCCACGGAGTGGTCCTAGATCTTCACGCACATCACGGTACACACATGTCCATACACACACACCATCAGCACACATACATACAATCATACTAAATAAAACTTATATTCTTTTACAAGGAAGCAGATATAAGGACAGGGTCCCAGTGCTGGCATGCTGTGAATGGTCAGGCCAAAACAAGACAAAAGGAAAAGACGTGGGACTCACAGCTAAGTGCAAAGGGCTGACTGGAACAGTGCTCTCCACATCCTCCAGGCAGTTAAAGGACATTTCTAAGAGCTGCAATCAACAGGAAAGCACATGCTGAGGTTCTAGGACTTCCAAGACGTGGCCCCTGCCACACTCACAGAAATCCCCTCATCTCCCAATTCAACTGTCACAAAGCTGAAGCCAGACTACAGCCCTGTTCCCGCCCCCTGCCCCAGGCCAGGTGCCCATACATACCAGTTCGAGGTTCTGTCTGTTACCATAGGCGGCTGCATAGTGCACGGCTGTGTAGCCCTGCCTGTCCCGCAGGGAGGGGTCTGCACCATTATCCAATAAGAACTCCAGACAGCTGGGGAGCCGGGGATAGACTGTCAGGCAGGGATAGGCCCAGCCCAGCAAAGGTGCCGCCCTGGGAGGGGCAGGGGACAGGGGCAGGGGATGCACCAAGGGAGCCCTGCGGGACACGTTCTGTTCTATGTAGACTCTAAATCCTGCCCAACCATTCTTCAACCCTAGTTCTGGCTACACCTGGGCCTCCAGCTCCAACACCGTCTTTATCCTCTGGATCCTCTTCCAGAAAACATGGGCATATGCTTGACTCACAGCCTTCCGGCCTTCCGGTAGGTGAGTATCTTATTCCCGCCTCCAAGCACACCGAGCCTTGACTAGTGTCCTGCTCCTCCCCAGATGGCTGAAGAAGTCCGTTCATTGCAAACTCAGACCGCGCTGCTCTGCTCTCTCTCAGGCCCTCCCTCCTCAGCCTCCCCGTTTGTTCTCCCTACCCCCCTGTGCCCTTCACAGTTGTAATAGTAATGACATCTAGCATTTACTATGTATCAAATACTGCGTGATAAGCAGCTCCCGTATATCCATTTAACATAATTATTCTCAGAGCTAGATATATTTCTATCCCTACTACGTGAGTTGAGAAAATTTAAGCGGGGGATAAGGTACCTTTCAAAAGTCACATAGCTGAATCTCTTCAATGTACATTTTTGGGTTTTTTGTTTTATTTTGTTTCCTGAGGTCTCTCTCTGTGTAGCTCTGGTACTCACTATGTAGACCAGGCTGTTCTCAAACTCAAGAGATCTATCTGCCTCTGCCTCCCAAATACTAGAATCAAAGGTGTGTGCCACAATGACCAGCTCTTTTTAAAATAAATTTCTGAAGTCTAAGACTTACAGAAAAGTCATGAGGATGAGAATTTCCACATATCTCATACTCTGTCTCCCATTTCCAACCTTTTACTTTAGTAAGTATGATGGTTCTTTTACCTATTTTCTCAACAGATGATTTCAGGGTTGTTTTTTAAATTGTGTGTGTGTGTCACGGAAGTCAAGGACAACTTTCAGCAGTCTGTCTCTTTTCCCACCACATGGGTCCCAGGGATCAAACTCAAGCCATCAAGCTCAGAAGCAAGCGTCCCGTGTGGCCTTCCTGGAGGAAGTGTGTCACTGGGGGTGGACTTTGAGGTTTCAAATGCTTAAGCCAGGCCCAGTGTCTCTCTCCCTGCCTCTCCCTACCCACTGAGCTACCTGGAAAGCCTGTTGATGGGTTTTTAAAAGGAAAACATTCACCTTGTTGTCGAGATGGGACCTTGCTATGTAGTCCAGGCAGGCACAGAACTCTCTACATCCTCCCGTCCCAGCTCTTGGGTGCTGCTCCTGGCAGGCGTTTTTAACTTTTATTTTTAGGTGGGATTTTTTTGCTTTTTGTGATAGAATCTCACAAAGCATGAGGTATACTGGAGCTCACAACAATCCTCCTGCTTCAGATTCCCAAGTGCTAGAGACTACAGGCATGAGTCAACATCACTAGCTGCCTTTTTTTTTTTTTTTTTTTTGAAAAGGGTTTCATGTAGCTCAGGCTGGCCTAAAACTCTATGGAGCAAGGTTATCCTTGACCCTCCTCACTTCCCAAGGGCTTGGAATTATAGACCTGTGCCACCAGAAACCATACCCAGCTGTTGTTTCAGAATTTTTTGTTTTTGAGACAGGGACTCACTATGTAGTCCGTGCTGTCCTGGTACTCAGACATAATCCTTCTGCTTCTGCCTTCTAAGTGGTGGAATTAAATCACCAGACCTGGCTGTTTCAGGTTTTGTTTTGTTTTGTTTTTAATATTTATTCATTTATTGTGTATACAGTGTTCTGCCTGCAGGCCAGAAGAGGGCGCCAGATCTCATTGTAGATGGTTGTGAGCCACCATATGGTTGCTGGGAATTGAACTCAGGACCTTTGGAAGAGCAGCCAGTGCTCTTAACCACTGAGCCATCTCTCTAGCCCTGTTTCAGATTTTTAAATGTTTATTGAAATACAATTCCTCCCATTCATTTATGTCAGTGGTTTTCAATTAAGGACAATTTTGCCCTCCAGGCAAAAATTCCTGAAGACATTTTTGGTTGTTGGGTTGTTTTGATGTTAGGCAACGTTTTAACATTGTACTCTAGCGGTGAAATCTGCCCTCCACCAAAGAAAGCCCTGGAGTAAATTCATGTTTTGTTTTGTTTTTGAGAGAGAAGGTCTGACTGTATAGTCCTGGCTGAGCTGTAACTCACCACACAGACCTGACTGGCCTCAAACTGCCTCCTGAGTGCTACAAGAAGCGGTACACCATCACATCCAACTTAATTCATCTTTTATCCTTTAGTACTAGCTAGGAGGTAGTTCAGTGGCATACGCCTGCCTGGAATAAACAAAGCTCATCCCAGGGTCAATCTCTATCACCTCAGTACCGAGAACACCACCTGGACCGTGAAGGGGGAACGTTCAGTTAAGCAGTCTCCTGTAGGTAGTTTTCCTGGCTTTTTAAGAAGCCCCTGCTCCTTGAGGAGAGGAGCTAGATCTCGTATTTGACTTTCTCTACACGCCCATGCTGCTGGCTGACCAGGCAGTGGTGGCCACAGCAGTGGAGATTCCAAGTGGGTGGGAGGATAAAAGGGCCAGGGTGGCACCGTGGGGCAGGCACATCCCGTATCTCTCACAATACTCACAAGAAGGCCTCCTTCCTACGGGACTCCTTCAGTAGCTCATCCTCTTCAGCATCATGGCTGGAAGCAGTGTGGGGTTCCGCTCTGGCGTAACAGAGGGAAAAAGGTTAGGAGAGATCGGGGATGCGAAAGGGGCTGAGAAGAACCCAGGAAGGAGCCTTACCTCCGGTAGGTGTCAGAGGCAGCAGCGTAGTGCAGAGGAGAACAGCCTTTGCAGTCAGCCTCATTGACGCCCGCCCCGGCGGTCACCAGGGTCACTGCGCACTGGTAGCTACCGTTGGCAGCTGCATAGTGCAGTGGGGTCCTGGAGAGCATGTTACAACAGAGATTGAAAGACTCGGGGTGGATATAAACACCACCAGATGTGCAGGAAAAGGGTACATGGTAACACTCTCCTCGCTCAAGCTCGCCTCCTCTGTCCTCCACTTTCTCTCTAAGCAGACCCTAGCTCTGTGCACCCCGCACGTCACTTGCCTTCCAAATTTGTCTCTCCTCCTCAGGTCAGCTCCACTGCTCAGCAGCAAATTAAGACATTCAACATTCCTAAAAGGAAGACCAGGCCTAAGAGTGAGAGGCTTGAAGCACGGCCACCAACCCAGGGAGAGGCCGAGGGAGGACCCCAAGGCTCTCTATCGTGACTACTCTCACTGTTAAGGGAAAGAGCCAGGCAGACAGTGAGGACCCACACCCTGCCCAGCTCCCAAGGCCTGGAGAAAGAGGACGCACCCTCCAGAAGCAGCAGCATGGAGACAGGTGCGGCCAAGGCTGTCGGGTGTGTTGATGTCAAACCCAGCGGAAAGCACATGCTCATTGCTGAGTGAAGACACGATGCTGTACAGCTGGCCTGCAGGAGCACACCAGCACAGATCGCATCCAGGAGCCCTGCGCACCCTCCTTCCCATCACCCGGCCGGTCAGCAGCACATACCTGAGGAAAGAAGCTTCCGGCAGCAGTCTGAGAATCCAAAGAGAACAGCTAAGTGCAGGGGGAACATGTCGTGGATACCGCGCCTGCGAAGAGGTTGAGGGACTCAGCGCTGGAGCCAAGCAAGAACCACTCAGAGTTCCCTTCTGTGGCCCACCATCACCGCCCTAGGAGTCAGGGTAAGAGAGTTCCCAAACTGCCCTGTGACAAGCATCTTCAGACGTCTGCGTTTGATGTGGACAGTACTACACAGACCTGAGGTGGCCCAGAAGTGGTTCCAGGGCCCTGACTCACCGGGCGGTATCCGCGCCATTGGTCATGAGAGTGCTGATGAGCAGCTCGTGTCCGTAGCGAGCCGCTACATGTAGTGGTGTGTTCCCAAACTTGTCAGCACAATCAATCTCGCTACCTGAGACAAGGAGACACACACAACCCAGGCACGCCTCAGGCTTTGGTCCACTCATCCCACTCAGGGATCACTCGAGTGCTATTTATTATAGGTTGGACTGAACTAAGCATTCTTCGTGCATTGCTTTTTTTTTTTTTTTAAGCCTTAGACTGGAAAAAAGTACAGTCCCAAATATCTGAGTGGAAGATGGGTGGGAAGAAGGAGAGGGATTCTAAGAGTGAGTCCCCTGGAGGAAGAGAACACAAAGTCTGAGTCCATACCATTCTGAATGAGGATCTGGGAACGTGTGAAACGGCCATGAATGGCCGCCATGTGCAGAGGGCTTTTTCCTTCTTTACTCTGTGGAAACATAGTGGTCTTTATTAAATGTAAAGCAGAGAGACTGCCCTGTTCTCTCTTTCAAGAACACATCAACCAGGATGGAGATGTTACATGGTTACCCAACCACACTCTCAAGTCCCTGATAAGACCTAATCACCCCAGAAGACCAGTGGGTAATTCTCCCAGATTCCCCTGAGAGAACTACCTGGATGTGGCTGGAGCCCCAGAGCTATTTGCTACTCCTGTGACCTCGTCCTCTAGGTACCTGGTAGTTGACATCAGCCCCGTTATTGACCAACAGCTCCAGGCAGAGCGCGCCATTGGTGGAGACAGCCGCCACGTGCAGTGGTGTGAAGCCCTTGTCATTTGGCTGGTTGACGTTGGCTCCTGCGTTCACCAATTCAATGGCCACAGCGTCCTGGCCCAGGTAGCAAGCGATGTGCAAAGCTGTGTTTCCAAAGGCGTTGGGCTCATCAATCTGGATTTCCAGGGGTGAGGGATGGATTATCAGTTTATACAGAGTTGGAGGCAACCGATTAGCCTGAGTCCTAGAAATCCTACTGTGTCAGCCCCTTCTGGTTTCTCATCCAAAGAATAACGCCACTGTTATATAAGCCTTATTCAGACCCTTTCCTACACCCTTCCAGCCTTCAAAAACCACACCAACAGCCCCAGCATTCCCCATCTCTGTGACAGATCCTGACCTCCGACTCCCTGTCCTGAGCCCCGAGACACAGCATTTAGTGCTCTGACCTCAGCCCCCATCCGGAGCAAGTACTTCACCACTTCAATCTGGCCGCTGGCCGCAGCCGTGTGCAGCAGCCCATAGCCCTTCCGGTCTTTGCAGCCGAGGTCTGCCCCACGTGCCACCAGCAGTTTCAGGACCTCCAAATGCCCTAAGAAAAAAAGGAGGGCAAAAAAAAGCAGGCCTAGGGTGAACCCAAAGGCCCCAGGCTCCTCCTCTTCCCTCCAAATAGCGCCACTCCCTATCCCTGCCCTGGGATCCTGTCAAATCCCTTCTTTTCCTACAGCGTCTCTCACCTAGAAATGCTGCCCAGTGCAGTGGCTGCCGCTCCTTTTTATCACAGACGTTCAGGCTGGCTCCCTTGTTGAGGAGCAGGTTCACCGTCTACAGGAGGATACAGAAGACAAAGAGTCGGGTTCATGTCCTCAACCTACCCAAGGGCAGAGGCTGCTGACCTCCTCAAGAGGAGGAGGCAGCCTGGTATCTTTTCCATTCACATTTGCAGTGCTGGGGGCAGCGGCTAGTGCCTCTGTTCTTGAGCAGAACACTCTGGAGGAACAGCAGGAACAATGGGATCAGACACCAAAAGACACCAGTGGATAAAGGAAATGAAGGATCTCTTCAGGTGCTCTGCTGGCTCTCAGACTCTTAGAGTCTCTGGGAACGTGTCCAACCACATGGACTTCCTCTTCATAAAAAAAGATACAGCTATAAAAACATTTCTGAGCTGGGCGGTGGTGGGCGCACACTTTTAGTCCCAGCACTCGAGAGGCAGAGGCAGGCGGATCTTTGTGAGTTCGAGGCCAGCCTGGTCTCCAAAGGGAGTTCCAGAAAAGGTGCAAAACTACACAGAGAAACCCTGTCTCGAAAAACCAAAAGAAAAAAAATTCTGCCAGGCAGTGGTGGTGGTGGTGGTGCACACCTTTAATCCCAGCACTCGGAAGGCAGAGGGGCAGGAGGAACTCTGAGTTGGAGGCCAGCCTGGTCTACAGAGTGAGTTCCAGAATAGCCAGGGCTACACAGAGAAACCCTGTCTCGAAAACCCAAACCAAACTAAACCAAAAAAAAAAAAAAAAAAAAAAAAAAAGAATATAGAATCTCAAAAGGTCCTCCTGAAGTCCAAGTCAAATTTTAGGGTAAGTTTTGTGGCACATAGCTACAATAACTAGTACTTGGGCAGGAAGACTATTATAAGTTCAAGGCTGTCTCAAAAAAAAAAAAAAAAAAAAAAAGGTAAAAAGTGGGTGTAGATACTGTTGAGCACTTCGACACTTGCCTCCCATCGACAACACTAGAAAGCAAAAGGATTTCAATCTATGCATTGACAGTGCAGCTCAGTGACACAGCCCTTACTAGATGTGTGTAACAGTGAGTGGTTCAATAAAAACTCCGTGTAAGCTGGGCACTCAGAAGACAGAGGCAGGTAGACGTAGGTGAGTTCCAAGTTCAAGCCTGGTCTAATCTACACAGCAAGTTCCAGGCCAGCCAAGCATACATAGTGAGACCCTGTCTCAGAAACAGACAAAACCTTTAATCCCAGCACTGAGGAGGCAGAGCCAGGCAGATCTCTGTGAGTTCGAGGCCAGTCTGGTCTACAGAGCGAGATCCAGGACATGCTCCAAAACTACACAGAGAAACCTTATCTTGAAAAAGCCAAAAACAAAACAAAACAAAACAAAACAAAAAACAGACAAAACAAACCTCACAAAATCCTCAATCTAATACAATCATTCATTGGGTGCTGGAACCCACATGTTTAACCGTCTGAGCCTCTCCTGCCCCAGGAAGCCTGGACGCATGCAAAGCTCAGTGGGAAGGGAAGGGGAGATTGTGCCTAGACTGGACCGGCCCTCACCTCAAGATGCCCACTGTGTACTGCATGGTGCAGGGCACTGCGTCCGCTCCTGTCTGCCACATTGAGGCTGCTCAACAGGGGTGCCAGAGCCTCGGCGCACTTGGTGGCCCGGTTGGCAGCAGCCACGTGCAGTGGTGTCTGCCACAGCTTGTCCCGGGCATTCACATCAGCTGAGTGTGCCAGCAGCAGCCCCAGCACCTTCTGTGGAGGAGCAAGGGACAAGACAAGAGAACAGGAAGTAAAACGAGAGGCAGCAGGAGGGGTCGGCATGGTGAATCATGGTCCATCTCCCCAGCACAGTCCATCTCTTCAAGCCTGATCCCATGAGAGCTCAAACATCTCTGCTGAGGGAAACTGAGCTCTCTTCCTCAAGACACCTAGCATCTATCACCCTCCAACCTAGCTCTTGAAAAATCTTCACTCCCGTGTATATCCACCCTAGGTAAACCCATACAGCCCAAGCCTACTTCCAGGAAAAACAAATGCTCCTGTTACATTAATGGTCAAAACACCCTGCCCTTATCCCTTCCTTCCATAGGCACCGAAATCACATCTATTACCCCAATAAACATACATGCTGGGTCCTCTTCAAAATCCAGGCTGAAATGCCCCTCTTAAACATACACACATCATTCTACTTGGCCTCAAGCTCCCCGCCCAGCCTAGGAGCTGGAGCCAAGGAAGTGATGAAGGATCCAAGAAAAGGTCTGCTCCCTCTCCTCAAGGTTGGTGGTAACATAGCACTGGACTCCACAAATGAGTTTGGCCCCTTAGACAGTTGCTTGAGGGGCAAGGATACAACAAATCACCATTCCGCACCCCATCACCAGGAGAGACATCTCGGTGCCCAGAGGGGACCAGACTGAAGGTGGCCCCCCAGGGAGGGATGACTCACTCAGGCCTGGCAGCAGGGCCCCTGCAGTCTGCCAGCCCAGTGCTAAGCTCTCCCTGACGTCACATCAGCTGGCGGCACTCAGCCCCCCTTACCAGCCAGTTCTAGGGGCAGGAAGGAGGGGCCAAAGTCCGGTTTCCTCCCTATGTGGGGCAGGATGGTCCGCTGGGCAGAGAGCTGAGTTTCTCTAACCCTTCACACCCACCCATCCTTTTTGGAAAGGTGAATTGAGGTGGGGTCCATACCTCGTTTCGGGAAGCAGCGGCACGATGAAGAGGGGTCAGCCACAGTGTGTCCTTAGCATTAACATTAGCACCTGTGTGGATACAATTTCCTATTTTGTTGGGATTTGGAGGGGGTTGGGGTGGGGGAACAGTAATCGCAGTGGGGAACCTGAACGGATAGAAAGCCATTCCCGGACCAAGCACCAGCGATCAATCCGCGGGTATGAAGAGACTTCTCCCCTCCCTGGGTGCCACACCTTCCAGCTCCCCACTTTCACCTGACATCAGTAGCAACTGGAGGATGGGGACATCGCCTACGTAGGCAGCAGCATGCAATGGGGTTCGCCTCTCTTGGTCCTGGAAAGGCAGAAAGAGAAGCAGCTGCGGAGAGGAATTATCCTGGACGCTGCCGGTTCAAGTATGAGAACTCCAAGCCCTCCCCCTACAATCCCTTCCTCCAGGTTCTGCAGGGACTTAAATCCCAGTACGGGGATTCAAAAGCCAGCATCCTGGGAGGGTGGAGTCAGGGCCACCGACCGAGAAACCGACTCCTTCTTCCCGGAGGGGTGGGGGCGCTGCAGACCCCGATGGCTGAGCAGAGAACATCGTTTTTCTGGGTGTCCCCAGAACCCGTTGGCCGGCTCCATGCCTGACCGGCCTTAAACGCGGAGCAGGCTCTCATTTCTGAGCAGAAAGCGCTGCAGTTTCATCAGGGCAGAGGAGAAACGGAGCCGCCCCGGCTTGTGGGGAGGGGTCCCGAACACCGGAGCCCGGATTCCGGCTCGCCCTCCTCCCTGCTCCCAACTCACCAGCACATTGATGTTCTCCTTCTGCGAGAGGAGGGAACGCACTTCCTCCACATCTCGGCTAAAGATGGCCTGGACCAGGGGCGGCTGCAGGGAGAACCAGCTTTCAGGGAGCGGGCCCGAGCCAGAGCGGAACCGGGAGGTGGGGGAGCACACAGGTTGGAGGGGGGCGTCGCTGGAGGGGCTCCGCGACAGGGGTCCCGGCTGCAGCGGATTCCTGCGGGGCCTCCAGCGGTCGCCGGGCCCCCAAGGACACCCGCTCCGCCGAGGGGAGCACGGCGTGGGGCGCGGCGGGAGCCGCGGGGGAACCCCGGGCTCGGGGCCCAGCCTAGGCCGCACATCCCCGGGCTCGCGTGGCGGCGGCGCCGGGCCCTGGAAGGAGGACGTGGGGAAGGGCAGGCAGGAGGGCTGACCTGGTCCGTGATGCTGAGGATCCCCATGGCCCGGCCCAGGCTCCGTCCGCATCGAGCTCGCAGCGGCGGCGGCGGCGGCGGCGGCGGCGGCAGCGGCGGCTCCACCGGGGGACACGGGGCGGCCCAGGCGGCGGCTGCGGCGGCGGCGGCGGCTGCGGGGAGAGGGCGGCCCCGCCTACCGGGGGGCGGGCGAGCGGGAGCCCGCAGCGCTCCCTGGCGGTGAGCCTGGGCCGGGCCTCAGGCCGCTCGCTCTCCGCGCAGGCTGGCCCAGGCCTCGGCTCCCTCCGCCCCGCGCTAGGGCGAGCCGGGCGGCCCGGGCTGCTGCTCCGCCGCCGCCGCCGCCGCCGCCGCCGCCGGGCGCGCGGGTTCCTCGGCTCCACCCGCCGCCGGCTGCGCGGTGCTCTCCGCTGCAGCCCGGCGGCCCGAGGGGTCCCCTCTCCCCGCCCCGCGGGGCCGTGGCGCGAACTCGGATCCCGCTCCCCCAGCCAGCGACTCCCCAGCTCAGGACCCAACTGCGGGCTGCAATCCGCCCAGCCCACCGTGCTCCGGTGGAGCGGGCGCCTCCCGACCGCGCACACACCCTCCAGCCCTGCACGGATAGGGGGAACGATAGGGAGCATGGCGACCCGGGGCTCCCGTGTGGCCCCAGAACCAGTGTCCGCTGGGTAGAAGGGGAAGAGCAAGATTGCTAAAGCTGCAGAGAAATCCCAAGCGGGGCTCCGGCTTCAGGGAGCCTCTCCACGCAGAGCAGGGCACTGGGCGGCTGGAGAAGGCCTCCAACGCTAACAGAAGGGCACCAACTCCGTGACTACCCCATGATGAGGGCAGTAACTTTCCCCCAGTAGAAGGGCGGTAGAGGGGAGCTCTCCCCTCACCCCCTGGAGAGGTTTGGGGTCGCGGGGAGAGGAGAGGGCAGCTAATCAGGGACAGCTGGTCGGAAGGAAAAGGGGGGGAAAAGAAATTAGATTGATACAATTTATAAAAGACACTTCAGAGCCAGGCATGAATCATGCCTAAAATTCCTGCACTCTGGAGGTTGAGGCAACAGTGTGTGTGCAAGATCAGTCCCGGCTAAATGAGACCCGGTCTACCCCAGTTTCCTCGCTGTTCCTATGAGGACACGGACCAAAAAACGACTAAGGGGAGGAAAGGGTTTATTTCATCTTACACTTCCAGGGCACAATCCTTCTTCCAGGAAAGTTAGGGCAGAAACTCAAACGCGGAGCTTGAAAGTAGAGCCGGGGGAGGGAATGCCGCTACCAGGCTCAGGTTTATCTAGATTTCTAATCCAGGCCAGGACCACCTGCCTAGGGACGGTACCACCCACAGTGGGCTGGGCCCTGCGACATCAATCATCAATTAGCAAAGGAGAAAGTGCTGGGCCTGGAGAGGCGGTTCAGCCAGTTCAGAGCACGGGCGGCTCTTCCAAAGCACCCAGGTTCGAGTCCCAATACCCGCATAACAACTCAGCGGGTTATAACTCCAATTCCAGATAATTTGGTAGGCTTCTGGCCTCTCTGGTCACCAGATATGCACTAGGTGCAGACTTAGATATACAGGTAAAACATCCATACATGTAAGGTAATAAAAGTCTTTTAAGTTAAGTTGAAAAGAAGAAAAAAGAAATGCCCCCGACATGCTCACAGGTGAATCTGATCTGGGCAATTTTTTTCTTTCTTTCTTTTTCTTTCTTTCCTTCCTACCTCCTTCCCTCCTTCCCTCCTTTCCTCCCTCCTTTTCTTTCTTTCTTTTTTTTTTTTTTTTTTTTTTTTGGTTTTTCAAGACAGGGTTTCTCTGTGTAGTTTTGGTGCCTGTCCTGGATCTTGTTCTGTAGACCAGGCTGGCCTCAAACTCACAGACATTCCCCCTGGCTCTGCTCCTGAGTGCTGGGATTAAAGCTCTTTCTTTCTTGAGACAAGTTCTCACTATGTAATGTAGCCCTGGCTGTCATGGAACTCACTATATAGACAGGCTGGCCTCTAAGATCCCCAGCGATCCTCCTGTCTCTGCCTCTTGAGTGCTGATATTAAAGGCATGTACCACCTCTGCCCAGCTATAACAACTATCTGAGCAGCAGGTAAAGGTACTGTTGCCAAGCCTAAGAACCTGAGTTTAACCCCTGGGCTCCCCACGGTAGGAGAGAACCACATCCTGAAAGTTGTCCTCTGACCTGCACATGTATGCTTTGACACATAAGCAACCCCAATTCCTCCAGTCCCAGACATCTTCTGGTCTCCGTGGGCTCCTGTAAACATATGATGCACATAAACTCACAATGGCTCAAACATGTATACATAAATAAACCTTTAAGAGTGTTTGCCCAGTATGCATAATGCTCTGCCTTAGGCAATTCTTTAATTGAGGTCCCCTCTTCCCAGATCACTCTGGGTTGTGTCAAGTTAACAATAAAAACTAAACAACAGCCGGGCGGTGGTGGCGCACGCCTTTAATCCCAGCACTCAGGAGGCAGAGCCAGGCGGATCTCTGTGAGTTCGAGGCCAGCCTGGGCTACCAAGTGAGTTCCAGGACAGGCGCAAAGCTACACAGAGAAACCCTGTCTCGAAAAACCAAAAAAAAAAAAAAAACTAAACAACGCTGGGTGATGAGTTCCAGGCCAACCTGATCTACAAAGCGAGTTCCAGGACAGCCAGAGCTGTTACACAGAGAAACCCTGTCTTGAAAAACCGAAACAAACAAAAAAAAAGTACTTGCTGTCTTTACAGAGAACCCAGGATTGGTTCCTGGCACCCATGTAGCTGCGGACAATTGTCTACAACCCCAGTTTTTGGAGATTCAATGCCTTCTGGCCTCTTCAGGTACAACATGTACTTGGTGCATTTACATACATGAACAAAAACACTCATACACGTGAATTAAAAATAAATATTTTTTTAATTATTACTATTTTTTGTTTTGTTTTGTTTTTTGAGACAGTTTTTCTGTGTAATCCTAGCTATCCTGGAACTCATTTCATAGACCAGGCTGGCCTTGAACTCAGAGCTCCACCTGCCTCTGCCTCCCAAGTAAATAAAAGAGGTTAGGGTTAGCCAGGCAGTGGTGGCATATTCCTTTAATTCTAGCACTTGGGAGGCATAGGCAAGCAGACCTCTGGGAGTTCAAAGCCAGCCTGGTCTACGAAGCAAATTCCGGATAGCCAGACCTATTACACAGAGCAATCCTGTCTCAAAAAAAAGAGGCGAGGGTCGTAACTGTTGGTTGGCTTCGACCCTAGCATGTGTGGGGCCTCAGGTTCAATCCTCTGTGCCACACAGGACTGTTGTGGGAGCGTACACCTGCGATCCGAGCCACTCAGGAGGCTGAGGTAGGCGTATCACATGGTTGTCCAATCTGATCTATGGACTGAGTTCAGGGTCAGCCTGGTCTACAAAATGAGTTCCTGGGCAGCCAGTGGTTACACAGAGAAACCCTGTCTTTGCAGGTGTGTGTGTGTGGGGGAATCAAAAGAGGGCTGAGAGAGCTGAAAAGCCAGTTTATCAAGTAAGAGCACTCACTGTTCCTGCAGAAGACCAGAGTTGGTACCCAGTACCCACCCTGATGGCTCACAACTGCCTGCAATTCCAAGGAATCTGATGCCTCCTTCTGGGCCACCTCAGGCACTGGCACCCATGTGCCTCCCCATACCCCCCAACACACATATACACAAATAAAAATGAAACAGATCTTAACAAAAGGAAAAGAGGGTTGAGATTATAACTAAATGTTAAAATGGTGTGCACAAGATGTCTCAGTGGATAAAGGCTCTTGTCATCGAGTTTTATGACCGAGTTTAACCCCTGAAACCCACACAGTGGAAGAGGAGAACCCACTTGTGCAAGCTGCTCCACTACACACAGGCCATGGCACACACATGTGCGTTCGAATGCTATGTGTGCACACAGTAAGTAAATAAATAAATGTAAAAATGGTTGGGTTTTTTTTTTTAATGATAGAGTGCTTGCCTAGCATGTGTGAAGTCTTGGGTTTGATCCACAGTATTACAAGTTGAAAAAAAAAATGTACCACACACCCAACACATAAGTATTGGTTTTTGTTGTTACTCTCTGTTGGTGAGTTGGTTTTCTAAGCCTAGAAAATCAACATCTGGGACAGGCACTTTATATCTGAGGAGGAGGAGGGAGGAGGAGAGAAATTGAACCTAGCTGAGGGTCACATGGATGTTTGGCCACTGGATGTTAGCTTGGCCGTTGGGTGTGATGGGCCTTCCAGGAAGGGCTAAGCTGGGATATGACCCAGAGGAGGAGAGGAATACACACCCTCCACTGCCCAAAATAGCTCTTAGTAACCTGAGGAATTGGAGGCAGGGGTTGAGTTGGAGTCACGTGCTGAGGCCTGGTTCAGGAGTGGAGGTAAAGGAGAGAGAGAGAGCCAGACTCGATCTCTGGGCAGCTGGAAAGAGAGGGGTTAGAGGTTAGAGCAAGAAAGAGGACTTCCCAGTGAAGAAATGAAGGAAATGATTTAGGAACATGGCCACATCGGGAGTTCAGAGTGGAACTTGCTGGGGATGGCGACACATACCTGTGATCCCAGCCCTTGGGAGGTTGAGGTAGGAGGGTTAGGAGTTCAAAGCCAGCCTTGGTGACATGAACAGTTCAGGCCAGCTTGGACTACTAAGACCTAGTCTCAAAAAACAGAAATTGGCCGGGCGGTGGTGGCGCACGCCTTTAATCCCAGCACTCGGGAGGCAGAGCCAGGCGGATCTCTGTGAGTTCGAGGCCAGCCTGGGCTACCAAGTGAGTTCCAGGAAAAGGCGCAAAGCTACACAGAGAAACCCTGTCTCAAAAAACCAAAAAAAAAAAAAAAAAAAAAAAAAAAAAAAACAGAAATTGTTGGAGGTGGAGCTTCAGCATTTAGGAGCACTGGCTGCTTTTCCAGAGGACCTGGGTTCAATTCTCAGTATCCACACAGAGGCTCAAAACCATTTGAGCATCTAATGTCCCCTTCTGGCCTCTGAGAGCACCAAGCACACACACACACACACACACACACACACACACACACACACACACACACACGTGCACGCGCATAGACACACATTCGGCCAAAACAACTATACACATAAAAAGTTAAAAATAGTAAACTGGGTAACTCCAGATTCTCTCTCTCCCTCCCCCATCCCCTCCTCCCCTCCCTTCCTCTTTTTTCTTTTTCCCTTTTTTTGTTCTTTTTGCTTTCTCTGAGACAACATCTTACTCTGTAGCCCAGGATGGCCTCAAACTCACTATGTGGCCTTGTCTGGCCTCCAGTTCATCCTGAGTTCTGAGACCCCAGGTGTGTAGAACCAGGCCTAACTTGCCTTGTCTTTCTTTAGACAGGTGTTCATTCTTCTGATGTAACAATAGACCCCTGGACCTTAGCACAACCAACTCCATGATGGAACAGTGGGCAATTAACAGGCCCCCAGACCTTAGCACAACTGACTCCATGATAGAGATACCATTCAGGTCATAAAATTCAGTAGGCAGACAGTTTACCTGCAAAAAAAATGGAAACAAAGAGCTAATCCATCAACCTCCACAGTGCTGAGAAAGTCCCTACATGTGCTAACCTCGCCGTTTGACCTCTGTAGTTCCGCTTCTGGCTAATGGTTCTTGTTAACTGAAGCATGTCAACCAGGATATGGTTTTTGCACTTAAAAAGCTCACCCTGAGAAAGGCTCAGGGCTACGCTGGGATCCTGAACACCCTGTGTAGTTGCCGGCTGGCTGATGAAGACTTTCCTGAGTGGTCTTCTCTGGGGGCGACCCCACAATACTAACGAAGATTCAGAATATATACCGCACTACACTAACTGGTCAGTAGGTAGAAACCTAGAGTTTTAGAAGTGTGGTGGGCACATCTTCAGCCCCAGCACTTGGGAGGCAGAGGCAGACAGATCTCTGGGGGTTCGAGGACAGCCAGGCCTACATAGAAAGTTCCAGGGCAGCCAGGAATACATAGTGAGAACTTGTCTGAAAACAAACAATGAAGAAGTTACAGCCAGCTGTGGTGTCATAAGTCTGTGTCCTCAGCATTAGGACGAATATGAGGAGTTCAAGGCCAGCCTTGATTACATTATGAGTTTGAGGAAAGCCTGAGCTATGTGAGACCCTATCTCAAAACCAAACAAGACAAGTTTTGTTTGTGTTTTTTAAGAAACTTGTAAGTTATGGCAAGTGTCTCTTATTGAAATGTTTACAACCTTGGATAATATCGCAAACACACGAAACAATGGGAAAATATAGGAAATCAGTATTCAGGGTAGTACTGCCCTGGGTTCAGTCAGGAGAGTCTTCCTGGAGGAAGCAGGTGAAGGCAGTTATTGGTGCAGAAAGGCAGGGACACAAGACGAGGTAACGGGAATGAACTGGGCAAGGATTAAACGGAAGTAATTAGCTGTTTAATTAGTTGAGGAACAGCGAGCAAATTGGTTTTGTAGGGCTACTGGACCTTCGGGATTCTGCAGCAGTTACCTCGGTTAAGGCCAAGTGCTAATGAGGCCACAGTTCACGCCTGCATCCCAGTTAATTTCTCTCTTTTACTCAACATGCTCCAGACTCCTCACTGCAAGGCGCTGTCGCATACGTCAGAGGAGGTGGGTCCAGACCAGAGAGGGAAGCTGGAAAGAGCGAACTGCCCTCCAAGGTCATATGCCATCAGAACACCACAGCTGAGCTGGAAGGAGATTCGGTAGCTGTCGTACAACAGGCCCTCCCCGAAAGGCTTAGAGGGAAAGGTGTCAGAAGAGGAGAAGAAATGAAATCGTTCTGTATCTGGGGGGCTCACGCCCCCCAGGAAGGTGGAAGAGAAGGAACGAAAGGAAGAGAGACCAATCATTCATTTGGTCATTTAAAAAAAGAACTTTTTATTTAGTGTGTGTGTGTGTGTGTGTGTGTGTGTGTCAGGGGGAAGGGTCTTTCCATGGGGGGTCCTGGGGATTGAACTCAGGTTGTCAGGCTTTGCAGCAAGCACCTTTACCCAGTGAGCCGTCTGGCCAGCCTCACCTTGGCTCTGAGGTGGAATCCAGGGCCTCCTTGTGTAAAAGCAAAGGACTTGCATCACCACGTAGCTTTGATTCCCTAGCTTTTCCCTCCCCACATTCGATGGTCCTGCAAAGCTCGGATGAATGTGGAGAGCTTTAATACAACAGAAGGCTTCCTCTGTGACCGTCCCAACATCCTGGAATTCAGCCTCATATGGGAGAATTTTGCTTGCTCTTGTGCACATCTAGGTCTAGCCTCTAATTTATAGTTCTCCCTTTTTCCTTTGTTCTTAATATATATTATATATATTATAGTGTTCTGCCTGCACGCCAGAAGAGGGCATTAGATCCCACTATATGGTTGTGAGCCACCATGTGGGTGCTGGGAATTGAACTCAGGACCTCTGAGCCACCTCTCCAGCCCATATATATATATATATATAAAAATTTTTTTTCAAGACAGGGTTTCTGTGTAGTTTTGGTGCCTGTCCTGGATCTCGCTCTGTAGACCAGGCTGGCCTCAAACTCAGAGATCTGCCTGGCTCTGCCTCCTGAGTGCTGGGATTAAAGGCCACCACCGCCCAGCTCTAGCCCATTATATATATATATAAATTTATTTTTCTATTATCAGCTTGATACAGTACAAATACTTATCCTAATAGTGAAATGTTTCACTGAGGCTTGCCCAGTGATTAAAACCAAAACTTATTATAAACCACAGTCATCCTAGGGTCCCCCCTGCTATGTAGCCTCCCTGGTTCTGTGGGTTGCAGTCTGATTGTTCCAGCCCATATATTTTTAATAAATCAGAACATTTATCTTTTTAAAGATAACTTATTTATTTTTATTGTATGTGCATTGATGTTTTGCCTGCATGTATGTCTGTGTATGAAGGTGTTAGATCCCCTGGAACTGGAGTTACAGACAGTTGTGAGCTGCCATGCGGGTGCTGGGAATTGAACCCCGTTCCTCTGGAAGAGCAGCCAGTGCTCTTAATCGCTGACCCATCTCTCTGGCCCCCATTTGTTCTTACTTTTATCAAGAGCAATTGTTTTCTCCTCGAATCATGGGAAGTAGTAAGTGGTATTCACAAATGTTGGGCTTTGCCTGTGATGTCTCATTCTCCACTGAGTACACATTTTTTCCAGACAATGATGGTTCTTTTCTCTAATAAGTTTTGGCCAGTTGTGGTGGCTCACGTTGGTAATCCCAGAAACGCAACGGGGAAGCTGTGGCAGGAGGATTCCTGAGTTCAAGGTCAGCACAGGTTACAGACCAAGGTCAGGTCTCAAAACAAACACCCCAAAGCGATCCCCTCCTGTGGTTCATGCCTGTAATCCTCCTGCATCCCTCTTACCCTTCCTCTGGAGTTGGTTGAGGCAGACAGGACCCCCAAGGGTCCCAAGCCAGTCTGGCTTACAAAGTGAGTTGCCGGCCGACCAGGCGCCCTCAAAGGACAAACAAAACGTGTCTTTGGTTTGGGACTGTGGCTTGCCTCACTGTGTAGACCTGGTTACTCTAAAACTGGCTAGGCAGCCCAGGCTGGCCTGAAACTCGTGGCAATTCTCCTGCCTCAGCCTCCGACCTCCTTCCATAAATATTAAGGGAAGATCGTGCTCCCAGGCACGTTGGTGAAGGTGAAGGCGGATTGCAAACTCAAGGCCAGTCCAGGAAGGGGGGGGGGGGGTGTAGAGCGAGGGCAGACGACTCAGGTCGCCCAGAGCTTGCAACGTGAGTTGCATGCTTTTCCAGAGCTGTCAGTCAGCGGCCGGCACAGCGAAGGCCACGGAGATGAGCCGCGCCTCTCAGCCCTGCGGGGTTCGCGTGGAGGAGGAGAGACGTTCCTGCGGACGACCACAGTCGTCCGCCGTTGACACGCCCCACGACGTCGCCCCTGCGCCGACGTACGTACCAGGTCCTGTGACCACAGCCTCGCCAAGTGGCCGGTGCCCGGCGACCTCGCTCCCCCGACCCCCCCCCCCCCGGGCCGAGCCATCTCTTCGGCTCCTCCGACGCGCACCCGGCGCCCTTCCTTCCTCGCCAGAGGTGTCCAAGAAACTACATCTCCCGACAGGCAGCGTTGCCCTTTCCTTCCTCCCTCCCTCGCTCCTCTCCCTCGCCCCGATCCCTGGCAACGGCGTGACGTGAGGGGACCCGGAGCTGCGGTCAGTGCGAGCCCAGCCGGCGCGCGGGCCGGAGCAGGGCGCAGGCAGCCGGAGCCGAGCCCGCGCCGCCTGCCCTTCCTTCCCGCCTGCCCGCCCGGCCTCCTCCTCCTCCGCCTCCTCCTCCTCTGCAGCCCGGGTGCCAGGCAGGGGCGCGCGCATGGCCTCCGCGGGCGCGCGGCGGCTCCCGGCCCCGACGCGCGCGGCCGCGCGGAGCTGCTGCTGCGGCGGCGGCGGCTTCTCCTCCTCCTCGCTCCGCCCGGGCGCGCGCGCCGTCCCGCCCCCGCCCCCCGGCCCTCCGCGGCCGCCGCGGCCAATGAGGTGAGAGGCGGCGGGCGCGGGCATCCCGCTCGGAACCGGACCGGGGGTCGCCCCGGCGGCACCCCGGGGTTCTGCGGTGGAGGGTGGCGGGCCCCGAGCAGGGCTGGCGCGGGTGGGTGGTGCCCCGGGGAGCCCGAATGGAGCCCTGGAGACACACGTTGACATGCGCGGGGCGGGTGCGTGCCAGGCACCTCTTGACCTCCGCGGGCGCCCCGGCTTTGATGGGCCTGGGCCGGGCCGTGGGGACGGAGATGCTGCGCGTTTGCTTGCGGCCGCAGCAGCAGCGTTGCTCCAAAGGCAGCTGACACTTGGGACGTGCCCTTCCTTTTCCCCATCCCCACCCCTGGCCCTGTCCTCAGCCGCCCTCGACCTTTCGCACTCGTGACCGGCTGGCCAGCCAGCCAGCCCCGCTAGCTGCAGCAGGTGCTGGGGGGAGAAGAGCTTGCCCGGACGAACGACCTTCCTCCGCGATGCATCCCCTCTTCCCCTTCCCCTGGAATTGGCTGAATACAAAAAAGGAACCGTGACGCTGCCTCTCCTCTCCTTTTGGCGCCAGGTTTCTGATTTCCTGTAACCTCTTCTTGCCTCGCGCTGCCCAGGTCTTGGCGGCTGAGGCTGGCCTACCTCCCCGTCGTTCCTTCATGGGCTTTGCTGCCCCCTTCACCAACAAGCGGAAGGCTTACTCGGAGCGTAGGATCATGGGGTGAGCATCCTTCTCTTCCACTCCAAATAAATAACCAGGTGCCAACAGTGGATAAGATTCAGATTGGGCCACCCACCTCGCCTGAAATCTCTGTAAGCTCTGGAGGCCAGAGGCAGGATTGCAAGCTTGAAGCCTCCCTGGGTTACATAGCCCAAAGCCTGTGTCACACATATTACACACATGTACTTGAGCAGGGTCTTATGTAGCCTAGGTTGGCCTTGAACTTGACATATAGTCGGGATGACTTTGAACTTCTGACTATCCTGCCTCCACCTCCCTCCCTAGAGCTGGGATTACAGGCATGGGCGGCCTCGCTGGTTTCATGAAATGCTGAGGATTGAGCCTAGAGCCTTGCGGTTGCTAAGAAATCACTTCCCTGTTCTTTTTTATTTTATTTTTATTTTTTTTGAGACAGGTTTTCATTATATACCCCTGGCTGTCCACCTTGGAACTATATAGACCAGGTTGGCCTCACACTCAGAGCTGTGCCTGTGTGCTGGGACTAAAGGCCCGCACCACTATGCCAGGCTTCTTTGTTTGTTTTGAGACAAGGTCCCCCCTCTTCTTTTTTTTTTTTTTTTTTTTTTGGTTTTTTTAGACAGGGTTTCTCTGTGTAGCTTTGTGCCTTTCCTGGAACTCACTCTGTAGACCAGGCTAGCCTCGAACTCACAGAGATCCGCCTGCCTCTGCCTCCGGAGTGCTGGGATTAAAGGCATGCACCACCACAGCCTGGCTGAGACAAGGTCTTATTACGTAGCCCTCGGCTGGCCTGGAACTTACAGAGATCAATGGCCTCTGCCTCCCAAACGCTGAGATTAAAGGCATGTACTACCATGCCTAGCTATAGCAAAAACATTTTTAAAAATTTAAACTATAGGGACTAGAGAGTTGGCTCAGTGGTTAAGAGCACCTGTTACAAAGGCCTAGGGCTTGAATCCCAGCCCCACATGGAGGTTCAACCATCTCCTCGAGCACCAGCACACATGTGGTGCACAAATGTACACATACAGAAAAAGCACTCATAAAATAATAAAAATAAACCTAAAAATATTTTACCTATGAAAAAATGGCGGGGGGAAGAAATGGTTTAATGACTAGGAGCCTGTACTGCAGAATTCAGTTCCTAGCACCTACCTCGACTCCAGCTCCAGAGGATCTTGTGTTCTGTTGTGGACCTTGTGGGCACATGCATGTGTACATACCCTCCCCCAAACATACACATAAAGAAAATTTGGTAGTGGTACATGCTGACAACTTGAGCGCTCTGGAGACTTAGGCAGGAGGATCGCCATCAGTTTCAGCCCCCTGAACTGTAGCACAGGCTAGACCTTATTTAAAAACGGGGTAGCGGTGGTGAAATGGCTCTGGAGGTGTGGGTACTGGCTGCCAAGGTTGATGACCTGAGTTTGATCCCCTGGATCTACACGGTGGAAGGGGAGAGCCAACTCTTGGGAGTTGTCTTGACCTCGGTGCACACTGTGGCACAGGTCCCATACATAGATAAATAAATGTAAATACTATTTAATTATTAAGAGTCAGGTCTCTGTGTAACAGCCCTGGATGTCTTGGAACTCACTGTAGACCACCTGAGTGCTGGGTTTAAAGGCATGTGATACCATGCTTGGAGTAACATATTAAAGAAGAAAAAGAGACAGGATATTATTTTTCTGACAAATTAAAAAATGTGTTCTGAGGAGAGAGATTGTTTAAGAGCATTGACTGATGTTCCAGAGGATGGATTCAATTCCCAGACTGTCTGGTGTCTAGTCACACCAGGATAAAAAAAGAAAAAGTGTTCCAAGTATATATGTGTGTGTGTGTGTGTGTGTGTGTGTGTGTGTGTGTATGCATTTTGTTTTTGATACAGTGTTTCTCTATGTAGCCCTGGCTGTCCTGGAACTCACTTGGTCCAGGCTGGCCTTGAACTCAGAGATCCGCCTGCCTCTGGAGTGCTGGGATTAAAGGCATGCGCTATCATGCCCAGCCAGAATAGCTCTTTTGAGCCCTTGTTATGTACTAGCTGCTAGGTTGAATGGGTAAACCATCCTGAGTGCTGAATTACAGGTGAGTACTACCATACCCACCTATTTATTTATTTATTTATTTATTTATTTATTTTTTTTTTTTTTTGGTTTTTCGAGACAGGGTTTCTCTGTGTAGCTTTGCGCCTTTCCTGGAACTCACTTGGTAGCCCAGGCTGGCCTCGAACTCACAGAGATCCGCCTGGCTCTGCCTCCCGAGTGCTGGGATTAAAGGCGTGCGCCACCACCGCCCAGCTTATTTTTTAATACCTAATGTTACATTAGGTAAATATTTAACACATAGAAATCAGGTGATTACAGGAAAGGCCAAATAACCCTGCGCGCGCGTGCGCGCGCACGCGCGCGCGCGCACACACACACACACACACACACACACACACACACACACACGACACACACGAGTGCAGGTGTCCTTGGAGACCACAGTTGTTTGATCCTCAGTTTGGAGTTACAGAGGTTGTAAGCTGTGGGCTACCTGATGTGGGTGCTGGAAATCAAACCTGGATCCTCTGCAAGAGCAGCCAGTGCTCTTAACCAATGGGCCATCTCTCCACCCACCACCCACCACCTGCCCAGCAGCCCTCCCCCGGTTTATGTGGTGCTGGGGACTGAACCTAAAACTTCACACCAAATAAGCATTCTGCCAACTCAACCACACCTCCAGTCGGTACAGGTGGGTATTTTACATAAACTGTCGCATTTAGTCCTCACAAGCACACGAACCACCAAGGATTAACTCCAGTGTACTATAGATGAGGATGGAAGCACAGGTAATTTACCTAAGGCCGCACATATTCACAGGTTGTAGAGTTGTTTCCAGCCCCACTGAGGCAGGAGGATCATAAATTTGAAGCCAACTTGTGCTCCATAGTGAGTTTAAGGTCAGCCTGGGCCACATGAGATTTACGGCTCATCAGGTAAAGGCACTTGCCACCAAGCCTGAAGATCCTCAAATCCACGATGGAAGGAGAGAACAGACTGCTTTTTCTCTGGTCTCCACGCATGTTCCATACATACACGTACAAAATAACGAGATTGACTATCAATAAAACTGATACCCTGCCATCTATAGGGATAGATGATGTATCATCTAGGTATCTCTGGGTTCCTGGTTTGTGGGCAGAGACCCGGCTGGCAGTTCCTTGGCCTCTCTCGACTCCTCTGTCCTAGGTACTCCATGCAGGAGATGTATGAGGTGGTGTCCAATGTCCAGGAGTATCGAGAGTTTGTGCCGTGGTGTAAGAAGTCACTGGTGGTGTCCAGCCGTAAGGGTCACCTGAAAGCCCAGTTGGAGGTTGGGTTTCCACCTGTCTTGGAACGTTATACCTCTGCGGTCTCCATGGTCAAACCACACATGGTCAAGGTGAGGCCTGTCTGGGAGGATTCAGGGTGCTTTGTACTTAGCAGTTTCATATTGAAGGGTTATTTGGCCTTTCCTGTAATCACCTGATTTCTACGTGTTAAATATTTACCTAATGTAACATTAAAGGAAAGGAAAATTTTGGGTGGCGGTGCCACACGTACTATGCAAGTAGTTCCACCAAGCAAACCCTCTAGCTCAGCGGTTCTCAACCCTCCTGATGCTGCGACCCTTTCATACAGTTCCCCATGTTGAGGTGACCCCCAACCTTAAAATCATTTTTGTTGTTACTTCGTAATTGTAATTTTGCTACTGTTATGAACTGTAATGTAAATACCCGGGTTTTGATGGTCCTGGGCGGCCCACAGGTTGAGAACCCCTTCCTAGCCCCTTTGACACCAGCCCTCTTCCTTACCAGTGAGAGCTAACTGGCCAACGGTATCCTATTCTAGGCTGTGTGCACGGACGGCAAGCTCTTCAACCACTTAGAGACGATTTGGCGATTCAGCCCTGGTATTCCTGCCTACCCTCGAACCTGCACTGTGGACTTCTCGGTGAGTCAGGGTTTGTGGCAGAGCTCGGACCAGGCATGAGGGTAAAACTAAGCACTAAACACTTCAAGTCACTAAGAATCCAGAGTAAGTCTCTACCAGAGTTGCATGTTGCTCAGTTCTCAGCGTTAAGTGGTATCTGGAGGGGGATAAGAAGGTGCACAGAGGGGCTGGAGAGATGGCTCAGAGGTTAAGAGCACTGGCTGTTCTTCCAGAGGTCCTGAGTTCAATTCCCAGCAACCACATGGTTGGCTCACAATGAGATCTGGTGCCCTCTTCTGGCCTATAGGCATATGTGTAGGCAGAACACAGTATACATAATAAAAATAAAATTTAAAAAAAAAAAAAAGGTGCACAGACCTCCACCCTTACGATGCTGACCGTCTCCTGTGCATTTCCAGATCTCCTTCGAATTTCGTTCCCTGCTGCACTCCCAGTTGGCGACCATGTTTTTTGATGAGGTCGTCAAACAGAACGTTGCTGCCTTTGAGCGCCGGGCAGCCACTAAGTTTGGTCCAGAAACAGCCATCCCCCGTGAACTCATGTTCCACGAAGTGCACCAGACTTGAGACAAAGGATTGCTCTCTTGCCTCCACCCCTCTTCCCACCCAACTTTTATTTATTCGGCTTGGCTCTTGCTCAGAGAGGTCTAAGTTTCACCTCTCAGTTCTTCCCACACCGGGCTGCATGCTGGTCGGACATGTGGGAAAAGATGGCAGATATGAAGTGAGACACACAGAAAGGGTCAGGAGCGTTCTGAAAGCCTCATACGCCCACAGCCGTTCCACACCGAATAAAAACCAGGGCTGTGGTCTCTGGGCCAGGTCAAGCGAATATAGTAGTAACTTCCTCACAGAGGTACTGGCTGGCAAGTAACTCCTACCCGGCTAAGATTTCTCAGGAGAAAAGGCAACCTGCCTCAGCTCAGGAACATGTCCATGCTGACAGGTGGAAAGGGGGAGCTGCTGCACCATCATGCTACAGAGCAGAGGAGGAGGAATTCCGTGACAGTGTGGTCTATACTGTTGGGATGTACCTTTTCTTCCACGAGGCCTGAGTTTTTATAAAACTTCAATAAATTATGACAGTGTGAATTTGCCCCTTTTTTGTGTCGTTTCTCGGGGTAGGGGTGGGGGTATGACAGTAAGCAGAGTAGATTTTCCTGTGGGAGGAAAGGTGTAAGACAGCCTCGTGGACACAGCGTCCCTGCTAACTATAGTAGCATGTCCTGTATGCCAGCACCTACTACCTATCTTCTTGCCTATTTATAGATTTTTTTTTCAGAAGGTCAGCTGTAGCAGGAGTCTCAGGACAGATTCATGTGTCTTAGACCTCCCTTATATCTACTGCCCCCCAGAACCACCCCTTATTGTGGGGAGCCTCCTTAAGGGAAGTGATAAAGGTGAGACACTAGCTACAAGCACCCTCTAGGGCCTAGGCTTGGATCTAGCAGTCCTCCTCCATCTGTCCTTGGTACGGTTCTTGTTCCTTTCACCCAGTGGGCTAGACCAGCTCCTGGATTAGTCAGGCAAGTACTCGTGAGGTCTCTGTCAGAGTCTTTCCAAATCAGGAGGGATGGGGGTTAAAGGTAGAGGACTTCCTAACCTCTTTGGAAATCAGCCTTCCCCTGATGTCTAACTCCTGAAGTAAAAGGAATACACAGAATCACTGACCACCCACTAGTTCGGACCTTCCTAACCACATCCCTCACCTCATAATGATTCTTTCAGGCCTTATGCAATAGCAAGCTCAAGCATTGTTAATAAAAACATTTATTATTTTTCATTTTATACAGAACAACCTGAAGTCTGCATCATGACTTAACAGTTACCCAGGGTTACAGTGTATCCATCTCAGCAGTGTGGTGCTGGGGTCTGGGTTCCACACAAACACAGGCAGGAGTTTGGGGTAAGGAGGGGGCACAACAGGAGTGTATCTCAACCCTTTCTCAAAGAAAAGGCAGTAGAGCATTCTGAGTCACTGAAAATCTGTGCAAATTGGGGCTGCTAAAGTAAACACCATACTGTGAGCTCTTAAGGAAAGAGAAAGAGAAAGAGAAAGAGAAAGAGATCGGTAAATAAAGGACATGTCCTTGGCGCAGGGGATGAGAAGAAGGCTCACTGTTTGAATTCCCTCAGACCTAGTCCAACTGATATTCAAAGGGAACTATATTCAATTGCAAGTCATTTTTCTGTTCAAAAAGAAAGCTAGAACCCCTGGGACCAGACCATGAAGGGGCTGGTCATTCCTGAGCCCTTGTTCTGTGTGCCAGAGCATATTAACAGGAAAAAACAAGGTCCAAGGAGAGTGGCTTATGTTCCATGGAAGTAAAAGGCCTAGTTCACATTAAGTACTGATAAAGCCAAATGACTGGGAAGACCACAGATCAAGACCTGCTAAGAGGACCCTAGCAGAGGCTAGGACAGGGAGACCCAGAGCATCCTCAGCTGAGGCACAGCAGGTGTAGGAAGCCTGGAAGGAAACAGAACACTCCCAGACTTTAACGTTAATGGTATAATTTAAAAAGAGAAATAGAATCAAATGCTGGGTACCAGTAACAATAAATACCATGCCGTTTATGGTCACCCGACCATAGCATAAAAAGTTGCCAAAGTGTTTCCCGCTAACCAGTAGATCTTGCTGCTAGGAGGCTGCTTGCATACACAGGAAAAGGCCCAAGGATTGGACACAGCTGATATCCCACATGATTCCTATGGTAACAAAAGGATCCTGGCCCTGGCCTCAGTGGTTTAGAGGGCTGGTGGAGTAGAAGCAAAAGCTTCACAGGGTGACTGCAGCTTTTCTGTAACCTGCTTTGACCTAAAGAAGAGGAGCCAGACTCTCACTCTAAAGATGGTGGGTAGCCAGATCTAACCCTGACCTCATGCATTAGTCCTGGTCATCCTATAGTCGGTGGACAACTCATACCAGGTAGGGAAGTGAGCTGGTGAGGGAAGAAGGGGTCGCTTTTCATCTTTTAACTCTTAATTTATATTTTAACTTCAAATGTATTTTCAGTGCCTCAGATACAGTTTAATCTTAAGTCTTAAAGGCCCCTGAAACAAAACAAAATTATACTTTATTTGTAAGCTTCCTCATTTTCTTATATTCATTTTCCCCAATCTCCCATTTTACCCTGACTTAGAGTCCACAAACTTCATCAGACCATCCGTGCTCATGGACTTGGGCCTTTCTAGAGGTAAGCCTAGGGCTCTGCTCCAGATGAGTTGTGCCAGCACACCCAGTGCCCTCGACACTCCAAACAGGACTGTGTAGTAGTTCATCTCCGTCATGCCATAGTACTGTTAAGGTAGAAGAGAAGAAAAGGCTTTATTAAAAGCCAGAGACAGTGGCATACACAAGTCCATGGCAACAAGGACCTTAGAGACTTCATTTCCCCCCTTTTATCCAGTCTTGGTCCACTCAGCCTTAGACAGAAGGAACATTAGGAGAAGTAGAGCAACTGTAATCCGGTCCCTGCCGTGAGCAACTGTATCAAAGGCTCTGTGAGGGAGGCCATAGAAGACTCCTTACTCTAGCAGAGCTGGTGTTGTAGACCTGAAAGTCTATCTACTTAAGAGGCTGAGGCAAGAGATCAAAAGCTTAAGGTCAGAGGCCAAGAACAGCTTGGTTTGTAGACCGTTTGCCTTTCAAGACTGAGGATCTGAGTTCAGATTCCCAGCATGCACATGTAAGTCGGGGCGTAGCGGCCTGTGCCTGAAATCCTGGAAGCAGGAGGACCCTTGAGCTTGTTACTGATGAATGGAAATCAATGAATTCCAGGTTCAATAAGAGACCCTGTCTCCAAAAGTAAGATAGAAAGCAGACACCTGACATCACCTCTGGCACCCACAGATGCCAGCACACACAGACACACAGACACACAGACACACACATTTACCACCAATTAACTAGAAAGAGGGCCAGGCCTGGTGGTGCATAAATATCTTCATTCAAAGAACTTGGGAGGCAGAGGCAGCGGATCTGAGTTCAAGGCCAAGCTGATCTACATGGAGTTCCAAGCCACTCAAGACTACTGAGTAAGACCTCTCAATAAAAGGCCACACATGAGGCTTTGGGTTCCATGCCCTTGTTCTGGTTAGGGGTGATTTTGTGCACAGCAAAGAACAAAACAGCAGTACAAGTGAGCGGGAAGTACGAGAGAAAGGACTCACCTGGAGCAGCACCCCACTGTGAGCATCTACGTTGGGCCAAGGGTTCTTGGCCTTCCCCTGCTCTAAGAGGATATTGGGCACAATCTTGTAGAGCTGAGCAACCAGCTTAAACATGGGGTCATTAGGCAGATGTTTCAGAGCAAACTCTCTCTGACAGGAATATCGGGGGTCAGTCTTCCTTAGTACTGCATGACCATATCCTGGGACAACCTGTAAAGGGTGGAAAAAAATACAGAATTGGCATATTCAGGTAGAACTTTTCCTCTTCACCCTCAGGGTAATTTGGTCCTGGTGGCTCAAATTCAGCCTGGGTAATTCAGTGAAACCCTGTCTCAAAAAAAAAAAGCAAGGGCTGACGACACAGTTCAGCTCAGTGCCAGAGCACCTGCCTAGCCAGAAGATGCTGGGTTCAAGCCCAAGCATCATACATAAAAAAGAAAATTAAATCCACAAGGGAAACAATAGAAAAGGCAGGTTTCTGGCTAATTGATGCAGGGACAGCTTTTATTCTTTTATTTTATTTTTCCCTTGAGACAAGGTCTCGATGGCCTGGAATTGTCTTTCAAGTTGCAGTGTCTGGGTCTCAGTCTCTTTTCCTGATTGCTTACCCGTCCTGAATTGAGTGTATTCCAGATGTAGTCTCGTAACTTCTCGTCTGACACATCTTTGCCAACTTCCTTCTGTAGCTGTGTTAGCCAGACCAGCACTTCCTGTATGTCAAGTTTAGGGTGGGGAAGAGGAACATCAATGTACATGCCAAGGAAAGAATGTCAAGATAAGGGGCAGAGCATGTGGGTAAAAACACAGAACAGGGAAAGCCTAGTCTTACCTGATTTGCTAGTCCATGTAGAGGCCCTGCCAGCCCATTCATGGCTGCTGCGAAGGATAGGTAAGGGTCTGAAAGGGCACTGCCCACCAGGTGGCTTGTGTGGGCACTTACATTACCACCCTCATGGTCACTGTGGGGATAGAAGGCAGAGTCAGAGAAAGAAAAGGCTGGTTGTGAAGCACAGACCCTGCTTTTCTTCTGTCACATCTTGGCCTCATGGGCTCCCAACACTCTGGAGCCTGTCAGCTGGCACCTACTCCCTCTCCCATGCCCACTTTTCACCCTACACTTCCACTGTTAGGATCAAAGATGGAGCTCAAAGCACGTATTAGGCAAATACTCTTCCTGAGCTACGTATTCTCAGCTACCTCCCCCATCTGAATAATGACGACCAGAAGAGGGAGCTCCTGGAAAGCTGATGGACTGCCTCATGTGAGCAGCTTATCTTTTCCCAATCACAAGCAACATCCCTAAGCCTTTCAGCTTTTCTTCCTTATTTTTTGCCTAGTTTCAATCCCTACAAGGTGTTTCTACCCCTTTGCTACAGACCATCTGTTCCAGATAATAACATTAAGGAGCATTTTAACGTACCCCTACCCCCCATTGCTGGGCATGGTGGCACACGCCCTTAATCCTGGCACTTGGGAGACAGGCAGGAGGATCTTTCTGAGTTTGAGGCCAGCCTGATCTACATAGTGAGTTCAAGGACAGCCAGGGCTATGTAGAAAGATCCTGTCTCAAACAAACAAAAAACCCAAAACCTAAAAACCAAACCAAAACAAAGAGTTTCCCATCAATCCAGGCACTTGAGGGGTATAATTACTAAATCTGGCTCACCTGTGGATGGTGAGGTACAAACGCATAAGCTCAGTGAACTGTGCATCAGTATAGCCTAACATGTTGGTAAAATTGTGGGACCAGTCCAGCTTAGAGTCAATGGCCCCAATGCTGCTGCCTTCCCGGTAAAGATTCCGGTAGATCTTTGCTGCAACACAAGGTAGCTTCGCAATCAGGTCCATACAGTCTTCATAAATCAACTGAAGAAAAGATGGAGGGGAAAAAAAAGGAATTACCTGCAAAGCATTATTAGGCTGCAATACTGTTTGTGTGTCTGGGTTGATAGCTGTATGCTGGGTAGTTATAAAGTCTATTAAGGAATAGAATAACCATAACCATATACTGAGTAAACTACTACAACCCAGGTTTCTAATACTGTTTTCTTCCTCCTGAACATATAACAACCACCTCATAGATAAGGAACTGAGGTTCCTAGGACTCAGTTAAGTGTGGTGGTATTGTGTTCCCCAAAATATTGTGCACCCTAATAAACTTATCTGGGGTCAGAGACAGAACAGCCACTAGATACAAAGGCTAGAAAATGGTGGCACTCACACCTTTAATCCTAGCATTCCAGAGGTAGAAATCCCTCTGGATCTCTGTGAGTTCAAGGCCACACTGGAAATGGCCAGGCATGGTGACACACCCTTTAATCCCAGGGAGTGGTGGTAGAAAGCAGAAAGATATATAAGGCATGAGGACCAGAAACTAGAAGCATTTGGCTGGTTAAGCTTTCAGGCTTTGGAGCAGCAGTTCAGCTGAGAGCCATTCGGATGTGCTGCGCTGTGATGTTCTCAGGAAACTGTAAATTTACACTAAATTAATGTGCTCAGATATCGTCTTTACATCTTTAAGTTGTATTTATTATTATTGTATGTGTGTAACATGCATGTAAGGGGGCAGGGGTCCCACATGCCACAGCACACAGTGAAGAAGAGGACGACCCTGTGAAGCCCCTTTTTTCCTACCACCTTATGTGGGTTCTGGGGACAAAAGAGATTCTGGGATTGTGCAAGTGCCTTTACCGGCTGAACCATCTCACTGGCCCATTTTCTAAAACTAATTCTTTATTTCTCTATTCTAATGTTTAATTTAATTCTATATTTTATCTTCCAATGAAAATTTATTATCTATGTTAAGAGTCAAACAGTGCTGACCAATTATTGAATAGCAAAAGCTTCAAGATTTAGGTATGTTTGACTGTTAACATAGATGGTATAGTGTGTGCTGTGTACGGTGCTGCGCACTGGACAACACCCCAACAACAGGATTTAAACTAGTGAGGTCACTTTTCATTTTCAGAAAATAAAATTTGTTTCAGGATCTCATAAGCAGGATGCCAGCCACCTTTTCTCTCCCAACAGCATCTTGGGTGGTCTAACCCAGAGTGTGACTGGCCTCAGTCCTCCTAGACTACTGTGATTAGCTATCGTTCACCCAAATTCTAAGGCGTCATGGAAACCCTCCTTGTTTGGGGCTGGTGAGGTGGCTTGGTGGACACACTAGTCTGATGCCTGGCACCCTTTGACACACTGTATGAGGAGAAGTCAGGTTCCTGTGAGCTGTCTTCTGACCGTCACACGCTGTGTGAGCGCACAAACCACATAGAAACAAATAAGATGGGAAGAAAAACACACAGGAAAAAAACAAGTTACCATCTTACAGTGAATTTTTGTTTTAGGGTGGGACTAACTCGGGGTCACAGTTTGTGAAGTGGGTTCCTGGAGTAACTCGGAAGTGCTCTGAACCCCGTTACAGCCCAGTCCCGCCACTCAGATCTCCTACCTCCCAGTACTTGGTTCGGTTGATCCCCTCTGCATATGCCCGGGCAAAGTTACTCTCACTGTTGAGGGCTGTGATGGCTGCACTGAGCTGAGACATGGGGTGCAGATTAGTCGGAAAGTTGTCCAGCATGGTGACCACATGAGAAGGCAGAGCTGCCCTCTTTGCCCATTCTTGTGAGAGCCAAGATACCTGTGAAAAAGGAGATCCACTCAGACCCCGCTGATTCCTTCTCAAAGCAAGCCATAAACTCTAACTACGGGCAGATGAGGAGTCAATGTTGAAGACTAGAGAAAGGCAAGGACAGGGAATGGGAAGGGCCAGTGTTCACCATACCTGTCCCTCTGTTGGCATCTTTCCAGTTACCAGCAGCCAAAATAAGCCCTCAGGTAGGGGTTCTTCCCCACCCTTAGCCTTAGGCAGCAGTTTCTGGCATTCAGGGATACTATAGCCTCGGAAACGGATGCCCTTGAGAAAGAAGAGTGAGAATTACAACCAAATTATTAATCTGTCCTCCGTCATAAAACAGACTGGTCCTAATCATGTCAGACACTCAGTGGGTAAACACACTTGACACTCAGCCTGATGGCCTGAGTTTGATCCTGGGACTCACACAGTGACACAAGAGAAATGACTCCCAAGTTGTCCTCTGACCTCCACACTTACAATGTGGCACTTGTACCTGGGCACACACATGAACATGCACACACAAAGTGCAAGTATTTATTAAAAAATATTATATACACTAAACCAAAACAAAACAAAAAAAGCCAGGCATGGTGACGCACGCCTTTAATCCTAGCACTCTGGAGGTAGAGGCAGGTGGATCTCTGAGTTCAAGGCCAGCTTGGTCTACAGAGTGATTTCCAGGACAACCAGGGCTACACAGAGAAACCCTGTCTCACAAAAAACAAAGATATACAGAGAAACCCTGTCTTGAACCCCCTCCCCAAAAAACCGACAACAAAAAAACCCAAACACAAAAAAAGAAAAAAAAAATTATCTTATATATATATATTCACTTACTTTTAAAAAAATCTATTTTTTTTTTTGAGATAGAGTATGTCTATGTAGTCCTGTCATTCACTATGAAGACCAGGGTGGCCTTGAACTCATAGAGATCGACCAGCCTCTGCCTCCCGAGCGCTAGGATGAAAGATGCGGGCCCCCATATCTGGATATTTTTCTTACTTTTAACTGTGTGTGCACATGAGTGTGTGGGTGTAGTGTGTCTTAATTGCTAAGCCACCTCTCTAGCCCCATATATGTGGTTTGTTTTTTTTTTCTTCAATTAAAGGGGGGGGCACATGCCATGAGTTCAAGGCCAATGTGGTGTATACCGTAAGTTCCAGGCCAGCCAAGGGTAAGACTTACTTAAAAAAAAAAAAAAAAAAAAAACAACAAAAAAAAAACCACCACCACCACAACAACAACAACAACAACAAAACAAACAAGAACCAAACCAAACCAAAACCCTAGTACTTTCAAATATTAATTCTTCAAATATCTACTTCTGCCTTTGTTCCCTTACTCTGTACTCAGATGTTCTGAGGAGAAAAGTGTTCTTCTCTGCACTGTGCGTTAGTTTCCAAACTGGTTTGTATGGTCAGAACCCACTGGTAATCGCTGACGGATGATGGTGTCTTACCTCATCAGGATCAAGAACTGATGTTTCATACACAAGTCCTTTCATGCCTCTCATGCCACCATACATCTAAAGGAAAGAGGTTGTGACCAATCAGAGTGGCTCAGACTATGGAGCTCAGAGAAGACGTTTACTTTCTTACTTGCAAGATACACTCAGGAGGCAGTGTCTAGGGGTTGATTTCTAGAACTAAACCAGCGTGTTATCAAGGTCTGCTGGTGCAGGGAATGGACGCTTGCCCTAGGTCACTACTGTTTCTTTAGTGTTCCAGCCTTGGCTGCCTTTTCTTAACTGCATTGTATTTCTTCTCCTGACCGTTCTTAACCCCCTCCACATTCCCTACGCTGAGTTAAACAGAATTAGATCTATTATGGGCAAAGGAAGGAGGCAATGACTAAAAATTGTTAGCTGAGTTGCTCAAACTCCTATGGCTGAGGAAGTTATCCTAAGGCTGTACAGAGGATTTACTGGGACTATAGTTTAACTGGATGGCTGCCACAACAATCAAAAGACAGTCCAGCCCTAACTAAAGAGCTGGGAACAGAACCAGAAACTACATGTATCTTTGTCATAGGTGAATAACGTTAGGCTTAATTATTAAATTTGCAGAAAATAACTATTCTCTAATGAATACCATAAATCCCAACATTTCATTGTACTGAGTAGAATACTTCTGAACCACCAGTAAAGAAAATGGTAATTTTGTGACATACATTACAGGGCTACTGTTCCCATCTAAGACACCACAGGCTACTTACCATGTCTACAGTGATTTGGCCCACCACTGTCTTCCCATGTTGCTGTCTGAAGGCTTTAATTCTGGCCTGCTCCTTAGGTATCAGATTGCTCAGTACATCTTTCAAATTCTAGAAAGAGAAATAGAAGGGTTAAGTGATAGGAAAACATAGAGGGCTTCCTACTGTAAAGAAGGTATGTGAAGACTGCCTGTTATCATTTCTCTGTCTGCCAGGAATGGGGAGGAGGGAACGCAGAGCTTCATTTTGCAGAGATGAAAATGTCCTGGATATGGACAGTGATGTTCACTTCATTAATGATAAAAAAGTCAGGAATGGTGGGTGCATGCCTATAATCCTAGGCAAGCAAGAGGCCACCCTGTCTCAGGAATTTAATAAAAGAGCTATATAAAACCCTGCATTAGGAATTAAAAAACAAACAAACAAACCTTAGCAGTAACTTTTATTTCATTTAGGGGTTATGAGTATGGTCTGGTGGCAAAGTACTTGCCTCTATGTGTGAAGCCCTGGGTTTAATGCTCAGCATTACAAAAAATAAAGAGGGGAGGGAACACTTGCTATTTCCACATTACTACTCCACTCGATAAATTATTTCTTAAGGGGCTGAAGAGATGGCTCAGTGGTTAAGAGCACTGGCTGCTCTTCCAGGACCAGGGTTCAATTCCCAGCACCCACATGGTAGTTCACACCTGTCTGTAACTCCATTTCCAGGGTATCCAACACCTTCACACAGACATACATGCAGGCAAAACACCAATGCACATAAAATTAAAAAAAATATTTCTGAAAACAGTAGTAATAATAATCATAACAATAACAATTACTGGCTAATTCCAACAGACTTAAGATAGCAAGGCAAGAAGCTGCCGAACACTCTACCCTGAGTCAGACTGCTGGATTCTGTACTCCTTGCCAGATCTTACCGTGGAAGAACTGGCATGCCGGACAGCAAAAACAAGGCAGGATGAATTCTGCAAAGAGATCAAGACAAAATCCTTATCAACACCCTTACCTCCTTTGCATCAAGGAGTTGCAGTGACTGCCTCTCCATTTTCACCTTTTAGGACTTTTGGCATCAAGTTTTACCAGGCCATAAATAGCCTGGCAGAAGCCTGCTGCTCATACCCACACTATCACTAGTATTCCTTTAAGAGTTTCTCTCACTAGGCAGTGGTGGTGGTGGTGGCGGCAGCGGCGCCGCACTCCTTTAATCCCAGCACTCGGGAGGCAGAGTCAGGCGGATCGCTGTGAGTTCGAGGCCAGCCTGGTCTACAGAGTGAGTTCCAGGACAGGCGCAAAGCTACACAGAGAAACCTTGTCTTGAAAAACCAAAAACCAAGCCAAAACAAAAATTTTCTTTCATACACCTGGGTTCCTGGACAACATAGTTGTTATATAGAGCATTAGTCCATCCAGATTTAATTGTCAATATTGTGAGTGGCTGCCCAGAAAACTGGCCGATTACTACTGCTGCTAAGACATCTCCATCACCTAGTCTTCTAGCATCACTCAACCTATCCAATCTAGGACAGCCTAGAGGCAGGGGCAGCCTTTCACAGTAGGATTTCTAACCCTTCTGGCTTATTTTATTTTCCAGAGAATCAGAAAGGAGCAAGCAGATGGGATTACAAAGATGCTAATCTCAACTGATGCAAACTTCAAGCATGTTGTTTTGCCCCTGGAAAGAGGAATAGGTAAGGATTATCCCACCTGATCATCCCTCCTGGTTTTAAAAGCACATAGAATATCTACAAAGAAGCAACTAACCAACAACTACTTAAGACCAGGAATGGAAGAAGAGCTAGAGGGATGGCACCCAAGCAGCAGCTCACAACTACCCCATAACTCCAGTTCTGGGGAATCCAATGCCCACTTCTAGCCCCTGAAGGTTCCAGGCATGCAAGTGATGCTTGGGTATATACATGCAAACAAAATACCCATACATATAAAATTAAAAATTACAAGAAAAAGGAAAGTCAAAGAAATGAGAGGATTTAAAGGCAGTAAGTCACCCTGGATGCTATGTGTGACATCTGTTTTAGGTGTCCGCTTGAGAGTATTAAAAAATACCCAGAGTAAAGGTGTTTCCAGAAGTAATCTCTTCTGAATGTGAGTATGAGTGGACTAAGTGGAAAGACACACCCTCAACGTACGTATGAACCTCATCAGCAGGGGCCTCTGAGCAAAACCAGAAAAGGTAAACCAGTCCCCCTGTCTCTCCCAGCTATACTTTTCTCCAAACATAGACACCAGACCTCTTCCTTTGAACACCATGACTGACAGACACTGGCACTTCCTCTTCATTTAAACACCATATATGACAGACACTTCATCTGCCTTTGAACACCACGACTGACAAGATACTGGCATTTCTCAGGTACTCAGGCTTATGGACTTGAACTGAAACATACTACCACTCTTCCAGGTATCCTAGTTGCTTCCATAACTGTTAGCATGCACACATATACAGATACACAAACAAATTTTTATTTTTTCCTTTTTGGACAAGGTATCTTCATGTAGCTCTGGCTGGCCTTGAACTCAGAGATTAGCTTGTCTTTGCCTCCCAAGTTGTGGGTCATAAAGGCTTGTGCCACCACACTCCTGGCATTTTCTTTTCTTTTCTTTCTTTTTTTTTTTCCAAGACAGGATTTCTCTGTGTAGCTTTGGTGCCTGTCCTGGATCTTGCTCCATAGACCAGGCTGGCCTCGAACTCAGAGATCCTCCTGGCTCTGCCTCCTGAGTGCTGGGATTAAAAGCGTGCACCACTGCAGCCACCCAGCTCACTCCTGGCATCTTTATATATTATCTATGTACACTGTACACAGTCATCTTACTGACTCTCTAAACCTTGACTAACAAACTATTCAAAATGATAAAGGAAAAAAATTCAAGTTAGAACAACTTTAATTACAAAGAACACAGAATACATACTTGATGTGGTGGTGCATACCTGTAATCCCAGCACTTGGGACACAGAGGCAGTAGGATCACAGCTTCTAGGCTAGCCTAAGTCTACAGAGTGAGACATGCCTAAAAAACAACAAAACGGTGGCGGAGGCTGGAGGGACGGCTCAGCAAGCCGGAGCACTGGCTGCTCTCCCGGAGGAGCTGAGTTCCCAGCACCACACTGCAGCTCACAACTGTCCGTAACTCTACTTCTAGGAGATCTAATGCCCTCTTCTGGCTTCCACAGGCATCAGGTACAGACGGTACACAGTCATTCATGCAGGCAAAACACCCACACACAAAAGAATAATTTAAAAAAATCAAGAAGTAAAATAAGGAGTATGGGGATGTAATGCAAGCACTTGTCTAACATGCACGAGGCCTCAGACGCCCCCCACACCACTCCATACCCTTTACACAGTGATGCAGCCTATATGACCCCAGCACCCTCAGCTGCATCGGCCCAGTTTTCAGCACAAAGAGACTACGTCCCAAAATTAAATAAATAAACACATTAATGGAAATTCAGACTTGAATCTCAGACCTAATTTCAATCTAGTTTACATGAAACAAACAAACAAACAAACAAACAAACAAAAAACCCCACAGAAGTCCTAACTACAGGTCTGCCATTTTCATCCTGTTACTTGGCTATGACACCCAACACAACAGTCTCACTTCAAATCTCTAAAACGGTAACGAAAGGCCAATTTTAGGTTGTGGGAGACGGCTCAGTGGGCAAGAGTGCTTACTCTGCAAGCATAAAGACCAAGCCCAAGTCTCCAGCACCCTCATGAAAGCCAGATGTCAATACTAAATTGTATTTTGTTAAGTCACTAGGCATTTTGTTATCAAATAAAAGTAACCTGTAAGTTCTTTTCAGAATGTTTTAACATATGTATGTTAAATGCATTTCTAGTCCATACCTAGTATCTTGTAAAAATATAGGCTGTTATAAAAAAAAAAAAAAAGAAAGAAAAACAGTAACAATAAAATAGGCATGGCGGCTTGTACCTATAGCTCAGAAATCACTCATTTACATAAATTTTAAAGCATGTAGGACACTGATTTGTGCATAGGTAATAAATTTAATACTTGTTTCTTAAAAATGCACTGGTCTTGTATGGCATGGTGGTGACATGCTTGTAATCCCAGCACTATAAAGGCTGAAGCAGGAAGATTCAAGTTCCAAGCTAGCCTGGGCTATAGAGTGAAACCATGTTTTTGAAAAAAGGAAAGAGTCAGGTGTCATGGACACAGGCCTAGGAACTCAAAATCAGTCTCAGCTACATACCATATCCAGTCTGAGGCTACCTGAGCTATGTGAGACCCTATCTCAAAAGAAGGGGGGAAAGAAAGGAAGAAAAACAGAGAAATGTGTTGGTTATAACATACCACCAAGTGTCAAAACTTTTGCATCATAAGAAGAATCAGTCAGACCCTAGGAAAGGGTGAATGGCTAATTTTCTTTAGCAATAAAACAGGAAATAAAACCTTCAACTTCCTATTTTTTGGGGAGGGATATCATTTTTACCTTTTTTGAGACAGGATCACCTATGGTACAGATTGTTCCTGAACTCACTATGTAGCCAAGGCTGGCCTCAAACTCCTGATCTTTCTGCTTTCTACCAGGGTGCTGGGATCACAGGTTTTTTTGAGACACTACAATCAAGGGTATCCTGGAACTCTGTATACAATCATGCTAACCTGGAACTCGTGTCCAATACTCCTGCCTAAACCCCTAAAATCTCCACCAGCAGCTCTATATAGGAGGTGTTTGAGAATGGTGACATCCAAGCCACAAAAGCCCCCACTCAGCTACCCAGTGACTTCCACAGCAAGCTGCAGAATGGCCTTAGGCATTATGCTCAGACTGTACTCACTGACCACTTTTGAATGTCTACCTCCCAGCTCCTCCCCAACCCTGGAGCTGTGGCAGCAGGGACTCTGGCTTCTGGTTGCTTGCCACAGTAGTCACCTCATTGACCAGCAGCTGTCAGGTGAGTCAGGCACTTGCTTCACTCAATAGGTCAGTTCCGTCATGGGGAGAGCCAGAGAGCCGCTAAAGCTTGGTGAATAATGGCTGACAGCCAGGATTCCCTACAGGGGAAAGTGGAAGTACCATAATCATTGACAGGCTTCTTCAAACCTCACAGGCTGTTGCCTTGTACTTGCTCATTCTATTTATTTATTGCGGGGTGTTTTTTTTTTTTTTTTTTTTCCTCTTTTTCGAGACAAGGTTTCTCTGTGTAACAGCTCTGGCTGTCCTGGAACTCACTTTGTAGACCAAGCTGGCTTTGAACTCAGAGAGCTCTGCATTTTATTTATTTTTTGAGACAGGATCTCATGTAGCACAGGCTGGCTTTGAATCAATGCTCCCCGTGTTGACTCCTGAGAGCTGGGATTACAGGCATGTTCACAGTGCACAGACAAAACACCTACACACAGAAAACAAAACAAAGAGCCTTGGGAGAAATCACTCTGATCTTAATAAGACGCTGTCGTCAGTAGATGACAGAGCGAGACAGATGCAAACACAACACCAGCAGATTCCCTTAGCCAGCATGAGAAATCCTGAGCTACAGAGGCTTTGGATGCAGAAAGAACTACTTGTATTAAGAAAAAAAAAAAAAAAAAAAAAAAACAACTTGGGCTGGGCACTGGTGGTGGCGGTGCATACGCCTTTAATCCCAGCACTCAGGAGGCAGAGGCAGGCGGATCTCTGTGAGTTCAGGGCCAGCCTGGTCTACAAAAGAAAGTTCCAGGGTAGCTAGGGCTGTTACACAGAGAAACCCCATCTCAAAAAAAAAAAAAAAAAAAAAAAAAAAAAAAACTAAATAAATAAAGCCAGGAGTGGAGGCGCATGTCTTTAACTCGCAGGCAGGTCTGAGGATTTGAGGCCAGCTTGATCTATACAGTGAGTTCCACATCATCCAGGCATACAGAGTGAGAGCCTACCTAAAAAAAAAAAAAAAAAACGATGGAGCAGGAGAGATGGCAGAGTGATTAAGAGTGTCTTACCAGAGAGTTCCGTTCCTAACACCAATGCTGGACAGCTCACAATCCCTGCAGCTCTAGCTCTCTGGGGAGGTGAGGCCACTGCTCTCACAAACATACGTGAAGTGAAATAAACCAGGCAGAGAGCAGTGGGGCTCACCTTTAACTCTAGCACTGGAGACACAGAGGCAGATGGATCTCTGTGAGTTTGAGGATAGGCTGGTCCACACATCAAATTCTAGAACAGCCAGGGCTACATCGTGAGACTGTCTCAAAAATAAATAAAGACACCTGTCTCCTTAGCATTTCAATCTCAAAAATAATTAAGGAATGAAGGCCTGTCTTGGTGGTGCACATTTATAATCTTAGTCCCTGGGAGGCAGAAGGAACCTGCCTGATCCTTCAGGAATTTAGAGCCTGCCTCAGTTACACGGGACCCTGTCTCAGAGGAACTCAAAAGGAAATAAAAGAAAAATAAAAAAAACTTCACAACAACAAAAAAAATTGGTCTAGGACAAAGAACCCTCTATTTCCAGAACCAGGTCAGAGAACCAAAGCCATTGACAGCCTGTGTTCCACAACGGTCGTGCTGGAAGTCAGCCTGCGGTGTTCCGTCAGGCCACTTACAGCCCAGCACAGTAGTCCAGCTCATACTCTGACACCCTATACCAACAGGAAGTCTCTTAATAATTCTACCTGTCTTTTTTTTTTTTTTTTTTTTTGGTTTTTTGAGACAGGGTTTCTCTGTGTAGCTTTGCGCCTTTCCTGGAACTCACTTGGTAGCCCAGGCTGGCCTCGAACTCACAGAGACCCACCTGGCTCTGCCTCCCGAGTGCTGGGATTAAAGGTGTGCTACACCACCACCACCACCACCACCACCACCACCACCACCACCCAGCCTTAAAAATTTTTTCAATTACAGTATTATTACTTAAGTGCCTGAGTGACACAGACAGAAACACACACACACACACACACACACACACACACACACACACCGTGGCTCTGGTGTGGAGGACAGAGAACAAATTACAGAATTGGTTCTCTTTCCAACATGTGGGACTGGAGTGATTATAAGGCTTGGTGGCCAAGTGCCTTTGCCTGCTGAGCTATCTTGCTGGCTCCTGCTTGTCGCTTTCTAACTGGTCCTGCTTGCCTACAGTTCCACTCATTATTCAGACAGGAAGACCATAAAAGATACAATTCAAACCTCAGAAAAGGACTTTTTGTTTCAGCAGAAGCCCATACTGTTTTTTTTTATAAGTTTGCTTATCTTATTAAGTATTTTTTAAAATTGTGTGTGTGAAACAGGGTGTCACTATATAGCTTTGGCTGGCCTCAAACTCACAGAGATCCATATGCCTCTGCCTCCAGAATGATGCAGTTAAGGAAATGGCCAACATGCGTAGCTTATAAAATTTATTTTTAAAGATTCCTTTTAATTTATGTGTCTGAGTATGCCATGTGTGTGCAGGTGCCCAAGAAGGCCAGAGAGGGCATAGGATCCCCTGGAGCTGGAGGTAAAGGCAATTGTAAAGCCACCCAATGTGGGTGCTGGGAACCAAACTCAGGTCTTCTACAATAGTTCATGCTCTTAACTGATTCCACATCTCTCCAGGTTCAATTTATTATTTTTTAATGTATTAACTTTTATTAATTTTAATTTAGAATTTATGCCTGGGCTGGTGAGAAGGTCCAGCAGGTAAAAGCACTTGCTGCCAAGCCTGATGATCTGAGTTTGTGGAAGGAGAAAAAAGATCAACTCACACCAACTTTCCTGACATCCACAGAGCACTGTGTGACGTGCACCCAGACACAAATTATCACATATACAGTCCATGCAATGGCTTGTCACTTTAACACTCTCTTGGAAATACTAAATGATTTCCTCACTTCTGCTAGATTTTTTTTTTTTTACAAGCTTTAGCTCCTAACACTCTGCTCTAGGTTTTACAAGAATCCTTCTCTAAATCATATGAAAAAAATAAAGCTGGGTGTGGCGGGTCACGCCTATAATCCCAGCATCACACATCATCAGTCCAAAAACTATCAACTGTCAGATTCCATCCCACTGCTTCGGATCACAATCTGATCAAGCACCCAGGTTACAATGCCCAGGAAACTCTGGGCAGCTGAGAAGAATGGGCAGGTGCTAAGAACACACCGCAGATCCGCCTCACCGCTTCAAATCTCACACCCTATTCTTTTTTTTTTTTCCCCCAAAAGCACTGACATAAGGCACAAGAACTCACTGTGTGGCTTTAGCTGAGATCCAAGTCTGCTCAGATTCTAAAAACCAGAATGCCATTGATCCTTCTCAACATCACTGACCATACTTCTGTCCTGACTACCTGTCTATGCCTATGACTTCATACTCACCTGCTCCCAATTTAAAGCCCAGTAGGAACAGACAGACTTAGCCTACAAGGTAAAGCTTCACTTGATCAAGGAAGGTAACCACAGAGATCAGAGCCTTGCCTTCAAAAGTGTTGGGTGTTAAGCCTATTTCACAGGAGAAAAATTACTATTTTGTTGAAATTAATTTCTGACTAGGGCTTATAGAGAATGGGTAGTGAAGGCATTCTGTAAGTCACTGTTAATGTAAAACTGCACTGATCTTTTCAAAGCTCTAAACATCCTAACCTAGAGAAGTAATTCTCACTGATACAAAATTCCCTTTAGGATGGATGAGATGGTGCAAGCCTGTAACTCCAGCACCTGGGATAGACTTAATGGGGATCAAGAAAGAGGTCTTGCCAGGTGGTGGTGGAGCATGCCTTAATCCCAAGCATTCAGCAGACAGAGGCAGGCGGATCTCTTTGAATTCAAGGCCAGTCTGGAACTATAGCATGAGTTCCAGAACAGCTAGGGCTACAGAGAAACCCTGTCTCAAAAAGCTAAACAAAACAAAACACGAGAGAGAGAGAGAGAGAGAGAGAGAGAGAGAGAGAGAGAGAGAGAGAGAGGGGGGGGGGGAGAGTGTGTTCTTGGTCAGACTGGGCTACATGATGAGATTGTCTTAAAAGAAAACAATATTCCTTGTAGATAGGGCTGATTAAGCACGTTGACTTCAAAACCCTAAAGGTGACCCAATGGTCCTATTCCAATTCCTAGCCTAACTACAAACCCGACCACCTGTGAAAACACCAGGACCAAACCAGCTCAAGTATGGATGGGCATAAACTACAACCTCCTGGCCAAGATTTATTTATTTATCTATAGGTCTTGATAGATTTTTTTTTTTTGGGGGGGTGTAAAAAATGAATTTTTCTTTTTCTTTTTTTAAAATAAATCCTGGCATGATCAGACACCGGATGGCCTGGGAATTGAACCCTGGTCCTCTGGAACATCAGTCACTGCTCTTAACTGCCGAGCCATCTCTCTCCTCTCAATATTTTCTTTCTAATTGGTTTTTCTTTTTCTTTTTTCTTTTACCAGTCTCATTATGCAGTCCCTGACTGGCCTGAAACTTTTGGAATATGAGACCTTCCTACCTTCCCACCTCAGCTTCTTTAGCTGCATTAGTGAGGTAATTCCAGAACACACATACTCTCTCTGGAGGTTTATAAACCTTGGGTCTTGCACATTCAAGGCAATCATTCTATCACTGAGTTATTATCTCCTTATTTTTATTTTTTATTTTTTGGTTTTTCGAGACAGGGTTTCTCTGTGTAGCTCCTGGAACTTGCTCTGTAGACCAGGCTGGCCTCAAACTCATAGACCTGCCTGTCTCCGCCTCCCAAGTGCTGGGACCAAAGGCACGCGCCACCACTGGCCCGCTTACTTTCTTAATAAAGCCTCTTTTAATATTAAGAAGTAAAGATTTATTACCAATGACTAATCAAACTGGAGGCTAATTCAGAGAGCTCAGGCAGGTAAGAACGGTGCTGATAATAACGAAAGGGTCCTCAGAACTGCAGTGGTACTACAGATTCTCAAAACTCTACTCCTGAATTGTGTCAGGCTTTGAGAGTTTTTTCTGTTTGTGTTTTTGTTTCAATGTTGTTCTCTCTCCATGTGTGTCTATGTGCACACATACATGTCGTGTGTCAAAGAGTGACTTTAGGTGTCTTCCTCTACTGACCTTCTTCACCTTCTTAATATTTTTAATAATCTCTCATTCAAACCCATTTCTGCTAGATTGACTGGCAATCTAGACCCGGAGTTCCCATCTGTCTCCAAGCTCCCGCACACCCAGCACTGAGGGTTATAGGCACATGTAACCAAACATGGGTTTTAGGTGGAGGTAATATTCTTTTACACTGTGATACTGTGATTGATGTAATAAAAAGCTAAACAGCCAATAGCTAGGCAGGAGGTATAGCAGGGACTTCTGGACAGAGAGTTCTGGGAAGAAGAAGGAGGAAGCAAGATGGGCAGTACAGAGTAAAGGTAACTGAGCCACATAAAAGAACGCAGATTAGAAGATATGGCTTAATTTAAGCTATAAGAGCTAGTGGGGCAAGCCTAAGCTATAGGCCAAACTTTTATAATTAATAATGAGTCTGTGTCCTTTTTTTGTGAGCTGGCAGCCCACAAGAAGTCTGTCTACGAGGTAGGGATAGGAACTCAGGTCCTTATGCTTGCACAGCAAAGCACTTACCCTTGGAGTTCAAGCTTAATGAACTTTTTCTGTGTGCAGCCCAGGTTGACCTTGAATTTGTAATGATCCTCCTGCCTAAGCTCCCAGTGTTTGTTTTACAGTTGAGAGCCACCAAGGTCTGCTTCTGGGCTTTGCTGTTTATTTTATTTTTTTTTTTCATTTTTTTATTTTTTTAATTTTTTTTTAATTTATTTTTTTTTGGGGTTTTTTCGAGACAGGGTTTCTCTGTGTAGCTTTGCGCCTTTCCTGGAACTCGCTTTGGAGACCAGGCTGGCCTCGAACTCACAGAGATCCGCCTGGCTCTGCCTCCCGAGTGCTGGGATTAAAGGCGTGCGCCACCAACGCCCGGGTCATTTTTTTATTTTTTGAGACAGGGTTTCTCTGTGAAACAGTCCTGGCTGTCCTGGAATTCACTCTGTAGACCAGGCTGGACTCCAACTCACACAGATCCACCTGCCTCTGCCTCCCAAGTGCTGGGATTAAAGGCATGTGCCACCACCGGCCAGCTCGGGCTTTGCTGATTTTAAGAGTAAACTTTACCCCTTTTCTGAATGGAGGCAGGGTATCACGTAGCTCAGGATGGCCTCAAACTCACTATGCAGCTCCTGTCTCCACTTCCCAAGTGCTGGGATGACAGGTATTACCATCACACTCAATGCAAGGCAAACTGAAATTCATGCATGCTAGGCAAGTACTTGACCAAACGATTTCTAAGGTTTCCGGGATCCAACAGCAGTCATCCCCAAAACATTCTGAGATTTCCTAGGACCTTAACTGGCAAGATAAACTAAAGGTAAATTCAAAGGCTTTTACAAGTTCAGTTGTGTTAAGACTATCTGGTCTGGGTTAGCAGCTCTGAAATGATCTAATTATAGGTCCACTATTCTGCCAAAACACTGTCTAGAACTTGCTTCATTTCCCAAGAGGATTCCTTACCCAGTTCCCTGGCAGCCGGGGTAGCAACAGCCAAGACAGACAAGTATCTACCAAATAAGCAGTCTCTACCTTGTTTCTGGGTGCTCAGAAGTACCCCATGATATATCCTACAGGTTTTGTGGTACCTAACAACTATGAATGACACACAGCGAGTCAAAAACATTCTAAGCCTTTTCTTTCCTCCAGGCACACTCAGCTTCAAGCTGTCCACTGAAGAGAAAAAAACCTAAGTTCTTTACAGAAGCCAAGGTCATTTTGTGGGGCTGTCCCCACTTGGATTAGAGGGCTGAGATTCCCTCAGCACAGCTGGGTCTCTGTTTAAAGGGCCGAGTTATACAGAGTCCAAAGCAGATCACCTGAAATTAGAGTTATCATTACTTGGACTTGAAAGGCAAAAATGTCCAACTTAAAGGGCCCCAGGAAATTCAGAGGAAGTACTTCTGGTTAGAGGAGATTTAAGACGGAACAGCAGAACCCGCACAACTTAGTAGTAGAACTGGTCATGTGACCTTGGTTGGTGCTACTCCTCTTGCCCGTCTTCATTTATTGGCCTGCAGCTTGGTGGCACAACCTTTCTGGTTCTTGCTGGAGTCCTATGGATACTCTATCAGCAGGTTTAACAGAAATGCCACACCCTACCCAAGCTCCTCCTATATACAGTAAGTGCAAGAGTCCCAAGGACAAAGGGGAGCTGGGGGCTCTACTCCTCTAGCAAAACTGACCGGGCCGGGTCACTTCAAGGCTGCAATTACAATGAGGGGAAAAAAAAAAAAACAGGTCCTGACAGGACTCACTCCACAAAGCAGAGCCCCAAATTAGCCCCGGCTGCAGCTCTGGCCCGGTGACAAAAGTGAGCACCTTGGCTCACCCCTGCGCCCCCCCCCGCACCCCCCTGCAAACAATTCTTCCCCTAACTCCCGCGGCACGCCACACCTCTTCTCCCCGGCCCTTCGGCCGGGACCTCGCATCCATCCATCCCTCCCTCCCTCCCTCCCTCCCTCCTTCCCTCCCTCCCGCCTAGGATCTGACAGTTAGGCCGGGCCCCGGCCGCCGAGGACTGCAGGCCGGCACCGGGAGGAAGGGCAGCGCCGCACATGGCCTAGGAGCTCCGGGGAGGGCTGGCGGGCGGCCAAGCGCCGGGCCCCTTTAAGGCGCGGAGGGCGCCCGGGTGCCGGAGGGCCTGCGGCCGCCTCGGCCCCACCCCGCGACGACGCGCTTGCTTCCCTCCTTCTCGCCGCTCACCTTGGCTCCCAGCAGCCGGGCTGCCGCCGTGAGTAGAGCCATGGCTGGGCCAACTCCGGGACCTGGTGGGACGGGGACGGAGGGAGAGGGCCGCAGCTAACCACAGCAGCGGCCGCCGCTCTAACGGAGACCGCGCCAACCGGCGGACAAGGTTGAAAGGAGGCGGCCGCGGGGAAGGGTGGACGAACCGGCAGAGGCGCCCAGCCCAGGGTCCTCGCCGAGGCCCCGCCCACCGGCCGAAACCCGATCCCGCCCCTCTCGGGGGAGTCGCCTCGGGCTCGGCCATTGGCCCGAGACGGAGGAGGGGCGGGACTTGAGCCACTGACAGCTGTTACGGCGGGGAGGATTGGGCCGTGCGGATTAGGCTAATTAAGAGTGGGCGGAGAGGGGGCTGTAGGTGTCTTAGGATGTGCCTGAGAACTCAGTTAACTTCCTTCTTTGGCTTTTCCCGTTGCCCTTAACACATTTCGGATTCTCCGGAGAATGCGAAAGATAAAGCTCCAGCCCGCGACTTTTGAAGGTCACAGCACACAGCAATTCATCATTGCATTCCCCCACCCGCCTGGCATGCTCCCTTAGAGAATGTCTTTGGTTAATGACTTCAATGGCCATGGAGGTGACATCATGTGGAAAGCAGGCTATGATGCCAAAGTTAGCTGCTTGATGGAGACCATTTGAGAACAGCAGAAATCCTGGCATTGTAGATACCGACCCCCCCTAGGTGGAGAAGAGCAAAAACAGGAGCCTGAATATTTAGTGCTGTTTGTGAACTGTGCAGAATCTAAGTCTTACAAAGGCCCTCTTAATATGAAGGCGCCTGCATCTTCCAGTCTTTGGGTCCTGGGCACTATTACTTTTGTCATTCTTCATACAACCCCTTAGAGCCAGTCCACCTCACATTTAGCCACAGGCTGCAGATCTACCGTCCATCCAAGATCAGGCACTAGACACTCCCTGTTTTTGTCACATCATTCACAGTATTTCCAAAGGGCTCTAGGACACTTCTCCTACTTGGCTCTCTTTTAATCCTCTGCTCCTCCAGAAACCATTGCACTAAATGACACAAGAATTTAAAATGATCTTACACATCGCTCTTCAACCCCCTGGGTAGAACACCTCAGAACTTCAGTACTTCCCTAATCCTGTCGTTGTAATTGGCCTAAGGGTGGAGAGAAACTGACCCAATGATTAGGGCACCTTATCTATAAATCCCGAGCCCTAAGTGAACCGTCCAAGCCTTTCATCTTCCCACACGGCAGTAACAAAGTGCAGAGGTCTCAGAATGCATGTAAGCCAATAGTCCTTGTTTATGGAGGATGTAGTTTTGTGACTTAGACTTGGAAAAAGAGAAAGAAAACCCTCATATCCCCAAGTTCTCTCATAGGCAGATTGAGACCTGCCCAGCAGTATTCTTCTGACTTGGAAATCAGAAGATTTCCTAGGAGAAAATCTGATCTAGAGAAACCACACCCCTGGAGAAGCAATGACCCCAGCTACCTCCCTAAAAACTTCAAAGCTTCACTGATCAATATTTGCTCCCAATTTAGCATCTCACATAGGGTTTCCTCATAACCCCAGAATAGTCTGACCTGGCTCATTCCCCCTAGTTAATTATCCACAGAGACTAGCTAGCAGATCAGAGGGCTGAACTCCAGTGCCCTAAGAAAAAGAGGCTGTCCCCATCAGGTGAGGCTACCAAAGGGACAATTATTGGGTGGCCATAATGGTAACTGGAGTTTTAATAACTGCAGAGAATGTGGGGATAGTGCCATTTTAATTCCCTTGGTGTAGGGTCCTGGATTTTAACATCAAGATTTTATTTATTTGAAGTTGTCCGATCCTGACATTCATTGTTATAATATGAAAGTCCAAAGCTGAAAGGGGCTAAGTGGAATCTCCCAGAAGCTGAGTCTTTGTGTCAGTCTCTGGAATTAAAAATGTAGCTTCTAAGCAGGGCAGTGGTGGTACAGGCCTTTAATCCCAACATTCGGGAGACAGAGGTAGGTGGATCTCTTGAGTTCTAGGCCAGCCTGGTCTACTGAGTGAGTTCCAACACAGCCAAGGCTAAACAGAGAAACCCTGTCTCAAAAAAACGGAAAAAAAAAAAAAGTGGCTTTTAACATACTATACTAATTAATCCTCAAACACTAACCCACACCCCTAGCTCAGCTCAGAGTCTCTTTCTGAACATGAGTGGGGAAGTTAAGACGGCCATGATTTTAATAGCTAAGGGAATTCTAGGTCCAAATATAACCAAGTGATTGAGAACAAGAAAGGGCATTGGAGAAGGCCCTGACTTGACATCATTGTGACCTTGGGAGGATTTAAGATGCACAGGGACAACGGTGCCCCCTGGTGGTCAAAAACAAATGGGAGCTTGCAAGTTCTTGAAACCTCTTAAAACTCTGCGATAGGTAAAATAAACTTCTTTACTTAGTACAGTAGCTTGCTCTGTGTGTGTGTGTGTGTGTGTGTGTGTGTGTGTGTGTGTGTGTGTGTGTGTAAGAACATGTGCATGGTTTCGTGAGTCTTACATATGATAAGCCATGAGCTACACCAAAGCCCTGTTTTTAAAACGTTTAGAAGCCAGGAGTGGTGGACATGTATATAATCCCAACATCTGGGAGGTGGAAGCAGGAAGATCTGGGGTTCAAGGTCATCTTTGGTTACACAGTCTATGTTCAAGGACAGCCTGGGGTATATGAGACTCTGTCTAGAGGAAAAATTAAATTTACTTTGAGGCAAAGGAATTGCCCAGGTTGGCCCAGAACTCCTGATCCTCCTATCTCAGCCACTGGAGTAGCTAGGATCAAGGCCATGTACTACCATGCCCAGCTGACAAAAGCTAAGATGTATTTAGTGCTTACACTTCAAGTTCCTATCTAATTATAGTATATGAGTCATCTTAATTAATCCTTACAACTCTAGAATATGTAGTAATAGTACCTTTAAAGAGGAGGAAACTCAGATAAAATATCTTGCCAAGGGCCATTGCTCATAATTGGCCTAGCTAGAATTCAGACTCAAGTCAGTCTCATTCCAGAGCCCATGTCTAGCTGCCAGGCTTTACTAGGTGCTGGGGATCAAATCCAAGGCACCCTGCATAGAAGGCAAGTGTTCTACCTTGGAGCCACACCCTAGTCCCAGGGATCGTCAATGGTGTCCTGGAGACATCAGCAGAATGCCTTGCTATAAAGATACTTTAAAAGATAAGAACTATGCAGTCTCACCCATCTGTAAAACCTTTGCACAACCATAACTGATATATATATAACTGGAGACACCCACCCTAGCACATATACAAGATGATAAAAAAAAAAAACCACTTAGCAGCTAAAATGACTAAGGTGAACAAGGTGGATGCCATCTTCCTTGTAATGGTAGGAATCCATACTATTGCTCAGGCTGGCTTTAAATTCCTAGGCTCAAGCAATCCTTCTGCCTCAGCTTCCCAAACAATTTCGGACAATTGGCAAGTCCTACTCTACCAGCTCTACAACACGCGCCACATCTTTTAGACAATTCAGCCTTGAACTCAGGATCCTCCTCCATCATCCTCAAAACTGATGTCTGGAAAAATGATCAGAGGGTGTAATGCTTTTCTGCTACTGACTATCAGAACTCGGAACACACGAGTTCCAACTTGGAGGTCATTTCCAAACACATTTTAGAAGTATTCCTTTTATACAACTATTAGAGATGACGAGGAGACTCTACTTCATAAAGTGAGGTGTAGCAGAAAGATCACTGGCTAAGATGATCCTAGGCGGTGGAGTCTTGCTTCCTCGCTGACTAGAAAGACCACTTAACCTCTCTGAGCTTCCTTCTTCAAAACCAGAGTTACCAAGATCAAATGAAAGCATGCTGGTCATGATGGCACCTATCTGTAATTTCATCATTTAGGAGGCTGAAGTGGGAGGACTAGAGATAAACACCAGCCTGGGTTACATAGAATCCAATACAGCTAATACTAGCACTGTATAACCACACACACACACACACACACAGAGAGAGTATTAAGGAAAATATGCTGGTTTTTGTGGGATTGAACACATAATGTTTCCTTCCCCAGGCTATTCAACCCTGTCCAACATGGCAGCAAATGGTTGTAATCCCAGAACTTGCAAGTCAGTGACAGGACAAGTCTGGCTACACAGGGAGTACCAGATCAGCCTCACCTCACACAAACAACAAGAATTGTAATACAGAACCTTGTTTCTGCTGTCTTTTTTAACAGCAAAAAGTTCTAAGCAGGACATCTATAGCTTAACAGTAGATCACTAGCTTAGCACGGGCAGAGGCCTGGGTTTGATCTCCTTTAAAATAGTTTGTTTTTCTGGACAGGATCCTACTCTATATAGCACAGGCTGATCTTGAACTTGAGATCTTCCTGCCTCCCCCTCCCAAGTGATAAGATGACAGGCTACAGTTGTACATGCCAGGAAAGATTTTTCTCTAGTGGAATTTCGTTTCATTACATAGGTCGGTTTCCAACTCATAGTTTCAAGTTCTCCGCCCACCTCAGTCTCTACATTGTCTGGATGACAGGCAGGGGACACTGGATGATACTGCTGAAGGACTCCATCTTCTTTCTACAAGAAAAACTTATTTATATGAGCCACAGGAGTGTCTAGGGCCCATGCAAGTCAGAAGAGGGCATCAGATCCTCGGAAACTAGAGTTAGACAGTTGTGAGCCCCCACGTGGGTGCTGGGAACCAGGGTTCCAAACTACCTAGCCCAGGACTCTTTTTTCATATAATAAAATCTCCTGGCTACATCCAGACTCTGTTTTTTGGAAATATCTACTGAAGCTCTAAAATACTACTGATAAATAAATGAGAAGGCATCTAAGGCCTAAAATATAACTTGGTTTGCAAGATAAGGAATATAGGCAGCTGGGGTGGTGGCAGTGTACACCTTTAATCCCAGCACTCAGGAGGCAGAGCCAGGTGGATCTCTGTGAGGCCAGCCTGGTCTACAGAGTGAGTTCCAGAGGCTCCAAAGCTACACAGAGAAACCCTGTCTCAAAAACAAAACAAAACAAAAGAATATAGGCTTAGCCAGGCAGTGGTGGTGCAATTCTTTAATCCTAGCACTTGGGAAGCAGAGGCAGGTGGATCTCTGTGAGTTCGAGGCCAGCCTGGACTACAGAGTGAGTTTCAGGACAGCCAGGACTACATACAGGCTCATCAGGGCATGGTGGAATACTCCTTTAATTCCAGCACTTGGGTGGCAGAGGCAGGCGGATGTGAGTTTGAGGTTAGCTTAGTCTATAGATAAGTTTCAGGTGTGTGTGTGCAAGCATGCACACACGCACACACGTACACTCACACACGCTCTGGGCTGGCTCAGCAGGTTAAAGAAAACCCCACTCCCAGCACCATGTCAAGGCGGAAGGAACAGACTCATAAAGTTGCCCTCTGCCCTCCACACATGTCCACATATGCTATACAAATACCCCCCACCCCCCTCCCCAGACAAGTTTTTTCTGTACCCCAGCTGTCCTAGAATTAGCTCTGTAGCCCAGGCTAGCCTCAAACTCAGAGATCCCCCTGCCTCTGCCTCCCGAGTGCTGGGATTAAAGGCGTGCGCCATGACCACCTGACCATGAATACATTTCTTTTTTTCTTTTTTCTTTTTTTTTTTTTTTTTTTTTTTTGGTTTTTTGAGACAGGGTTTCTCTGTGTAGCTTTGCGCCTTTCCTGGAACTCACTTGGTAGCCCAGGCTGGCCTCGAACTCACAGAGATCCGCCTGGCTCTGCCTCCCTAGTGCTGGGATTAAAGGCGTGCGCCACCACCGCCTGGCCTTTTTCTTTTTTTTAAGAGTTCATTTTTGGACTGGAGAGATGGCTCAGGGGTTAAGAACACTGGCTGCTCTTCCAGAGGTCCTGAGTTCAATTCCCAGCAACCCTCTGTAATGACATCTGGTGCCCTCTTCTGGCCTGCAGGGACACATGCAGACAGAACACTGTATATGTAATAAATAAATACATCTGTATATAAAGTTATTTAACAGGTTACAATTTAAAAGTCCAGGGTTATTTTAAACAGTAAAATAATTTCTCTGTAGAAAATAGTATAAATGATAACATTTCCCAATAAGCCCTTTTAAGCCAAATGATAGCTGAATTATACATATAAATATTGATTAGATTCTGGGATACAGAATAAACCTATCTTCATCTGTTCAGAGAGCTATGTTTTACTTAAGTTGTATACAGCAAATTTAACTCAGGCCAGCCAGGGGTACATGGTAAGACTCTGTCTCAATAATAATAAATAAAAATTAAGATTAAAATAAAGGTATTTTGTAACTACTTTAGATTGGACTGAAGTCAGGAAAGTTAGACCCAGTTTTTTTTTTTTTTTTTTTTTTTTTTTTTTTTTTTTTAAAGATTTATTTATTTATTATGTATACAGTGTTCTGTCTGCACATATCCCTGCAGGCCCGAAGAGGGAACCAGATCTCATTACAGATGGTTTTCAGCCACCATGTGGTTGCTGGGAATTGAACTCAGGTCCTCTGGAAGAGCAGCCAGTGCTCCTAACCGCTGAGCCATCTCTCCAGCCCAGACCCAGTTTTACTACTAAATTGAGAACTGGATTTGTGGCTTCTCTGGACCCCGTTTTATTCACCTGTATAATGAGCAGAAGCAAACTACATCAACTTCAAGTTCTTTTGCTTTTGAGACACGGCCTCACCATGTGTTCAGGCTGGCCTCGAACTTGCAATCCTCCTCCCAACCGTTAGCATTACAACTATGTACTATCATGCTTAGCCCAAGGTCTCTTTAGATCCTAAAATGCTGTAACTTTTAGAAAGATATTTATTAGCCGGGCGGTGGTGGCGCACGCCTTTAATCCCAGCACTTGGGAGGCAGAGCCAGGCGGATCTCTGTGAGTTTGAGGCCAGCCTGGGCTACCAAGTGAGTTCCAGGACAGGCACAAAGCTACACAGAGAAACCCTGTCTCGAAAAACCAAAAAAAAAAAAAAAAAAAAAAAAAAGATATTTATTATCTACTGTGTACGTGTACTTTGGTCACAGTGTACACATGGAGGTCAGAGGACAACTTGGGGGAGTCAGTTCTCTCCTACCAAGTGGGATCTGGGGATTGAACTCAGGTCAGTCTTGGCAGCAAGCATCTTTACCCACTGAGCCATTTTGCCAGCCCTTTTATTTTTATTTTTTTCGAGACAGGGTTTCTCTGTGTAGTTTTGGCGCCTTTCCTGAATCTCGCTCTGTAGACCAGGCTGGCCTCGAACTCACAGAGATCCACCTGCCTCTGCCTCCCGAGTGCTGGGAGTAAAGGCGTGTGCCGCCACCACCACCTGGCTTTATTCTTTTTTTTTTTTTTGAGACGAGGTCTATGAAGCCCAGCTGTCCTCCTGCCTTGTTTCTACAAACGCTGGGATTACTAGTTCGTGGCACCATACCCAGCGTTAACTGTTGTAGTTGTCATTTAATCTGAGGGGGAGGTGGCACCAAGTGTGAAGACCTGAGTTTGATCTCTGGACCCATACACAGTTGTCCTCTGACCTCCAAACACAGTAAAATTAAAAAACAAAAAAACCCTATGTGTGTCCCCCACCACCACAACTCCATAAAGCAACAGTAATAACAAAAAATGGAACTATTCATTCAGATGCCCTAAGGCATTCCTGAGACAAGAATGTTTCTAAACTCTGGAAAGCTCAACATCAGGTGTTGAAGTTTCAAAAGGCTGGTATCCTAGATTTTCAACACCACATCCAGGGCAGAATAGTCTACTAGATTATCAATGGCTTGCAATACATGAGGATACAATTTTTCACGGTGGGAAGGGTTTATATGTGTGGATGTTCTGTCTGAATGTTTTTCTGTGTACCACTTGTACACCTGGTGCCCAAAGAGACCAGTAGAGAGCATCAGACCTCCTGGAATTGGAGTTACAGATGGTTGTGAACTGCCATGTGGGTGCTGGGAATTGAACCTGTGACCTCTGAAAGAATGGCTACTGATCTTAACCGCTCCGCCATCCCTCCAGTGAAGTGGGCAGAGTGCTTTTGAAACAGGGTCTTACTAGGTAGCCAAAGCTGGCGTCAAATGTGGAATCCTCCTGCCTCAGCCTTACAGGTGCTGGGATTAGAGGTGTACATACCATACCTGGTATAGTTTTTTGTTTGTTTGTTTTTAATCAGTGAATCAAAACCAGGGATGTTCACAGGTTAGACAAATATTTTATCACTGAGCTGTATCTCAAGCAAAAGAAAGATACATTTTAATTGCTGCTGTTTGCATTAAACGCAGAACTTAGGGCCAGCAAGTAAGGTCCTCCATTAAGCATGGGGGTCCTTACCTCGTCTGTCCCTATCTGATAAAGCCCTTATTTTTCAGCTGAGCTGGTCACATCCATTTTCCCCTTCCTGTCTCTGCTCTTGCTGGTCCCTCCATCTGGAAGGGCAGAGGGAAGAATAACACATCTCCATTATTTCCTTCCAGACGAATTCCAAATTTCCACCTTTAATGTTTTCTCAGTACAAATACAAGGACTTCCTAGAGTCTTACGCTGGTCACTTATGTTCCTCGGCTCACACAGTGGTTTCTCTTTTCTTCACAATGCCATAATTACCAACACATAATACTAAGTACCTGCTGAATAAATAGTTATCTATAGTTTATAAGTGGGACAGGATCCCAGACGATCAAGAATGACAGGGCCTAACTGTATGCTATGCCAATCCCCAAACTCTACCCCTCCATTTTTTTTTCTGTCTGCAACCCCCTACCTCCACACCTAAATTTGGGCATAAAAAGACAACACAGTTTGTACTTTTGGTTTCAGACGTTTTTTCAGTTCATTTCCATAAAAACATAATATAAAAGGCAATGCCACCATCGTCCCCTCCTGGGGGTGTTCCATCAAGTTGGTCTAAGCTGCTCCCAGTGATTCACAGTTCATCATGTGATTTGTGCAGGGCATGGTCACATAGATCTGCAAATAGTACATAACAATTTGAAGGAAATGGCCACGCTCTCTCATACACACACACACACACACACCCCTTTCAAGAAAACGTCCCAAGCCAAACCGACACCCACCACCATTCTTCCAAGAATATGCTTATAAATGACAAGTTATCCCCAGTGCTCCCTCTCCTGTACCTAACGTAACGGAGACACATATCTGAAAGGTAGAGACTGGATAAAGATTACTCCAATCCCTAAGCCAAAGGGAGTGGAGGCAGCCATCGGGTCTGAGTGTGGGGTGCACACTCCTGTGCGGTAAGGGCGGGGCCGTAAGCACAGGAAGTGAAGGGGCGTGGCTTACCTGTTCGCTTACTGCAAAGCTTGTCTTTGACGTTGTCAGCCTCCCGGGAAAAGAACTCGATCAGTTCATCTTCATACTCTTCCACGATACTCTCACACTGTCAACGCAAGGGAGAGCGGACGGACATGGGGGCGCTGACACGCGCTTATTACACAGCCCCAGCTGGCCTGGCTGCGTAATATATGTAACCCAGGCTAGCCTCATCTTACGGTGGTCTTCCTACCTCTGCATCTCGAGTGCTGGAATTACAGACTCGCAACGCCACATCTGCCTCCGACCCCCAACTTATGCCCACCAGCCCCTATTGGTTTCCAAGAACCAGCTACACGCGGCCACAACTCACCGCAAACTTGAGGGTGCCGCTGATATCTGGATCGATCCGGATGCCCTGTAGGTCTAGTTCACTTGAGTCTCCATTCCGGCTCACAACGCGTACGTAGTTCTTGCGGTGGGTGGAAGGGTCGATCTGTTCCCCGTACTCCTTCATGCGGTCACACACCTCCTCAAGCAGCTCCGTGAGGTGGGCCTCTGAGCGGGCATAAGGTACCTAGAAATGTACTCAGCCTTAGGTCACTCCCTTCTACCTCATGTATTAGTAATTTGTACACTTACTTTTTCTTTCAAATCTAGCTCAAACAACTCATTCTAAAAAAAAAAAAAATTCTTCCCCAATAATGGTCCGTTATAGTTTCAGTGTCTGTCCATTGTCCTTCCTTCCTCTCAAATTACTTTCACATGTACATGTTTTGTTTGTCTTTTGGAATAGGGCCTCACCCTGCAGCCTTGGTTGGCCTTGAACTCACAGAGATCCACCTGCCTCTGTCTCCCAAGTGCTGGGAGTAAAGGAGTGTGCCACCACTCTGGGCAAATGTACATTATTATTTTAGCTGATTGTAAAATCCCAAGAAATAAGACAGGCACCATTAACTTCAAATTATAGGTAGAAACCATTTTAACTATAATCAACTATGTATTTTTTTTCCTGTGAACTTCCTTAGTTCTTGTAGATGTAGGTTTTTATTATTTATTAAAATAAATTACCCGGGGGCCGGGCGGTAGTGGCGCATGCCTTTAATCCTAGCACCTGGGAGGCACAGCCAGGTGGATCTCTGTGAGTTCGAGGCCAGCCTGGTCTACAGAGCGAGCTTAAGGACAGGCAGAGCTACAAAGTGAGACCTGGTCTCAAAAAAACAAAAACAAAAAAGCAAACAAAAATTAAAGAGGTGGTACAGGTTCTAACGATAGCATCTCAACACACTTCACAAGAATGTCTCCTTGTCAGGCTGGAGAGATGGCTCAGTGGTTAAGAGCACTGGCTGCTCTTCCAGAGGACCTGGGTCCAAATGCCAGCAACCACAGGACAGCTCATAACTTTAACTCCAGTTCCTGGGGATGTGACTCCCCCACACAGACATACGTGCAGGCAAAAACACCAATGCACATAAAGTAAGAACAGAATAAATCATTTTAAGAAAGACTGTCTCCTCGTATATCACCAGGTATAGCTTTGTCTATGTATGTCTTTGTCTTTTTTTTTTTTTTTCCCCAATGTGCACTGGTGTTTTGCCTGCATGTGTATCCATGTGAGGGTGTCAGAACTCCTGGAGCTGAAGGGACAGACGGTGGTGAGCTGCCATGTGTGTGCTAGGAATTGAACCCCGGTCCTCTGGAAGAGCAACTAGTGATTTTTTTTTTAACTCCATCCCTCAAGAAGAGAATTCTTTTTTTTTTAAGATTTATTTATTTATTATGTATACAGTGTTCTGCCTGCATGTGTCCCTGCAGGCCAGAAGAGGGCACCAGATCTCATTATAGGTGGTTGTGAGCCACCATGTGGTTGCTGGGAATTGAACTCAGGACCTCTGGAAGAGTAGTCAGTGCTCTTAACTGCTGAGCCATCTCTCCAGCCTGGCAACCAGTGATCTTAACCTCAGCCATAATACTCTCCAGCCCCTGTGTATGTATGTCTTATGTTTCTAACTAATATAATTTCTTGAATACAAATCTTTTTTTTTAAAAGATTTTGATTTTATGTATATGAGTGTTTGCTTGCATTTATGCATGCCTAGTACCCTTATCAGAAGAGGATGTTATGAAGCACCACTTGGATGCTAGTATATGAACCAAGTCCTGGACAGCAGCAAATGCTCCTAACCACCAAGCCATCTCTCTAGCTCCAAAGAGGACTCCAAGGAGTGCATGCAGAGAGTACCAGTGAGTGCCAGCATGCTGCGTTTATGGGACACTAGGGACCGAACCCAAGGCTTTGTGCATGCTAGGCTAGCACTCTGTATCTGAACGTCACTCTGAGCTGGAAAAGCCCTTTTGTTCTTTTTAAATGAATGTGTGTATACTGTACTGCTCTAGTGAGACAAGAGTCGTATGAAGTCGGGATGTGGAGAAAGGGGCTGATCACGGTCCGTCCTCTGCTAACTCCGACAGCAGAAACAATGAACTGAGGTTTGGGGCCAAGAAGTACGCAGGTTATGAGCTTCCAGCCCAACTATTTGTTCTGCTGTCTGTGAGGCATGGTCTCAAGTAGTCCAGGCTGGCCTTGAACACCCGATCATCCTGTCTCCACTTCCCAGTAGTAGGATTACAGGCATGCAAAACCATACCTGGCATAGAGCCCAATCTTTCAGACACAGCACTGTTCCAGCTGGTGTTTGTTTGTTTGTTTCTTTCTTTCTTTCCTCTTTGAAGACAGTATCTAGTTCTGTGGTCCAGACTGGCCAGGAACTCAGAGATTCTTCTGCTTCAGCCTCTGAGTGCTGGGATTATTACAGGTCATATGCCGCCTGCTTTCTTCCCTTCCGAACTAAACCAAGTTCCTAGTCAAAGCCTGGATGAGCCCCTTTATTTGGGGGGCAGTAAGTTACCTCCACAACTGACTGGCTGCCATCTGGATTGATTCGGAAGGATCCCATCTGAATGGTCTTCTTGGGGTCCACCTTGGCAATTTCCCACTCTAATTCATCCACCAGAGCCCTGCAAGCTGGAGCCAGGGAAGAGAAACAGGGGTGGGGATGAGAGAGAGAACAGGGTCAACCCAGATTTATATCCACCCTTGTTCCAAGCTTTGGATCTTACACCTCCCAAGGGTCGGCTTCCTCCCACTCCTCCTCGTCTTTATGCCTTTACCTCCACAGTGTAGATCCTGGCTCCTTCGAGCCCAGGCAGTTCCCAGCAGGACCCCCAAAAGTAGGGCCAGCCAACCCCAGCCTTTCATCCTTAGCGTAACGGGGTCGCTCCACCTGGATTCGTGTGGAAATAAAACACAGGTGTGAGGAGATAGATCCGTTTTCCCCTGGCCCGCCACCCTTCATCCCAAGGCCTTGGAAGGCCTCAGTGTGACTGATTCTAGTATCCAGGAACAGGCCAAGGTACAAATGCCCGAGGGACTGGAGTTCCCCGGGGGTGGGGGGGTTAGGGAATGGGAACTGAGAACTCAAGACTGGGACTCAGAAACTATGTCCTCCACAGGTGACGGCCTGGTCATTAATATTTTAGCACTGGACTTGAGACCTCACAGAGCTATGCAGTAGCCACGGGATGGAGGTCATCAATCATGCGAGGACGGCGGGCGGAAAGGGGCTACCAACAAGGAAACGTCAGTCGGGCCACGAGGCCGGCGAGAGCCCTCCACAAGGAGGGCCTGTGTGGACCAGGTGTTCCAGATGTGAGCAGTTCCCTGCAGACCAGCCCCTTCCCCAAGGTCTCCGCACCGCGGCCGCTCGGGTGCGTCCCCAGCCTCAGTGCGCCCGGAGCCTCAGTGCGCCCGGAGCCTCCGCGCCCGCACCGGCCCCACCTCCGCTCCCGTGGCCGCGGCCCAGGCCCTGGGAAGCCGCCGGACTCTCACTTTGTTTTCCGTGGCTCCCGACCCTAGCAGCTGCCTGGGAGGAGCGAGGCTGTCCCGGCTTCTCCAGGCTCCCGCGCCCGCCAGGCTCAGGGTGGCCGGGGACCGCCTGCCCAGCCGTCCGCCGCTAACTAGGCACCTAAGCGGGGATCTGACGGTGCCATGCGAGCCCCCTCCACACCGATCCTAAACCCGCCCCTCCAAACTCTCGCGCGAACAGGCAGTTTAGGAGCGACTCAGAGGCGGGCAGCGAGGACCCCTCGGAAGGTGTGAGGACCCAGACTTGCGTGGCGAGTCCGTTCACGTGACCACCCAGAGAACAAAGGTATCTGTCCCAGCCCAAAGTGAGGACCAAGCTCCAGTGGTGCCTGGGATAATGCACAGTCCAGGCGGGCTGGGACTAACGAGTAGATGCAATGGAGGAAGAGAAACCCAGGTTTCAATAGACAAAGATTTCATTCCACAGGAAACTACATTTCCCAGGAAGCACTGCTGTACCAAGCTTGGACAGTAGCTACAGGTCTTTTTTTTAAGTTGTTAGTTTCCTCTTGTGCCTAATTAATAGATTGTTGTGATTAGGTATGCATGGGGAAAATCACTTACGGTATTATCAGTCTTTTCAGGCCTTCTTGGAGAGTCCTGTAAGTTATCCTCTGAGGATGGGAGAGGGACCGCTACGTTAAGTTCACTATGAGCTCTCAGACTGAATTTCCTAGGGCAAGTCCCCTCTGAATTCCCAGCACATGGTTGGTACTAGTCTAGGTTCTTTGAGGCAGGGTCTTGCTATGCAGCCCAGAATGGCCTTGAACTCAAGTCCGCATCCCAGGCTGGTCGGAACTGTTAGGGTAACAGGCGGACACCAAGCCTGGCTCCACAGGTCTGAAGATAAACTGGGATTTGTGGTCTTTTTCTGAGTTTAGGGTGCCAGGTAACTACAGCAAAGACCCAACACTGTCCAAGGGAAAGAATATTCCTCTTGTATCCATCCATTTTGGACTCCAGAATCTAACCTTCATTTCTTTTTTTTTTTTTGGTTTTTCGAGACAGGATTTCTCTGCGTAGCTTTGTGCCTGTCCTGTAACTCGCTCTGTAGCCCAGGCTGGTCTCGAACTCACAGAGATCCGCTTGCCTCTGCCTCCCGAGTACTGGGATTAAAGGTGCCCACCACCGCCTGGCGCCTAACCTTCATTTCTAAGTGTGGACCTGAACACAATGTTCATTTTTCCTTTGTTCCAAGAGGGGAGGGCAGAAGACAGGAACCCCACACGAGCAGTTTTCTAATGAGATAAAAATATTTTTATTTTTATAAAACATGCTGTTTTAAGCAAATTAAAAAAAAAATAAAACATAACTCAAGACAGAATGTATGGAAGACATACTTGTGAGCTGTCATCAGGAGGGGAAGCCGTGGCTCAGCCTCCTCTGCACCGGTGTGACATGCTGGTCCATCCACCCAGCTATCATCGAGTCTCAAGCTGGAGCTTGAGCTGTCTGGGTCTCTTGTACCCTCACTGTCCAGGACTTCAGTTCTCTAGCTGGCTGGGAACTGAGAGTTCTGACTTTAGGAGCTTTTTGTTTAGATATCAATCACCCAGGATATTTATTAAGAATACCAATTACTGGTGGCGCACACCTTTGATCAGGAGGCAGAGGCAGGCAGATCTCCGTGAGTTCGAGGCCAGCTGGTCTACAGAGCCAGGACAGGCTCCAAAAACTACAGAGAAACCCTGCCTCAAAAAACTAAAAAAAAAAAAACCAAAAAAACAACCAATTACTTCCCACCTGGGTCAGTTTGGGCTTTACTTCTGGCCCATTGTCTGCAGAGGATAAAGAGGGGATCTGGCTTCTAGAACATCTGCAACAATTTTGCTGCTTTCCAGTTCTATGAACAGCACCATCTGCAGGCCCTGAGCAGATCCAGGTCTGGAAGCAGACAGGGTAAAGCCGGCTGGAGAAGCCGTCTCTCAGGTCGGGGTCACAGGACACGAACGGCAAGGGCAGGTCACAGGTCACAGTGCCAGCACTGGGGGGAAGACAGCCGTGTCTGTCAAGACAAAACGGTGAGACAAAGGGAGAGTAGGGAAAGCACTGAGACGCTTCCAATGAAGACAGAACATGGAAAAGGAGGGCATGGCATGGATCTTCCTCAGCCATTTTAGGACTGGGCAAGCAGTTTTAGACTAATGGATAACTTAAAGATAAAGCCCATCACATTGGCAGAAAAACTAGGTGACTTGTAACCTGTCAAGAGCTTCATGAGAAAAGGTAGGCGTGCTGTTATTCTAAGGTGGTGGTGTACAGTCTCTGTATATGCCATCAAAACCTACCCAACCCAGTTTCCCTTGTCGCAACCCAGCCTTACTCTTGGGACTTGTCTGGCTTTCAGGCTCAGGCACCTTCCAGTCCATCTTTCGGCCCTTCTCATAAAGACCCTTGAGCACCTTGTGGAAGGACTCGGGCTCAGTGCCATTCTTGCTCAGCTCCAGATACTTTCGGTAGAGTTGAAGTGCTGTACGGGCATCCTCAATACTGTCATGGGTCTCGCCTTGAATCTTCAGGTCTGGTGTAAATACAATTCTTAAGGAACTCACCAAGGAGGTACCCCATTTCCATCCTGACACTCAGAAAGTTCCTCTACTCCCATGCAGATTGCCAGTCTCCCACAAAACATCTTTTTTTTAATTTTAGATTTATTTCATATGTCACTAATGTTTGCCTGCATGTGTTTATGTGCTCTAGGGGTGTGCAGGTGTGCATGAGGACCATGGAGATCAAAAGAGGGCATCAGATCCCCTGGACCTGCAGTTATACATAGTTCTGAGCCACCACGTGGGTACTGGGAACTGAACCACGGTCCTCTGCAAGAGCAAAAGGTGCCTCTTAACCACTGAGCCAACTCTTCAGCTCCAGAAAACATCTTAAGTACTGACAGTAGCTAACTGAAACCATGTAATTCTAAGCTGAGCAATCATTAACTACTCTTTACTCCAAAATGTTTCCTATTCTGTTTCTCTTGTAGTTTTTGTTTCTGTTTTGTTGTTGTTGTTTCGTTTTTTTGAGACAGAGTTTCTCTATTTACAGTCCTGGCTGTCCTGGAACTCCTAGACCAGGCTGGCCTCCAACTCAGGGATTTGCCTGCCTCTGCCTCCTGAGTGCGGGAATTAAAAGTGTGCTCCACACAGCCTGGCAAAACTTGTTTTTTTAATTTTTTACATGTGAGTGCTCTGTCTAAAGGGCACCAGATCTCATTGTAGATGGTTGTGAGCCACCATGTGGTTGCTGGGAATTGAACCCAGGACCTCTGGGAGAGCAGCCAGTGCTCTTAACCGCTGAGCCATCTCTCCAGCCCTTGTTGACAATATCTCCTATGTGACCCAGGCTGGCCTTGAACTCATTATGTGAAGCTGAGACCAACACTGAACTTGTGTTTCTTCTTCTTTTTTTTTTTTTTTTTTTTTTTTTTTTTTTTTTTTTAAGATTTATTTATTTTATTATGTATACAGCATGTATGCCTGCAGGCCAGAAGAGGGCACCAGATCTCGTTATAGATGGTTGTGAGCCACCATGTGGTTGCTGGGAATTGAACTCAGGACCTCTGGAAGAGCAGTCAGTGCTCTTAACCTCTGAGCCATCTCTCCAGCCCCGAACTTGTGTTTCTTCTGTGTCTCCCTCCTGAGTTATGGCTACAGGCAGGCACGTACCGCCATGTCCAGTCTCATGTGGTACTAGGGCCTGAACAAAGGGCTTTGTGCATGCTAGGCAAGCACTCTCCTGAGCTAGATGCCCTGCCCCAAACATTTCCTACTCTTCATCAGTACCACAGGGCACACAAGCTAGAGCAGCTCACCTAGAAAGTACCAAGCAAGAAATCGTAGGGAAATCATCCGTTTTCGGGGCATGTGGAACAGGTAGACTGTGTCAAGAACTTGGTCCTTGGGCACCTGGCAGGGATCAAAAGAACAAAAAACTCAAGATAGATGATCCATAACCTCTCATTCTCTTAATACAAAATATATTCACTGAGAAGCCCACTCTCAAAAGTAACTCCAGGCCAGCAAGATGGCTCAGCAGGTAAAGGCATTGTCACCAAGCCTGACAACCTGGGTTCAATCCCCAGGACCAACATGATGGAAAGAGAGAATCCACTTCCACAAGTTGTCCTCTGACCTCTAAACATGCAACATGGTACTCTCAGGAGGTGTGCATGAGTACACTAAATAAATGTAATTTTGTTTTTAAATGTATGGTGCATGGGAGTGGTAGGGACAGGTTGGGTGGAAAGAAAGCTGTACATTAAAGAAGAAAAAATGCCAGGCATGGTGGCACACGCCTTTAATCCTAACACTCAGGAGAAGGCAGGTGAATCTCTGAGTTCAAAGCCAGCCTGCTCAACATAACTAGTTACAGGGCAGCCACAGCTACACAGTGAAACCCTGTGTCAAATCAAACAAACAAAAGACAAAACAAGAAACAACAATAATAACAACAACACTCCTAAATAAACCTCATCCGAACCATGAGGTTGATGACCCGGAAGTCCTTCTGCAGACCGTGACCCACAAACTTGACTCCAATATCAATGAGAAAACGAAGCTTTAGGTAGGTAGACTTGAGAGTTGTGAGGTGCTTGGAGGAAATTTTGGCATCAAGGTCTCCTGGCTTTATCCCCGAGTACTGAGTCAAGTAATCTACTACCTAGGGACCGAGAGAAAGACAAATCACTAGGACATGAGAAGGTGCGGTCTCTTCCTGCCACTCTCCCCAGGGTTCTCAGACACTCTATGCAAGCACAGACTTGGCCTCAGTGGCCCCTTCATACCTGCTCCTGAGTAGAGATGTAGTCATCAATGAAGGGAATACCCTCATTAGGCCCTTGGCCCCGAACACAGGTGATCCTTGCTACTGACATCTGGCTTGGTTTAATGGTAGACTTGGTACCATCACTGCGTAACTCTGCTTCTTCCTATGTCACAAGAGTCAGTATGGACACCAGAGAATACTCAGAATTCCCGATCTCCTCAGAGTTCTGTCCCTCGGCCCCGTCCTTTTGGCTGTGTACCTCATTCAGAGTGACAAACTCGGCATCGAGGCCCACCAGGTCCCCAACCTGTGGCATCTCATTCAGCATCAGGGGAATGAAGGTAGTGTGTGTTTTCCGCTGCTTCCGTGCCAGCGAGGCTTCTGCCATCAGCACATTAGCCTCAATCGGGTTCTTGACTGAAAGGAGAATGCAGAGAAGACCGGGCTAGGGAGAGGACTGGGGGAGACCCCACGATGGCTGCCCACAGGCCATTGGTCCATATTGTGATCTCTTGATAACCAAAGGAATTGGGTAGAAGGAGTGTATCTGGGCTGGCAAGATGGCTCAGCAGGTAAAGACACTCACTGCCAAGTCTAACCACCTGAGGTTGATCCCCAGAATCCACATGGAGGAAGGAAAGGACCTACTCTCTCAAATTCCTCTGACTCTGATGTCCCCTTCATGCTGTGTGTTATACATACTAATGTGCGCACCTGAGGTTGATCCCCAGAATCCACATGGAGGAAGGAAAGGACCTACTCTCTCAAATTCCTCTGACTCTGATGTCCCCTTCATGCTGTGTGTTATACATACTAATGTGCGCGCGCACACACACACACACACACACACACACAGTAAATGTAATGTAATAAAAAAATTTACAAAGAGACTACACCATTGTCTGCTATGACACAGCAGATCAAATCAGAAAATTATCAAGAAGTAGGCCAAGAAAAAGACAAAAATGGGGAAAAGAGGGAGTAAGATTTTTACTTTGGACCTTAGCTTACAAAATCCAGAAAAACAAAGCTACAGAGAAACTACTGTTTAAGGGGACCAAACTGGCACTTCCGAGGGAGCCCGACCCCTAAGAAGAGATACCACTGGGGATAACGGCTGGCGTGGGGCCGGCTGGCAGGCGCAGTGGGTAAAGCACTCGCTCCGCAAGCCTGAAGGGAGAACTGATGCCTCCAAGTTGTCCCTTGGCCTCTACACACCCAGTAACAACAGATAAACACTGTAATAAATGGCATTGAAAAAGGATATTCCATGGGGGCCATTCTCATTCAAACTACCACAAAAAGGGGACAAGAACGTTTAGAATCAAAATCATAACCTGAGCCATTTTTACAAAGCTTCCTCCGTCCTCCCTTACTCCACCTTCAGAATTTCCAGCTTCAAAATTAGTTACTTTTGTTGTCTTTTTTAAATGGTTCTCATCTATAGCCCAGGCTGACTATGCAGTCCAGGTCGTCCTTGAACTCATGTCAATCCTCCTGCCATAGTCTTTTTTTGTTTGTTTGGTTTTTCGAGACAGAGTTTCTCTGTGTAGTTTTGGTGCCTGTCCTTGATCTCACTCTGTAGACCAGGCTGGCCTCGAACTCACAGAGATCCGCCTGGCTCTGCCTCCCAAGTGCTGGGACTAAAGGTGTGCACCACCACCGCCCGGCCTGCCACAGCCATTTGAGGGCAGGGATTGCAGGCATGAATTACCATCTCCAGCCAGCTTCTAAATTTAAGATCTGATCAGCAGGAATTTCTTGAGTATGCCTGGAAGTATTAACACCAGTTACCAATTCTCAATACTACAAAAATATCCCCCAGGTTTTCTCCTGAAGTCCAACTTAAACTGCCTAAGCCTTTGGCCTCTCCACATCACTTACTGTTCAGGTTGTATCTGGAATTGAGGTTCCTTTTGACGTAATACAGGATCGCTGGTACTTTCCAATTCATGTCAAACTGCACAGCTTCATACTAGAGGAGGTAAACACAGGCTGGAGGGTATCTCAGTGGTAGAGTGTTTGCCTGTCCTGCACAAGTCTCTTGGTTTAACCCCAGCACTGCCTCACACTCTAAAGAAAAATACTTGTGTCCTATCCTAACGATGTATCTTACTCCTTTTCCTCAAGTCAGAGAGAGGCCAGCACCCAGGTGCTAACTCTTCTGATGCCATTCATTCCCAAAGCCTCTCTCCTTCCATCATGAACCTTCCAGGCACTCATTAGGGACAGAGACTAAGGACACTAACAAAGACAGGTAGATAAAAGGGGGTGGAGCTGTAATCACACCTGTAATCCCTGTACTCTAGAGGCTACAGCAGAAGCATAGTGAACTGGAGAACAACCTGACTCATGCAGCAGCACCCTCTCCCCCAAAGAATGAAAGGGGCAACAGAAATGTTTTGATTTACCTTATCAATAGGTTCAATAAGGAAGTCATTGAAAAGATACCACTGCTGGTGAGTCACGCCCTGTGCAGACAAAGAGGCAGGCTGATGTCAAAGTGATAGCCGGTCTGCTTGCTAGGAGCTCAGGGACAGACCTGGGACTGCACTCAGCCATCTCCTCCAGGAATGCTCTTCCCTTGTCCCATCTGACTCACCTCCTTGCGCTGGTGGTAGGTCTCGCCAACTTTGATGTGAGCCACCAAACTGCCTCCTGTTCGTGAGTCCAGGATGTGTACCACAGTAGCCATCAGGTCATACACATAGACACCATGCTCCTCTGCCCTGGCTGGACCCCACTGTGAGGGGGTACCCAGGCTGCTAAGCTAAGTTTAAGGACTGGGGTTTGGGATGGGGGATGAGGACAAAGGGCAGAGGGTAGGGAGTCCTGGGAATGGGGAGCCAGGGTAGGTTACCTCCATCTTAGCCCATCTATGACTGCCCACCACTAGACTGAGCTCTTCTGGAAACCCCACAACTGGTGAGTAACACCTTTCATTCCTTTGCACCACCCCCTTGCCCTGCCTCACCTTCGACCCTGCCTTCACCCCCTCACTCCCTCTTCTTCCTGTTTTTTCCAACAACCTGCATCTCATCCCCATCAGTCCAACTGCAAACGTCCAGCCCTCTGCTCTTGGTCATCGTCATGCGGAGGGAAAACGGAAGCCAGACATTCTTCAGTTCCTCCATGGAGGGGCACAGTGAGCCCTCTGGACTCCTTGGTTCCTTCCTGTTAGACCAAGAATTAGAAAAGTGCTCTCAAGATATCTAGCCAGTGACAGGAATCACCAAGTAGTTCCATCACTTGACAACTCTAAGATGGTACCTACCTGTCAGCCAAAGTAAACTCCTTGTTCTTAATTTCCCCACCATATTTCTTTACCGCTATTTTGAAGGCAACCTGGAACACATAGGAAAAAAACAACAAAATTCCTAAGAATATAATCATACGTAGAAGTAAAACAAGGAATAAAAATAAAAGGAAGTCCTCAAAGTCCTGCTTCCAGCTGGGCGGTGTGGCACAGCACACCTTTAATCCCAGCACTCAGGAGGCAGAGGCAGGCGGGTCTCTGAGTTGGAGGCCTGTTTCCAATCATTACCTCAGCTTGTAATCTCCAGAAATCAGCCTCTTTTGAGCTATTCACTTCACAATTAATGACAAGAATATCTGGCAGATGTCGGATATTGCGGGTCTGAATCTGAGAGAAAGAAATAAGAAATTACAGAGTGTACAAGAAAAGAAACCTAGACAGGGTCAGTAAAACTGGAGTCTTCCCACTCCCCGTAGCCCCCGGGAAGGCAATGCTACCACCACCCTCAGACGAGTCCTCGCGGAGGCAGGACCCGTTCACTCACCGTGGGCTGGTATCTCTCACAGTTGTCACACCAGGCCTGTGTGTTCTGCTCCAGGCAGATACTTCGCTTCAGCACATGAGCAAAATCATAGTTCTTCCCGGTTTTATCTGAGGAGAAACTGGACACTTCACTCCAAGCTCTCCCCTCTACCCACAGCCTCCCACAGGCCCCCACACCTCCGGGGTGTTACGAGGTTATCTGAGGAGCCTTCCCAACCCAGCTGCAGGTCTACCACAGATGCTACCCTCAGGGTAGGAGAGCGTGAAGAGCAGAGTGGATGAGGCTCGCACGGTCTCACTGCCACAGCGGCAGAGGCTGCAGTTCTCCATCTCACAGCTGAACAGCTGCCCGATGATGGAGTCCCCTGATGAGCAGAAACTGCTGAGGGCGGAGAGGACAACACATGTACACATGTAGAAGACCCTCTAAACCCCAGAGGGACCTGCTTTGGTGGCTTTATTCTTGTCCAGCTCCATACCTGCCTCCAACACCTCGATAAGCCTGGGGTACTTCCAGCTCCTGCATATCCTGATGCAGCTGAGTAAGAATGAAGCGATTCCACCTCTGGATGAGCCTGGCCAGACTGCCCTTGCCTGAAGCCTCATCCGAATCGGCCAGGATGAGACCCAGTGCTGAGGCCTCAGGAATAGTACGGAATGCTCGAAGGAAATTACTGCCCTGGAAGAGGGTTATTTTCTCTTTCATGTTATTTGCACAGCAGTGGCCTTTCCAACTATCCGTCTTCTGTCCCTTGCCCTTTAAGTTTCCCGGGTCTCGAAGGACTGACCTGACAAGGATCACCTCGGGAGAGGTCCAGCATATGGAAGAGGAAGCCAAGCTCACATGCCAGGCAGAACTCCTTCTGGCAAAGGTGGTTCTGGATTAGACAGCGAACAGGCTCCAAGAAATAGAGCACCTGGAGGGAGAGCAGGAGAGCTGGTGGGGAAACCGGGAGAGGGGAAAGATGGGTGTTCTGTGAGCCACTGGAATAAAGCAGGACTCCACTGAGGCAATGGAGCTCACAGAGGAGACGTGAAGGTGCAGGGCACACAGATGAGGCCAAGGTAGAGTGGGCTTGACTGAGGAGCCGAGAAAGAGCAGAGCAGGGACTAAGTGGCAGTGAAGAGGCGGGAAGCATGTTCAAGCTCAGGAGGGCCCAGCCCTTACCTGGATCATGCAGTTACAGTAGGCGTTGGGGATGTGGGGCTCTAATCCAGCAAACAGTGTCTTGTTGTAGTGTTTGAAGTCAAAGTCTTCCAGCCCTAGCTTGGAGTATTTGATGGTTACCTAAGGCAGAACAGTTTGAGCAGGATGAGTGAAATCCTTTTCTCGAGCCCCCCTCCTGGTCTAGAGTTGTCGAGGAAGGCTCCTTGATGAGACTCAGTTGTTTTCCATATGGTTCCCTTCCCCCACACATCCCACAAGACCCCAGCACCTTTCGGTACTTCTTAGAAACCATGTGGAGATGTGGCTCTTCCTCTCGTCCTATTGGTGACTCCGTGACTTGACTGAAGTTGTCAAATTCACTGTCCGACTCCTTCAGCCGATAGGGAATCTAGGGTTTGTTTTTTTGAAAAAGAAGAATGCTGTTGGATGTCTTAAGCAGCTTTGGCTTCCCCTTTCCTTTTTCCTTTCTGTTGCTGTTTTCTGTGTAGCCCTGGTTGGCCTGGAATTCAGTATGTAGATCAGGCTGGCTTAGAACTCCTGCCTCCGCCTCTTAAGTGCTGGAATAAAGGCATGTGCCACCACACCTGACTGTTTTTATTTACTTATTTATTTTGAGACAGAGTCTCACGTAGCTAAGGCTGGCCTCAAATTCAATATGTAGCCAAAAAAACCCGTGATAGGTCCAGCCACCCAGGGCTGGGGTTGCTGGTGCATACCACCTCACCTGGTGCCCACTTAATTCCTTTTCAACATAACTATGGTTACAGAAATATATTCACATTGGTTAACAAAATGCAACTAAGTTTAATTTGTACATGGTTTATGATTTAAAAAAAAACCCAACAAGTCTGCCATCTAGTTTACTTTTATCTACTACAAACACATGAAAGGTCTTCCACTAAAATTCTGCCAACAAAGAAATAACATTGAGAGATATGCCTTTGGTTTGCCTTAGAAAAGTAACACATTTTCTAGTAAAAGACTATAAAACTGGGGCAGAGTAAACCTGATGACCCCAGTTCAATCCCCAGATCTCAAGGTGGATGGAAGAACCAATTCCTAAGTCTCCACGTATGCTTGTGACACATGCATGCCTTCACTCTTCATACACATACACACACACACACACACACACACACACACACACACACACACACCCATACACATACATACAATAATAAAATTTTAAAAATTAATTTTAAAGTTTATAAAATTGGCATAAATGTTGTAATGTTAAAACACCACCATTTAGTTCCTGAACATCTGTGACAGTTTTGTTGTCTTCAACATTTCTTCATCCTCCATAACCATTACTTCACTATGCTGCTCTTAACTGCTCCAGCCTGAGTAGCAGCTTCCCTCTGAAAAGCTCTGGCACAGGATGCTTATGACATTCTTTTGGCATTTAACAACAAGATACAAATAATGTCTTACCTTCAACCAAATAACCTTCCTAAGGGACAACGCCCGACCATGCCTGTCTCGGACATAACAAGCACACTCCTTGAATTCCGCTCGCGGCCCAAACCTCTACTATCTAACAACAAAGACTAGTGTAAGATGAGGGGCACAGCCGCCCTCTGCACACCTGATTGCGCAGCCTGGTGCGAGGGTTAGGTGCGTAGCCAATGAAGCCCACCTTCTTCATGGTTCGAAGGATTTCCGCATCCACAGGTGGTGCTCGCCTGTAATCCAGGGCAGTTCCAGGACTTGAAGTCACGACAGCCCCCATGCATCCCCAGCCCACAGGTTCAGAAGGGGAAAGCATTTAAGGTAGACAACAATCACCACAGCAGGGGGAGAATAACCAGGCTAACAGAAGCTTCTGGCAGCTTGCCCCCGCCCCCCTCCAGCCCAGCAGTGAGGTACAACCTGGGGGCCGGAGCGGAGTTGGCAGCGGGCCAGTCAGAGAGCAGTGTGTCAGTGGTGAGTGGGACGGGAATAAGGGAGAGAGGCAGCAGGTCCTGGCTCCAGTCCAGAGGCGGCAATGAGTCCACAAGACAGGGCAGAGCAAACTCAGTCTCTCGGGAGTAGGGGTTGAAGGAGGGCTCTGGGGAGTCTGTCCAGAGATGCACGCAGCCCTGAGAGTCCCCGAAGGCCAGGGCCTGCTTGCTGGCTGACACGTCAAATGTCATCAGCAGAGGTCCCACGGGATTCACATGAAAGATGTCGGCGGGGTTGGCCAGGCCTGTGGGTTCACAAAACTGGCACTGACCTAGAAAGGAAAAAGAAACAGACCAGTGAGCCATGAAAAGTGAAGGGGGGTGGGGACCCTTTCACCCTCTTCTAATATCAGGTGAGCTAGACACAACAATCCATGCCTAGAGACAAAGAGAATGCCTTCTCATGTGTTCTCATAAATCACAGATACTTTACCACCTAGCAAAGGGCAATTCTTATGTTATTTAGTTTAGTTTTTTTTTTTAAAGAATTTTTTTTCCCTCTAGGACAAGGTTTCTCTGTGTAGCCCTGATTGTCCTGGAACTCACTCTGTAGACCAGGCTGGCCTCAAACTCAAGAGATCTGCCTGCCATCATGCCCAGCTAAGACTTATTTTTTAATTACTTGTTTATATGTGTCTGTGGGTAGGACATTCACAAGAGTGCAGGTGCCTGCAGAGGCCAGAAGAGGGCATCAGATCCACTGAAGCCTCCTAATGTAAGTGCTGGGAACTCAACTCGGATCCTCTACAAAAGCAGTAAGCATTCTCAGTCGCTGAGGCATTTTCTCAGTCTCCATCTTTTTTTGTTTTTATTTACTTTTTGGTGGTATAGGAGACTGAAGCCAGGGCCTAGCACCTTGTGGACAACCATTCTGTCACTCAGCTACAGCCCCGGCCTGCCCCATCTTTCTTTTTCAAGATAGGGTATCACTATGATACCCAGGTAGGCCTTCAATTCAGGCATGGTTTGAATTCCCATAAATTGAACCTTAGTGAAACCCTGGGAGTCTGGTGGATGGTTATGTCTAACTCCAGCAAAGAGGTATATGGGGGTTACTCCTGCTGGGCTACTCGGCTCACTGACCTGTCCTACCCAGTGCCGACCCCTTTCCTACCCGACTGGGAGATGATAGCAAGACGGGAAGTGTATGTAGGGATGAAACGCAAGAAGGCAGGATCCACGTGTACTTGAAGTGGCGTGATGGCACGCATCATGCGTAAGTCATACACCTTGAGGAAACGGTCACAGGCCAGGCCGGTGAGGCGGCTAGAGAAGCCACAGGCAGCCAGCAGGTTACCATGAACATCAAAATCTGACAGACTCCCTGAGAAGGCATCAAATTCATGCTCCACTTTAAAACTACGGAGGTCTCGCAGGGAAACCTGAAGAAGAGAAAAATTGTTACCTGTCACCTCTGTGACAGGGAGGAGACCTTATCACCTAATTAATCCTGTGAGAGCCCTGCCAGAGAGGACAAAGGTTCTAGGATACTGATGGAGCAAAGAAAGGCAGAAAGAAGGGCCACGAGATAGAAGGGATGCCCCAAAGAACTCCTTTATCCTTTTGCCTCCAAGGCTTCGAACTGTAGAAAATGTCAGAATTCAAGATAATCTCATGCAGGAAGTAATGCCATCCCTCACATCCCTCATCTTGAATCCAACTAGGGAGAGCAGACCCCAGTATCTAGTGAAGCAGGGCCCAGGGTGGAGGAGACATGGAGCCTGGTTACCTTGCCAGATGTGTGGCCACAGAAGAAGAAACGGTTTGTCTGCCTCATGATGGTGACTCCGGGTATCTCCACTGCATACTAGAGAGAGAAGCAAGAGAAACCAGTGAGATGATTCTCCCCACAGGCTAAGGAACAGAGAAGTCATACCATATCTCAACACATTTCCAGCCCAAACACACCCCCGCCACGACCTCAGGTCCCACATGGGTTTTTCCTGGGCTCAACCCAGGTTCGTACCTTTTGAGTCTCCTGCACAGTGTTCAGGTCGATCTCCAGTATGTGGTTCTGCAGCCCACCAATGAGCAGAGTGCTGTTGTCAGTCAGCAGGAGACTGTGCATATCCTCACACTCATCCAGCCTGTGTAAGAAGGGCCAAGAGGCTGGGGGCTCACCAGCTGCCAATCCTATCTTCCTATAGTTTCCCCTCTCCCAGCTGAGCTGAAAGGTCACTTACAAATAGTCAAATATAATGAGCCCCCCTCGGGCCATGTACTTGAGGTTGTTCTTGGTGAGGAAAAGGACACCGTTTTCCAGGCTCTGGATTTGCCGAATGTCATCACTGCCGTTGACCTGAAAGGATGAGTACCGCTCCAGGGCTGGACCGAAAAATGAAGTGGCATGGCCCTAGGAGGGATGAAAACGGCAGACCTGAGTGCAGGGCAGCATCCTCCTCGATACAGAAAGGACTGAGCACTCTTCGGATCTCTTTCCCGCTGGTCCTGTCTGTCTAGGGGCAACTGAGGCATAAGGCTAAGAACTAGAAGTCTTAGTGACAAAAGCAATGATTATAACACCTCATGTTAATGCACCACAAACTACTTTTAAAAGATGTTTGTACTATTTTTACTTTGTGTGTGTGTGTGTGTGTGTGTGTGTGTGTGTGTGTGCGCGCGCGCATCCCAAGGAGGCTGGAAGAGGGCAGCGGATCCCCTGGAGCTAGACAATTGTGTTACAGACAATTGTGAACTGCCATGTGGGTGCTGGGACTTGAACCCAGATCCTCTGGAAGAGGACAAATGGTCTTACCAGCCGGAGCCGTTCCTCCAGCCCCAAATTATTTTTGTTTACACAGCACAAAATACTTAGATAAACCCTCATTTTATTCTCACAATGACCTTGATGAATGGGTAATTCAGTTAATTAGAGATTTGTTTCTTCAGAAGGCTAGTGACGTGAGCTGATCTTCCACTGGTCACTTTTCCATAGTCAACTCTTAGGGGTTTTTTGTTTTTGTTTTTGTTTTTACTTTAAAAAAATACAAAACAGGGGCTGGAGAGATGGCTCAGAGGTTAAGATCGCTGCTTGCTCTTCCAAAGGTCCTGAGTTCAATTCCCAGCAACCACATGGTGGCTCACAACCATCTGTAATGAGATCTGGTGTCCTCTCTGGCCTGCGGGCATATGTGCAGACAGAACACTGTATACATAATAAATAAATCTTAAAAAAAAAAAAAATACAAAACAAAACATAGTCGCCGGGCAGTGGTGGCGTACGCCTTTAATCTCAGCACTCGAGAAGCAGAGGCAGGTGGATCTCTATGAGTTCGAGGCCAGCCTGGTCTACAGAGTGGGATCCAGGACAGGTACCAAACTACACAGAGAAACCCTGTCTCAAAAAAATCAAAAAAACAAAAAACAGAAACCACAGGGTCTCATACAGTACAGTGTGGCTTGGCACTTGCTATGTAGACCAAGATGCCCTCAAAGTTACACTGACCCTCCTGCCTAAGTCTCCTGAGTGCTGAGATTAGAACTGGCTTCATGGCTAAATCTTTTTGTTGTTGTTTTTTGAGACAGGGTCTCTCTATGTAGCCTTGGCTATTCTGGAATTTGCTATATAGAGCAAGTTGGCTTCAAACTCAGAGACCCTCCTGCTTCTAGAGTCCTAGTTTGGTTAAATCTTGATCTCTACAGCATGTGAGAAATCCATACTGAGTCAGAGTCATAGGACAGAACACAAATGTGAAACACACCTCCCCTCTCTCTGTCACATCATTCACCACTGATCTCTGTGACTCCATTTTCTGACTCTGTCTGTGGCCTTCTTTGCTGCATTGTTAGAGACCACGTCTCCCTATGCAGCCCTGGGTGTCCTGCCTCTGCCTCCCTTTGGATTATGTGACATGTCTACCATGTTCTCGCTCTGTCTCGCTACGTAATCTCATTTGCTCTAATTACATTTGTGCTTGAGTTTTGTTTTATTCAATACTAGGAATCAAACCTAAGGGCTCACATATGCTAGGCAAGTACTCGGCTAAGATACATCCCCAGCCTTTTTTACTTTGAGATAGGTTCTTGCTACATAGCACTAGCTGGCCCAGGCCTTACAGCACTCTGCCTTGGTTTCTCAAGTGTTGAGATTACAGGCAATGTGCCTACCTTGAATCCCATTTCAAGTCTCTTCTTTTTTTTGGTTTATCAAGGCAGCTGGAAATGAAGGTAGGATTATAAATTAAGGCCAGCCTAGGATACACAGCAAAACCCTGTCTTGAAAACAAAAACAGGATTGGGCATGTAGCTCAGTGGGTAGAATGCCAGCCGACTGCACATGAAGCACCAGGTTTTATCCCCAGTACCACAGGAACCCAGTACTCTATCAGGAGACAGAGGCAGGAGGATCAGAAATTCAAGGTCATCCTTGGTTACACATAAAATTCAAGGTCAGACTGGGATACATGAGACCTGTCTTTAAAAATCAATAAACAAGAAGATACAGTGGCACACACATAAACTCAGCACTTGGGAGGCTAACGCAGGAGAATTGCTATGAGTTCCAGTTAGCCTGGACTATATAGAGAGATGGGCAAACTGGCAACGCGGGATGCCTTATGTGACCATATATGTAATTAATGTCTGGAGCCTGGCTTCCCCGCCTCTTTCTCCACTCCCTTCTTCTTGTTTTAAGAGATCCAGCGAACTCTCATCCCTTGACTCAGATAAAGACTTCTACACCCTTTTGGCCTTCAGGAAGGGGTCTAGTTCTTACCCCATGGCTCCCCACCCACAGCATCTCCTCATGTAAGTCAAAGTGGGAGACGGACACGGGGACTCCCACTTCGGCCACCACGCTGTGCAACTCCGAGTAGACACCTTCCATTATGTGCACTGACTCCTGGACGGGAAGCGCCTCCAAGGCTACCCCCTCTGGGTCCAGCTCCACGTTCGGTAGCAGATTTGGGTTCAGGTGGGCATCCAGGACCGGGTCCAGGGTAGAGTGCATGGCTGGGGAAAATTCGGCCAGTCCAGGATCCAGACCCTCAAAGTTCATGACGATGACGGCCGAGGGTCAGACCTGAGTCACACCCTGCCTTGCCACCGGGACAGCCCCGGGGGGCCTAGAAGGGCCTGCAGGGAAAGAGGCGGCGCAGTCAGGGGTAGTGAGGTGAGGTAGGGAGGTGTCTTCTGCGCTGCAGAGCGGGAGAGCCGTGTGCTACACTCGGCACCTCCGAACGCTCCCGGTTCCCTACCATCCCACCAAACGGCCTACGCCTCGACTTCCCTTTTCTCATGAACCGAGGGGTGCAGGGAGCAGGCATGACAGGGGCTGGAGTCGGGCAGGGAGGTCTTGCTTCCTAGAACTAACTGGCTGGGAGGGGCAGGGGTCGGGCAGCGGAGGGAGCAAGACAAGTCGGTTTCCCAGAATCCTTCACAGGGGTTACCCAGCATCCTCCAGCGGGGTGGGTAACGCGGACGGCCAGCTACCCGCAAACGGGGCGGGCGTGGGGGGGTGGGGGAGCAGTGGAAAACAGACGGCTACCCAGAATCCTCCGGGCCAGCCCGAGACACTGGTTACCCAGAATCCTCCCCCAGCGGCGGGGACGGGAGGGGAAGGGTTAGGGCGAAGGTCAGCCGTGTTCCTGGGATGCTTACGGGGAGTGGGTCATTACCAAGATTTCTCCATGGCGGATATTTTGGAGCGCGTGGAATTCAAACGAGTAGGGGAGGGAGGGGGCAGAGAGAGCGCCGTCAGCTCCGCGGGAAATTCCACTTCCCCCCACTCCGCCCCCGCGCCTCCAGCGCAACCTAACCCGAGCCGGACGGACGGGGGGATTGGCAGTCCTCGCTGCCAACCAGCAGGGGCCTGGGGGCGGGGCGGGGCTCGCCTCAGCCAATCAGGAGGAGCCAGGTACAAGCCGCTCCCGCGGAGGCGTGTGACGCGACCGCGCCGTCAAAACGAGGTGACGGGACGCCGCGGGGGACAAACTGGGTCAGGCGCGGGCCCGGGGAAAGTGATCCCTTCGCTGTCACGCCTGTGTTAAAACAAGTTATCTTTAGACTTGGAAGCCAAGTGTTTACGGTCCCCGGATAGAAGCCGGACGAAGGGGAGCCGGCGGCGGAGCGCTGGGACGCGCCCGCCGGGTCTTCCCAGCGTGTGCCTGGGAGCCGGTCCGCCGCCGCTGACCCCGAACCCCCGAAACTCACCGGCCTTTCCTCTGACTTCTAGACATGGGAGAGAAAAAGGAAGCGGGAGCCTGGCTTGTAGTCCGGCCCAAGTGGCCACCTTTTCTATGTTTTCAAAGGCATCCATCTGAAATTCCCAGTCGTGTCTGTATCGTCCCCAGGGGGCCCCATAATTTTCCCAAGAAACGAGACTCCCCGACTGTCAAATTCCCCTAGATTGCGGAGTTAGACATCGGCCCTCAGAGGGAGGTAAACAGCAAATTGAGTCAACCGGGACTTACGCTATCGACAGTCATTCTAAGCGACTCTTAGCCTCCAACTCAGATCCTACCCCCTCTACCTCTTCTGTGGGAGGATGTCATCATGTCCTGCAGATTCGGGGGGCTTAGCTGTGGACCAAAACTGCTTTGGAATTGGTCCCTGGTGTCTTAGGACACTCAAACTCAGCTGTCATTACTTTTCTTTTCTTTTTTTTTTTTTTTTTTCTTTTCCAAGACAGGGTTTCAGGGTTTCCAGGCTGGCCTGGAACTCGTTCTGTAGCCCAGGCTGGCCTCGAACTCACAGAGATCCGCCTGCCTCTGCCTCCCGAGTGCTGGGATTAAAGGCGTGCGCCGGCACTGTGCAGCTACTGTTTTTAAAGGCCATGCACAGCTAATGGTCCACACCTGCAGCCCCTGCATTCTTAAGGCAGAGGCAAAAGGACCCACAAATTCAAGGCCAGTCTAGGCTACATAGCAAGGACCAGGCTGGCTCAGGCTGCACAGTGAATCCCTCTTTCAACAAACAGTATAAAGGCCAAATTGGGGGATGCCTGTGGAAGCAATTCCTCACAAATAATAAACTTTTAAAACATTTCTTGGGCTATGGACTAGTGGGGGCGTACTTGTAAAGGCAGTAATCCAGTGATGGAGGCAGGAGGATCAAGGGTTCAAGGCTAGTCAGGGTTGCATGAGACCGTTTAAAAAAAAAAAAAAAAAGCCAAGCTAGGTGGGTTGGCAAACCCAACACTCAGGAGGCATCAACAGATGGAGCTCTGTGAGTTCAAGGCCAGCCTGATCTACATAGTAAGTTCCATGCCAGCCAAGACCTTGTCTCAAAAAACAATCCCTTCTCTGCTATTTTTATTAAAGTCAGGGGCAGGGAGATGGCTCAGCTGCTAAGACATCTACTTAGCACATGCATGCACCTAGCAGGAACAAAGCCCTGCGTTTAATACCAGTATCTCCAAAAAACAAAACATTTCTCTGGGCTGAGTCTGTAGCTCAGTAGTTTAGCACTTGCCTGGCATACACACATACAAGAAGCTCTAGGTTCAACAACACACACATGTGCACATACACACACACACACACACATGTGCGCGCGTGCGCGCGCACACACACACACACACACACACACACACACACACACGCACGCACGCACGCACCCTTGTGTTGTGAGCACACATTCACCCACCCATGTTTGTCTATGTGTTCTCTCTCTCTCTCTCTCTCTCTCTCTCTCTCTCTCTCTCTCTCTCTCTCTCTCTCTCTCTCAATAAAAGCAAGTAGAACTTCATGAAAGAACCATGAGGTGGAGGCATATGGATCAGGAGTTCAAGGCCATCCTCTGCAGCAGGAATTCCAGGCCAGCCTGGACTACATGAGACTCTATCTAAAAAACAAAACAAAACAGTGACAGGGGTGGACATAGGCATTTGGGTATCCCATACTCCAAGGAATCCTGCACCAAAATAGAAAACACCTAACTCAAAGGATCTCACTTCATGGGTCCTAGATTTAAATTTTCACACACAAAGCTAGGCTTAAACAGTTCCTATACAGAAATCTCTATATTGAGAACTCATGATTCTCATAATTGAAAAGAGGCCTCACAGACCCACGGGAGATAAGGAGCTTGAGGTACTTGGAATAAGTCAGTGGCATTTGGTTTTGTTTAGCTAAATTCTCACTAAGTAACCCAAACTGGCCTTGAATTTGTGATCCTCCTGTCTCAGTGTTCCTGGTACTGGGGGATACCAAAGGGTGTCACCACACCCCACACATGAAACTACTTTATGAATCAAGATCTACTTCTACTTGAGCTTCCTCACAGTATCCAGTATAGTGATGCAGTAATTTAAAATGTAGCCAAGCACAGTAGCGTCTGTCTATAATCCCAGCACTTGGAGGACCAAGAGCTCAAGAACATTCTCAGCACAGAGAAATGTGAAGCCAGTCTGGGCAAAAAGAAACTCTCAAAACCAGACAAGCCAGGCCGTGGCTGCACAGGCCTTTAATCCCTTTAAAAACTCGAGAGGCAGAGGCAGGTAGATCTCTTGAGTTCAGCATCAGCCTGGTCTACAGAGTGAGTTCTAGGACAGTCAGGGTTACACAGAGAAAACTTATTTAGAAAAACAAACAAACAAAAAACTAAACTGCAGACTATGAGGTAGGCCTGATGCAGGTCTGTAATCCTTACAACTAAAGGGTAAATTAGGAGAATCAAAGGTTGAAGATCTGAACCAGGTGTGGTAGTGCTCATGCCTTTATCCCTAAAGGAGGCAGCAGAGGCAGGCAGCTCTCTGAGTTCAAAGCCAGCCTGGTCTACACAGTGAGTTCTAGGCCAGCCAGGCTATATAATAAGACTCTGTCTCAAAAAAGTAAAAATAGTTGAAGACTTGTTTCAGTATAGTGTTGTAGAATATTATTTTAAGGTGTGTTACTTTTGTTTATGTTGCATTTGTTTAACTCTGTGAAGCTGTGTTACTGTGCCTGTCTAAAACACCTGATGGTCTAATAAAGATCTGAATGGCCAATAGGGAGGCAGGAGAAAGGATAGGTGGGGCTGGCAGGCAGAAAGAATTAATAGAAGGAGAAATCTAGGAGAAGGAAGGAGCTAGAGAAGGAGGAGGACTCCAGGGGCCAGCCACCCAGCTACAGAGCCAGCCATGGAGTAAGAGTGAAAGTAAGATATACAGAAGGAAGAAAAGAAAAAAAGCCCAGAGGCAAAGGGTAGACGGGATAATTTAAAGTTAAGAAAAACTGGCGAGAAACAAGCCAAGCTAAGGCCGGACATTCATAAGTAATAATAAGCCTCCATGTGTGATTTATTTGGGAGCTGGGTGGCGGGGCCCCCAAAAGAGCAAAACAACCAACAATAATACAGTGAGTTCAAAGTCAGACTGCATACTTTAGTAAGACCCTGCCTCAGGAGAAGTTCTGGGCATCCGATGAGTCACAGAGCACTTGCCTAGCATATGTGAGGCCATAAGTTCAGTCTTCAGAACTACAAAAAATAGGGGGGCTATGAAGTCAGATGGGAAGGATGGCTCACTGGTAAAGGTGCCAGCTGCCGAAGCCTGGCAACCTGAGTGCAGTTCCTGGAAAGCACACAATGGTGGAAGGAGAGAACTGACTTGACAGAGTTGTCCTCTGATGTCCACATCACACTGGGGCACACACACACACACACACACACACACACACACACACACACACAATAATTTTAAAGAATTTTTTAAAAATTTCATGTACATTAATTTTTTTTTTTTTTTGCCTGCATGTGTGTCTGTGTGAGGGTGTCAGAGTCTCTGGAACTGGAGTCACAGACAGTTGTAAGCTGCCATGTGGGTGCTGGGAAATGAACCCGGTCCTCTGGAAGAGCAGCCAGTGCTCTTAACCCCTGAGTCATCTCCCCGGCCCAACATTTTGTTTTGTTTTGATTTTGTTTTTCAAGACAGGGTTTCTCTGTGTAGCCCTGGCTATCCTGGAACTCACTTTGTAGATCAGGGTGGCCTTGAACTCACAGAGGTCTGCCTGCCTCTGCCTTCCGAGTGATGGGATCACAGGTGTGCACACCCAGCAGCCCAACAATTTTTAATAGTAGAATCTGAAGCAAGTTGTTGCCACCATAGTGCTAAGCCACTTCCTAGTTCAAATTTCTTGTCTCCACACCTCAGTCTCTCCATTATATTACATACTATATATTACATATTTAAATTAATTATATTAATTACATTACATTACATACAGTATGTAATATAATACTTACTACATAGGATTTATTGCAAGACTTGGGTTAATGCAAATAAAGTGCTTAGACCAGGTACACGTCATAAAGTGAGAGTTGAATACACGTTAACCATCGTTATTAGCCATAGTCATTAACCACCTGGGGGAACCTCAGCTGGACTTGGAGTCTGAGCATCCAGCTGGAAAGGCCTGTCTAGGAGTGTCTTCTGAATGTGATTTGCATAACGGTTGAGGGCCAGCTGACGTCAAGGGCTTCTTGAAGTTCTAGGTCAGCGGTAGCCTTGGAAATGCTTCCAGCTGCAAGACAGCCCTATGGTCTCACCACCAACCCTGCTTCCTACTCAGCTGCCAAAGCACCAGGAAGTGAAACAGTTGAAGCCCCGTGCCTCCAACTCACCCCATCTATCTCATCCTACCTCCATTTCCTTGTCTTTCTTTTCATCTCTCATCTCCTATCTTTTAGGACTCTCAGGACAGTGACCAGAGGTAGCAAAAGTGTAAGAGACACTACACAAATAGAGTGGACTCCCCTTTGCGTCCCCCTCCCAATTCCCTATTCCATTTCTCCCTTCCTATGTAGACAAACCATTTCTCCCCCAAACTGAACCAGTTCTAAGATGCTGGAAATGTTTCATCTAAAGGTAAGTAGATCCATCACAGAATCCTAATAATAACATGTGAACCAGAAGTTTCATTGGACAGTTTAAAATAGTCCCAAAGGGTACTTGCTTCAGCAGCACATTACTAAAATTGGAAGGATACAGAGATTAGCATGGCCCCTGTGCAAGGATGACATGAAATCCATAAAGCATTTTATATTAAAAAAAAATAGACTTCAGGCAGTGGTGGTACACACCTTTAATCACAATACCCGGGAGGCAGGCAGATCCGAGTTTGAGGCCAGCCTGGTCTACAGAGTGAGTTTCAGGACAGCCAGGGCTACACAGAGAAATCCCTTTCTCGAAAAACAAAAAGTCCTAAGGGAAGGGAGACCCCCATTGAGAACATGTCTATCAGAGGAAAAGTTAGCTTAGGAAGGCTTTGAGCGCCTTCCCTGTGGTCATCTACAGCCTCATTCTGACGTCCAAATTGTCCTGGGACCCTCCACTGGGGTTGGGGCAGTCCCAGCTTCAGACCACCCTCTCCTCCCACGTCCAACCTCACTCTCTCAGCTGCTTCCCTGGAGGTTGCATAATGGAGGGTGATGAAATCAGCCATCAGTGGATTTTACCCATGGATGCAATAGGCTGGAGGAGAAGCAAGGGTCACTGCCACTGTCAACCACCCAGAACTCCTAGCTACACGTTTCTAGCTATGGGGTACGAACAGGGGCGGGGGCTGAAATGTTTAAGTTGGATTTCCAGTCCTTGGTTATACTGGCTCCCTGAAAAATCATTACCTAAACCCCACAGAACCCATGACAACCTCAGGCTAAGTGGAATGAAAAATCAAGCGGTTCTTAGCCAGCATTATCACCCCCCAAAGTACCCTTTCCACAGTGAGGGCTGACGTGGAGCAGTAATTTCTTACCTTGCCCTTATGCAGCATCTCAGATCACAAAGTGTTTTCATGGTTACTGTCGCCTCCAAAATCAGGACCACCCAGTGAAAAGAACACCATTTCCCACGGAGGAAAAGAAAAGCCTTGTTCTTACATAGAAGGTGTCACACAGGAACCAAATTTCATTTCAAACTGAGCTCACCATGGGATTTGGAGATGAATGAACGCTGTTTTGGTTTTTTCCTCGGGCAAGAGGAAGTGAGGAAATCAGAGTGGGATGAGGTAAGAATAAAGCCTTGAGAGGCAAAAATATCGGATTACACAGGGAGGAACTGGAGAGGGTATTAATTTAAATGTTCATTCCTTCCCCGCCCCTTCTGCAGCCATCTCTGTTCCTGGAGAGCGTGACACATGTGTCCCATCCTAGGCCTCTAGCCACAGCAACCTCACCACTCACTTCCCCTGGAACCGAGGAGGCATACCTGGGCTCTCCACAGAGGGAGATGATGTAGGGAGGGAAATCCCACCTGCTCTGAGTCACCTGCCAGTGTAAAGGGCGGGCCTTACGATGCAGGGACCTTAAAAAGAGACTGCGAGACAAAGGGAAGAAAACAGGAAGCAGCTCAGGAACCGGACTACAAGAGTCAGAACAAAAGGGGCCGGTGCAGAGTCCACAAGGCCTGGTGCAGGTCACACAGCCAGCCGGATCTGAGAAGCAGGCAACAAGATGCTGGATTGCAGAGCCGTACTACTGCTGTGGCTGATGCCCTGGACCACTCAGGGCCTGGCTGTGCCTAGGACCAGCAGCCCCGACTGGGCGCAATGCCAACAGCTCTCTCAGAATCTCTGCACACTAGCCTGGAGTGCACATCCACCAGTGGGACATATGGTAAGTGCCAGCTCCCAGAGCCATGCAGAAACCTTCCTGGGCCTTCTAAGTGTAGGTCTGATGTGAGCTGTGGCCCTCGGTGGAATGAGCGAGGACAGAAGACTGGGACTTCTGGGAGAGTCATGGACCAAGGATCCATTGGAATGCAAAAGTACTTACGTTGTCTCGTCCTCCCTTGGCCCCGTTGCAGGATATACTAAGAGAAGAAGATGAAGAGACTCGAAATGATGTCCCCCGTATCCAGTGTGGGGATGGTTGCGATCCCCAAGGACTCAAGGACAACAGCCAGGTAACACCAGGATGATGTTAGTGCATCTAGGAGAGGGGAGGAGGGAGAGGGGAGCAGTGAGCTGGGCATCATAACTGACCACTCAGCTATGCCCGAGATGGTCAAGACCTGCTGTAAGCTTCAAGCCAGCCTGAGCTACGTGTAGTAAGTTTCAGGCCATGGTCTGAGCCAGTGAGGTGCTGTCTAAAGAAAGAAGAAAAGAAAAGCAGAGGACAGGAAGGCAGGACACTGGAAAACAGCGTTCATACGCTTTCTTCTTCCTCTAGTTCTGCCTGCAAAGAATCCACCAAGGTCTGGTTTTTTACAAGCAGCTGCTGGACTCAGACATCTTCACAGGGGAGCCTTCTCTGCTCCCCGATGGCCCCGTGGGCCAGCTTCATACCTCCCTACTGGGCCTCAGCCAACTCCTCCAGGTATGCACCAGGGATTTGGAGGATGGGGCTAGTCAGTGTCCAAGACAGAAGCTGGGAGCTTAGTATAGAATCCTTTCTGACTGTGTCTTGTGTCCTTTTAGCCAAAGGATCACCATTGGGAGAGTCAACAGATGCCCAGCCTGAGTCCCAGCCAGCAGTGGCAGCGTCCCCTCCTCCGCTCCAAGATCCTCCGAAGCCTTCAGGCCTTTGTGGCGATAGCTGCCCGGGTCTTTGCCCATGGAGCAGCCACCCTGACTGAGCCCTTAATGCCATCAGCTTAAGTATGGCACCCAGGTTCCCAAGGCTCAGCAATGATAAGATTAATTTATCAACCCAGGCATCCATAAGCCAACAAGCTAACTGGTCCATTAGTAAGTACTATTTTTTGTTATTGTTTTGTTTGAAGGGCAAGGACAATTTTATTAAAGAGAAAAACAAAAAACAGCCCAGAGTAGGTAGCTCTCTAGAGGAAGGAGATGGAGACAGAGGATAAGGTCATGCCCTTTGCCATGGAAGCTGGCAAGCGGCCGCATGGTAGAAGGGGTGAGGGTGGGGGTGCACATCAGAGAAACAGTGAGAAAGCCCAGGCTTTGGCCAGTATCTGCATGAGAAAGAAGAAAAAGGGCAAGTTGTACTTTTCTGAGTAACTAGGGGAAATGTGCAGCTCACGGTGCAAAGGAAGCTCCGGTCTGCTTAGTCCCTGAGATCTAACAAATGACCAGTATGGACCGACTTGTGACGCTAACCTGTGACAAACTTGCATATTTATTAATCGGGAGGGGAGAGTTTGGTATTATTTATCCTTGTAACAGCAGTTTAGAGGATTGTTATTTATTATATTTATAAGGAATTATGTATTTTTTCCAATAAAGATTTATTTATGTGCCTGAGTCTCACTTGTGCTCTGACATCTCCGACAGGCCGCGACCAAAGGTCTGAGAGTGTCCTGAGCTCTGAGTGGACACACTGCTTTGTGTTGAGTTCACTGAATGGCACTATAGTGGACATCTCCACTGCCCAAACATGCTTGTTCTTGTGTGTGTGTGTGTGTGTGTGTGTGTGTGTGTGTGTGTGTGTGTGACGTGCATGTGTGTATACATAGGTTCACTTTTGTGTGCACATGCATCATGGAGCACAGAGGTTGATGTTTTTCTCAAAACACACACACACACACACACACACACACACACACACACACGAGCTGTCACGCCTGCCTCAAATTTTTGGTGTTTGTTTTTTGAGACAGGATATTGCTATGTAGCCCTGGAACTCCTTGATATATCGACCAGAATGATGTCAAACTCAGAACAATTCTCCTTCCTTGGCCTCCCAAGTGCTGGCATTACAGGTGTGCCACCAAGCCTGGAAATATTTTGTTTGTTTTTCAAGACAGGGTTTCTCTGCATAGTTTTGGTGCCTGTCCTGGATCTTGCTCTGTAGACCAGGCTGGCCTCGAACTCACAGAGATCCGCCTGGCTCTGCCTCCTGGAGTGCTGGGATTAAAGCCGTGTGCCACTGCTGCCCGGCCCATGGTGCACATCTTTAACCCCAGCACTCGGGAGGCAGAGGCAGGAGGATCTCTGTGAGTTCCAGGATAGCCAGAGCTACACAGTGAGACCTTGTCCCAAAACAAAACAACAAAGAAAAGTGAAGAGTGGAAGATGAAAAGATGTGGGGAGGTTAATGAGAAACGAGGCCCTGGATTTGAAAGAGAGCAAGGGGCACATGGGAGGGTTTAAGAGGGAAGAAAGGGAAGGGGGAAATGACGTAATTATATCACAATCTCAACAAATGAAAAGTAAAGGGAGATTGTTTTTTTCTTTTAAATAGGATCTCACTAAGTAACCCTGGATGGCCTGGAACTTAATATACAGACCAGGCTGGCCTCAAACTGGTGGGGATCCTCCTGTCTCGTTCTCTCAAGGATTACAGGTGTTTGCCACCACATCCTGCCTATTTCCTTTATTTCCATGGCCTAGACATCAAAGGACGTACACTCTGCCAATGAGGTCCACCTGTAACCCAACACTCAGGTGACTGAGGCAGGTAGATCATGAGTTTATTATCAGCTTGGACTATATCATGAAATCTTGTCTAAGAAAACCCACCCACCTGCCCACCAACCAGAGTCTGATTGTGGTGGTACCTAACTGTAATTCCAGTTCTGGAGAGCAAAGAGAGAAAGGTCACTGTGAACTCTAGGCTAGCCTATTCTACACAAGTTCCAGGCCATCAAAGACTCCATAGAGACCTTGCTGCCACAAAACAAAAAAATTAAGAAAGGTGCACATGGGCTGCAGAGTCAGATTCATGTTTATTTTTTAGAGTCATTCTACACAAGTTCCAGGCCATCAAAGACTCCATAGAGACCTTGCTGCCACAAAACAAAAAAATTAAGAAAGGTGCACATGGGCTGCAGAGTCAGATTCATGTTTATTTTTTAGAGTCATGGACTCATGTATCTGAGACTGTCCTGGAACTCGACATGTACCCTAGGCTGAGCCTTGGACTCCTGATCCTGCCTCTACCTCCTAAAAGCTGGGGTTATAGGCATGTGTCACCAGGCCTGGCCAGGTCCAGGTTTATGTCTTGACTTTGCCACTAACTAACTGAGTAATAATGGAAGCTTTATCCGTGGGACAAAGATGGCCGCACCAACCAGAGGAGAGAAGGAATGTGACAAGGTTTGGAATGTACCGTAGTAGGCATGAGAGAGATCACAGATTGATGACATTGCTGGCCCTAAGGAATTAGCTTTCAGGGACAGAAAAGCACAAGTGTTTGAAGAAGAGACACTTATACTGTTTTATTTTTCTGTTTGTTTGTTTAACAAAAGTTTATTATGATGTACAAAAGACTCGAGACAATAGTTCATTCTAGGTAGCAATGGGGAAAGATGCTACAGAGGGAACGTAGGTACTTACAAAGGAATGGAATGACGTGTTACCATCATCTCAGGCACAAAGCACTCTCTCTCTCTCTCTCTCTCTCTCTCTCTCTCTCTCTCTCTCTCTCTGGGTCCCACTATGTCACCCTGGCTGGCTCAAAACTCAGGAAGATCCACCTTCCACTGGAGCGCTGGGATTAAAGGCATGTATCACCCTGCCTGGTTTTGCCGTTTTTTCTTTTTTTTCTTCTGAGACAGGGTTTTCCTGTACAGCCCTGCCTGTCCTAGAGCTCACTTTGTAGACCAGGTTGGCTTTGAGCTAACAGAAATCTGCCTGCCTCTGCCTCCTGAGTGCTGGGATTAAAGGCATGCGCCACCACCACCTACCTTTTGCTGGATTTCTTAGCTTCCACCTGTTGGCTGGGGGCCTTCCTCTTACGACTTTTGCTTTTAGCTCCCTGAGCTTTCTCTGCTCCTCTCTGTGTATCTTCCTTATCTAGCTGCTTGGTTTCTGGTTTGCTCATGCCACCTTCATGGCTGGACATGGCAACTGCTGTCCCCTCTCCCCACTGTTACTAACCCCTTCCTGAACAGGACTCTTCTTCTGACACACCAGGAAGGAAATGGTCACAGAATGTCCCCTGTGTTCACTGACCACCAGGTTAGAGGAGCAGCAGCTGCTCCCAGGTTGCCTGGCAATGGCTAAGGCTGAAGGATGTCCAGAGGCCTCTGATAAACCTTCAAGGCCCCGAGGTCCTTGCTCAGGTCGCGCCTAAGGGACAGAAGCTTTGCTTTCACGTTAACAAGGTACAAAAGCAGCAGTGACAACGTATTAGTCAGACAGCTCAGAAGCAGCACTTCTCTCCAGACACTCGGTTCTACTGAGTACCATGACCATCAATTCCCGATGCTCAGAAACCTTACCACCCAGACCTCTGGGAGTGATTCTCTCCAGAACTGGGGAAGCAGAGATGAGGCTCCCTAAAATAGCAAAGCTTCACATCTTTGTAAGAGGAATAGGGTTATTTTGTAGGGGAGGAACTGAACAGGGCAGGGGACGGCTAGGAGGAATCCAACGTGCCATGCCCTTCCTCAGGATAGAGTTTCACAGGGTGGGCTGAAGCAGACAGCTCTCGGCCTCTATAGGAAAACGGGAGATTTGGAACTGGAGTCAGGAGCGAAGGGAGGAGAAGAGGAAAGGGTCAGGTTGGACCGGAAGTGAGGACTGGAGGGCTTGGGGTATGGTTCAGTGCTGTCGTGGTTGCCTACCATGGGTGAGACTCTGGGTTTGGCAAGACCCAGGACAGCAAAAGGAGAGGAAGAGCAAGACTCCACCCATCTCCGTGCTCTCCACGCCCAACCATGGTTCACACCAATTTAGCTTTACCGACCACCAAACCATTAAAATCCTTCCATACTGAAAAGACATCACTGCCTTGGACCCTCTGGTAATCTCCCAAATGTCCTGGCTTGCCATCAGGGCCGCTGTGTCTCCCAGCATGGCAGGCAGCCTCGAGGTTCTAGAAAGACTACGGCCAGCGTCTGTTCTGACTCGTTGCTGCTCCTTCAAAGCCCATCTTATACTTTCACCTCTTACTCCGAAGTTCACGGCTAACCCAGCTTACAAGGCCTCATTTCCCACTGCTGAAGGCAATGTCCTGGCGTGGGAGGTCAGAGGGACCAAACGGGAACACGGCTCCTAGTCATCCGAAGGAAGCAAGGGTCCATCCACATCAAAATGGCTTTGGCGGGACATGCAGGCTTCATCTATGATGTTCTGGCCAGCCAACAGCGGGTCATCACGGGGCATGATATCATCAATATTCACGCTTTCTCTGAAGACTAGACCACACAGAGGAAAATGTCAGGTCCTGATCCAAGTTGGAAGCTCCCAGCTCTAGCAGGAAAGGCACAATTGGGGCTGAAGGGGCTCTTGGGAAACGGAAGAGGAGGGTGGGACATGGGAGACACCTGCATTTCCTAACATAAGGAATCACCAGGAGATGAAGGAGGAACTTGGAGCTCCCCCTCTGGTAACAGGTCAGAGAGAGGTAGCTAAGATGTGTTCCCATCTTCCCCCCCCCCCCCCCCCCCCCCCCCCCCCCCCCCCCCCGGTCAAGCCTTATCACTTACTTTCCAGATCGTCCATGTTCAGTTGCTGCAGGTCATCAGGTAACCCTGATTCTGGCAACAGCTGCGATACAGGTCTCGGGTCTGGCTCCAGCAATGTTTGTGGGGCCACACAGAGTGTGGGGTTTAGTTCCAGCTCTGTCCCCAGATCCAGCCCTGTGTTCAGCAGTGTCTGTAACTCCAGGTCCTGTTCTAACTCCATCGGTGACATGACCTCCGCATTGAGCTCTAATGAATCCAGTTCTGGCTCCTGTTTAAGCTCCAGAGGCTGCTGCAGCTCGTCCACATGTCTAGGTGTACAAGGACGGACAACGGGACAAGACTCAGTGAGTGAAATACGTTGAGAATGGCAGCGAGCTGGGGCTGTGTTTCCAGTCTAAGAAGGTGGCCGGGAGCTAGGTATGCACACCTTTAATCCCAGCACTCAGAGGTGGAGGCAGATCTCTGAGTTTGAGACTAGTCTACGTAGTGAGACCCCTGCCTGGGGGGTGGGGGGTAAGGTCTAGAGACCTTGGACTTTATAATCAAGATTTTAGGATTTTTGTTTTTGTTCTTCTTTTTTTTTTGAGCTGAGGATCGAACCCAGGGCCTTGCGCTTGCTAGGCAAGTGCTCTACCACTGAGCTAAATTCCCAACCCTATTGTTCTTTTCTTGAGACAGGGTCTCATGTAGCCCAGGCTGGCTCTCAAATCTCTACATAGCCAAGGCTAGACTGGAACTTCTTCTGCTTCTTCTGCCCTCCACTTCCCCAGTGTGGGAATCAAAGGCATGTACTGCCACATCTGGCCTTGAAATCAGGTCTGTTAGAGTTTGAATCCTCTCATTTACGAGTTGGGCGAAGCTCAGATTATCATTTACAATTTTTAAAAATTTATTTTTATTTTCTGTGTGTAAGCATTTTGCCTGTGTGCACCACATGCATGCCTGGTATGTGATGGAGGTCAGAAGAGAACATCAGATCCCTGGAACTGGAATTATGAATGGTTTATAAGCCACCACGTGGGTGCTGGGGACTGAACCCAGGTCCGAGCAGCCAACTGTGTTTTTTTTTTTTTTTTTTTTTTTTTTTCGAGACAGGGTTTCTCTGTGTAGCTTTGCTCCTTTTCCTAGAACTCACTTGGTAGCCCAGGCTGGCCTCGAACTCACAGAGATCTGCCTGGCTCTGCCTCCCGAGTGCTGGGATTAAAGGCGTGCGCCATCACCGCCCGGCAGCCAACTGTTTTTAACTGCTGATCCATCTCTCTAGCCCCTCAGACCGTCACTTAAATGGGAATAATGAGGCTTAAAAATTCTTGATAGGCAACAGGATGGTTAAAAGCAGAATTCTGGATATCATTCAAAACAATTTACAAATTTAATGCAATCTCAACCCAACAGTGCTCTTCCCAAAAATAGAAGGAACAAACTTTATGTGTGCTCTCAAAAGACCCCAATTATAGAATAACAAAGCTGGAGGCTGGGTGTGGTGATCTATGCCTGTAATTCCAGCCTTGGGAGGAAAAGGCAGGGGAGTCAGGGGTTCAAAGCCAGCTACAGCCATATAGCGTATCTGAGGTGCATGAGACCCTGACTCAACAATAGCTAACATAATAAAATAATACTAAGATATAGTAACCAAAACAGCACAGTACCAACATAGAGCCAGACATCTGAGCCAATGAAACAGAATACAGACCCAGAAATAAATCCATGAATATACAGCCAACTAATTTTTGACAAAGGCAACAAAAACATATAGTGAGAGAAAGCACAGCCTCTTCGGTAAACTGGATGTCCACTTGCGGAAGACTGAATCTAGATTGTATCTTTCACCAATACAAAAACCACGGAGCCAGCCAAATGCCTCCGCGGGTAACGGTATCTGCTATCAAACCTAACAGCTTGAGTCCCATCCCATGACCCACGTGGTAGAAAGAGGGAGCCAACTCTTGCACACCGTCCACTGACCTCTGTACACATGTTGTGGCATGCATGCACACGTGTGCACACACACACACACAAAAAAAAATAAATACAATCTAAAAATCAACACGGGGGGCTTGAGAAAGGGCTCAGCAGTTAAGAGTGCACACTACCAAGTAACAGTCAGAGTACAAAGTGACAGAGTACAGAAGACCCAAGTTCAGCTCCCAGCACGCATGTACGGTGTTCACAACTGCCTGTGGCTCTAGCTCCAGAACCTCAGTCCTCTCGGAGTGGAGGACTCTGGCCTCCACAGGCACCTACGCTCATGTGTATGTACCCACATGCACACACATACATAGTTAAAAAGAATAAATCTTAAGCAGGGCATGGTGGTGCACACTTTTCATTTCAGCACATAGGAAGCAGAAGCAAGCAGATCTTTGTGCATTTCAGACCAGACTGGTCTACACAGTGAGTTCCAGGCAAGCCAAGTCTGTGCGGTGAAAGTCTGTCTCAAAATAAATCAACATAAAAGAGATCATCGAGTCCTAAACATAAAACTTGAAATTATAACGTTATATAAAAGAAAAAACCTCGGGACTGGAGAGATGGCTCAGTGGTTAAGAGACAGTACTGCTCTTGAAGAGGACCTGAGTTCAATTCCCAGCACTTGAACTGGACAACTCACAACTGCCTCTAACTCAGATCCTGGGGATAAGAAAGCCTCTTCTGTACGCACACAGCCCCACCTCCACCAGACACATACGTATAATTAAAAAAAAAATCTTAGAAGGAAAAGAAAAGCCTCAGAACACTGGGATAAACAATAACACAGCCCTGAAAGCACATAAAATAAAAGCAAAAACAGACTAAATGCAATTAAATCAAACTAAGGATATTCACAGCAAAAGCAACAGTCAGCAGAGTTAGCAGCTTATGGAGTGGGAAATAATACTTATTAACTATTCACTCAAGAAGGGATTAGCCGGGCGGTGGTGGTGCACGCCTTTAATCCTAGCACTCGGGAGGCAGAGCCAGGCAGATCTCTGTGAGTTCGAGGCCAGCCTGGGCTACCAAGTGAGTTCTAGGAAAAGGCGCAAAGCTACACAGAGAAACCCTGTCTCGAAAAACAAAACAAAACAAAACAAAACAAAACAAAACAAAACAAAACAAAAAAGAAGGGATTAATCTGCAGGAGCTGTAAGGAATTAAAAACTCAACAGTAGAGAAAGCAAACAAGGGGCTGGAAAGACAGCTCGGTGGCTAAGAGCACTGGCTTCTGCAGAGAGCTGGAATTCAGTTCCCAGCAACTGCGCGGAGGCTAACATCTGTAACTTCAGTTCCAGGGCATCTGATGCGCCCCCTCTTCAGACCTCGGAGGGCACTGAATACATGCAGTGCACAGGCATGTAGGTACAACACTCACACATGTAAGTAAAAATGAATATATCTTTAAAGAGCAAATAATCTCACTTACAAATGGGCCGAAGGTCAATTTTTTTTTTCTTTCTTTAAGACAGGGTCTCATTATGTAATCTAGACTGGCCTCAAATGCTCAGTCCTCCTGCCTCATTCTCCTATGTGCTGGGATTAGAGGCACATATCAACACACCTGGCTTGGGCTGAAGATCTGCAGAGACACTTCTCAAAAGAAGATACACAAATAACAGGAGTTGGGGATTTAGCTCAGTGGTAGAGTGCTTGCCTAGCAAGCTCAAGGCCCTGGGTTCGGTCCTCAGCTCCAGGGGGTGGGGGGTGGGGGAGGGAGAAGAAGAAGATATACAAATAACAAAGCATATGAAAAAAAAGAAGTGTTTAGGCACCAGGAAAATACAAATCAACCAAATCCTCAAATCCACGGTGGGATATTATCGTCTCATAGTTAGAATAGCTAATTGAAAGAATCCAAAATGCCAGGCTTCCACCTATAAAAATCCCAGCACTCAGGAGGCCAGGGTGGGAAGAGTGTCACATGTTCAAGGCCAATTATGGACTTCATAATGACCTTCCGACAAGCCTGGGCAACAGAGTGTGATCCTGTTTCAGAAACCAAACAACCAAACAAACAAAAGACGCAAAGTAGAAATGGGCTGTAATCCCAGCACTTGGGAGGCAGAGGCAGGAAGACCAGGAGTTCAAGAGCAGCCTCAACTACTCGAGACCTTGCCTCAAACAAAGGGGCAGGGCTGGAATGACGGCTCAGCGGTTAAGATCAGTATTACTGCTCTTGCAGAGGTCCCAGGTTTGATTCCCAGCACCACATGGCAGCTCCTAATCACTGTAATCCCAGTGCCCAGGTATCCAACAGACACTCTCTTCTGGCCTCCACAGGCACCAGGCACGAAAGTGGTACACAGACATACATGCAGGCAAAACACCTGTACACATCAAATAAAAATTTAAAAAACAAATGCTAATGATCATGAGTTGGTTAATATAATGTAGGCATGTATCAAATTATCACACTGTACCCCATAATACATACAAATATTATATGACAGCTATAAATTGAAGGGGAAAAAAAGCCAGGCACAGTAGCTCATGCCTTTAATTCCAGCACCTGAAAGGCAGAGGCAGGAGGATCTCTGTGAGTTCAAGGCCAGCCTGGTCTACATATCGAGTTCCAGGACAGCAGGATTCATCTCACACAGAACAACAGCAAACAACAAACAAGCCAGTAAACTCATTGATCAATCGGCAAATGAATGAATGATCGTGGATCATTTAGTAGCCATGTACCTTCAATATGCTGCCTCATCACACCAAAACACAGTTTCTTTCTTTCTTCTCTTCCTTCCTTCCTTCCTTCCTTCCTTCCTTCCTTCCTTCCTTCCTCTTTTTTAAGTTTTTTCGAGACAGGGTTTCTCTGTATAGTGTTGGTACCTGTCCTAGAACTCACTCTGTAGACCAGACTGGCCTCGAACTCACAGAGATCTGCCTGGCTCTGCCCACAGAGTGCTGGGATTAACGGCGTGCGCCACCACCGCCTGGCTGGAAGCACAGTTTCTTTAGCTGATACCAGTTGTACCTCACAGGCCAAATGTGAAGATTCAACAAAATAAGAAAACACACAAAACATTTTGCTAGTACCCAGCAATAACATACTTGTAATATGATCACCACTGTTAATACCTACTCCAGCGGGTCCTCATAAGGGGTAAACAACAAAAAATTTTTTAGAAAACCGGTACTATGCTTGGCATTAGGAAGGGTCCCAACTACATGAGTGGTTATGATCATGGCTATCAGGGAACTCATATGGAGACAGCAGAAAAGATGGCAGAGGGACAGAGGAGAGAAGTTGCTGAGTTGGGGTCAGCAGGGAGAGGAGGGGGGATGGACTGGAATGAGCCGGCTGGAGGCGCTGTTGAGTGAAGGGTTTGTAACTCACCTGTTAGAGATCACAATGAACCTTTGTTTCAGGTATTTCCTCTGTTCTTCAAAATTAACTGTGGGGACAGACAGCAGGTGGGAGAGATCAACGTATTGAACACACGGGTCAAAGTTCCCCAGGTGCAGGATGGTCCCTGACAAGTGTACCTCCCTACTAACGAGCATGCACTGTGGACAAACGTGTCCCGTGTGTGAAAGGAGGGAGCCAGATTGAACAGTATCCGAGAATCCTTTCATTCTAGGAAGGATGTCTGTCAATGATCCCAACCTTTTTCCTGGTAGTAGTGCCCAAAAGCTTCATCCCGAGGGATTCTGGGATAGAGGAATCGTAGCGGATTCTCGGGGATGTTCTCTTCGGCAAGAACCTGGTAGTGGTGGATGATTTCTGTCAGTGGGAGTCTCTGTAGCACTTCCTTGGTGTAGGGCTGCACGGAGTAGATGAGCACTTTATCTGAAGAATAGATGTGTAGCAAGAGGGCTTGAGGGGTGAGACTACCCCCAGAGCTCCCTGCCCTAGCTGCCCAACCCCAAAGCTACTACGAGGTCCAGGCAGAGCCCCAGAATCCAAGGGTAGGCAGAGGGTCAGAAGGGGTGGGGGGTGGGGTGCCCGGCAGAAAACAGAGACTGAGGAACAGCCCGGGGGGTGGGGTGGGAGAGGGGCTGACCATCATCCTGGTGTTCCACCCAAGAGCAAGTAATGCCCCCTTCAGAAGTTTCACTGAAGCGCAGGAGAAAGGTGCCGGAGACCGTCTTCTTCAGCAGTCGGCGTTCCTGGCTCCGGCTCACGAAGCCCATGATGCGCCTGGAGCAGACGAAGCCGCTGTAAGACCCCAAGGTCCCTGTCCCACGTGTGCGGAAGTGGGAACCAGGATATGGCCTGGGCGGTTTCTGTCACTCACAAACTTTTTCATCTTGATCAAATCACATAACTTTAGAGACAATGCTCCTACCCCCCAGGGTTTGAAGAGGTGTGAGGTTTCAGAGAGGACGCACTGATGAACAGCAAAGTGACGGGTGACCAGAGGTCTCAGCAGCTGAAGGCACCTGCCACCAAGCCTGACCACCCGAGTCCAATCTCTAGTTCATGGTAGAAGGAGAGAACCCACTCCTGCAAACTGTCCTCTGACCGCACGCATGCACATGTACACGTACACGCACACGCACACAAAATACATAAAAATATAACAGAGCTGGGCATAGTGGCGAATGTCTTTAACCCAGCTCTGGAGTGGCAGAGACAGGTGGATCTGTGAGTTCAAGGCCAACGTAGTCTACATAGCAAGTTCCAGTACAGCCAGCCACAAAATAGAGAAACTCTCTCTGTCTGTCTGTCTATGTCTGTGTGTGTGTGTGTGTGTGTGTGTGTGTGTGTGTGTGTGTGTAAAAAGTAAGGAAGGCCAGGTGATGATGGGCAGTTGCCCAGGCCTGGGTTTATTCTCAACTCTGTCCACTGAGCAAGTTCCTAATTTCTCTGAGCGAGACTGGGTGTCCTCATGAGACTGAAGGTGGAACTCTTCACCACCCAGTGTGGTTTTAAGGACTACATGAACAAATTTATGACGGCACCCAGCAGCTCCGCAACACAGCGGACACCTGAAAAATGCGGGCCACAATTACTAAGGCGACCTCCCACCAGTTTTCGGTCTCTCCCGTGGGCCACAGGGGGGCGCACGACGTCCACTTCTGAGCCCAGTGGGACACATGCTGGACAGGAAGGCTGAGGAAGGCCTTACCCATCATTCCAGAGATCCTTCAGGTGGTCATGGACCAGCTCCAGAATTTTGTCCAGCCATGTCCAGAAAGGGATCTTGCCAGGGGGGCTCTCTCGCTGAAGGAGGCATGGAAAGGCAGGAAGAAATGTGGGGCTGCCTTTAGTGCAGGGAAGGGTCGTGGCAGGGCCAGAATTTGGACTGGGGACTGGAGGGACACAGGCTGTAGGGAGTTAGTTACCTTATAGAAGTCTACCCAGGACAATGATGCTTCCTCCATCTTGCAATTCTTTCCTGTGAGCCAGAGACACAGATTGAAGAGGCCACAGGGCCAGGCAGAGGGTCTGGGATAGGACACGGGGTAGAGGAAAGCTAGGCTAGGGAAAGGCTGAGAGAAGAGAAAACTGTACCAAATAGCTTGGTCCTCAGCATGCCCAGCTGCTCAGAATTGAGGCCTCGGCCAATATAGGAGGAGAACTGCCAACTAAGAACAGGCCCCAGCAAGCTCCAGGGGGCTTTAGGAGGTTGGCAGAAGAACTGGGGGTTCTGTGGGGGAAGAGGGAGGTGAGACGGCTCAGAAGCAGCCCTTCCCACCACGCCTCCGCTCCTCTCTGCTCCTCACCCATTCACCTCATTCTCCTACCTGGGGGGTTGAGCTGAGCATGTTGAACCAGAGAACTGAGGCCCAAGCAATGGAGAGCTGGTTCATGTTAGAAATGATCACCACAGGGAGCGTGTCCGTCTGGGGAAAACACACAGGGGTCACGGTGGTGGCCGACATCTGCCTCGGCTCCTGGGTGACGTCCCGCTCCAGGACACTTCCGTCCATCCGTGCCCTCCTGTGCCGCCTTCTAAATCTGCTGCCTCTAGCCCTGCTTTCTCTCGCTCACCTTCAGCTCCATCTTCAGACCCTGGTACACGTACTGCACCACAAAGTTGATGATGTGCAGCTCCTCCGTCACGGCCAGTGGCCCCTGGAGAGTCACAGTGATCAGGGAGGTCCCTTTGGTGAGTCCCTGGCCTCAGCGCCCTGTCCTGGTGGGTCTCCGGCCTTACCTTGCTGTTACCTTTTCCTGTACCCACAGAGCGTTGCTCCACCAGCGTCTGTGAATTGGGGGGAAACACAATGCCAAGGAGGGGACCCAGGGGCCAAGACCTGGAAACGCGCCAGCCCGTTCCTTTGGATTAGCTGCCAATTCTATCAACCCTCCTTACCAAGAAGCCAAAGTCCCAAATCAAGCCTTGTCTCTGGCCCTCCTCAGGAGTCAAGGATTTATGGTTTGAGGTCAGAATGTTGAACTTCCGGAAGCTGTTCCAAGGAAAAGATAAATGAAGGCAAAGAGCAAGGTTAGTCAGTCTCTCTCTCTCTCTCTCTCTCTCTCTCTCTCTCTCTCTCTCTCTCTCTCTCTCTCTCTTTTCTCTCTCTCTCTCTCCTCTCTCTCTCTCTCTCTCTTTTCTCTCTCTCTCTCCTCTCTCTCTCTCTCTCTCTCTCTCTCTCTCTCTCTCTCTCTCTCTCTCTCTCTCTCAGGTTTCACTATGCAGCCCAGGCTAGCCTTGTATGTTCAGCAATCCTCTAGCCCCAGGCTCCTAAGCACTGAAATTTCAGGTGTGTTCCACCACGCCGTGCTCAGAGTTAAAGAATCAGCAGGAAAGGAACAGTGAGATGGCTCAGCAGGTAGAGAGGCTTGCTGCCAAGCCTGATGACCTGAGTTTGATCCCCCGGACCCGCACGGTGGAAAGAAAGAACAGACTCCTACTAGCTGTCCTCTCACCTACACACATTTCCGTATTTCTCTCTCTTGATTGTGCGCACACACACACACACACTCACTCTCCATGAGTAAAATACGAAAAAAATTAAAATAAAAAATGTAACTTAGGAGGAAAACAGAAATTCCACTTCATTTCAGACTCCCCCTTCTCCTGTCGTCCAAGTACCGAATCCCCTCCCTTCTCTGCTGGATGCCCACCAGGGTTGCCCCCTCCCTTCTCTGCTGGATGCCCACCAGGGTTGCCCCCTCCCATCTCTGCTGGATGCCCACCAGGGTTGCCCCCTCCCATCTCTGCTGGATGCCCACCAGGGTTGCCCCCTCCCATCTCTGCTGGATGCCCACCAGGGTTGCCCCCTCCCTTCTCTGCTGGATGCCCACCAGGGTTGCCCCCTCCCATCTCTGCTGGATGCCCACCAGGGTTGCCCCCTCCCTTCTCTGCTGGATGCCCACCAGGGTTGCCCCCTCCCTTCTCTGCTGGATGCCCACCAGGGTTGTCAAGTGTGGTTGTGCAGATCATGTGTGCAGTGTACATGTCCGCATCAGGCACCTACCCTGGTAACTCTGAATTCCTGAAAAGAAAGAAGAAGAAGAAAAAAAAAATCAGTGGTTCTGTGGGGGAGGTGGAGGAGCGGGGGATGGCTCAGAAGCAGCCCTTCCCACCAGGCCTGCATTCGGGAATTTGGGGGTCAGGCAGACCCTAGAGCTCACTAGCCACATGGCCTGACACACTGGTAATACCTACCCGGTGGAGCTGTCAGTACAATGAAATAAGCCTGAGACATGCATGGCATCTGGATTGTGTTCAGTGAGAGGGAGGTGGGGATATTTTGTTGTTGTGGTTGTTTAGGTTTTTTGTTTTTGTTTGTTTGCTCTTTTTTTTCTTTTTTTGGGGGTGGTGGGGGTGGTTTAGAGACAGGGTTTCTCTGTGAAACAGTCCTGACTGTCCTGGATCTCGCTCTGTAGACCAGGCTGGCCCCGAACTCACAGGGATCCTCCCGCCCCTGCCCCCAGAGTGTAGTGCTGGGATTAAAAGGGGCGCACCACCACACCTGGCTTGGGGGAGGTGTGTTTACTTCTGTAAGGTAGAACGGAGTGGACAAAAGGCGGCCAGAGGGTCCAGCTGTGCAACCAGTACCCCTGGCACCACCTATTCCCATGAGCCATCTTAGTGACATCCTCCGGCTGCCTGGACTCACCTGTCAATGAAGACTTCTGCTTTGAGTGATTCATTGCCCTCCTGGAGTCTCACCAGCAGCCTGGGCGAACAGGAGATGGAGACAGTGGTCAATCACTGCTGCTGCTGCTGCTGTTGGTTTGTTTTTGAGACAGGGTTTCTCTGTGTAGCCAACTGTCCTGAACTATTGCTGTAGACAAGGCTGGCCTTGAACTCACAGAGATCATGCCTGGCTCACCAATTCTTGATAAGTCCAGATGTTTAGAGAAAATGGGGGGGTAGGGGGGATTAGAAGAGGAAAGTGAACCGGAGGGGAAAGAAGAAATTTCCATCAGAGAAAAGATCTGCACTCAGAAAAGGCACAATGGCAGAGTAGGGAAAATGAGGCAGGACTTAGAAAATGCAACCTTGCCAGGCGGTGGTGGCACATGCCTTTAATCCCAGCACTCAGGATGCAGAGCCAGGCGGATCTCTGTGAGTTCAAGGCCAGCCTGGTCTACAGAGCGAGATCCAGGACAGGCACCAAAACTACACAGAGAAACACTGTCTTGAAAAAGCAGGAAAAGAAAAAAAAAAAAGCAACCTTGGTCGGACAGTGAACTTGCTCCCGGTCTTCAGGATGAGGGGTCGGTGGGGAGTTTGGGGCATGCAGGGCTGGGTTTCCACCACAAAGGACCTAAGGAAAGAGGCGTGGAGAGGTGATGACAGCTCAGTGTCTGTGACAGCCGTATCCCCGTGTTTCTTCTTCGTTTCTCCCACCACAGACCCCGCCCCGGCCACCAGACCTTTGGAGCAGGCGCTGTAGTAACTCTGTGACTTGGGCATTCTGCAGGTCCACGCCTTGCCTAGACATGTCACCCTCGTAGTGAAGACTGTGACTCATCTCCTTCAGCTGCTGCAGCAGCTGCCGAAGGTGGAACAAGAGTCTTGCTCCATCTGTCAACCTGGGTGACAGAGTGCGGGGAGAGGGGATGTGTAAGTTTTAGGGGGCCCCCTGAGGTTCTGAGTGTCCTCTCTTTAATGACATGGAGAGTTGGAAACTGACTTGAGCTAAAAAAAAAAAAAAACCTAGAGCCAGGTGTACCTCTCCGCACCCTCGTGCGCCCACACTCAAGGTTGAAGCAGGAGGGTCAAGAGTTCAAGGCCAGCCTGGGCTATATAATGTGATCCTGTCTCAAAAACACACACATACATACACACAAGGGGTTAATGATGTTGCTCGTTTGGTAGAACGGGCACAAAGCCCTGGGTTTGATCCCTGGCACTGTATAAACTGTGTAGGGGCACATACTGGAAATTCCAATACTAAGGAGGCAGAGGCAAGATCAGAAGTTCACCTACAGCTATAAAGTGAGTTCAAGGCCTGCCTGGGATACGTGAGACTCTGTTACAAAAAAAAAAAACAAAAAACCAAAAAACAGAATCCAGGAAGCATACGGAAGAGTATTCAACACACTTTTTTTGTTTGTTTTTATTTGAGACAGTTTCTCTGTGTAGCTTAGGATATCCTGGAGTTCGCTCTGTAGATCCGCCTGCCTCTGCCTCCTGGTGCTGGGATTAAAGGCGGGTGCCACCACTGCCCAGCTCAGAACCATCTTTAGTAAAACCCCAAGAAAAATGTGCCTATGGCCTGAGAGATGGCACGGTGGGTAAAAAGTACTCACAAAGCAAGCCTGACGTCTCTGAAACCCATCCAGAGGGGGCAGCAGAAAACAGGCTCAACAGAGTTGTCCTCTGACCTCCACACATGCAGCATGCGTGCCCTTCCCATCACACACACACACACACACACACACACACACACACACACACAAAGACAGAAAATGGGGTGTGGGGAGATGGCTGCTCTTCCAGAGGACCCAGGTTCAATTCCCAGCAACCACATGGCAGCTCACAACTGTCTGTGACTCCAGTTCCAGGGGATCTAACACCTTCATGCAGACATTCATGCAAGCAAAACACCGATGCACATAAAAATAAATAAATCATTAAAATTCTTTTCTTTCTTTCTTTTTTTTTTTTCCAGACAGGGTTTCTCTGTGTAACAGGCCTGTCTGTCCTGGAACTCACTCTGTTGACCAGGCTGGCCTCCAACTCATAGAAACCTACCTGTTTCTGCTTCCTGAGTGCTGGAATTAAAGGTGTGAAGGTGTGCATCCCCCCCACGCCCCAGCTCCATTTTCTTTCTTTCCTTTCCTTTCTATTTTATTTAATTTTTATTTTTTGGTTTTTTTGAGACAGGGTTTCTCTGTGTAGCCCTGGCTATCCTGGAACTCGATCTGTACCAATTTGCAGATCAAGGTGGCCTCGAACTCACAGAGATCTGCCTGCCTCTGCCTCCTGAATGTCCATTTATTTTATTTTATTATTATTATTATTTTGGTTTTTGGAGACAGGGTTTCTTTTTTCTTTTCTTTTTTAAAAAGATTTATTTATTTATTATGTACACAGTGTTCTGCCTGCATGTATACCTGCACACCAGAAGAGGGCACCAGATCTAATTACAGATGGTTGTGAGCCACCAAGCGATTGCTGAGAATTGAACTCAGGACCTCTGGAAGAACAGCCAGTGCTCTTAACCAGCCCAGGTTTCTCTTTTCTTAAAGATTTATTTTATTAAATAAGCATGGTAGCCCGTGCCTTTAATCCCAACACCAGGGAAGCAGAGGCTGGAGGACTGGTCAGTTCAAAGCCAGCCTGGTCAACCCAGTGAGTTCCAGGCTACCCAGACCTACATAGTGAGACCGTGTCTCAAAGGCAAACAAAACCAAGGGTAGAGATGGTGTTCAGTGGGGGAATCGTGACTGTGCATTAATCCATGACTTTCCCTTACTTCTTTACCAAGGCAAAGACTGGACTCGGGTCTCCCTGAGTTGTGAGGACAAGAAGCAGGGAATGAGACGGTCGAACAAAGATGCTGACAGAAGAGGCACCACTTCCTGCAGTCTTTCCTTCCCCTCCCCTGCGCTCCGCCCCAGCCCTTCACTGGCTGCCCCTAGACGTCACCATGTACAGAGTGCCGTGAGGACTAGGTCTGGCATGTGCACGAGGACGGAACATCTTTCCCTCTTACCACCGTTCCAGCTGTTCCAGCTGCAGCTCCGGGGGTGGGGCTCCGATGCAGGACCTCTGCTGCTGCACCCTCCACTCATCCAGTTTCGGCAGCAACAGGTCGACCAGGGTGGTTAATCGGCCTACAAGTGCTTTGGAGGTATCCAGCACCTCCTAGCCGAGAGAGAAGACGAGGGCTAAGTACCTCTCTCCACCACCCTCATCAACCAGCGAAGTGGCCGGAGCCCCCCAGGCCTCTCCCCCGGGCCCCTGCTGCCCCGCCCCGTACCCTCCTCTTCACCTTTCTCATCCTGTCCAGTTGGTTAGCCGTTGTCTGTACAAGCTGCTGCTGTTGGTTCTGATGGGGGTCCAAAGACGATGTCTTCTCTGAAAGGCAAAACCAAGAGTCAGCTCACGGACTCCTCTGCTCTTTCCCGGTCTCAGTCAGAAACAGGGAGTGACGGGTGGAGGGAGAGGCAGGGAAAGCCAGGCACAGTACAGGCACCGAGGATCCCATGGGCACATTCTAAATGGACCAGAAGCCCGCTCAACCTGCCGAGGCAGTTTGCTGCATAAGCCCTCCGTCACTGACTAGCTGTTCCTCAGCTGCGTCTCTGGTCCACCCTCTACAACACACCCTGGCACCACTGCTGTGTACTCTGACAGGACGATGGACGCTGACATGTACGGCTGAAGGTGACTACTGCTCACTGGAGCATTCAGCTTCTGTCATCATCTACACTAGGTCCCCAAGATGGCCTCTGTCTTTTTCCCGCTTTGAGCGGACCTACTTTGAGTGAAAATCATGTATCTGAAGCTGAAGACGTCGTGCAGGTCTTTCAGTTGTGTGATGGATCTCACAAATATCTGCAGAGGAGATGGGACCCCAATAAGGCTGCTTCCTAGGGGGCAGAAAAGCTGAATCCTCTCCATCCCGACACTTGCCATATCCACCAACCTCAACCAGAGCCCTTAAATCCAGGATTCGGGATTCAATCTCAAACTGCTGGCCTTCCACTGCTGCTTCAGGAGCTGGCCTGGCTTGTACCTGAAATAAGACGTTCTGAACACGTTTGAACTCTTGACTTTTCTTTTCTTTTCCCAAGACAGCATCTCTGTGTAGCCCTGGCTGTCCTGGAACTCCCTCTATAGACCAGACTGGCCTCAAACTCAGAGATCCTCCTGCCTCTGCCTCCCAAGTGCTGGGATTAAAGGTGTGCTCCCCCTACCTCTCAGGATGAACTCTGACTTTTCATCCCTAAAATCGTGACCTGAAATTATTCTGCAGGATTTGGGGAGATCCTGATCAGAGACAAGTTCCCTGAGTCCTTGCCATGGTATCTTTCTATCCCAGGAGCATTCAACATCACCACCATCATTTACCTCCTGAGTCCTTTGAGCCTGATTCAGAATTCTTTTCTCTTCCAGGAGAAGGTTAAAGATCATCTCCGCCAACTTGGTAGGGCCATTGGAAAAGGTCTAAATGGGAAAAAGAGAAGGATCGATCCATTAAAACTACCTCAGTGACCTGCCAATCCAGACCCTGCTCTCAGTCTCCCCAGTATTTTCCCTCCCTCGAGGTCCCTGGCCATCTCCTATGTATATCTAGACTCTGTATCTACCTCTCTCGGTCCTTTACTCTGCCCCAAGTTCAGACTCTGCTCCTTCCTCCAGGTCAGCGCCCTCCCTTTGCATCTTTAGGAACAATTCCGTACCCCACCATTAGTCCAAGTCTGCCAGGTACCTGGATATCCCGGCTGAATTTTCGCAAGTTATGCTGTAACAGAAAACAATCAGGGTCTGAGCTGTAGTGGTCCCACTGGTTCAGCTGGTCCAAGATGGTGAAGTACAGCATGTTGGCCGTGGAATGGTCATTGCCCAGCACAACTTCCCTCCTGAGGACCAGCCATGACAAGGATCAGGAGCTCTGTCTCATCGCTGCTGCTGTGAGATCCCCCACCCCTCCCAGGACGTCTCTAGAAGCCTGTGGGCTCAGAAGAAAGGAACCCTCTGAACTCCCCAACCCCTCACCAGTTCTGGCCTTCGATCCAGACAGCCAAGTGCTGCCGGACGTCCATGGGCAGGACGCTCCGTGAGTAGAGCTGGTGCAACTGGTCCAGGAACGGGCTATCGAGATTCTGCAGCATCTCCCACTGCGCCATCTGGACTCTGCGTGGAAAGGACGCCAGTTCTCAACGGGACATTTTACTGAACCAAATCATCCATATAGTCTCAGGATGATCTATGAATTTATATTTGGTTTATAAAAAGCGAACATGCAGGCAGCGGAGGCACACGCCTTTCATCCCAGCACTCGAGAGGCAGAGGCAGGTGGATCTCTGTGAGTTTGATGCCAGCCTGGTCTATAGAGCGAGATCCAGGACAGGCTCCAAAGCTACACAGAGAAACCCTGTCTCGAAAAACCAAAAAAAAAAAATTTTTTTTGTTGTAAAAAGTAATTCTTATTACAGTTTGCTGCAGTTTTTCCGGGGAATACTATTTCACAGTTGCAGTATGTGGTACTTGTTGTTCAAATGGTAACTTTCAGAATGATGCTGGGCGGTGGTGGTGGTGGTGGTGGTGGTGGTGGTGGCGGCGGCGGCGGCGGCGGCGGCGGCGGCGGCGGCGGCGGCGGCGGCACAGCCTGTAATACCAGCACTGGGCAGTTGGGGGCAGGCTCAGCTACACAGAACAGGCTGGACTACATGAGACTCTGACTCAAAAAAAAAAAAAAAAAAAAAAAAAAAAAAAAAAAAAGGTGAATGAACAGTGGAATAGTGTAAGCATTATCTATGTACACCTTGTCCAACCTAACAAACAATATTTCCACTGTCTGACGCATCTAGCTCCTCCAGTTAATTCACACTAGTCTTTGTATTTGCTTACGCTGGAAGGAAGTGCTGTGTGATGTATGGCAAATGTGTTACTGATTAATCAATAAAACACTGATTGGCCGTTGGCTAGGCAGGAAGTGTAGGCGGGGCAAGGAGGAGAATAAAGCTGGGAAGTGGAAGGCTGAGTAAGAGAGACACTGCCAGCCGCCATGATGACAAACAGCATGTGAAGATGCCGGTAAGCCACGAGCCATGTGGCAAGGTATAGATTTATGGAAATGGATTAATTTAAGCTGTAAGAACAGTTAGCAAGAAGCCTGCCACGGCCATACAGTTTGTAACCAATATAAGTCTCTGTGTTTACTTGGTCGGGTTTGAGCAGCTGTGGGACTGGCAGGTGAGAGAGATTTGTCCTGACTGTGGGCCAGGCAGGAAAACTCTAGCTACAAGGAAGCATAATCAATAAAGATGAATGTTGGTCTTGAGTAGTCGTGATTTTTGCTGGCCCTGGAGCTTTCTCTAGGGGCAGGTAAGAAAATACACCTCACCAACTGCCCACCAGCTAGGCAAGGACCTCCATTTAAGGTGTCTGAAGTGTCACAGTGAGTCATTCAGTCTCTAAGACTGGAGCATATTTATGACTTCTGTCAATCCCTGGCCTCCAGGTGAATTACCAGATTTGTAAAGACCCAGAAATTTCACACACACTGTGTGGCTGGAGAGATGGCTCAGAGGTTAAGAGCACTGCCTTTTCTTCCAAAGGTCCCGAGTTTAAGTCCCAGCAACCACATGGCTGCTCACAACCATCTGTAATGACATCTGATGCCCTCTTCTGGCCTGCAGGCATACATGCAGACAGAACACTGTATACAGGCAGAACACTGTATACATGATAAATAAATCTTTAAAAACTCCAGGGTTGGAGAGATGGCTCTCTCCTAGAGGTTCTGAGTTTAATTCCCAGCATCCACATGGTGGCTCACAACCATCTATAATGAAATCTGGTGCTCTCTTCTGGCATCCAAGCATACATGCAGGCAGAAGACTGTATATATAATAAATAAATAAAGATTTATTTTAAATAAATAAATAATAAAATTAAAAAACCCAAAAACCTGTTTTCCCAACACAAATCTCTTATCTATTATGGGAATTAAAAGTTATTTATCTGCTCCCATCAGCGGCCCAAGGAAGCCTCTCTGATGACAAGTGGGGTATGAGTATAGCAGAATATCATTAGGAGGGGGCTGGAGAGATGGCTCAGAGGTTAAGAGCACTGGCTGTTCTTCCAGAGGTCCTGAATTCAATTCCCAGCAACCACATGGTGGCTCACAACCATCTGTAATGAGATCTGGTGCCCTCTTCTAGCCTGCAGGCATACATGCAGGCAGAACATTGTATACATAATAAATAAAAAAAGATCATTAGGAATCATTTCACTGATTTTTTTTTTTTTTAGGCAGAGCTCAGGAACCCTCAAGAAGAGGGGGAGGAAGGACTGTAGGAACCAGAGGGACCAAGGACACCAGAACAGGCCCATAGAATCAACTAAGCAGGGAGTCACAGGGCTCACTGAGACTGAAGGGGCAAACTTGGAGCCTGCCTGGGTCTGTGCAGGGCCTCTGCACACATGCTGTGGTTGTTTAGCTTGGGGTTTTTGTGGGACTCCCAACAGTGGGAGTAGGGGGTGTCTCTGACTCTTTTGCCTGCTCTTGGGATCCTTTTCCTCCTACTGGGTCGTCTCTACTAGGTTGCCTCATCCAGCCGGGCGGTGGTGGCGCACGCCTTTAATCCCAGCACTCGGGAGGCAGAGCCAGGCGGATCTCTGTGAGTTCGAGGCCAGCCTGGACTACCAAGTGAGTCCCAGGAAAGGCGCAAAGCTACACAGAGAAACCCTGTCTCGAAAAACCAAAAAAAAAAAAAAAAAAAAGGTTGCCTCATCCAGCCTTGATATGAGGGTTTGTGGCTAGTCTTACTGCATCTTGTGATGCGGTGTTCGGTGTGCTGGGAGGCCTGCTCTTTTCCGAATGGAAACAGAGGAGCAGGGGAGCTGGGGAAGAGGGGATGCAGGGGGTGGAAGGGGTGGAGGGAGGGGAGGCTGCAGCTGGGATATACTGTATGAGAGAAGAAAAATAAATAAAATTATTATTATTATTACACCGGGAGCCTAAAAGATCAGGAGAAACAAGCACACTCGTGTTCTTCAAAGTGACATGATTCTACTACAGAGCAAACAAAAATATCTAGGGTCCATGAGCTGGTTTTCTTCCCCTGAAAGTAGAATAGGGAAGGGAAGAGATTGGGCAGAAAATCCAATTTTTCTTCTCTGTCTCTCTCTCTCTCTCTCTCTCTCTCTTTAAGCAGGGTTTCTCTGTGTAGCCCCGGCTGTCCTGGAACTCACTCTGTAGACCAGGCTGGCTTCCAACTCACAGAGATCTGCCTGCCTCTGCCTCCCAAGTGCAGGGATTAAAGCGTGTGCTACCACCACCCAGACCAATTTTTCATAAAACACAAACAAACAAAAATTATTTATTTGTGTGTGGTGTGTGTGCGCGCGTGCGTGCGTGCATGCACGCACACACAAAGAGGTGGGGCAGAGTGGAGCAGGGCTGTGGACCAGAACAGGGCTTCAAATTCCCTGGAGTTTGAGTTTCAGGATATTGTGAGTCTTCCAGTTCAGTGCTGAGAACTGAACCCCAGTCTTCTGCGAGAGCACTAAGCTCCCTTAACCACTGAGCCATCTCTCCACCCCCAGGAGCCAATTTTTCATTTTAGCCTTTTAATAACCCTTGATCAGCCGTTGCTGGAGATCAAATACAGGACTTCTCTTGTGCTCTGTGATTGCTCTAGCTGAGCAAATCTTCATTTGGGTGTCTGACTCTTTAAAACTATATACTGTATTGCTTTTTGGTTTGGTTTTTTTTTTTTTGAGACAGGGTTTATCTGTGTAACAGCCCTGGCTGTCCTGGAACTCACTTGGTAGCCCAGGCTGGCCTCAAACTCACAGAGATCTGCCTGCCTCTGCCTCCCGAGTGCTGGGATTAAAGGCGTGTGCCACCACTGCCTGGCCTGTATGGTTTTAAAAAGAAACAAAAACTTCGTTTTAAGGACAAGATCCCAGTTTTTCAGAAATTAAAGGGCAAGTATCAAAGTAAGGGAACAAGTAAACGCTGAGATTTAAATAAGAAACTAAAACACAAGAAAAAAAGAAGTTGCTGGGTGTGGTGGCACACACCTTGAATCCCAGCACTCTCGGGAGGCAGAGGCCCAGGCTCATCTACACAGCAAGTTCCAGGACAGGCAGGGCTACACAGAGAAACCCTGCCTCAAAACAAACAAACAAGTCTTCTAGGTGGACTGTACTGTGGTTATAGGAGCTGCAATGAAGTACTTCCTCTAGCTTCACTCTCTCAAACGCCAATTTTGCAGTAAATAAGGTTTTCTGAAATAAATTAGACTTTGTGTGTAACCTTAAGCAGTTTCACCTTCTAGGACTTTATAGTTTACATATATAAAATATATATGTATATTATTTGTATATATATATGTATGTATGTAACAATTACTGATGCCTGTTTTTATTTATTTTAGTAAGGATCAAAAATTATGTGAAGGGGCTGGAAAAATGATGGCTCAGCGGTTGAGATCCTTGGCTGCTCTTCCAGAGGACCCTGGATTCGAATCCCAGCACCCACATGGCGGCTCACGACCACCACCACTCCAGTCCCAGATCTGACGACCTCTTCTGACCAACACAAGCATTGCAAGCATGTGGTACACAGACAAAAATACGCTTGTTTACAGGTTAAAATAATAATAAACAAACGGATAGACAGATACGCAGAGCAGAGGTTAAAGCTTTGCCTTAGGACCAGGAACAAACGCTACATGCCAGGCTTCAGGGGGTTGCGGAGGAGTTCTGGAAGGAAGTCGACAGGGTTGAGAAGTAGAGCTAAGCGGGGGTGTTAACATCCTGCACACGCCAGAGCATCAGCTTCAGCCAGCGAGCTGCAGCCTTATCCGCAGGGGCATCGCTGAGGGACAGGAGCCCTTCCTTCCCGGGACCGGACTCGCTCCTCCCTGCTCTGCACACCCTCTCGGGGCCTGTACCTTCCGAGCGTCCAGGGCCGCTCCTCCCAGTGGCTCCCGCGGAAACTTGCAATCCTCCAAGCGGCTCCAGAGCCCACCCCGCCCCCGACTTCGGCGGACCCAGCCCGGGAGCGGCGGGACGGATCACCGAGCTGCGCTGTAGACGCGCGGTTCCGGGCTCCCCGGTGCGGCAGGAGGCTCGGCCACGCCCTCCCCCCGCGGGGCACTCCCATTGGCGGAACCGTAGCCCCGCCCACCGCTGGGCGGGACGAGCGGCTCGAAACCTCACGGCCGACTTCAGAGACTGGCCGAGAGGCTCGCCTTAGCGCCTGCCCCCGGCACCCGAGAGGGGCGGAGCCCAGTTAATGTCATACCAAGAACTCAAGCAGCTGACTTTCCCGAACCTGCACTCTTAGGGAAAGGAAACGAAACTAGAGTGCGTAGAGGCACCAAGGACTCCAGAGAAGGGGGTGGGACTTGCATTTCAGCACTTTAGGATAGGGAGGGAAGAGCCGAGGTACATATTTTTTGAGGATATAATGATAAATACCGTCGGGTCATGCTATCAGTTTTTAATTTCTATAACCACTTGTTCAAGTGAAAACTCAATATTCCCTCATTAGAAATGTAAAAGCCGAGTTTCAAGGAAGAAATAACTGACAAGTGATGACAAGACCCCCAAATCCACCCACCCACTCATCCATCTGCACTTCTCTTGCAAAAATTTTCCATTTATTTGTTGCTGTATGCTACCTCTTGTATGCCAAGGCACCGTAGTTTTTGAATAAGGTTTGCCCACCGTAGGAAGGTGTACTTTCAACTTCTGACACCAAAGTGGCCGTGGTTGTTTCTTCCAAGTCCCTGCCATCTGGGGTCCCATCCTTCCTGGTCTCTGGCTTAGGGGATGTTCACCGTTCCTCATCATAATAATATCGGATCAGCCGCTGAACCCCAGCCTTCATTGCTGGCTTCAGAGCGGCACTGATCACCACACCAGCTGGCCCCCCGGACAGACCCACCATGGCCATCAAAAGGTCATAACCCAGATCTATGGCCCCATCTTGGCCTCGCTCCTTAGCTTTGTCAGAGCAACTCTGAGTGGCGTAATAGAAAGCTGTGCCTAGATTGTAGTAGGTCCCTACTCCTGGCAGCAGCTGGACCAAATCGTGTACACTCTGCTCCTGTTCATTGTCACAGTCCACACCAGAAAATGAGCGTTGGACCCTCTTTGGACCCGGCTGCTCCCAGGCTAAGAGCTGCAGAGCAGAGGACAGGTTGTCCACAGACACTTGCCAGTCCGAGTGTCCACTCTTGTGGAGCTCTTGAAGATGGTGGATGAGGGCCTGGGTAGCCTCCACACCTCCCAATCGGTAAAGCTGAAGCTGCAGAGCCCTGGCATCAGCCTGGCAGCCAGCTTCCTCCAGAGCATTCCTCAGAGCCAGGCCTACCAGGAACTTGGGGAGAGGGGGCATGTGAGTGAAGCCAGGCAAGTACTTTGGGAGCAGGATCTGGCAGGACAAGGGGTCTGAGGAGGGCAACTGGTATCCCAACGCTGAGGGAGGGAGCATCGTAGAGGGACTTGTTGGTTCGCTGGATGAAATGGCATCCACAGGACACAGCAGGAGACAGCAAACCAGCTGGATTGGCATCACGATGCGTCTGAGGTGTTGCATGTCTGGAGCAGAGTACCCTGGAAAAGGGAGAACCCCAAAACATGCAAACCATTTCGCTGAAGGTTATAGTCTTAAAGGAGCCCAAGATTCAAGGGACCCCCTTTTCCACCACCTACCTCCAGCCTTTTGTTCTTTCTAGTAAAGGGGTAGGATATGGGGAATGCAATGCAATTTCTCCTTAGTCTCTGTCATTTTGGGTCACAGGAACCTCACTGTTTTGTGCCCATCCACTTATGGGAGACCCAGCTTACCATACAGTCCAGTCATGGAGAAGTAAGACCACTTGGGTAGGTTTGGTAGCTCCTCCTGCTCTACCCAGTTCTCTGTGCCGTGGAGAGAGGAGGTATTTGGAGCCACGGCCGTGGAAGGGCCAGGACTGACAGCTAGAACATGTCCATCAGTCCCTAAGGTGCAGACGAGGCTGCCAGTGTTGACATTGGCCAGGGCCTTAGCAAATAAGTAGGGACAGAAAGTTTCAACAGCAAAACCAGCTGTTTTAATGAGGACATCGATCTTGTCCTCCAGGAAGGTCACCTGGACTTAAGCAGGACGAGGGCAGAGTAGATGCAGGTGGGCTTGGAGACAGAGGTTATGATGAGGATGGCCATGTGCAGACTGCTGGGCTGTATTGTTAGTCACCAGGTGGTCTTTGGAGACCTCAATTCCACTGGCCCATCTTCACCCATATTCTTTTTATTTTATTTTTTGTAAAGATTTTTGGATTTTTTTTGGAGGGAGGGTTGGTTTTTTTGAGACAAGGTTTTTCTGTGTAGCCCTGGACAGCCTTCCTGGAACTTACTTTGTAGACCAGGCTGGCCTCAAACTCACAGAGATTTGCCTGGCTCTGCCTCCCGAGTGCTGGGATTAAAGGCATGTGCTACCATTTTTCTCGTATGTACGTAAGTGCTCAAGGAGGCTAGAAGAGGGTGTTGGATTCCCTAGAACTGGAGTTACAGACATCTGTAGGCTGCCATGTGTGTTCTGGGAACTAAACCTGGGTCTTCTGCATAGCAGCAAAAGTGCTTTTAACCAATGACCCATCTCTCCAGCCTTTTCACTTGGGAGGCAGAGGCAGCTGATCTCTGAGTTCAAGGCCAGCCTGGTCTATAGAGCAAGTTCCAGGACAGCCAGGGCTACACAGAGAGAATTTGTCTAGAAAAAACAATACATATTGAGAAAAAAAAGTTAAGGGATTTCACTGGTTTGGAGGGGAAGCTAAAAGAAGCAGGTAGTATAAACATCTCATTTCCTTTGGTGTCTTCACGATTCGAGTGAATGTTGTTTTAATCCCACCTTCTCCCTACCGCATCCTTAGGAAGCCAGAAAGCTGTGTATGGTTTCCAAAAGTGAAGGATCTGGTATTTACAAATATTTACCAATTCTTCCTGGAGCAGACTCTGTCCTCCTCACCTTTGTCCCATACTGACAAACTTTTTTTTTTCCTTCTGATACCTGTCCATCCTACCATATTGTCTTGTCCTAAGGTTTAGCCCTAGATCTGTAGATGAAATGAGAAAGGTTCTCAGTATCTTTTGGAGAAGGTTAAGGCAGAAGGCTGGCAATCCTGGTAGGGAACCTCTGACTGACATCAGACTCACTCAAAGAAACTTTCACTTTTCACTTTTTCTGATTTCAACATGAGACACAGATAAAACATGTTCATCAGCTCAGCCCTGACTCACTGAGTGAGGTAGTTTGAATGTAATTGGCCCCCATAATCTCATAGGGAGCAGCACTATTAGGAGCTGTGGCTTTGTTGGAGTGGGTGTTAGAGGAAGAGCGTCACTGGGGACCAGCTTTGAGGTTTCCTGTGCTCAGGATACTGCCCAGTGTCTCAGTCCATTTCCTGTTGCCCAGAAGATGTAGGACTCTCAGCTACTTCTCCAGCACCACCTCTGACTGCATGCTGCCATGTCCACCACAATGATAATGGACTGAACCTCTGAATACCTCAGCCACCCCAATTAAATGTTTTCTTTATAAGAGTTGCCGTGGTCATGGTGTCTCTTCACACTGATAGAAACCCAAATAAGACACTGAGTCTAACCAGATGAAGAACTGGACTTCTTCTTGGATTCAGGCATAACACTAGTTCCCAAATTAGAGAAAGGACAGACATCAATGATTTCTTTCTTTCTTTCTTTTTTTTTTTTTTTTTTTTTTTGAGACAAGGTTTCTCTGTGTAGCTTTGCACCTTTCCTGGAACTCACTTGGTAGCCCAGGCTGGTCTTGAACTCACAGAGATCCGCCTGCCTCTGCCTCCCGCGTGCTGGGACTAAAGGCGTACACCACCACTGCCTGGCCATCAATGATTTTTAAATCTGGCACAGCCAGGTGTGAGGATGCATGCCTGTCATCTCAGCATTTGGGAGGCTGAGGCAGGAGGATTATGAGTTCAAGGCTAGCCTATGCTACACAACAAGACTCTGTCTTAGAAATAAAAACAAAATAAACAAAAATATTACAAGTTCTAAATTATCTTTATGGCTTAAAATTTTTCTCTGATATGTTCCTCACTTCTGGCAGACTAGAGGACAGCATCCAGGGTCCTATCCCTATTAGTTTTTACTGCTCTCTGTTCCAGAAGTGGCCCTTAACAACTGAGAACAATTACAGAATAAACTAGGGAGTAAGTCTCCATGGATTCACAGCCAAAATGGAAAGAAACAAGAGTACAGAAGAGTCCCATGATACCTCAAATTCCTAGACCCCAAATCCCTAGAGAATCCCTAGGGCACTGTTGTCTCCATTTACAAGAAGGGTATACCATTTAAATAGTTTCTCTTTAAATCTATCAAAAAGAGTATCTGGTCTACTAAGATGGCTCAGAATGTAAAGGGCACTTGTCGCCAAGCCTGATGATCTGAGTTCAATCCCTGAGGCTCCATGATGAAAGGAGAGAACACGTTCCTTTCCACACAGTGTCTTCTGTCTTCCATGTCTGTGTCCTGACATAGGCATGCATGCATACACACACAATATATGTTTAAAAAAAAGAATATTCTTACTTTTTTGTTTCTTTTTTTTTCAAGATAGGGTTTCTCTGTGTATCCCTGGTTGTCCTAGAATTTGCTTTGTAGACCAGCTGGACTCGAACTCACAGAGATCTGCCTGCCTCTGCTTCTCGAGTGCTGAGATTAAAGGCATGTGCCACCATGCCCACTTTACCGGATTTTTTTTTTTGTCATGGAATTATCGGTTCTAAGATGATGAAAAAAATTTAAAAATAGCATAAACTAGCAACAAAAATATAGAACAGTATTTATTTTAAAATATTTTATGAATAAAATCTTAGCCAAACAACAAAAAAAAGAACCAGTGAATTTAACAGGATACAAAACAAAACTTTAGTATATAAACATAAATAAAAATTGGGCTTGGTGGCACACACCTGTTTCCCCCAGTACTCAGGGGCCAGAGGCAAGAGGCAAGTGGATCACAATAAGTTCAAGCCCAAGGCTGGTCAACTTAGAAAGTTCTAGGCCAAACATGGAGGCTATAGAATGAGACTCTGTCTCAAACAAGCCAATAAACAAAAATCCACAAAAAAAAGAGCTGGCAATTCAGTTGTTGGTGGTGTGCTTGCTTAGCATGTGGCAGGCCCTGGGTTTGATCCTTGGTACTACATAAAACATGCATGGTAGTACACATCTATAATCCCAGCACCTGGAAGATCAGGAGGATGTGGAGTTTGAGGCCAGCCTGGACTGCATGAGACTCAGTATAAAAATCAAACAAATACACAAACCTGGTAGGTTTTCTGTTCACGCTCATGAAAACAACTTTAAACTCAATTGATCACAAAAGAAAAAAAAATATCGGCATGGTGCTGTACCTCCTTAACTCCAGTATTTAGGAGGCATATGTGGGTGGATTTCTGTGAATTCAAAGCTAGTCTGGTCTGCATAGTGAGTTCTAGGCCAGCCAGGGCTACTTAGTGAGATCCTGTCTCCAGAAAAGGAAATAAAAGAGAAAAGGCAAAGCAAGGAAGAGAGGAAGGAAGGGAAGGAGGGTGGGAGGGAGGGAGGGAGGAAGAGAGGAAGGAAGGAAGGAGACATGTAAGTAGAAAGAGCCGGGCGGCGGTGGCTCACGCCTTTAATCCAGCACTTGGGAGGCTGAGGCAGGCGGATCTCTGTGAGTTTGAGGATAGCCTGGTCTACAAAGCAAATTCTAGGACAGCCAGGGCTGCACAGAAGGACTCTGTCCCGTCCCATCCCGTGTCCACACCCCCCCCCCCCCGTCAATCCTTATAATTTATTTTCTCCTCCCTTCCATCTTTCCCTCCTCTTCCTCTCCTCCACCTCCTCTTTACTCCATCCTTGGTGCGGTCATCTTTGGAGACAAGATCTTGCTCTGTAATCCAAGATGGCCTTGCCCTGGCTGGAGTGAGTAATGCTCCTGTGCCCCTTCTGTGTCGGGGCTGGAGTGATGCTCCTGTGCCCCTTCTGTGTCGGGGCTGGAGTGATGCTCCTGTGCCCCTTCTGTGCATTGCAGGAGTGTATGCCATGGTTTCCATTTCCTGTAGACAATTTTATTATTATCTTAAGTTTAATGCTTCCTTTTTATTAAAAAATTTATAATTCCTCAAAGAAGGAACAAGGAAGGATGCCCACTCTCGCGACATCCTTCAGTGCAGGTTCTAACCAGAGTGATTCTGCAGCGATTCGAGGCCCTCTCAAAAACAAAACAAAACATAAAAGACCCAAGAAAGATTATACCCACAAGTAGATGAGGAAGGAAGTAATACTGGAGTGGAAATGGAAGTCAGAAAGCAATAGATAAAAATCAGCAAAACCAAAAGTTTGCTCTTTAAACAGTTGAAGAACATCAACACATTGTTATCTACATGACCCCAGAGAAAGAGAGAGAAAATAATTCGAACGACTTAAATCAGGAACTAAAGTAAGGACATTATTACCTATTTTACTGAAATTAAAAAGACTATAAGAAAGCCAGGCCTAGCGGCTCATGCCTACATCCCCACCATACTGAAGGCTGAGGCAGGATTGCTGAAAGTTTGACATTGCTCTGAGCTGTATATCAGTTTCAGGCTAGCCTGGGCTATGATGTGAGGCCCTGTCTTCACCCCTCCCCTCACTACAAGGATTATAAGAGAGTATTACAGACAACTGTCTGCCAACGAATTTGATAATTTAGATGACATGCACAAATTTCAGAAGCATATAATTAACCAACCAACAGTGAGCATGAAGCAATAGAAATTCTGAGTTAAGAAGATTGCTTTAGCCCGGTGGTGGTGGTGGCGGCGGCGGCGGCGGCGGCGGCGGCGGTGCACGCCTTTAACCCCAGCACTTGGGAGGCAGAGGCAGGCGGATCTCTGTGAGTTCGAGGCCAGCCTGGGCTACCAAGTGAGTCCCAGGAAAGGCGCATAGCTACACAGAGAAACCCTGTCTCGGAAAACAAAACAAAACAAAAAAAAAAAAAAAAAAAAAAGAAGATTGCTTTAATAGCCCTAAATCTACCCAGACAGGTGTGGTTGCACATGCTCGTAACCTCAGCACTTGGGAGGCTGGGGCAGGCAGATCACCATGACTGTGCTGGGTCCCTTGGAACTGGAGTTACAGCAGGTGTTAGGCCCCTGGTGCTGGGAATTGAACTCTCACCCTCTGTAAGAGCACTCTTAACTGCTGAGCCATCCTACCAGACCCTTTTGATTCTTTTTTTTTTTTAAGTGTCTTAATTTATTTATTGAACAAATACAAGTGCCAACCTTGTACCAAGCACTGTTCTACATATTTGAGAATCCTATCACTGAACAAAATAAACTTTAAAAAATGCTTCTCTTGCCGGGCAGTGGTGGCACACGCCTTTAATCCCAGCACTCAGGAGGTAGAGGCAGGCGGATCTCTGTGAGTTCGAGGCCAGCCTGGGTTACAGAGTGAGTTCCAGGACAGGCGCAAAGCTACACAGAGAAACCCTGTCTTGAAAAACCAATAAATAAACAAACAAACAAACAAACAAACAAATAAAAATGCTTCCCTTATTATAGGAGGTAGACAGAAAACACACAAAACCAGTATAACACAGACTTTTTTTTTTTTTTAACATAAAAACAGGTTATAATTCAAAAGTCCAGGGTTATTTGAAACTGGAAGATATTTTCTCTGTAAAAATGATAACATTTCCCAATATATCATTTTAAGGCAAATGATAGCTGAATTATACATATAACTATTGATTTAAATATTGATTAGATTCTGGAACACAGGAGAAACCTATCTTCATCTGTTCAGAAAGCTATGTTTTACTTAAGTTGTATAAGTGAGATTCCTATTCATCTTCCCCTTCACTGTTTGATTTACCGCAGACATGTTTGATTCTTGAACATTTATCTTTTATACTATCTCAGCAACACAGGCAGGTACATTATTAATTCTGCATGTTCTTAGGCAACCCAAAAAAGGAGGGATAACCTCTCTGAGAAGGTCTTTAATGGCTCCCATGGCCTTCTCAGTCAGGGTGAGAAACACTTCTATCTATCCGAAGAAAAGTGTCAATACAGACCAGCATGTATTTGAACCCTCTTGACTTCCACATTTGAGTGAGCGGACTTGCCAATCCTGAAACCACTGTTGACCACAGTATTGTTTCAAATTCTTTGGGGGAAGGTGCAATCTTTGGATTATCCTCTTGCATTTATTTATTTGGGAGCATTGTCACGGTGCCTGTGTAGAACTCACAGGACAGCTTGCAAGGGTTGATTCTCGCTGTCCACTATACCGGCCCTAGGGATTGAGCTTGGGTTATCGGGCTTGGTGACAAGTGTCTTTACCCACTGAGCCATCTCAGTGGCCCTTGCTTGTTAGTTTAAAGCTAAGGAGGGTGTAGTCAATGTCCATCCTTTAATTTTTAAAGACTTATCTTGTTGCTGATGTGTGTATATGTATGTACGTGTGTATGAGTGTCTGGCATGTGTGTTTGGGTGCCCACGGCAGCTGGAAGAGGGCATCAGATCCCCTAGAATTGGAGTTACAAGCAGCCGTGTGCCCCTTGACTCCCAGATACCTGGCCATGGGTGCTGGGTATTGCTGTTGGTGTTTGACTTGTTTGGGGGGCCCACCACCCAGCTCCCAAATAAATCACACATGGAGGCTTATTCTTAATTATGAATGCTTGGCCTTAGCTTGGCTTAGTTTCTGGCCAGCTTTCCTTAACTTAAACTATCCCATCTACCTTTTGCCTCTGGGCTTTTCCTGTTCTCTTCTGTAAATCTTACTCTTACTCCGTGGCTTGCTGTGTATCTGGGTGGCTGGCCCCCAGAGTCCTCCTCCTTCTCTGGCTCCTACTTCTTATCATTCCTCCATCTCTTCTCCCTTTCTTCAAGATTTCTCCTTCTATATATTCTCTCTGCCTGCCAGCCCCACTTGTCCTTTCTCCTGCCTTGCTATTGGCTGTTCGATCTTTATTAGACCATCAGGTGTTTTACACAGGCACAGTAACACAGCTTCACAGAGTTAAACAAATGCAACATAAACAAAAGTAACACACCTTAAAATAATGTTCCTTAGCAGCTGGGAACTGAGCTCAGCCCCTCTGGAACAGCAACAAGAGCTTAAGAGTCAAATAAACAAATCAAAAGTGTTTGGTTTTTGCTCAAGCTTTATAAAAACATCGCACAGTAATTCAAAGTAACAGCCTGGTGTAACTGACCCTCTGAATGCTCAATAACTATACTTGGCGTCCTATACTGATGTGGTCAGAGGGATTAAAGGAAGAATATTTTACCCCCTTTCCTCCAAGGTCAACTGAGTCCCAGGGGACTGTGGGGTACCTCTTGAGATGTCCTGTAACTGAGGGGTATCATTTGCTCTCTTGTTCAGGGAGGCCATGGAAATGAGACCCCATCTGGTAAATTCTAACCAATATTCAATCTACAAAGAGGAGTGTTAACACAGAGGAGAAATATCCTCCTTGCTTTCAAGAGAAGCCATTGTTAGACAAGGCCTTTGATTTATCCCCATGTAGATGGAACAAGGGGTAAGAGAATGGCAGAAGAAGGCCGGGGTTCCTCTCAAGTCCAAATGATCCCTGATGACTAGATCTTCAACTGGCCTCCACAGAAAAGTGGAAGAAAGAGAAACCAGAGAGCCATCTCTTCAGCCCTGTTATTTTTATTTTATTATTTTAAGACAGTGCAGGTCTCCCTGTGTAGCCCTGGCTGTCCTGTAACTCCCTATGGAGCTCAGGCTGGCCTTGAACTCATAGAGATCCACCTGCCTCTGCCTCCCAAGTGCTGGGATTAAAGGCGTGCACCACCATACCTGGCTCCAATCATGAGGCCTAAATCTATATACCATTCATGGGCCTGGGGAAATTGATCCCTGGTTAAGAGCACTGGCTGTTCTTCCAGAGGACGTGGGTCACAACTATTCATAACTCCAGTTCCAGGGCATCTGATACCCTCTTCTGGCCTCCTCAGGCACACATGGGGTATTCACAGACACATATTCAGGCAAAACTCCCGTGCACATAAAATAATAAAATATATTTTAAAGAAATCTCTGTTATTCAGACAGCTATCTCTAACTAATGATTTACTTCTTGATAAGAAAATGATGCCCAGGGGTTGGAGAAATGGCTGAGGGGGTGTTCTTCCAGAGGACCCAGGTTCAAATCCCAGCACCCACATGGCAGCTCACAACTGTTTGTAACTCCAGTTACAGAGGATCCAACACCCTCACATAGACATACATGCAGGCCAAACACATTAAATAAATAAATACACATAAAAAATAAATGCACATAAAAAATAAATGCACATAAAAAATAAATAAATCTTTAAAAAAAAGAAAGAAAATGATGCCCAAATATCAGACCGCAGACCCTGCGCTCACTGCAGCCCCTCTATACCCAAGAGAGACAAGTCCACTATTGTTCTAAAATAAAAACTGAAAGATGGCTAATTATCTCTTTTCTCTGTATCTGAAAGCCATGTGGGAGGGATATCAAGATGATTTAAGACACTCTTGCAGCTATCAAAGCAGACCCTGGGGTCACTGATTTAGAGACCAGCCTTAGAGGCCAAAGAAAAATGAGGAGTCTTGAAGCATGAATCTAATTAGTCTTATCAATAAAACCCCGGAGTCAGATATCAGGGGTGAAAACTGAAAGATCAGAGAATCAGAGCAGCAGCCAACAGACACTTCTCAACTGTACAAATCCTCAGACAAAATGGGGGCCCAGACCCTGTCTCCACACACCGTATATTCCTGTCTCTACCTCCTGAGTGCTAGGATCAAAGTCATGAGCCTCCCAACTGCTGGGATCAAAGGTGTGCACCACCATGGCCCGGCTCTATGGTTAACTAGTGGCTAGTTCTACCCTCTGATCTCCAGGCAAGCTTTATTTGTCAGAACACAAACAAAATGTCACACAACAGAGCCCCAATAGATGGCTGCCGTGTGAGCCCATCAGGAAGGTCTCTTGGACTCTGATTTGGCTATTTAAAAAGATTTTGGAGCTCTGGCTTCTCTGGGTTCTGGGCCTGGGGCTCACAGAGCCAATAACAGCTGCCTTTACTTCTCCCTTACATCCTTACATCTCTTTCCAGAAACCAGGCAAGGGCTCCCTAGTCCCACTTCACCGGCTGTTGTACGAATAGTTCCAGGGTTATTCTTAAGTGTGTGTGCATGTGTGTTAAAAACAGGAAATAAGACTTGGCTAGGCAATTTAGCGTAAAAATAACCAAGGAAAGTAACCAGTTTACCTCTTGGTTAAAATCCAGCCACATTCTCGGGACTCTTATCCTTGCCAGAGGCCAAAGTTGCCAAAAGCACGAGGGGGTGGGGGTGGGGGGCTCCGATATCTGAGCTGGACCCTACATGATTCTAGGCTCACCTCTTTAAGTCTCTGAGAGAAAACACTTCCTGGTCAAGAGACTAGAATTGCTGGCCTGGGTGGAGACCTAACATTCCCGTTGGACCAGGTCAATTGACTGGCCAAGGGGATTCAGAGAGCAGGTCCCCCTTAAGCCATGCGAAAGAAACAAATGTGTGCAGCTTCAGCAGTATAGACGCTGAAGCTGCAATGAGGAAGATTAGCATGACCCCTGAGCAAGGATGACAGACAAATTCATGAAGCGGTCCATATAGTTTTTGGCTTTGGTGGCCCTCTGTGACTTCTGACCAGGCCCTCCTCTGCCTACAGCAGATGTCTGGGGCTCAGGAGGCCGGCCAGATGAGGCTGTGTCTTGGGGCAATACGTGAGTGGAAGCCGGTACAAGTCAGTGGGTGCTGACGGTCTTCTCCCTGCTGGTGACTAAGACCTTTACCCAAAAAGGCAGGACCTTCACAGCTGAGAAGAATAAGGACTGAGGAGACAGCCGAAGGCCCAGGGGTTCCCACCACCTCTCTATTAAGTTTACACACCAGCCCGCCATTTGGTCAGCCAGGGCTATGTAGAGAGACCTTGTCTCAAAACAAAAAACAAACCAACAAACAAACAAACAAAAAAACTAGCCAATCACAAACGATTGTGAAGCCAGACCCTAGCTAAAGGGAAAAAAGCAGTCACCACCTGTGTTAAAATGACAGCCAAGTGCACTTCCTGTCCTGTGTCTTCTTCTGCTTTCAAGAGCAGAGGGACCTTCTGACCAGAACTTCTGTTTTGTCATTTAACTGAAATCGTGGTCTCTTTCTTTGTGACTCCAAACTTATTTATTTTTTTAAAGATTTATTTATTTACTATGTATACATTGTTCGTCCTGCATGTTGCCTTCATACCAGATCTAACTACAGATGGTTGTGAGCCACCATGTGGTTGCTGGGAATTGAACTCAGGATCTCTGGAAGAGCAGCCAGTGCACTTAACCTCTGAGCCATCTAAAATTATTTCTTTTTAATTTTTTTTTCCAGACAGGGTTTCCCTGCGTAGCCCCGGCTATCCTGGAACTCACTCTGTAGACCAGGCTGGCCTCAAACTCACAGAGATCCGCCTGGCTCTGCCTCCCGAGTGCTGGGATTAAAGGTGTGCACCACCACTGCCTGGCTTTAAAATTATGTAGCCCTGTGTCGTTGATGCCACGCCTTCTCACCCCCTCCTTGAGGGAGCCCTTAGGACCCAGCAACACTCTCCCCACTTCTTCATAAGGGGGTCTACAAAGGGCATACTGTGAGTCCAGAACCTCTTTAGTGCTGGGTCACAGGTGTGGGCTTCCACTTAGCTCTTTCTCTTATATGTTGTTCAAGCCACATGTGCACAGCAGACTCCCTTTTGTGAAGGAAATGACAAGCCCCCTGCCAAGGGCTTCTCAGGGAATCTCTAACTGCCTCCACCCAACCCCAACAGGCTCCCCAGGTGCAGGATTTCTCACTTCCCCAAGTTAGTTTACAGATCTCACTCACATCACCTGATTGAGGACGTCAGAGGGCTACTTGTGGCTACTGATGGTGATATACCTCCTCTCAGCCTGTGAAATGAGTACACCTTAAGTAAATGTGTCCCTCATCTGCAGTGTACTCAGAGTCCCACATTCCTCCTGAAGAATTTCCTACCATGCTGGACTACCAACTACCTGAAACCTCCCCGTTTCTCTGAGACTGTCTTAGCTAGGGCTACTATCGCTGTGATAAAACACAATGACCAAAGCAACTTGATGAGGAAAGGGTTTATTTCACTCAAAGTTTCGTGTAAGAGCTCTTCACTAAGAGCAGTGAGGGCAGGAACTCACACAGGACAGGAATGTGGAGGCGGGAGCTGATGCAGAGGGCATGGAGGTGTGCTGCTTACTGGCTTGCTCAGCTTGCTTTCTTATAGAACCCAGGACCACCAGCCCAGGGGCGGCACCACCCGCCATGGGCTGTTCTCTCCCACACCGATCACTGATTAAGGAAATGCCCCGCAGGCTTGCCTACAGCCTGATCTTACAGAGGCGTTTTCTCATCTGAGGCTTCACTCTCAGATGACTTTAGCTTGTGTCAAGTTGACATTAAAATTTCTAGCACCAGGACCCCTCTGAGACTGCCACACGGGGCTGAACTCTCATCAGAGCCACCACCATTCTGCTGTCTGTCCATCTGTCTGTCACCCCTTGGAAGGTCTCAGATGTGACGTTAAAGGGGACACTGAGATGGATTGTTGGGGATAAATTTATTAGAAGAGTTATTGATGGACAGACAGACAATAGCTGGATGGAGGTTCTGAGTAGAGTTCGGGCCCTAGTACCAGAGACAGAGAGTATGACAGAGACCCTGAAGAGAGGAATTTAGGACCCTGGTGGCAGGGTTTCTCTGTGTAGCTGGCTGTCCTGGAACTTGCTCTGTAGACCAGGCTGACCTTGAACTCGGAGAGATCCACCTGCCTCTGATTAAAGGCAAGTGCCACCACTGGTTGGCTCTTACCTCAGATTTTCATCGTGTGAATTATTGTGATTGTTGTGTCCGTGAGAGACTTGCTGAAGGTCATTTTCACTGTTCCTCTCACCCTATTTCCTGTCTATAGTGGCAGAAACAGGAGGTATGGAAGTAGAATTGGGAACAGGGTGGGAGGGGAGCATATGAGGGGGAATGAGTGTGACCAGAATGCACTACAGACATACTGGAAACTGCCAAAGAATGACTTAGCTTTAAAAATTAGGTGGAAAGAAATCAAGGGAAACAGCTGCCTCCATAAGTGCACATGCATACATCACACCTGCATATCTGTCTGTGCACATGCATACATCACACCTGCATATCTGCCTGTGCACATGCATACAGCACACCTGCATATCTGCCTGTGCACATGCATACATCACACCTGCATATCTGTGCACATACACACATCACACCTGCATATCTGTCTGTGCACATGCATACAACACACCTGCATATCTGCCTGTGCAGGTGCATACAGGACACCTGCATATCTGTCTGTGCACATGCATACATCACACCTGCATATCTGTCTGTGCACCACATGCATGCTTGGTGCCCACAGAGGTTAGAAGAGAGCCTCAGGTCTACTGGAAGTAGAGTTACACAGAGTGTTAGGAGCCTTCATGTGGGTGCTGAGATTGAACCCGGGTCCTCTGCAAGAGCACCCAGTGCTTTTAACTGAGACATCTCTCTGACCTCAAATTATATCTCTTAAAAAATGATCATGACGGGGCTGGAGAGATGGCTCAGAGGTTAGGAGCACTGGCTGCTCTTCCAAAGGTCCTTAGTTCAATTCCCAGCAACCACATGGTGGCTCACAACCATTTGTAATGAGATCTGGTGCCCTCTTCTGGCGTGCATGGACACATGCAGGCAGAACACTGTATACATAATTAATAAATAAATCTAAATATATACATCTATTTAAAGATGATGATGACGGTGCTTGAGGAACAGAGGCAAGTTCAAGGCCGGCTGGCATCCTTAATGAGTCCCAAGCCATCCTCAGCTGCACACCAGGACAAAAACAAAACAACAGGAGGATCATGGACTAAGTATGGAACCCGTGCTCAGAATTCATAAGGCTCTGGATTTGAGGTAATTTCTGAGTATAGCAGAAATTAAATTCAGAGCCTTATTTTTATGTGCATCGGTGTTTTGCCTGCACATGTGTCTGTGAAGGTGTCGGGTCCCCTGGAACTGGAGTTTTAGATGGTTGTGAGCTGCTGTGTGGGTGCTGAGAATTGAACTCACGTCCTCTCAAAGAGCAGCCAGTGCTCCTAACCACTAAGCCATCTCTCCAGCCTGACTAGTTCTTACCCTAACAGGTCATGATGGTTGCTTATTATCTGTGGTGACCTACCCAAACCTTCCTCCCTGATCTCTAGCAGAGGGGTATTTGCCTTGCTTAGCTGCTGAACCCCAGTCTTCACTGTGTGTGTATAGACATGAGGACCCCCTGGATCTCTCTGACAGCCTCAGCATGATTAGAAAGTTGTATCCAATGTCTGTGGCCTCATCTCAACCTTATTCCTTGGGTTTGATGGAGTGGATCTGAGCAGCAACGTGCAAAGCTGTGCCCAAGCACAGCAGATTCCCAGTCTCAGCAAGAGCTGGACTATGTGTTTACACTCTGTTTCTGCTCATGCACAGTATGGTAGTGAAGGCTTGCTTGCCCATCCTGCAGCAGGCTGAACTCCTCCTAAGAGCTGCAGGACAGAGACCAGGCCATCCCCTGGAAAGCCCTATCTAAGCAGTTAGTTGAATCTGGCTGAAGAAAAAAGCCAGACTACAGACAAAGCTGCAGATCACAGATATTAGGCCCCAGCGACCAGCCAAAATGCTATGACTGGTTGAAGAATTTGGGAACAGGATCTTGTGGTGATATATTGTGTACCCTAATAAACTTATCTGGGGATCAGAGGACAGAGTCAGTCACTAGATTAGACATAGAGGCCAGACAGTGGTGGCACACACCTTTAATCTCAGCACTTGAGATCTCATGCCTTTGCTTAGAAAGCACACAGGCCTTTAATTCCAGGAAGTGACATTGCTGGGCGGAGAAAGGTATATAAGGCGTGAGGAGACAGGAACTAAGGCAATTCAACTGAGATGCTCGGGGTGAGGATTCAGAGGCTTTCAGTCTGAGGATTCGTGGAAACAGGATCAGCTGAGGAGTTGACGAGGTGAGGTTCTCTGTGGCTTGTTCTGTCTCTCTGATCTTTCAGCCTTCACCCCACAATATCTGGCTCTGGATTTTTTATTAATAAGACTGTTTAGCAATTTGTGTTGCAGGATCTGGCATAAATGCCCCCAGAAATGAAAAAAAAAAAAAAGGGACCAAGTCTTAATCTGGGGTCCATCAGAAATGGCAATAAATGCAGCAGGAGGCAGTGATGTCAGCCAGGAGTCTGGGGTGAGGCCTTGCTGGCTCAGACCTTGCTGTATGGACAACATCTCTCTAACTGCTTCCCTTGGGCTGTGTTCTGAAGAGCACAGAGGGCACCACTGAGGCAATATCCCAATGGCAAACCAAAGCTCCATTCCACCAAGGTTATCCCTGGGAACCAATGAGTTTGTTAGAGTTACTTACAGAGCACGGGTAAGTGGTTATGAGCAGGACTGTGGGTGACCCTAGACACAGATGATGGTTTCCCCTGCTTAGATGGGCCCCCGTCCTCCAGTGCTCCCCAGTTCATACTCTCTAGCCCCTCCCTGAGGCCCTGAGGACATTAGGGCAGAATTGCCCGTAATTGGCTGGGAGTGGCTGGATCCTCTGATGAGGACCCAGGAGCTTCTGTCCCTGCCTCATGAGGGACAGTCAAAAATCAACACGCCCAGCTGTGGTGGTCTTTGGCAAGCAGGCCCTGGTGAACTAGGGACGGCAGTGGTTTGGCTCAGAAGACAATCTGGTACATCTCAACCATCGACCCTCATCTTTTGCTCCTTTTAAATTGGGCCCCAGAAAATGAGAATGGGGGGGGGTGCAAGATGACTCAACAGGTAAAGGAGTTTGCCCTCAAACCCGGGGACCCAAATTTGATCACAGAACCCACCGTGGAATGAGAGCAGTGACCCAGGAACATTGTCCCCTGACCTCACACATCTGACCTCCATGTGTGCTGTGGCATGTGAGTGCTCACTCACATACATCTCTCTCTCTCTCTCTCTCTCTCTCTCTCTCTCTCTCTCTCTCTCTCTCTCACACACACACACACACACACACACACACACACACATACACACACGCACACATACACAACACAAATAATAAAATAAAAATTAAGAAATGAGAATGACAATTGCTCAACCTGGTGTTCTCATTCTGTGTCCCCAGACTTCTGTCCCACTTCCATACAGTCACAGGAACCCTCAAATTCCTGTAGTCCAGCCAGTGAAAACTGAGAAAGCTCCAGGAGGTGTAGACCCTGTCCAGCCCCCCTGTCCCATGAACAGGGGAGATGGCTGTTTCTCTACAAATATTTCCCCACTTGTACTGATTGTTCAAACCTTTGGCCTCAAGAGACCTTGGCATGGACTGCATGTCCCTGCGCTGTCCAACTTCAGATCACAAAAGGAGCCACAGAAAACCCAGAGTCAAGAAAGCCTCGAAGCCAGGCAAGAACTTAGCAGCCTGAGGTGAGAGGGCCACTATAAGCTCAAGGCCAGCATGAACTACATAGTGAGTTCTGGGCCAGCTCAAGCCATGAATTCATCTTAAATCCCCTTAAAGGCTCCAAACAGCGATTCCAATACAGAAGCAACTTTTTATTTCTCTTATCAGTTTAAGAATTAAAAGACGTAGACTGGGATGGTGGCTTAGTGGTAGACGGCTTGTCTGGTATTCCTGCAGCCCTGGGTTCAACCCCAACACTACAAAAACAAATCTGGTGGCACAGGTCTATAATCCTAGCGCTTGGAAGGCCGAAGTAGGAGTCCCATAAATTTGAGGCTAGCCTGGGCTAAGGGAATACAGGGGCTACACAGCAAGACTGTCTCAAAATATCAAAACAAATCCAGACATGGTGTCACACGCTTTTAATCCCAGTACTTGGAGGCAAAGGTAAGCGGATCTCTGAGTTCCAGGCTAGCCAGGGTTACACAGTGAGACCCTGTCTCAAAAACAAAACAAAACAACGCCCCCCCCCCACAATATCTCAAAGCAAATGAAAATGAACACAATCAAGGTACAGCATTCATTTGGGGAATTAGTAAGTGTTAAGTAGTTGAAGAGAGAAATTGCAATACCCATAGCATTTAAAAACTGAAAGATGTGTCTGCTCACCAGGCTCAAAGGAAGAAAATGCATAAATCATAAAATATTGCCATTATCTAGCTTCATGCTATGCATGGTCTCTGCATGCAGACCTACTAAGGGCTATTAGAAAGTACTCGTGATGCCTATGAGGTCTTGTCTATCCAAAATAAGACTGAAAGTAGTTTAGTAGAAGGCTCGCGAAAAAAACGATTCAGAAGGACGGAAAACCGAGCAATGATGTATATTTGATCTTCTACGGAGAGTGTGGCATTCCTAACTTCTGGATTTTTCATCATCTTAATGCGTACTTGCTCCAAATGTTCCCAAGACTCAATGGTGCACTTCTGGGTGACGTTGACTGCAGAAGCCTCGAGCTCTCTTACCACATCAATGGAAGGGAGCATCTTAGCAAATTCAACAACCAGAGATCCAAGTTCATGGAACATCCGTCCTTCTTCAGAGGTACACGTCTCAGGCAGGGTCACTGAGCGCCCGACCCTCTTCAGTTCCCCAGGGGATCCCCGCAGACCCCTCAGAATGGCTTCGTTATCGCCAATCCCTTCTTCCTTGATGAGCTTTTGACTCTCGAGGATCAGTGTTTCAGTGTTGTCTTTTCCTCCCACCCTACTGAGCTGAAGCTGCAGAGAGTGGGCCTCAGTAGGGCAGCCAATGTCCTCCAAGGCCACTCTTAGTGCTAAGAGGGACAAGTACTCAGGCAAGGGGGCTAAGGAGGGTGCTGCGTACAGGAGGTCCTGGCAGGTGCCGGGGGCTGGAGGAGGGATCTTCCCGGAGAGCACATTTGATGTAGGTTCAGTCTCTGTGATAGCCTGCTGAAGGGGCAGGGCGCCATTCTGGGTATTCCTTGGAAAGGCGGCCACTGAGGACAGTAAGACACAGCCAAGGAGCAATGCAGCCTGGATCATGGTGGGTCAGCGGAACAGCCCTGTTGGGAAGAACTCAGATGAGGAGGTGGGAAACCCAACATGAACAGGCTTCAAGTGTGGTCAGAGCTTGTAAGAGTCCTAGTCTTCGGAGACCTCCATTTCTGTTTTTACACCTTAGGGGCTGTGTGTCACCCTCACCTGTCCTGAAGGCAGAAGCCAGAGGAATGAGGTGGTCCTGTCTTAGCACGTCCCTTCCAGTGGCCGGAGTGGCTGCCTTCCAGATTGGATGACTGAAAATGAACATTCTCAAATATTTATCACCTCTTTCCAGGCTAGACTTTGTCCAACCAGCTATTGCCTCATCCTGACAAACAGGGCTTCCTCCTTTGCGGCTCTGATTTCCGCAGACCACGGTCTAGTCAACCTAAGCACTTATTTAGTCATAAACCAGAGCAGCAAAGCTCCTCTGCATCTTCTAGGCAACAAAGTTTGTTTCCTCTCTTTCAAGACAGGGTTTTCTGTAGCCCTGGCTGGCCCAGGATTCGGATTAAGTAGCAAAGGATGACCTTGAACTTCTGATCCTGCTGCCATTCCCTCCCCAGTACTGGGATTTACAGGTATGCGCCATGATGTGCAGTTTTTGTGGTACTGGGAATCAAATCCAAAGATTCATGTATGTTAAGCTAGCATGCTACCAATTGGGATATCCTCCTAGTCCATATAGTTCTTAAAGACTTACCAATCACAAGTTCTGAAAAACAGAACTTACCAGCAAATCAAACTGTATCAGAGCAGACTTTCGGGTTTTAATGTTTTTTGTTTTGTTTTTTTTTTTTTTGTTTTTTGTTTTTTGTTTTTTTTTTTTTTTTGGTTTTTCGAGACAGGGTTTCTCTGTGTAGCTTTGCCTTTCCTGGAACTCACTTGGTAGCCCAGGCTGGCCTCAAACTCACAGAGATCCGCCTGCCTCTGCCTCCCGAGTGCTGGGATTAAAGGTGTGCGCCACCACCGCCCGGCCGTTTTTTGTTTTTTTTTTTAATATTTATTTTTTATTTTTAATTATGTGTAGGTATGTCCACAAGTGCAGGTGCCCACAGAGGCCAGACAAGCTAGTTAGAGGCAGTTGTGAACCACCTGACATGGTTGTGAGGACTCAGAACTCCAGTTCTCTGGAGAAGTAGTTCTTAACCACTGAGACATCTCTCCAGCTCCTGTTTACTTTTTTATTGTTGTTTGAGACAGAGTCTCTCTATGTAGTCCCAGCTGTCTTGAAACTATGTAGAGCAGGCTGGCCTTGAACTCACAGAGATCTTCCTGCATCTGTCTCCCAAGCGATGGGATTAAAGGTGTGAGCCACGATCCTGGCTATTTGCTTCTTTCTGACACTCTCTAGCCCAAGCTGACCTGACTTCCTACGCAGTCAGGGTAATTTTGCTTCAGTCTCCAGAGTGCTGAGATCATAGGCATGAGCCACCCCACCTGTTTTGTTAAGACAGGCTCTCAGACACAGTGGGTGAAAGGCCCTCGCTTGAACAAGCCTGACAACCCGAGTTCAGTCATCAGAACCCAGGTAATAAAGAGTTTGGGAAAGTATATGAAATGTCAAAAAACAAATTTAAAAGATTATGATTATGGGTATTTTACCTTCTTGAGTGTCTACACACCACATGCATGCAGTGCTCACCAGAACCAGAAAGCATCAGATTCCCTGGAACTGGGTGTTAGACAATTGTGACCTACCACGTAGGTACTGGGAATCAAACCAGGGGTCCTTTGAAATAGCAACCATTGAGCCATCTCTTCAGCCCCCATAAATTTTTTTTTTAAAAAGCCTAGGAAGAGTTGGAAGAGGGTGTGGCTATATTCATATCAGAAGGGTAGTACATTTTTCTTTTCTATTTGAGGGGCTTGCCTCAAACTTCCTGTGTCAAGGCTGGCCTTGAATTCCCGACCATCCTGCCTCCATCTCTCAAATGCTAGGGCTACCTGTGTAAACCACCATACCTAGCTAAAGAAACTAAAGAGGACCAGTGTAGTGGTGCAGAGAAACAGGCCGGTGTATTATAAAGCAGGCATTTGGCTTTCACTCCGTTTTCTATTACGTTTTTAAATCCTTATAATCTGCTGAGTGGGCGGTTTAAGATGACTGCTGCTAGTCGCCAGGGGAACCGATCACATGACGAGAGGGTGAGAACTCTCAGTCCTAGCTCCACTCGACTTCACAAGGGGGTGAGAGGGCCAACTTGGATAAAGCGGTGGTCAAGGACTGTAATCAGTCATGCTTACATAACGGATTTCATAACTCCTCTTGAAGGTCAGAGTTCTGAGGGCAGCTGTCACAAGGCAGCAGAGCCTGCCCGGTCATGATGGGGTAGGACAGGACAGCGTCAAGACTGGTCAGAGCCAGAAGGCACCAAAGTCCTTGGAAACTTCACTTTTTTTTTCCTTTTGGTTTTTCCAGACAGGATTTTTCTGTGTAGCCCTGGCTGTCCTGGAGCTCACTCTGTAGCCCAGGCTGGTCTGGAACTCAGAGATCTGCCTGCCTCTGCCTCCAGAGTGCTGGGATCATAACGGCCCTCTTCTGAACCTTACCTTCGGCTTGGCTCCACTGGAAGCCGCCGAGCACAAGCCCTTTGTTTGTGCAGTTCACTTATTCTTCCGTTGTCATCGCCCAGGACTTCCGTGACAGGCCTTTGTCCTTCCCTTTGCCTGATGCTGACAAACTGGTTTGAACTCCTGGAGTTCTTGCTCCTCCCAGTGCACACATCAGATCTATGCTCAGGGCTGCTGGAGGGATGGCTCATGGGAAGGACCCGAGTTCAGTTCTGTCTCAGTCGGTGTTCTATTGCTATGAAGAAACACCATGACCACAGCAACTCTTAAAAGGGAAAACATTTAATTGGGGGGCTGACGGTTCCAGAGGTTGTCCATTATCACGGTAGGACATGGTGCTGGAGAGGGAGCTAAGATTGCTACATCTTGACCAGCAGACAAGAGGAAGTGGTCTGTCTCACTGGGCATGGCTTGAGAATGAGACCTCAAAGCCCGCCTCCACAGTGACACACTTCCTGCAAGGCCACACCTCCTAATGGTACCATTCCTTATGGGGGCCATTGTCTTTCAAACCACAAGTTCCTAGCACCCATATCCAGTAGTTCACAACTGCCCATGACACATGACTCCAGCTCCAAAGGACCCAGTGCCCTCATTTGGCCTCTTGGGTACACACACATCTGGCATATGCTTACACAGATATAGATAAAATAATTTTTTAAAAATTTATTCTCAATGTTTTTTGTTTGGTTTTTGGTTTTTTTTTTTTTTTAAACTATATCTAAATATAATTATGTACATAGTGTTCCACCTGCAGGCCAGAAGAGGGCACCAGATCTCATTACAGATGGTTGTGAGCTACCATGTGGGTTGCTGGGAATTGAACTCAGGACCTCTGGAAGAGCAGTCAGTGCTCTTGACCTCTGAGCCATCTCTCCAGCCCTGTTGTTTTTTAAGGTAGAGTTTCACTAGCTTGTCCAGGAAGGCCTCAAATTCAAGATCTTCTTACTCCAGCCTCATGAGGAGCTGACCCAACAGGCTGTACCTGTGGCCAGTAAGACGAAGCTTCTTGAGGTGACATGGCTTTTGTGTCTATTGGGGAAGGACAGAAGAAAAGAGAAGCCTCTCCTTTTAAAATTACATTTATTGGGCCAGGCGTGGTGGTATACCCAGCCTTTTCCCTCTCCTGTGGTAATCCTCTGCTTCCCTGCTCAGCTCAGGAAATGATTTAACTCTAACTCTTCCAAAAACACAACAGATGGCTGGCTGGAGAACTGAGTGACAAGTCACATCACCATCAGCAACTTTTAATTTACATGTTTAAACACAAATCAAGATGTCTGTCATCTTGAGAGCAGTGCATCCTAACTCTACCTCTACTGCAGGAATGGGCTCAACCCTGTGTCCTGGGATCAACCACTGGAAAGAAAATGGAGGAAATCCAGTGCTTTCTGAGGACAGTGTGAACGCCCCATGTGCAGCCATGAAGCTCCCTGTCTGCGGCTGGGATCCACCTCAGACAGCCAGAGAGGCGTGCAGGCTGCCCTGTGTATTTCATTTACTCCTCCTGTCTCCTAAGAGACGGTTCCTAGAAGAGGATTACATTTCCGGAGTCTAGCTGGATTTCACATCAGAGATGATAAAGCTGGGGTAGGACGACTGCAGAGTCCACCCAGCACTGCTGCCCTGGGGGTTCCTGGGCCCTCCATGTAGGGACGATCACTTTCCGTGCCAGCACGGTAGCTGCTGTGCCTTCCAACTGCATCTGTCTCCAGCACGAGGAGGCATCTGGCCTGTCAGTCATCATCATCCTCTTCAATTTGAAATCGTTTCTTCTTGTGGATTACTCGAGTTCCCAGCTCTGGTGCTGTGGGAATGGCAGGTCAGAGACAGAAAGAGAAAACATCTAAGTCTGTAAAAGGAGAAGGCAGAGTGGCTTCAGACTCAAGGCAGAGCAGAAGAAAAAGCAGGTCCCAGAGTCCCTACCTTGCCCCTTCCCCTCATCCTCTTCATCATCACTGTCCAGCAGTTCCCGCTTCTTGGGCATTGTTTTCCATTCTTTCTCCCCAGTGGTCTCTTCCTCTGAAGTGACTGTAAGACACAAAATTAAGGAACTAGATCTGCATCATCTCAAAACACCTCGCCAGCCCTCACACCCTCATGAGGGGCACAAAGTTAGTCATCAAGGGGTGAGCAGTGACACTTTACCTCCTGGGGACACCAGGCCTGCTTTCTTCTTACGGGCTGACAAGAGGGCTCTCAGGGCTTTGGCTCGGTGCTCCTCACTGGGACTCTGCTCTCCGGGGACTCCTGGATGTAGCTCTGGCTCCTTTTCTCTCTCTTCCTCATCTTGTTGATTCAAAGAAGCTGCCACTCTCCGAAGCTGGGTGGAGCTCAACTTGGCTGGAATTCGCCAGAAGGTTTCCTACAGGGGTTTAGCAGGTGAAGTAACTGCAGGGAGAGGACCAGCCTCTCTGGTCACTACATTTTTTGGTTATTCATTGAATAACTATGAGTAAACTGAATAATAAAATATGAAATAATAAATAGTATGGAGAATGATCCATAGAAATTGTGAACTTGACTTCTTATTCATAACATATATTCAATGACTAGCTCAGTACCACATCAGGTTCCCAGTAAATAGAGCTGATAACAGTATATACAGGAAAGGATCTTGTAAAAGTGAACCAGGTGTGACCCATGCTCAGAATCAATGGGAGAAAACCAACATGCTATAGAGCTATTGGACTGGGCACCAAAGTAATTACATTGGATTCCTGAGCTGGACGGGCAGTAAGAGTGCTTCTCTGAGGAAGTGACATTGAGTTAGTTGCCCTTGAAGGCTGGTTGAGGTTCAACAGGAAGATGGGGTGGTGCATGTCTGTATGCATGTACCTCCTTGTATGGGTAGTATGTCTGTATGTATGTACCTCCTTGTATGGGTAGCTTCCAAAAGGAAGACGAACTGGCTATGCATGAACGCCCCAGAATTTGCAGGGTGAAGAGCAGTTCAGAACGATTGGAGGAGGCAGGTGTGTGTGGAATGGCCGTGCGAAGACAGGCATGCCACCTGGAGGCTGTGAACACACAGATCTATCAAGTGCTCCAGACAGAGAAGGGATAGCCTGAGGACTAGGGCACGGATTTAGGGAAGGGAGGCTAGAGAGGAGAGAAGGACAGCAAGAGACCTGATGTAGGAACCTGTGAACAAAGACAGGCAGCAGGGAAGACCAGGGCAACAGGTGTGTTCTGACAGGACCAGAAATCCCTGCTGACACCATGCCAGCTCAATTTGCCGGCCCTGAGGAAGGGGGGCCGGATCCCTAGCTTGCTGACACCACCTTGCTCTGACACCTGCCTGTCCTGAGGAGGGGGGCCGGATCCCTAGCTTTTGTAGAAGATGCTGAAACTGTCCGTTCTCCATTGCTTCCTCATTTTCTTCTGTCAGAGGCACCAGAGGGATTGCCTGGGAGCAGCCTGGAACAGAGCCACAGCACGTGGTGAGGATGTGAAGAAAGGCCCGGTCCTTGGCCACACTGGGCCCAAGCAGCCCTGGTATCCCAATGCACTTACCGTCCTCTTCCCGATCATCTGCTGCGCGAATCAGGCAGCTCTGGAGCCACAGGAGGGGAGCGGAGAGACCTGAGTGAAGAGGGGACATGGTATCCACCCCCTTCCAAACCCTCCACCTCTGACATCTCTCCCAACCCAACTCCTCACCTTCCTGACGCAGGCTTTGACCAAGGTTTTCAGCAGAGAAAACTGAACTTCCCTGAACTGGTTCTTCCTCCAAGTCTTCCTCTTTCTCTTCATCTTCTTCACTCTCTTCCTCTTCCGGATCTTCCTGCCGAGAATCTTTCGGGGACTCGTCTCCATTTGACTAAAGTTCATTGGAGACAGAGACAGGGTCTCAGGGGGACCTTCGTGGGGCTTTGGCTCTCTCCACCCACTGAAGGGACCTGGCCTAAACGGCCTGCAGCAGGAGGAACCTAAGAGTGCTTTGCGGGGCAAGGCCCAGGCGGCAAAAGCCAGGATAAGACGGTTACCACGCAAGAGGGCGCCAACTTCTTTCTCCGTTTCTTGTATAGTTGCCGCCGCTCCGACACCAACCCTAGGGCCAGCAGTTTATCCACTATTCGAGCCCGAGAACGTTTGGCTGTGATATTCTTCATGATATGACCGAGAACATCTGGGGGGGAGAGACAGACAGTTGGAGTTTGGATACGCAGAGCAACTGGGAGGGGCGAGTAATGGAAGTCAGAGGCTAGCTCAGTTCACTCCGGTGAACAGAGGGCGGAGCAGAGGCAGGGGAGGTGGGCGGCTCGGTGCTCATCACGGCAGCGTCCCCCCCACTCACCGTCAGAAGCCTGGAACTCCTCAAAGAGCCGCTGCAGCTCCAGCTCCTGGTCCTCAGTCCACAGGACGATCTGGGTCCCTTTCCTATTCAGGCAGGTGTCAGTGCCGGGGTGCCTTGGGCAAACTGGGTTCTTTACCCCCGTTCCCCCAGAGCAAGTGCCTTACCTTTGGAAGTCCTTGACACTGCTGGCCAGTCCCATCCGTACCAGATGGTGGATGACCTGCTTGCGTGTTCGAGAAGCAGGTTTTAGATGCTCGAGGATGATCTCCACCACATCCTGCCCTGTGTGGAGAAGGAATGGGGCAGTATGGAGGACTGAGGGCTGAGGCTACCCTCCTCAGTCTCTCGAGACCTCAAAGCCTCACACCTTCCACATCCTTATGGACGAGGTATAGATCCTGAAGCTGGGCCTCTTCCTCAGGGCTCCATGCAGCGGCTCTGTGGCTGGAAGACATGAACAGTGGAAGAGGGGAGGGTGCCATTGGTTTAAAAGGACAAGCAAAGCTCTCCTGCATCCGTCAGGACGGGAGTGGGGGGGGGGAAGCAGGTAACTCAAAGAGACAAGGAGCAGAGGCCTGAATACACGTGCTTCCTCTGCTCTCCTATGTGAGAGGCCTTTGGTCTTGGGCCTCAGAACCCGACACTCCAAGGACTAAGAGCAAAGTGGGAAAAGGAGCAGTCAGTGTGAACGGGGAGATCAAAGGCAAGGACAGAGGACAAGGTCTCATGTGACCCAGGGTGGCCTTGTATTTGCTGCGTAGTCCAGGTGGACCTTTAACTCATCTTCCTGCCTCAGTCTCCTAAGTGAGGGGTCACAGGCAGGGATCACCACACCCAGCTTGACTCCCAGCACGTTTTAAGAAAGCACACACGGAGTCTCTGGGGACCACCCCACTGCCATCAGTGGCCACCTCTGTCGAGGCTGGTGACAGAGAATGAAACTAAAGGTGGCAGACGTCTTGTTCCTGTCCTGGGTAACCTCAGGAAAAGCATTTAGTCTTAGGGGCCTACTCCCTTCCTTCTGAAAGGAGAAGCATTGGATCAATGATGCGAACGCCCTGTGCCTGCACCACCCCTCAACCCCCACCCTCCCAGACCTCCGCCTACCCAGTGTCAAGGGAGCCATATCCCTGAGTCATCTCTCGGACCACCACAGTGTTCTTCCAGAACAGCAGCTCCACAAAAGCTTTTGGGTTGACTGCAGCCAAGGCAAAGAACTTGCCAAGGATGTATTTGGCAAAAGTCACTAGCTCCTGTCAGAAAGGACAGCTGCCATGGCACCTCGGCCCAAATGAATGGGCAGGCCTGGCCGTTGCTCTCCTGGTCCCGGCCTGTCTCTATCGCCTCACTTTACCCACCGTGCAGCCCCCTCAACCCACCTGTGGACTTCTCCACTGTGTCCTCACCCTCTGCCCCACACCCCGCTGTGCCCCGCACCTTGTAGGCCCCGGCAGCCGGGTCACTCAGAAGCCGACTGAAGAGGCAGAACAGCGAGAGCTGGAAAAGCAGGGCTTCCATCCCCAGGTCGTGGGCCAGCCGGTGCAGCATCTTGGCAATACAGTGGTTGGTGTGAGCGCTGTTTTGCCGGTAGCTCCGCAGCAGGAGCACATAGGCTCGCACGATGGCTGAGCATGCAAAGCTGCACCGAGACATGGAGGGAGGTCACTCAGCATCTGAGAGCCGCCATGCAGCCTCACAGGGGCCGACCATCCTCGCAGCCCGCACCGTTTCAAGTAGTCCAGGAAGTTAAACTCTTTCTCTGACACCTGGACCACCTGCATCTCCTCGTCCTCCTCCTCGTCCTCCTCCTCCTCCTCCTCCTCGGCATCTCCTTCCATCGGCTCCTGCTGCCCTGTACAGAGTGAGGATCGCTGCGTTTCTGCCATGCTGGTGCAGAGCGCAGCTGGGACGAGACGGGAAAGAATGGAGACTCACTTGGAAGGGGCGCGGAAAGGATTTGCTTCAGCAACTGCATTTCTTCCCCAGGGGAGATGTCCGGGGAGCCGAACACGTTTCCTTCAGGCCACACCTCCCTGGAGACAGACAGAAGAGGCTTTAATCACAGGAAACTGGAGTTGCAGTTAGGAGAAACGAGAATGGGAACTGCTCCCTCAGTGATGAAGCAGGCGAGGGAATTTTTTCTCACAAAGCACACTGCTCTTGCAGAAGACCTGGGTTCAATTCCCAGCACCCACATGGCAGCTCACAATCATCTGTAACCTCAGTTCCAGAGGATCTGAAATCCTCTTCTGGCCTTCACAGGCAAACAGGAATGGATGTGGTGCACACTCAGGCAAAACGCTCATACACATGAAACAAATCTAATATACACACACAGAGAGGTGAAAATAACACTCAAGCGAAGAATGAAGTGTTTCATGTCTGTAGGTATACACATCATATCTACACAGACAAACACTGAAAGGTCATTCATCAACATGCTACCCATGGTTAACCTTAGCTGGTAGATTGTACTTACTTTTCCTCAGTTTAACTGTGTTTACTGACACTTCTAAAAACAAAACACTAGCCAATCAAAGCTTACGAAGTAAGTGTTGAGTACAGAGATCCGCAGCCTCTGTTGGCAATCTTTTCTTCTGAACACTGAGAACCCCGGACCCCAGTGAATGCCTCCCCATTCCCTCAGGGCCCAGGAGGATGGGTACGCAGGATTCTTACCGGGCAGACCGCAGGAGGGCCAGGGCTTGTGGGGCCTGGCCAGCCAGAAGGCAGTCTTGGAGCCTCACCATGGCTTCTACCCGCTGCTCTTCCACTGGTATCTCTGAGGCCGCGTCAAAGGGAGCGATGGAGTCTATACTGAGCTCAGGCTCCTACAGTCAGACAGCCATGGGAGCAGAGTGGAGGAAATCCAGACTGTCTAGACAGTACTGTCCTCAAAAAGGACAGGACTTCCCTAACTACCAACCTGGGCACACCGCAGCAGCTGCTCTTCCAGGGCTGGCCACATGGCCTCCAGCTCCCCAGGGCTACGTGAGACATTACCAGGAGCAACACCTTGGTCTTGAATCTTCTTTTTCTTTTTTCTCTTTTTTCTTTTGTTCTAAGGGGAAAGAACTGTATGGTAACAGCAGGCGAGCCATGGAAGTCTCTGTCCCTCAGTGTTAGTGAAGTGGAATGCAGGCAGAGGACATGTCCTTGCCCTCCAGGAGAAACAGGCAAGTCAAGAGAAAATGCCATTACAGTAAGTAAGAGCTACGATGAAGATGAGCATAAAATGCCTATTTCTTGGAGTAAGAGTTTGTGAAAAGTAGCAATGTGTTTTTTAATTAAAAACAAGAGCCGGGCGGTGGTGGCGCACGCCTTTAATCCCAGCACTCGGGAGGCAGAGCCAGGTGGATCTCTGTGAGTTCGAGGCCAGCCTGGGCTACCAAGTGAGTTCCAGGAAAAGGCGCAAAGCTGCACAGAGAAACCCTGTCTCGAAAAACCAAAAAAAAAAAAAAAAAAAAACAAGACAAACCACACAATTATTTTATTTTGTGTGTTCATGGGGATGCACGTGTGGAGAACAGAGAAAACTTGTGAGAGCCAACCATATGGGTCCTAAGATCAAACTCCATTTGTCAGGTTGGTGGCAAGGGCCTTTACCCACTGAGCCATCTTGTCAGCCTGGAAATACCCGAACTTGCACAGAGTACAGAAAGCTTCTCCAAGGTCAAAACCACGCAAAGCAGGACTGCGAGACGGCTCAGAGGGTGAAGGTGCTCCAGTCCGCCTCACGAAGGCAGACTCAACTGTGGAAGAAGAGAACTGAGTCCACAGGCTTCCCTTTGACCGCCACGAAATGCCACAGCACATGCTCCCTCCCCCACCCCCTCCCCCACATAAATAAATGCAAAAGGCAAAGCATATATCAAGAAAGCCCTGGGTCTTTTCCCTTTTGAGGACCAGGCATGTGAGTCAACATTCGAAAGTCACAGCTGTGACACAGCCCACTGCAGGGGTAATATCAAAGTCAGGTAGGAGCTGGGCCGTTAGTCCCGGCACTCGGGAGGCAGAGGCAGACAGATCCTGTGAGTTTGAGGTCAAGCTGGTCTACAGAGTGAGTTCTAGGCTAGCCAAGGCTACATAGTGAGATTCTGTCTCAACCCAAATAGGACGGACAGATGGATGGGAATCCCTGAGAATTATGCTTGACTCAATTACACTTTATAATCAAAGGCAGAAGGAGCTCTGGGGTGCAGGAGGCCAGGACTTGAATATGGATGCCAGTGAGACCAGGGTCAGTTGCTTAACTACTCTTTAGACAGATGATAGAGTAGTTTCTTTGATTTTGCCAAATAAGAATAAACTAAACATTGTAACTGATTCTTATTTGATAACTGTTTTTGTTGTATATAATTTTACTATATTAAAGTTAAAACCTTCCTTTTTGATTAGACAGAAAGGGGGAAATGCTGTGGAATAGTCCTATTGTATACTGTAAAGATCTGATCTGTCACTCAAATTGGTTTCATAAAAAGCTGACAGGCAGCTGGGCAGAAGAAGGTTGGAGTCAGGAGTCGCCAGCCAGATGCAGAGGAAGCAAGATGAGATTACTGTACTGAGGAAAGGTACCAAGACATGTGGCTAAACGTAGATAAGAATTATGAGTTAATTTAAGTGTAAGAGCTAGTTAGTATTAAGCGTGAGCCACTGGCCAAACATTTATAATTGATATAAGCCTCAGTGTGTTTGAAAGCAGCTGTAGGCCGCAGCGGGACAGAGAATAGCCGGGACAGAGAATAGCCTCCATTTACATATATGTTTTGTTATCATATATGTATACACACCACATATGTGACCAGTGCTCCTGTGGGGAGCTGGATACCCTGGAACTAAAGTTACAAATGGTATGAGCTGCCATGTGGGTGCTGGGAATTGAACTCAGGACCTCTGGAAGAGCAGCCAGTGCTCTTAACTCTTAACCACTAAGCCATCTCTCCAGCCCCAGTCAGTTCTGACTTTATTACGTGTGTGTGTGTGTGTGTGTGTGTGTTTTTACATGTTTTTACAAAGCCAAAACTCGGTGTCTCTAAGATAGAAATTCCTTGGTATTTTTTTCTCTTGACTTTTTGTTTTTGTCTTTTCATCTACTACCCAATTTTGAACACAATCTCCATTTGGGGAACTGGAGACTGACATGGGTTGTTTGAGTATACTCTAACTGTAATTAACAGAGGACTAGCCTGACCCACTTACGTGTGTGTCTACAGGATACGTGAATTCGTATGTATGAAGGCCTGGCAGAGGCTGCTGTGTCTTCCACCATGCCTGCTACCTTCCCTTGTGAGACAGAGTAAAGACGATGAACCTGATGGTCAACTCCACACTGGCAATACCACGAACCTCTGGCCTTTAGTTCAGAATAGTCCTAGCAGGTCATTGTCACTGTAGAATACATGAGGAGCCCTCTGTCCTTCGCCCTCCCCTACAGCTCTTCCCACATCCTGGAGCTGCCCCGTACCTGCACCATCAGGTTTCCTCGGCTCCGACAAAACCGTTCCAACATTTTGAGGAAGAGGTGGGTGGTTTCCACCAGGTCACGAAGGAATGAACGTGGGTGGTACCTCTCATCGAACTTTCGGAAGAGTGCCAGGAAGAGTTCTCGGTACTCCATCATATAGAAAATGTTGTCTAAGAAATGGGAAGGAATGCAAGACTTGCAAAAGGAGAGATGAAGTTGGGAGCTGGAAGAATAAGATTCTAGTCAAGAAATAGGAAGGCCGGGATCAGAGACCAGGCCAGGGCCTCACTTTTGATGATGCGACTACTCTCTCTCACGGCCTCATCTGGGCAGATGTCCATCTCATTCACTGTGGCCAGCAGCTCCTGATAAGCCTTGAGAGCCAAGTGCATCCTGACAAGGTAAAATAGAGGGCAACTTAAGGCTCTGGCGGAGGTAAATGTCACCCCCTCCCCAAGAGTTCCTCCAAACATTAGAACACCCGCCCGCCCGCCCCCCCACCCCCCCCATCCCCCCACCCCCCCACCCCCGTCCTTGCGCCAGCCGGACCACTTTAACCTGAGACAGGAAAAACGATTATCCACGATTCTGGTGGTCAGACAACCTGTAGGCTAAGGTCCCCACTGTGATCCCCAGTGGCCCTCCCACTGACCGGCGTGCCCAGGAGGCGGCCTCCTTGCGGTCAGTCAGCATCATCTCATAGTAGTTGGTGAGGTTCTGCTCCACGAAGTGGAAGGTACGGACACTGAGGGTCTCGGAGACGAAGCCAGGGCGGAAGGAGGTAGCTCGGTTGAAGGCCATAAAGAAAGCCAGAGCCCACATGTAGTAGGTCTCATCATGCTGTTGGGCTTTCTCCCGCAGCAGGTGATCCTAGTGAAGAGACCACCGTGACCTCAGGGCTTCTAACTCCCTTCCAGCCGCTCTCGCCTGGAATCCACAACTTCCATTTGCTCAGGTCTATACATAGTCTCCTCCCTTTTCTTTGGGAAAATTGCTCCAGAGCTTTCTTTTTTAAAAGGATTCATTTTAGTTTTTAATTAACTTGTCTCTGTGTTGGTGTCCCTGGAGGCCAGAAGAGGGCATCAGACCTTCTGAAGCTGTAGTTCCAGGCAGCATCAAGCAACCTGATGTGGGATCAAACTCTCTGCAGGAGCAGCAAGTGTTTGTAACTGCTGAACTATCCAGTCCCACCAAGAACTTTGTTGTTTTTAGTCATGTTTAATAGCAACCCACTCCTTAGAATCTTCATTCCGTCAGCACCCCACCCCCACCCCCGGTCCACACAAGTTCAGCCTCCCTTGGGCTCCCTGACAGGCTGTCCTCCTTGCCAACCACTGGTACCTCCCCTCTGTGTGCTACCCCTACCTGCCTAGCTGTCCTTCCCGGGCTCTCACCTTGACTGCGCCCATGAGCGGGTTGTAGCAGTTCTCCAGGAACTCCGAGCAGAAGTCTCTGAGGAAGAGCCTCACATTGAGGGCAGAACGGCGATGAATGGACAGCTCCTGGGCAGCCTGGCGACGCTTCGGCACCCTCCGGGGCTGCTTCCCCAGATCTGAACTGTAGTTTCGGAGCTGAGCGTATGGGTTGCGGCATCAGAGCAGGTCCTGACTATCCGCCCCTGCAGCTCTTTTTACAGCCACTGTCCCCAAGTTTCTGGAGAAGAAGTACCTAGAAGGAGCTCTGCCTCTGGTGCTGGCATCAGTGGACACAACACTATCAACGCCAGAGGCTCTGCTTTCTAAGTCTAAGAACAGAGCAGCTTGAACTCCAGAGATGGCCACCCTCCTCAGGTCCTGCAACTCCAAAAGCTTCCGCCTTGTGCATATGCATACTCACATTGTGAAGGCCTTTGTGAAAGATGACGTCCCTCTCCCCAATGGACTTCAACCCCTGGACAATGTAGGAGCCCCCAAATCGAGAGTGCCTTCAAGGAAAAAAAAAAGGTTCCAAAATGACTCCTCAGTTCTCTCAAAGTGTTAGGCAACTCTCTTCTGTCAGCAGCTCTGTGAGAGTTAGTTTAAATTTTACCCAGCCTTGAATTGGTCCGTGTTGGGTGTCTGCTGCTGTGACTCGGGAGCACAGCAGAGCGCCCCGCCACCCACCTGTTGCTTCGCTGGAGGGCTCGAGTTCTCTTCTCCGCCATCTCCCGCTGGCGCAGCACCTCCAATTCTGCCACATCTGTGCTTCGCTCCTGAGCCAAGCGCCCCTGCCCTGTCCCGGCTAGTTGCTCAGGGTTCTGGATTTGGAATGAGGAGGAAGAATCAGAATCAGGACACTCATTTCTTAGCCGTATCTCTTAGCCTCACTCCTCCTCGGAATGGAAACACAAACGCACAGAACTGCTGATGGGCCTGGGCAGAAGACGCAGCCCCTGCACCCTTCACCTGCCTCCTCAGGAATTCCCCATTACTGCCAGAGCAACTGGGCGCATGGCAGAAAGCACATGGCGGAGGGGACGGGGAGCGTGCAGGGCCTCACCTGGTCTCGGAACATCAGGGAAACAATCTCCAGCACGTGGAGACTCCACTGCTGCTCAGCAGATGAGCTGGACAGGAAGAGGAGCAAGTCGTCCATGCCGCTGAGATGCATCGCCCAAAGAAGCCGGTCGTGGATGCTGGCATCATCATCGATCCTCTGAGCAGCCAGGGAGAGGGGAGGAAGGACACGTTCAGCCTCATGGCCGGCCCTCCAAAGTCCCCAAGGCTCTTCCCCAGACTCGTCAGAAGACAGAAAACCTGAAAGCAAGGAGTGCACCCTACCCAGCACAGGAACTCACATGCCCCAGACCCTCCCTCACCTTCTCCTGCTCAAGGTCGGCTGGGACGTGGAGAATATTCCTGACTAGTAACAGGATCCGTTCTATTAGCAAATTGTCTTCTTCCTGCCGATCCTCCCAGCCCTGGGCAGAGGAGAGAAAACTGGCATATACACAGACACACACAGACACACAGACACACAGACACACAGACAGAATGGTGGCACACGTCTTTAACCCCAGCACTCAGGAGGCAGAGAAAGGGGGGAATCTCTTAGTTCCAGGCCAGTCAGGGCTACAAAGTGAGACTGTTTCCAAATAAATAAATAAAATAATAATAATAATAAAATAAAATAAGAAAAGAGTGAGCCAAGCCTGGTGGCACAGGCCTGTAACCCCAGCTTCTCAAGGGATTTGGGCAAAATGACTGCCAGTTCAAAGCCTGCCCAGACTAGAGTGAGTTCAAGGTTATCCTGGGCAACAGAGTGAGACCTTGCCTCAAAAACAAAAAAGAAAAGAGAGCTAGGGATCTAGTTCCGTGGTAGAGCCCTTGTTTAGCATGCGTCAGAGCCTGGATTCAATCCCCAGTACTATGGGGCAGGGGGCGAGTATGGTAGTGCACGGCTATAATCCCAGCACTCAGGAGGAAGAGGTAGGAGGATCATGAGTTCAGAACCATCTTCAGCTACATATAGTAAAGTGGTGAACTTAAGTGTGAAGCCAGCTTGGGCCACATGAGGCTCAATTTAAAAGGGGGGGCGGTTGAAGAAAAAGCTGAGCAGTTAAGAGAACTTGTTGCTCTTGCAGAGGACCCCTATTCAGTTCCCAGCACCCACACGGCAGTTCCCAACCATCCACACTACAGTTTTAGGGGCTCCAATGCCCCTTCTGACCTCCGAGGGCACCCGACATACAAAGTGCACATACACACATGTAAGCAGAACATGCATACATATAAAATAAAATAAATTAAAAAAAAGAAAAAGAATAGGGAAGCAAAGAAAGAAGGGAGGGGGGTCCTAGAAACTCCAGCATAGACTACCACATCACTCAGGGCTGAGGACCTTCCTCTGCCTCGGGAAGGTGAAGGCACTCATGCCCTGTGGGATGTGTAGGGCGGAGACTTACTCACCAGCTGCAGCAGCTCATACAAGGTTTCACTGAGGACTCCAAAAGCCTTCTCACTGGCAAAGGCCTGTGGAACGGGAACAGCTGGTAGGCAGTGCCTGTCTTCCCCTTCCTCCCTCTCCAAACTCGGACCTCGCACCTCTGGAGAAAGGCTTCTCACCTCTTTGTAGGCCTGCAGGTAAGTTAAAACCTGCAGGAAATGGTGCCGCACATTGGGGTCCTTAGGCACGCTGCCGAAACAGAGCAAGGCCGGTTGAGTCAAATTCACCATCAGCCTGGGGAGAGGATGAAGAAGTAGTGAGTTAGTTTCCTTGACGACACAGACGCTGCACACGGCAAAAGTCCGAAGGCTGAGACACAAACCTGATGACGGCATCGAAGAGAGGCTTGTCCTGGCGGTGCTGGGTGAGGATGGGCAGGAGGTCGCTCTGCAGGATCTGCGCAGCTCCCAACTGCTGCCGCACGTCTCTCGTCTCGTCCTCATGCCTCAAGTAGCGGATCAAATCCTTCACACTCTCTTTAGAGACAGAATAAAGCACTTACTGTGTTCCCGGGAGAAGCTGTCCGGGTCCATTCCCTCTTCACACCCGCAGCCTGAGAAATTCATGAGACCTCAGAAGGGCGCTCACCTAAGCAATCTGGCTCCTTGTGGTAAGTGTCTCCTTCCAAGTACCCAAGGGCACTACACGTGGCTAGAAGTTCACAGTTCATCATGGACAAGTCCACACACCAAAGGCCCAGCTATTGGGAGGACGGACAATGGAGCCAGGAGATGAAGTCGTGGAGGCCTGAGTGACAAGGAAGAGGGACGCAGGGCCCTGTGTGGTAAGGAAAAGGGACAACCTAGGGCTCAAGACGTGTGCTGCTTCACTCCTGTCAGAACTAAAAGGCCCAGGGAAAACAAACTTCCAACTAATCAACTGTGGTGCTGGGAATCAACTCAGGGAGGCCCCGAGCATGGGGGTTGGGGGGGCCAGGCGTCTTTGTGTGTGTGAATTAAGACCTGGCCCATACTACAGCCAGACCCTGAGACCAGAGAAGTGTGTTTCAGAGCTGAGACAAGGAAGAAAGCGGGACTGACTCTGAGATGTTCACCTTGGAGAGCCGTCTTCTGCAGCTCTTCCTCAGACTGCCCTAGTCCGGACGTACCACAGGAGCTAAGAGCCCTGACGTGGGGCTGTCGAGATAGCTGAGCAGATAAGGGTGCTTGCCACCAAGGCTGAGAACCTGAGTATTGTCTACACAACCCACACGGTAGGAGAGAACTGATGCCTGAAAGTTGTCCTCTGACCTCCACATGTCCCCTCCCTCCAAGAGAAAAAAATAAGTCCCACACCCAACCACACAGTGATTATGTATGTATGTAGTAGGCGGGGATCCACGGGTATGTGCTTGTGTGTGATGTGTGTGGAAGCCAGGGTCAACCTCAGGTATCACTGCTCCGCCTCATCGTTCTGAGACAAGGTGTCTCGCTGACAGGCAAGGGTGGCCAGCCAGTGAGCCCTAGGGATGCTTCTGTCTCTGCCTCCTCACCGATGGAATTACAACCACAAACCACCAAGCCTGGTTTTTAACGTGGGTGCTGAGGCTTGAATTTAAGTCATTGTTCAACACTTTCGTCAGCTGAGCCCCAGCCCCCTGTGAGAGACTTGGCTCCTCCCCAGTTACTCCTAAAGCCCAGCAGAAGTCAGCTCTAGCAGAACGGGAAGCAAAGGCAGCGAGCAGGAGATAACACACTCCCTAAACCCCTGCCACTGCCCCAGAAGCTGTGCTCTCCTCTTCTGAAGCATGTCCCCATTTATCCAGGTCCCTGCACCTCCACCAAGTAATCATGCAGGCACAGACCCAGAATGCTGATGACTCAGAACCTGACATCAATACCGCAAACACACACAAACACCCTGCGTTCTTTACCCACGCCTGTGGAAGATCAGGAATATCCAATCTTGTCCCTAAAAACATCCTCAGCTGTATTTCATTCTGCCGTTCGAAGCATCCTCTAAAAAGACCTTTCCTGGCTGTGGTCCCCGCTCTACACCCTGACTCCACCCCTACGGGCAGTAGATAATTAATGACTGATACCGTCTCCCTGCACTTAGGCTGCACGTACGTAACTGGCCTACTTCTTCCAGTTGCCTGCCATCCTACTTCCCTCCCCAGCCCGGCCACTCACTAACCTACTTCTGAGCTGCGAAGCCCAGCAATACAAGGCGCCAGGAAAACACTCACTGAATGACCAGAACTGAGAGGAGCCTTCTCTTTGCTGCCCACTGTCAGGGACCCGGTCTCTGGTGAGACACACACCCCAGTCCAAAGGCCTTCCCCGTCTGTCCTTCCCAAGGGCTGACCTAAGAAGCTGGCCAGGAAAAAAAAAAAGATGAAAGAGCTGTCTTGTTGAAGAGCACAGGCATGTTCAACACGTAGTACTGCACCACAATAAAAAATAGTAATAATAAAAACAGAAAAAAACAGAAACCCTATTTATTTATGGTTTGTTTGTTTTGTTTTGGAGACAGAGTCACTCTATGTAGTTCTGGCTGTGCTGGAACTCACTACTGTAGACCAGGCTGGCCTCAAACTCATAGAGAGCCCATGTGACCTTCAAGATCCAGTTCAGACCACTCCTCCAACAGTCTTTCCCTGACCACCTGCAGGACAGGAATGTAATTCTTAGTCTAACATCCATGTTCTGTCTTACATCGAAATACCCAGGACAATTCTCTCTTCCTCTACTAATCACCGTCTTATATATTGTTGAACGCACGTAATCCAGTATCTGTCGCACGGGAGATGCAGTTAAAGACTCTAAGAGCACTGTGGCAGCCACGGAGAGGGCCGCTCAGATTTCTCTTCAAGAAACTTTGTGCTACGGCTGGAGAGATGGCTCCATGGTTAAGAGCACTGACTGCTCTTCCAGAGGACCTGGGTTCAATTCCCAGCACCCACATGGGAGCTTACAGGAGCTCAAGTGTCTCCATAGGCAACTACACAGATATGTGCATATACATGTAATTAAAAATAAAATCTTTGGGCTGGAGAGATGTATGAGAGGTTAAGAGCACTGGCTGTTCTTCCAGAGGTCCTGAGTTCAATTCCCAGCAACCACATGGTGGCTCACAACCATCTGTAATGAGGTCTGGTGCCCTCTTCTGGTGTGCAGGTGTACATGCAGACAGAACGCTGTATAAATAAATCAACCTTTAAAATAAAATAAAATCTTTGAAAGAAAAAGAAAGAAATCAAGTTTGTGCTGGGGATGTAGCTCAGTTTTAGGATGTTTTATCTAGAATGTATGAGGCTCTGGGTTCAATCCCTCAAATCACAAAATAAAAGAAAGGAAGGAGAAAAAGACTGGGAGTACAGTTCATAGCAGAGTGCTTGTCTATCATGGAAAAGGCTCTGAGTTCAATCCAATGTGTATATACACGCACATAAAATAAATACCTCTAGGATTCATATCAGCCTGTTCTTCCCAGGCAGTCCCAAACTTCCCTATCAGGCAATCCTTGTTCCAGAGTCTCCATGAGCGTTAGCTGAGTATATCAGACCTGCCTTTCAGTCTGAGGCTCTCCCTGCCTCCAATCCTGTTCCCTCTTAACTCTAGTAAGCAAACTGCTCTTGCCTCTTGCACCCCAGCCTCCATCTGGGTGTCTGCCTCCTGGAGAATCAGAAGTGACGTTGGAAGATGACTAATCTACCTCCCTTTGTGTGCACTGTTAACATGCACCACTGTACAAAGCTCGAGTTTTAGGATGAACATGACACTTCACACATCTGTAATCCCAGAGTTTGGAAGGTGGAAGCAGGAGAATCAGATGTTCAAGGGATCCTTGGCCACGTAGCATGGTAGAGGCCAGCCTGGGCTACCGAAGATCCTGTCTCAATTAAAACCAAAAACTCTGCCCATGCCCACAATATAGTCTTTTTTTTTTTTTTTTTTTTTTTTTAAAGATTTATTTATTTATTAGGTATACAGCATGTATGACTGCAGGCCAGAAGAGGGCACCAGATGCCATTACAGATGGTTGTGAGCCACCATGTGGTTGCTGGGAATTGAACTCAGGACCTCTGGAAGAGCAGTCAGTGCTCTTAACCTCTGAGCCATCTCTCCAGCCCCCCCTTTTTTTTTTTTTTTTTTTTTTTAAAGATTTATTTATTTATTATGTATACAATGTTCTGTCTGCACACATCCCTGCAGGCCAGAAGAGGGCACCAGATCTCATTACAGATGGTTGTGAGCCACCATGTGGTTGCTGGGAATTGAACTCAGGACCTCTGGAAGAACAAGCAGTGCTCTTAACCTCTGAGCCATCTCTCCAGCCCCCAATATAGTCTTAATGATCTTTGTATGATCACCTTTTAATCCACTGCCATTCTGTCATCCACATTTAAGTTTATGGACTTTTAAGACTGTCCGAATGACAGTTCTGACTTCTCCATACAGAAGCCATCTCCTCCTCCTCCTCTGGGACGATATACAGACTTCTATCCCATGGCATTTACATTTTATGTACATAATAAAGCAGATTGCTCAATGTGGCTGACTCCCTTCACTAGCCTTAGAATCCGTGAGGACAAGAACTGTTTCCAATCATCGTGGATTTTTCAGAGCATGGTTACTGACTTCCAGGGAGTGGAGCTTGGGCAAGTGTTCTGAAAATGCTCTTGGGGAATGCTCAAGGGATGTTCAGCTGGCTTGCCAAGGATGCAGGAAGCCCTGGGTTCCACTCCCATCACTGCTTACACTGGCTGCAGTGGGACATGTGTAATCCCAGCACTTGGGAGCCTAGGGCAGGTGGATCTCAGATTAGAGACCAGTCTGGGGAACTCAGGAGTCTCCACCTTCACATAAGGCAGGGAAGGGGAGTTAGGATGTAGTGTCAGGCTTGGTGTGCATGGGCCTTCGGTTCAATTCTCACTAGGGGAAGACGGGGGAAAAAAAGAAAATGTTTCTCAGATCTCTAATTCAATTCAGCTGACAACCGCATTAAAATGTCAACTCCTTGGTCCCAGAGATAATGTAGGTGCTTAATAATTTCTGTTTCCTAGACCGAAGTAGACAAGTCTGAACAGGAAGGTGGGGGTGGGGTTAAAGTTGGAAATTTGGAGGCATCAGGACTTATGGCAGTGAGCACAGGGAGGCGTTAGGGAGGACTCCCTGTCACTGTAACCGTAGAAGTTACATCCACATGTGTTTTTCCACGAGTCCTCAAGGGCAGGAACTCTCCTCTCATCTCTGTACCCTTAACACTGAGTGCCACGCACGCTGCATTATTAGGAGCTCAATACACTTCCTTTAGTGTCACCGATAACAAACAAAGGTACAATACTTCAGGAATGCAAAGCGGAGAGTGATCAGGATGAGGGAGGCAGAGGCTAGTGGATACCTGTGAGTCAGAGGCTAGCCTGGGCTACATAGAGAATTCCAGGCCAGCCAGGACTGTCCTTTTATGTATGTGGTTATGTTTCACCTGTGTGTGTTCCTATCAGATGTCAATTAGCAGCAGTCAGTTCTCTCCTCCTACCACGCTGGGCTCCGAGGATTGCACACAGGTCTTCAGGCCTGCAACAAGCACAACTCACTGAGCCATCCCGCCTGAACCTGAGACTCTGTCTTTTAATAAAGGGGGTGGGGGGAGAGGGACCAGCTTGGAGGGCTGAATAAATTGAACTACTGGATTTTAGGGCCACCACACTTAGTCCTCAAAGACAAGTTCACCTGGCAGAGAAGTTTGCTGAACTTCCCAGCAAAGGGAGTTCAGGAACCCTGAGGTGGGAAAGACCGGGAAGCAGACGACACATCCTTTCCCTGAGACTGGGAGTCAAATGGGATGAGAAAAATGTCAACGACGCACGACACCGACCTGGATAAGCGTAACCGTTAGTGAGCAAAATGGGGCCTAAAAAGTAACTGTAAAACGACGGGCGTGCGGTTTTTTTTGTTTTGGTTTGGTTTTTTGTGCCAAAAGAATTTCTAGGGACAGCATCAAAGACAAAAGAACCAATGACACTCCCGGAAAGCAGCTTAATTCGTGGCTCTTATTCTAGCTGACATCCCCAACAGAGGTCGTATCCTCCTTAGGCTTTACAAAATCGGGGGCGGGGGGGACAAGAGAGTTAAACCCAATCTATAAAAACCCGAAGCCTGTGAATTCCAACTCCTGACGACTACCAAACCGATGTGTCTCCGGGTCAGGGCTGGATGGCGAACAGCAAAGTGGCAGTCCCCGGGAGCCCCTGCTCTGCTTTCGGAACTCCTAGCCTCACAGTCCCACCCGTCCCGAGGTCCAGGGCTTGCACAGAGGCGCGGAGGCGCGGTGGGCCCGCCGCAAGCCCGCCGGGGAGCAGCGTGGGAACGCGCGTGCGCGTCGGGAGCCCCGCCCCTCCCCCGCCTTCAAACCGCGCGGCGGGACCGCGGCCTCGGCGACGGGGTCGCACGCTGCCCCGCAGCCTCGGAGCCGCCCGAGTCAGCCCTGGGTCCTCTCGACACACTCACCCGCTCTCCGCGCGTCCCCCGGAGCCTCGGAGAGACAGCGGCACTGAGGTGCGGGGCCGCAGCCTTTCCCGCCACTCGGCTGGAGCGACCCGTCTGCGCCTGCGCCGGTGGGGCTGGGGGCGGGGCGAGGGCGGGGCTGGGGCGGGCAGGTCCACTTGACTCCGGCCGGAGGGAGAGGGGGTGATTGTTGTGATGGGATAAGAAGGGAAACCGGGAAGGATTGTTTTATCTGAGTCGGGCATCTGCGCTAAAAGTAAAAACCAAAACGCTCTGGATTTTCTACTGAATTATAATAAGAGTCAAGGTCGAATTAAAGTAGAATTTACAGACATTCTTCCCCTTCCGGTCAGGTGGACTATTCCAAAGTCTTCAGTGGCTGGTTAGAAAAGTTGTGTTTTATTTGGGAGTGGAGAGTTGGATGTGTGTGCTGGAGTGAGGGCTGTCTGTCGTAACGAAGGCATACGTTTTAATGCTTGCGAAGTATACAGGAGGCTCAGAATAGAACGATCTGCAATAAATATTCATTGTTCGGTTCAGGGTCACCTGCGCCCCCCGCTGAGACGATGGCATTTACCAACAATACAAGATAGGGCTCAAAAAATCATCTCCGGAATTAAGCATTTGGCTAGAGGAGATCGATATCTGGGGCGTGGGGAGGGTAGCTGGGAGAGAAGTAAAAGACATACGAAAAGGAAAGACTACGGAGCTAGTGATAAAAACACAAAGATGCCATTTGCGAATTTCAGTTTGCTCTAAATAAATCCCCCGCCAACCCCCCCCCCCCAACTCCTGTAAATTTGCTTCAGACTCCAGATTTCCTGTTTTAGTCTCAGACATCGATTCTGGGGCTTCAGTACCATTTGCAAAGGGCTGTTAGGCGGGCCTTTTAAACCACTTCATTTTTCTAGACTCTAGGCTTACCCAACCCCTATTTCGGTTGGAAGGTCCCTCCGGTCCAAGGCCTCTGAATGAAGACGCAACCCAGCCAGTGGATGTAGACAGGTTTATGTGGCTTTACAGAACAACTCAAGCCCCATGTTTACTTTTCTCAGAGCTCCTTCTACCCCAGTCTCTGGGGCAAGTATCCCTGAGATAAGTAGGCTATATTTTCCCATCAACTCCCTCAAAGCTTTTAGGTTTATTTGCCTAGTGATCTGGAAATAAAATCTCCAATTCCTCTTCTACCCACCTCCCTGAATCCATCCTCCCAATCCCTGGAATGCCTTGCCTCCCCCTTTCTGTCTGTCTGCTTCCTGAGAGGAGTGAATCCCCTCTCCCCTGGTCCTTCAAAAATCAAGATCCACACCCTTGACTGGAAGCAGGGTAAAGGCCAAAGACTTAAGGTCTTGGATTCTCTGTGGTCACCAAACTGGGCTGGGGGAGGGGCATAACATGTCGACACCTCTTTTTCTTTCCCTAGCTTTCGTGTCCCCAAACTCAGACGCAGCCACAGGCATCCACATTCATATGAACAGTCACACACGCACGGCGAAGGGAGTTGGGGTGGGGAGGAAGGGAAGTTTGCACCAACCAGATCGTGAATGCAACTTGAAAGATTTCACACGGCAAAAGAAAAAAATGAAAAACACACATAAGTTAAAAAATAAAGAAGTACATGCCCCTCCCCACAGTCTCTTTCTCCATCCAAGGGCTGGCTCTGCCCCTCCTTGAAACCCAGAAGCATTCCACTCCTCTCCCCAGTTGGATCTTTCACAGGGCCTGAGTCTTCAGTTCTACAGGTTCCCCTGTACCCTCGGGCTGTCCATTGGAGTCACTGGGTCTGGCTCCCTTGAGGATAGACAGTCTCTCAGAAACACTCTTGAGCCGGGGGAAGAGGAGAAAGTCATAGAGGAGGCTGCCCAGGCCCCCTCCGATGATCGGGCCCACCCAGTACACCTGTGGGAAGAGAGAAGGTATGCTCAGGCTTCGGCACTTGTCCCACACAGTTGGGCATTGGTAAGTAGGAGTCAAAGCAGGTTTTTGTCGGTGCTGCTGTGTGTGGACACGTGCGTGTTGAACACACACTCTTGCACTGTGCAAAGCAGCCAACCCACTTGGTTGGTTGGTTTTAACAATCTAGACTCCATGGGGCTGGAGAGATAGCTCAGTGGTTGGTGAAGAGCACCTGCTGCTCTTGCGCGGGACTAAAGATCAATTGCCAGCACCCACATAGCTGCTCACAACCATCTGTAACTCCAGTTCCCAAGGGTCTGAATGCTCCTTTTGGCCTCCGGGAGGCACCAGGCAGGCATGTAGCACACAGACATACATGCAAAATACCTATATACATTAAAAAACAAAATATAGCTTGGCATGGTGGTACTCACCTTTAACATCAGCACTAAGGAGGCAAAGGCAAGTGGATCTATGAGAGTTTAAGGCCAGCGTAGTCTACATAGCAAGTTCCAGGCAGTCAAGATTACATAGTGAGACCTGGTCTCAAACAACGACAAAAATAAATAAATAAATAAAAAATAAAACAAAAAATAAATAAAATAATATTGTTTCTAAAAATATCTAGACTTGCTGGGTGGTGGTGGCACCTGCCTCTGGGAGGCAGAGGCAGGTGGATCTCTGTGAGTTCAAGGCCAGCCTGATCTACAGAGTTCTAGGAAGGCTCCAAAGTTACAGAGAAACCCTGTCTTGACAAATAGAACAAAACTATCTAGACTGTACTGTCTGTACATTGTCATTTCCTTCTGTTTCAATAACCATTTATTTCCTTTTTTTTTTTCTTTTTTTCTAGTTTTTCAAGAGACAAGGTTTCTCTGTGTAACAGCTCTGACTGTCCTGGAACTTGCTTTGTAGACCAGGCTGGCCTCGAACTCAGAGATCCACCTGTCTCTGCCTGGGATTAAGGCGTGCACCACTACTGCCTGGTCATTTTCTTTTCTTATTTGTCTGTTTTACCTATACCTCCTTAGCATATATTCTATTTGTTGTTATTTTCAACTAGCTTATATACTTCTTAGAAAAATGTAAATGTGGTTAAAATGCCCTTTCTAACATAAAACTTACCTTATTAAATATTGTCTGGTTTTTGTTTGTTTGTTGCTGAATACAGGATCTCATTGACCTCAGGATGACCTCCAACTGGCTATGTAACTGAAGATGACCTTGAACTCCTAATCCTCTGGTCCTCCCAAGTGCTGGGATGACACACATGTACCACTATCCAGGTTATTCAGTGATGGGGAGTGAACTGGGCTTGTGCTTGTCAGGCAAGTGTGGTACCCACTGAGCAACATCCCCAGAACTGTGTTTTGTTTGTTTTTGTTTTTTGAGGCAGAGTTTCTCTGTGTAGCCCTGGCTGTCCTGGAACTTGCTCTGTAAATGAGGATGACCTCAAACTCAGAGATGCGCCTGCCTCTCTCTGCCTCTGAGTGCCGAGATTAACGGCACACACTCCAGGCTCTGCAGAACTGCATATTTTCGAGTCAGGGTCTCACTCTGTAACCCAAGCTAGTGTCAAAGTCACTGTGTAACCCAGCCTCGCCTCAAACTAAGGGAAATTCTCCCAGGTTGTCCTACTAAGTGCTGTGACTAGCACAAGCCGATATGCCTGCTTGTTTACATTTTTAAGAGTGTGGCTCAATAGTGTTAAATATATTCACATTGTCATGTAACTCATCTCCAGGATTTTTTGAGTTTGTAAAATATAAAACGATATAGCCATTAAACTGCCTATCTGATTCCATTCCAGCCCCTGACAGCCACCCTTCGACTTCTTGTTTCTAGCAGTTTGTGTTTCCTTTTTCTTTCCTTCTTTCTTTCCACTCTCTCCCATTTCTCCACCCCATTCTCCGCCTCTTTTTGGTGTTATGTAGCACAGGCTGGCCCTGAACTGCTGTGTAGCCTAGGATGACCTCAGACTAGGATGTTCCTCCCACCCCCCAAGTGCTGGAAATGTGGGTTTGTACCACCGCGTTGGCTTATTCGAATGAACGTGAATATTCTGCCTCGTGTAACTAGAACTGTGTAAGAATTATCTTTTGGTGACAGGCAGTTTCACTTAGTATAATGTCCTTGAGGTTTATGTTATAGTATATCATAACTTTCGTGTCCACATAGGCCACGTTTGATTTTTCCACTCATCTAGCAAGGGGAATTAGGGTTGCTTCTACCTCTTGCCTTTTGTAACTAATGCTGCTGTGGAAATGGCTGTACATCTTGGTAGGTTCTTTTGAACTGTTTTCATGCTTATCTTGCATATGCCCAAGGGAATAAAAGCATTACCATTATTTATTGAAGATTACTCCATGCCAGAATCTGTGCTAGTTGCTTTATAAAGATAACTGTCACATTTATATAATTAGATAAGTTATAATTATATATATATATATATATTACTCTGTAATTGAACAGAGGCAAAGAATGAGTTATTAGTCAGACTCACATATGAGACTAATAAAGTAGAACTAAGGTGCTGCTGGCCGAGGGGAGGCATACACTCTGACTTCTGGAACCAGAAGTTTTTGTCTTAAATGTAGCTGACTATCCAATAGCTTCTCACATCCAGTGGGTACTCAGTTAAAAAGCCCCCCACCCCCTGCCAACAAGCGAAGGCCAGCGGGAGCAAGAGCCTCCCATCTGTTTGTTTCAGAAACGAGGTCTTGCTGTGGCATCCATGCTAGCTCCAACTTTCTGGGCTCAAATACTCCTCCTGCATCAGCCTCCCAAGTGCCGGAACTACAGGCACCACACGTATCACCACACCCAGCTGGAGCTTCTCTTTTTGACAAAATAATGCAATGTACACATGCAAGTGCGCCAAGGCCCGTGACATTCTCCTGAGCTGCATGCTGGCAGAGCAGCCAACACACCCTGATGGAATGCAACCTGCAGTCCAGCCCGCCAAAAGTGCTCTGTGCTCTTCTTACCCTGTACACTTACTTACCCAGTGGTTGCTGAAGTTCCGGGTGAGGATGGCTGGAGCAAACGAGCGGGCAGGATTCATCCCTGCACCTGTGTAATACATCTGCAAAAGACACAGAGATGCTGAGACTTTCCCACCCCGACCTTCCAGCTCCTCTCCCTACAGCCCACATTGCCAGTGAGAGCTGGTATCTTGTCTCCAGCCAGCAGCAGATGGGGCAGGACCAGCTTCATAACCCTCCACAGTGGATAGTGGCGCTGATATTCTGTCTGGGGACAGACCTATGGACCCAGAAGAACAACCCAGTTCTACCCATGATGTGTGCATTTCCACCCTGAAGTCAAGAAAGATTAGAGTAGTTACAAGAAAGTTGATCCCTTTGTGCCAATTGATAATGAAAAGGGTGGATAAGACCCGTGATTAAAATGGAGTAACGCTTTGGGGGTCCCCATAATCCTTGAGTAAGAAGTTTCCCGCCTCTTCTGCTTACCCCAAAGAGGTGCCCCAGGGTGAGGGAGAAGCCGACCGCCAAGGCCACAGAGCCCAGGCGGCCGTTCCGCCTCTCATCATATGTGGCAAAGATGCAGAGCACGAACTGCAGCGTCAGGAAGATCTCCACAGTGGTGGCCTGGCCCACGCTGACCCCAGCGTGCAGCTGGTCGCAGGGGGAGAAAGGGAGGCAGCTGTTAGCACTGCTGTTACCACCTCAAGCAGGCATCCTCTTACAGTCCAGCTCCTGGGGCAGGAAGGGTATGCAACCCTCCAGCCCAGGTATTTCTGTCTTAGTCTTTCCTGACAGTCTTGGTTGCTGTTTGGAAATGCTTGTGCTTACTCACATGGGCGAGGACACTGAGGTTCTATAAAGTAAAACAAATCGCCTTAAGAACTTGAAAGGAGGGCTGGAGAGATGGCTCAAGAGGTTTGGAGCACTGGCTGCTCTTCCAGAGGTCCTGAGTTCAATTCCCAGCAACCACATGGTGGCTCACAACCCTCTACAATGAGATCTGGTGCCCTCTTCTGGCATTCAGGCATACATACAGGCAGAACACTGTGTACATAATGAATGAAGAAAGAAAGAAAGAAAGAAAGAAAGAAAGAAAGAAAGAAAGAAAGAAAGGAAGGAAGGAAGGAAGGAAGGAAGGAAAGAAGAAGAGAAGGAAAGAAAGAAAAGGAAAAAGGAAGGAAGGAAGGAAGGAAGGAAAGAAGGAAGGAAGGAAGGAAGATGAAGCTCATTTGGTATTACTTGCTTAGAATGCATGAGGCCTGGGGTTCTATTCCCAGCACCACACAGAGTGGCTGTGTTTGGGCGTGCCTGTAATCTTAGCACTTGGAGGGTAGAGGCAGGAGGAGTTATCTCTGGCTACATAGGAAGGCCGGGACCAGATCCCCTGCTCACGGCAACAACAGCAAAAGAACCTAAATAGAGTTGGAAGGAAAGCTGCGATCTGAACTCAACTTTCTTGACCCTTCATGGAGGGCTCTATGCCTTCCTTTCCCCTCCAAAGCACTCATTGCTCCTACACACACACACACACACACACACACACACACACACACCTGTGTGCACACATGAGCAAGCGCTAGAGCAACAATTAAGACACCATGTTCCCCCCGCCCCTTAGCCAACCCTTACCGTGTTGAGTGCTAGGTTTCCACGGACAGCTGGCGGGGTGACGCTGTACAGCACAGCTGCTCCAGCCACAGCTCCCAGAAGCTGGGCTGCCATATAGCAGAAGGCGCGGAGCAAGGACATCTGGGAGCCCACAAGGAAGGCAAAAGTGACTGCAGGATTGACGTGGGCTCCGCTGATGTGACCCACCGTCTGCACCAATGTAGCCAGGGCCAGGCCAAAGGCCAAAGCCACCTGCAGGACATGAAGGGGTCCCGGGGCCCAACGCAGTGAGGCTCCCAGCCCAAAGAAGACATAGAACAGTGTGGCAAAGAATTCAGCAAATATGGCCCTCCAAAAGGAGGCAGACCGAAGTTCCCACATGGCAGTGGGGGGTGGGCACAGTGCCTGGGTCCCTAATAACCCCCTGGACTCGCCTGGGTGGACAGTCCCCTTTATAGAGGACTCTTAATCCCTGGGAGGGGCGGGTTGGGGTAACTGGTTCTGCCTCTTAACCCTTTCACGGCTGTGGATGTCTGAATCCATTCCCAAACATATGATGGAGAGGCTGGATTTTCCTTTCCCTCTTCATCTGGGGGTGAGCCAGGGGGCCAGGAGTATGGGGTTCTTGGATGGAGAACTGGAACAGTCTGTCTATGTCAAAGTTGGGGTTCATAGTCCTGATTGACATCTGGCTTAGAACATTCCTCAAATTTCTTGGAACTCAGGTTGAGATCACTTCGCGGGATATGGGCTAGGCTCGCTCCTGGGGGGGGGTCTCAGGCTCCTCTGACTCTATCAGGGTTAAGGTGGGGGTGGGGATAAGGAGTGGGGTACAGCAGGGAAATTGAATAACTGAAGAGAATTCTTTAGTTCCCTAGGATTAGAGAGCCTTCTCCTATTGGCTGGTTTGGACTGGAATCTGTGGACCCTGCAGCTCTGGAACAGAATAGTTCTGCTGTGTCTGGCTTTCTCGAGCCCCGGGTTCCCTACCCCCAACCCGTGCCAGCACCTCCCTTTCCAAACCCTCAGCCTGCCCTTTTAAACCAGAGAGAGAGAGCAAGAGGAAGGGTTAGCTGAAAGTGGGGTTGGGGGTCCGAGGAGGAAAGAGGTCAGTTGTGTTTCTGTCCTGCAATATCCAGTTTGAGGTTGGATGGGGAAAATGTTACAGTGTCTGTGGGTCAAGGACTCTAACTCAGCAGGAGATGCTGAGGTCACAGGCACTCAGAGGGACTGACTCAGGAGAAACAGCACCCTCTGACTCGTTAATGTTCCAGGAGCACCTCAAGTCTCCTGACTTCATGACCTGTAACGTATGTTACTTGTCACCCAGTGATGCCTCTAGATTCAGGTCACCTCTGTCAACCCCGGGAAACAGGGTTTGTGCTGCTTCCAGAAAGCATCCTCAGACAGGAGCAAGGGTAAACACATCAAAGATAAGGGTAGAGACCTTAGTAGCACGTGTTGGGGCAGGTGTGGGAGAGGACACAAAATGACAGAAAGTTACAGGTACTGGCTAGAGTGTAAGTTAAGACCGACCCTTTGATACATAGTACAGCACCACGTGCAAAAACCAACAAATATGTGTTTTCTGACCCGAGAATTGCACGTATATATCCAAGAGAAACTCTTCTACAGACACACCAGCAGATATGTACAAGAGCAGCTGTTCACAGTCGCAAAAAAAGCAAAAGCAGCCCAGACACTGGCCAGCAGGAGAGTGGACTGACAAACCGTGGTGTAGTAGATAGTGACAGGAATATTATTCAAACGTCAACAGGAGCTAATAGTCAGTGGCACTCTATAATAAGAATAAATCTTAGCAACAAAATAATTTCTTAAAGTTCCAGGGGGTTGTCCATCTGCAGGTATGATGGATGGTACATGCCTATAATCCCAGAACCATGGAAGTTAAGGCATGAGGATCTCACCTCAAGCATCTGTGCCAGGCTCACCCCCACCCATGCTCAAAGCCAGGTTCAGTCACACGGAATGAGAGACTTGTGCCTGGCATGGAGCTCCTACCGGGGTCATGAGGCCTCAAGGACTCCCTCTGCCAAGAGTGACAGTGCCCAAGCCTTAAGCCGCAGGATCAAGGCCAACCTAGACTAACTGCATAACAAGCACCGGGCTAGCCAGGGCTATATAGGAAGATGGTCTCAATCTATATCTCTCTATCTCTATAGAGATATAGATGTAGGTATATAGATACAGATATAGATAGATAGGGGCTGGAGAGGTGGCTCAGAGGTTAGGAGCATTTGTTGTCTTGAAGAGGATGGAGGTTCAATCCTAGCATCCACACGATGGCTTCACAACCATCCATAACTCCAGTTCCAAGGGATCTGATGTCTTTTTTGACCTCCGAAGGCACCAGGCACATATGTGGTGTACATGCACACATGCCGGCAGAATGCTCATACACATGAAATAAATAAACCTAAAAGAAATATATATATATATATATATATATATATATATATATATATATATGGGGCTAGAGAGATGGCTCAGAGGTTAAGAGCACTGGCTCTTCTTCCAGAGGTCCTGAGTTCAATTCCCAGCAACCACATGGTGGCTCACAACCATCTGTAATGAGATCTGGTGCCCTCTTCTAGTGTGCAACCATACACACAGAACACTGTATACATAATAAATAAAATATTTAAAAAAAAAAACAAAACAAAAAACAAAAAAAGAAATATATATATATACATATATATGTATATATAGTGATAATCTTTTTATAAATGTAAAAAAAATGGGTGAGGATGTGATCTGGTTGCTAGAGCACTTACCTATAAAGTACAAATGCATTTTTCAGAATACATACAGCTGAGATAAAACCACACAAAGAGGAGAGCTTAGCACTGATATGTGCCTGTAGTTCTGGCACATGGGAGGTAGAAGGAGGGGGATTTTTGAATTCAAAGCAAGACCTGGAGATACATAGTGAGACCTTATCGCAAAATAAATAAATAAATACATAGGACGATGGTGGCGCACACCTTTGATCCCAGTGCTCAGGAGGCAGAGGCAGGCAGTTGGAGGCCAATCTGATTTCCTGGGAGAGTTCCATGACACCCAGGGCTACACAGAGAAATCTTGTCTTGAAAAAAAACAAAAAACAAAAAACAAAAAAGAGAGAGACATAAATTTCTGTTGAATCCATTTAATATAAGCTCCTTGGGGCTCAGTATCTTCTTCCTCAACTAAATATTATAGCTTAAAAAGAAGGTAAAGTGTCTCACACAGAGCAAAACACTTAATCCACAGAAGCCAATCGATAAAGGTTCTATTAACACCACAAATATTTTCACACAACCTGCTACCCCTTTATAAGAGAAACAGAAGGGGGGTGGCTAACTCATCTCCAAATGGTCAGATTTTCTTATCTGCAGCAAAAAAACCTTCCCTTTTTATCCCTTGTCAGATATCAACAGCCAAATGTGAGGCTCACATCTGCAATCCCAGTACTCTAGAGACTGAGGCAGGAGGCTTGTGAATGTGAGATTAGCCTGGGTTACATACGAATTTGAAACCTGCCTGGACTATAAATGAAACCTTGTCTCACAAAACCAACAGGGCCTGGAGAGACAGCTCAGTGGTTGGGAGTGCTGGCTGCTCTTCCAGAGGACCCAGGTTCAAGTCCCAGCACCCACATGGCAGCTCACAACTGTCTATAGCTCTTGTCCCAGGGGATCTGACACCTCACACAGACATACGTGCAGACAGAACACCAATGTACATAAAACACAAATAAATAAATTACTTAAAAAACAGACAAAAAAATGTTAACAATTCCATGGATAACTGAACCACAGGCCCCTTCCTTTCACATGATGCTCCTTGTTTACTTAAACACCAGCATCTTTCAATCATAACTGGAGGGGCTAGTGAGATGACTCCAGGGGTTAAGTTGCTTGCCACCAAGCCTGATGACCTGAGTTTGATTCCTCAGACCCACATAGCAGAAGGAGAGAATCGATTCTCTCAGGTTGTTCAGGTTGTCCACTAACCTCCACACTCATGCCCTGGCCACACACACAATAAGTAATAAATAAACTTAACTAAACAAAAACCCTAATTGGAGATAAGCTTACAAAGTTACTTAACATTTACACATCTTTACATATAATTAGCATATTGGTTGATTTCTAGTAGCTTAGTTGGTTTGTTTTTATTTATTTTTGAGATGGGACCCCACTGTATAGTCCAGGCTGTCCTTGAACTCAAAATTCTCCGACCTCAGGCTCAGAGTAGCTAGGGTTTTTAGGTCCATTCCACTACACCCAGCCTTAGCCTAGACTTAAAAAAAAAAAAATAAAATAAAATAAAAAAGAGGAACAAAAAATGAAAACAGGTTGTGCTTCCCTTGAGAAGTGAATCTGACCTTGCACAAGTACTTGCTGGGTATGGGCAGGAAATCACACCGATGCCACTGATCCGGCCATCAGGGAACCCCTCTGCCTGGTTCATTTGCTTCTCCATCACTGCCAGAAGCCACAGGGAGCATGGTGAATGCCAGTCGGAACATGTAGAAAAACTCCATGCTCAGAGCCTGGTCTTCCGTGGCTTTTCCTGCTCACCTGTGAGGCCAGGGGCAGGAGGACACAACCTTCCTCTCACGGCTGCAAGTTCCACCATCTGCCCATGCCATGGCTTGAATAAGAATTGCGTCCGCCGGGCGGTGGTGGCGCACGCCTTTAATCCCAGCACTTGGGAGGCAGAGGCAGGCGGATCTCTGTGAGTTCGAGGCCAGCCTGGTCTCCAAAGCGAGTTCCAGGAAAGGCGCAAAGCTACACAGAGAAACCCTGTCTCGAAAAAACCAAAAAAAAAAAAAAAAAAAAAAAAAAAAAGAATTGCGTCCTGCAGTGGCCACTGGGTTAGATGACTTGTTTCCCAGGGTGGTGCTATGGGGAGGTGGTGGGCTCAGAGGAAGCTGTCCTTGTATGAGGTCTTCAGGTCAAGGAGGAGTGCCCTCTGATGGGGGCTTCCCTACACTGGTTTCCTCTTCCTCTCCTGCTGTGCCCTCTGGCTTGTGACAAAAGCCAACTGCTGGGCCATAGATTTTCACCTGTAGATGTGCCGCACCTGCTGGAGGCCCAAAGCCATGGAGTCACTCAGCTTTGGACTGGAACCTTTAGAAACACGAACTAAAAATAATAACTTTTCCCGTCACAAGATATTGTCTCGAGGTTTTGTCTTAGGACAGGCAGTTGACTAATGCAACCCACCTAGGAAGCTTTCGGAGATAGATTTAAATAAAGCAAGTCAGCCTGAATCCTGGGCCACTGAGTCTAATGCAATGGACATACCCACTTCACAGCAAATGTGGTTTACTGAGAGGTTGGCAGAGCGGTAGTCTTCTCTGTCCGTTTATTCCTTAAAGTCCTGTTAACCAGCTAGCCTCGGTACCTGCTCAGCGTCACCATCCTAGTCAAGGGGGATGAGAGCAGGCAGCTGGCTGCAGCCACCTAGAGTAGTTTCGGGGTAAAGGAACTAAGGCCAGGTTGTCCTACGCTCTGGCTCAGAACGTAAGCCTCCCCTGCACAAGGTCAAGTGTTGGGCACAGACCTCCGGCAGAGCCACAGCTGGACTTCTCCATGTCCGACTATACCCACTGAACATCTGTGCCAGCCTCACCAGCAGCAGCTCTCAAAGCATGGGGCCTCGAGGATTGCCTCTCCCAAGATCCTCTGGTCCTTCGGATGGGTCAGTGTGTGGGGCACTTGCTTCCAAGCCGATGACCTTCCAAACCTTGATCCCTGCAGCCCATCTGTAGGTGGAGGAAGGGACCCGATTCCAGCAAGTTGTCCTCTGATCACATGAATGCGACGGTTTGTACCTTCCCCGTCATTTATTTTAAATAATGTGGAAAAAAAAAAAAAAAGAAAACTAAGACAACCAAACAAGAATGCCCACCATCTCTGCAGGTCTACCAGAGAAGGAAGCAAGACAAAGCTTGCTGTCCTGGCTGTATCAGGCTCTCTCTCCTCCTCATCCTCTCTCACTCTCTTTCCCCTGAAGAACCTCAACCGGAGGAAGGAGAGTATGACACCCAGTTTATGTGGCACGGGGCTCTAACCCAGGGCTTCATGCAGGCTTGATAAACACTCTACCAGACTAAGCCCCTCCAGTTTTCCTTTTTAATAGAAACTATTGAAGAAGAGAAAGCGTTTGTGAGATAATGAAACTGGGTAATTTCAAAACAATTATGTCTTTTTTATAAGTTTTATTTATTATTATTATTGTGGTGTGTGTGTGCATGCAGTACGTGTATATGTGTGTATGTGTGTGTGTATGTGTGTGTGTGTGTGTGTGTGTGTGTGTGTGTGTGTGTGTGTAGGTCAGAGGACAACTTCGTGGAGTTGTTCCTTCCATCCTTATATGGATTCCATGCATTAAACTCAGATTGTCAAGTTTGCGAGTGTCTTTACCCACTGGGCCATGTCCAGTTCTGTTTCTTTTATATGTTTGTTTGTTTGTTTGTTTATTGAGACAGGATGTCTATGTAGCCAAAACTAACTAGGCTTGAATTCTTTAGCCTCCTTCCTCTACCTCCTAGGTATAGGCACCACTGCATCCAGTCTTCCAGGTTTTCACTTGTTTTAAAGATTTGTTTTTATTATTTTTAATTGAGATCACTAGAGAGGATGTTTGATACATACACATTATGTTAACACATGACTAATTCACAAATCAATTAATTTGCATTTTGATTTAAGATAGCTAACTTAACATATATAGTAGTTGGAGATGTTACTCAGCCCTGGGGGGGGGGAGGTTGAACTGGATTTGGAAGTACACACCTGAAACCCCAGCACTCAGGAGGTTGAAGTAGGAGGACCACAAGCTTAGAATTGCCCTCAGCTGCAATGTGTGAGTGCAGTTGTCCTGGGGAGCCAGAGGCCGCATATCTTCTGGAGCTGGAGCCTCAGGCAGTTGTGAGCTGCCTGACGTGGGTGCTGGAAACAGAACACAGTCCTCTGGCAGAGCAGCAGCAAGTGTTCTTAACCCCCGAGCTGTATCTCCAGTCACTGTTCATTTCAAACAAGGTCTTTTATGTAGCTCAGACTTACCTCAGACTGGCTGTGTAGCTTAAGCTGGCCTCAAGCTCATGATCCTCCTGCCTCTGACTCCAAAGTGTATGCACTAGCATGCCTGGCCTTTGTCACAACTCTTCTTTTAGACAGGTTTTTTTCTATGTAGCCCTGGCTGCCCTGGCGCTCTCTATATACACCAGGCTGGCCTTGAACACACTGAGATCCACCTGCCTCTGTCTCCAGAGTCTGGGTTAAAGCTGTGTGCCACTATGCCCAGCTTTTACCAGAAATATTAATGCCTTGCGATGGTAAACACCTTGCAGTTTTATCTGTCTCTACGCTTACCTGTGTTATCTCTTGGTGACAGATGCTAAAAGCTGGATATTCCTGGGCTGGTCATCCCAAGTTTACTCCTCTGCTCGAGAACGAAAGTCCGTTTCTCAGTCCCACAGAGTGAGTGCCACAGAAGCACTGTCCATACTGATAGGGGGAGGGCAGCTCTGTACAGCTCAAGGACTCTTCAGTCAGAGCTATTTGTCTTCATTCCTTCATAGTTGGGTCTGTGCAGTTGCCATAGCAACCCCCGAGGTGGTCCATGATGGATGTACCATCCTCCTGTAGCCACTCTCTAGCCATCCATTATCCTTAGTGCCTACAAAGTAACCAGGTTTGGGTTCCATAAAATACTGACCTGCTGAGCCTGTGGCAGGGAGGAGTATGGGAATCAAATGAGATGTGCCTAAATGATAGATACACTTTTTGAGATGATGTCTCATATATCTCAGGCATATATCTCAGGATGGCACTCAACTTACCACGCAGCTGAGGGCAATTCTAAGCTTGTGGTCCTCCTACCTCAACCTCCTGAGTGCTGGGGTTTCAGGTGTGTACTTCCAAATCCAGTTCAACCCCTCCAGGGCTGAGCAACATCTGCAACTACACTATATGTTAAGTTAGCTATCTTAAATCAAAATGCAAATTAATTGTGTGAATTAGCCATGTGTTAACATAATGTGTATGTATCAAACATCCTCTCTAGTGATCTCAATATTCATGAATAGAGATGTGGTCCTTAGGGACAGGTGACCATTCATTTCTGTTTCCACCATGTAGACTCTCTCTATCCCAGCTCCACATTCAGCATGCCATGTCAGCATGTAACCCAGCTCCATTGTGTGAAGAGTTTCAGTAGGACAAAGGCCCCTTTGGCTAGCTCCTGAGGCCACCCCCCTTCTCTCGATTTCTCTGGTTATGCTTTGCTGACTGCTGACTCCTGGCATAGTCTAGAACAATCACCAAGCTCCCGGTTCATCATCCCTCTCCCATCTATAGTCCAGGGCTGCAGTTAGCACTTGGATCAGACCAGGACCCTATGTGTTTTGAAATCCAACATGTAATTCAAGATACAGAGTAGTCACGGGGTTAGTCTGTCTTGTCTCTGCCCTTCTTTTCCCCTTTCTAGGGAGTCACATACAACCCCTGACCAGACCCACCAACACTCACTGTAGGTCAGGTCCTGCTCTGAGCATTGTATAGTGTCCCTGCACATACTGCTGTCCCCCAGGGCTGCATATTCATTTACTCTCCTCCTTACTCTCCTTGGATGCACTCATCTATAAACACTCTCTTGAAATGTATATATATATATATATATATATATATATATATATATATATATATACGTGGGAATGGGAGATGGGATAACCAAAACACTGAGTATGTAGGAAAAACCCTTATGGAAACCCACTGCTTTGTAAGGTAGTTTAAAAAATAAAACAAGGGGGCCGGAGAGATGGCTCAGTGGTTAAGAGCACTGGCTGCTCTTCCAGAGGAACTGGGTTCAATTCCCAGCAACCACATGGTCGCTCACAACCATCTTTAATGAGATCTGATGCCCTCTTCTGGCATGCAGGCAGAACACTGTATGCATAACAAATAAATAAATCTTAAAAAAAAAAAAAAAAACCAATAAAATAAAAGCCAGGCAGTGGTGGTGCACGCCTTTAATCCCAGCACTCAGAGCAGAGGCAGGCAGACCTCTGGGTTCAAAGCCAGCAAGTTCCAGGGCAGCCAGGACTACACAGAGAAACCCTGTCTCTAAATAAATAAATAAATAAAAATAAAGTAAAATAAAATGAATAAAAGGAGGGTGTGTGTTGAACATAGATACATGCTTGGGTTGACAATGCTTTCCAAGAAGGTATGAGTTATTAACTAGTGAATTAACGTGAGAAATCCATGGGAGTCTGTTTAAGGAGCATTAGAGAACTCAATTGGATATAAATTGAGGATATACACTCACAAATACAGAACCGAGTAAACAGCTGAAGACGTCTTCTGTTCTGACCAGGAGCGAATCCACCTGGCAGTCCGATCAGACCAGGAAGCAGGAACCAGGGAGAAGAGGCCTCATGACTCCTCTCTCCCTTTCCTTTTAAGAGGTCACATAGGATCGCAAGAGGCACCACCTCCTTCGGGCCGTATAGCCCCAGGTCACGAGTGGACCGAATACCACCACACTGCATGGCCTTCCATGAGTTATTGATCAGTGAGTTCCCAGAGGCCCCCAAAAGAACCCAGGCTATTGTCATGCCTCAGTTGCCTCCCAGAACTAACTGGTAAGACTCTATTGCTGAACATTTCAGTTGAGGGACATAGAGAAATCTAGAGGAACTGACCTGAAAATTTCCTCCCTACCTGCTAGATATCATAGTGCAGAGATGCTGTGCCGGAGAAAAGCCATCAGTGATGTTACCTATTGGGGAGCCCTGCACGCTACGACAGAGACCTGCCGGGCACAATGAGCCTGCCGGTGCCGTAGTGGTGGGAATGTTGTAGGGCAACCAACTACTTTGGGCTTGGCTTAGAGGCCTGCTTCCCAGGAGGAAAGTCATGCCTAACATTGTAAACCAGAACCTAGAAGGGAAACTACTACTGTTGTATTGGGGGGGAAGGACATGCTGTCAGGCTGCAATCATAGATTGGCCAAGCACAGTACCCCGGTGCCCAAGGCTCAGGAAACTTCATGGAAGAGGACGATGGGGAGGAGTGTTGGGCCATCTTCTGGACCCATGAACTCACCGCAGCTACTCAAGACCTGCGCAAGATGGGGCCAGCAAGGCCAGTTAGCATGTCAACAGGCAGCAGTCATTGGACTCAGTGGGTTATAAAAGACAAAAAAGGAGGAAGAGAAGGAGGAAGAAAGGGGGAGGAAGACATGAGAGCGATTGGGAGGACTGGAGGGGATGTTTGGAGTGCATATGATCAAGACATGTTATATCTACAAGTATGAAATTATCAAAGAATGAATAAAATGATATCCACACAACTACAGAACATTTTCATGTGGTCGTCCCATGGACATGTCAAGTCCAGCTTCCCTAAACTTAGCTAATTACAAAACACCCTTCATTCCTTCCCTGTCTAATCATCAGCTCTGACGTAGCTGGGTCAGACCATGTCTTCTGTAAGATCTCCGTTGGCCTAAGACCCTGTTTCTCTGTTTCTCATCTCAACCCTCCACTTCATGCTCCACGATGCTTCCAATTTCACCTTTGCATGGCAATCGAATTCGTCATCCCCACGATGCCTCAATCAGCTCCTGGATATCTGCAAGAGTGGTTCAAATTTCCTCACAACATACGTGATTATGATTCAGCCTCAACATTTCTTTTCTTTTTTTTTTGGAGCCGAGGACCGAACCCAGGGCCTTGTGCTTGCTAGGCAAGCACTCTACCACTGAGCTAAATCCCGAACCCCCAGCCTCAACTTTTCAACTACTCTTCCATCCTCCTCAGCTCAACACTCTGGCAATACTGTTTGTTACTCAGGGTTCCTGAAGTACTCCGTTCCATTTATAAGCTAGTGCTCAAGCTTCCACCCTGAAGTGCTTTCCTCTCTTTGTCAAGCAAAATTCTGTCATTTGCTTATTAGGATACACGGGAAGATTAAGAATTAATTGTTTGAACAGGGAGGTGATGGCGCACACCTTTTTTTTTTTTTTTCTTTGAGACAGGGTTTCCCTGTGTAGTGTAGCTTTGCGCCTTTCCTGGAACTCACTTGGTAGCCCAGGCTGGCCTTGAACTCACGGAGATCCGCCTGGCTCTGCCTCCCGAGTGCTGGGATTAAAGGCGTGCACCACCACCGCCCGGCTTTTCTTTTTTCTTTTTCTTTTTTTTTGGGGGGGGATGGCGCAGACCTTTAATCCCACCACTCAGGAGGCAGAGGCAGGTGGATCTCTGTGAGTTCAAGGCCAGCCTGATCTACAGAGTGAGTGCCAGGACAGCCAAGGCTACACAGAGAAACCCTGTCTCGAAAAACCAAAACAACAAAAACAATAAGGCAGATTATTGTCTGAATCACGAAAGTGAGTTTATCTGATGGTAAAAATAAAATAATATAAGAAATGACAGGTAAAGCTCTTCCCTGAATGAGTATAAAATAATGGACGTATATCCAGGCCTGGCAGTACAGACCTGATAATCCCAGCTACTCAGGAGTCTGTGCCAGGAGGATCCATAGTTCAAATATTGCCTGGGCTATAGTGTGAGTTCCAAGGCCAACTTGGTGAAACCCTGTCTCCAAATTAAAACAACCAAACAACATGTCAAAAGGGCTAGGAATACAGCTCAGTGGTCTTGATAAGACAGAAAGAGGTGGCGAGGAGAGGGGAGGGGAGGAAAGGGGAGGGGAGGGCACGGGAGGGGAGAGGGGGGGAAGGCCTGTCTTAAGTGACTGCAAAGGCTGTGGGTGCTTCGGCTCTCCAGGGACCCTGCTCTGAAACAGTTCTCTCCTCACTACCCAAACCCAAAGCATTAGCAGAGCAGGGCAGGGCTTCTCCGGAGGAAATTCTCTCAACGCTTTTGCTCCTGGGTTTAAAAGTCAACAAACCAGGACCTTGGTGAGCAAGCGTGAGCGAGGTTAAGGGAAAGCACCCGCGATGACCGGCTGGCGGAGTGACTCGGGGGTCGTGCAGCATAAGCGGAGAAAGGAACACAAGGAGGGACCCACGTCGCTTCGTGGCTTCGTGGCCAATCCTGCCCTTTGCCTATGTGCCCAGAGCTAGTCCACCACCGATGGCACTCCTTTGCCGAGCTTCCTGCCCCTCGGGGAACCTCCCTCCCCCTGGCCACTCCTGGAGGTGAGGTTACCCTTTCCCGTTTTTTATTCCTGTGGGGCACACCTCAAAGTGTTCAAAGCAGCTTTGTAATTAGAGAAAAAGCCAACCAACTGCACCTCTCCGGTTAAGCGGATGGAAAGGCTGGGCCGGACTGAACCCTGGTGGACAGAATCAGTCACTGCACTCAAAAAAAAAATCAATCCCCTCCGTTCACGTTCACTTATACATTAAAAAACAATGAGCACAAGCCATGTTGTTCGTCCCAGCACTCGGGAGGTAGGGACAGCCAGACCCTGTCACTAATAATAATAATAATAATAATAATAATAATAATAATAATAATAATAATAATAATAATAATAATAATAAGCATAACCTGGCACTTGGGAAATTGAGGCCGGAGGAATCAAAGTTTGAGGCCAGCAAAGGCTTCATAGCAAGACTCTGTCTCGAGAAAGAGAAAGGATACAAAAACAGTCAGCACGTATGTAGACACATTCTGTCTACAGAGAATGCTGAGGCTCTGGGAAACAGAGGTTTAAGCTATTATTATTATTTTTTATTATGTGTGTACATATAAATGTGGGAGGAGGGGGGAGGTTCGAGACAGCGTCTCACTGTGGAGCGCCGGCTGTCCTGGAACTCAGGATGCAGAACCAGTCTGGCGTGGAACGCACAGAGATCCGCCTGAGTCTGCCTCGCCGAGTGCTGGGATCAAAGGCGTGCGCCACACTACCCTGGTTTAAACCATTTAAAAAAAAACAAAAACAAACATTTATTTTATTCTGCCAGGCATGGTGGCACAGCCCTGTATTTAATGCCAGCACTCGGGAGGCGGAGGCAGGCGGGTTTCCACGAGATCGAGGCCAGCCTGGTCTGCGCAGCTCCAGGACAGCCAGGGCTAGAGACTGGAAACCAAGCAAACACAGGGCGGACCCCGGCTACGGAGTCTCTCTGGAGGTCCTCCTTAGCAGAGAGGGGACCCACGCGCCGCTCCACAACAGAAACGAAGCAGCCTACCCACGCTAGCAACCCCACCAGGCGCTCTGCAGCGACCCCGGCCCGGAGGACGCAGGCGCGGCGCGCGTCACGTGCTGCGGGTGCAGCGCAGCCATTGGTCGGCCTCCCCGCCGGGGGGCGTGCCCGGTGCCGCTGCGGCAGAAGATGGCGCTGCCCTTTGCACGCCGCTGCAACTTGCCCCGCTGGGGAGCCAAGCCGTGGGGACTCCCTGCCGGGGGAGCCCGGAGAGGTAGGGTTGTTTCTTCCCGCTCTTTCGCTCCAAAGTAATTAACGTGTTGTCCCCAGAGCGCGCCCGGGGAACCCCACCCCTCGTTCCTCCTGCCCCGTCTGCCGCCTTGGCTTAGCAAGATTCCAAACTTGGGGCGTCCCTCTGTGGCTCCCCACCCCCACCCCGCCGTGATTTGCGGCTCCCCGGGGCTGCTATACTAAAGCGACATTTCTGATCTTTCCCTCTTAACATCTGACTTTTCCCATCATCATCGCCCGACCGCTTCAGATCAAAACCAGCCCTAGGGTTCTAACCTGTTACTACCTTTTTTTTCTTTTTCTTTTTCTTTTTTTCCCCTTTGCTCTGCCCTCAGGCATCAGTTTCAAACTGGAAGAAAAAACCGCCCACAGCAGCCTGGCGCTCTTCAGAAGTGACACGGCTGTCAAATACGGCATGGTGGGGTTGGAACCCACCAAGGTGGCCCTGAACGTGGAGCGCTTCCGGGAGTGGGCAGTGGTGCTCGCGGACACCACGGTCACCAGTGGCAGACACTACTGGGAGGTAACCGTGAAGCGCTCCCAGCAGTTCCGGATAGGAGTGGCCGATGTGGACATGTCCCGGGACAGCTGCGTCGGTGCTGATGATCGGTCCTGGGTGTTCTCCTATGCCCAGCGCAAGTGGCACAGCATGTTGGCCAACGAGAGAGCCCCAATCGAGGGCATTGGGCAGCCAGAGAAAGTGGGACTGCTGCTGGACTATGAGGCAAAGAAGCTAAGCCTGGTGGATGTGAGCCAGGTCTTTGTGATCCACACACTACAGACAGATTTCCGGGGCCCAGTGACGCCCGCTTTTGCCCTTTGGGACGGAGAGCTGCTAACCCACTCAGGACTTGAAGTGCCCAAGGGCCTCTAATGTGGCCATCATCTAAGTCTCTTAATCATGCTTAGGGCCAGCTTTCTGTTCAAAGAGTCTAAAGCTGTTTTACATTGTCGCAAGCAACTGGTAGCTCTCTCACAGTTCAGTTGGGATCCATCCTGTGCGCAGTATTTTAGTCACCTGCCTCTGGTCCTGCTCTGTGGAAGCAGGTATACAGCCAGACTTTGCCCCCACGTTACTGCCCGTTTCCTAGAGCATCAGGTGAATTTCCTCCTCCAGTTGCTTCCTTGGGTCCCTCTACTTGTGCCCAGGTGTCTTAGACTGTCCAGTCCCGGGGTCCTGTCTTTTAGCCACTACCTCTCCTTCCCTTACCCACATGTAACTTGTTTTGGGGGTTCACCAGATTCTCCAGAGTAAATGCTTGCTACCTCTGGCTGGAGGAGTGGTGGCCTTTTCTCCGATGCACCTCAGATTCTTGGGTTCTGGCTCCGTCCATGCTGTACTGACCCAGTAGGTCAGCACCACAGACGTCAGTCCTACACAGATGCAGCTATCCACACTCTGAGTCCGTCTATCTCCTGCACACACCTCTGATACCCAGCCAGTCTGTCATGACCATTGTGCCAGTTACAGCTGTGACCAAAGGTGGAGAGACACTGGAGGACCTGCGGGGCTGTCGTGCCAGAAACTCTTGTCTTTGAGAGGTTCCATCTACACATCTGCTACAGTTGGAAGCTTCAGGGAAGACAGGGGAGTTTTACATGACCCGTTTTGGAGCCTGGTCAGACCCAAAACTTCCATCCCCTTTGGCCACAAGATATACTTAATCAAAGCAGTATTTGAGGTTGAGGAAAACCTGGTGGAATACATGAGTATGTATGTGGGATATATATTGTTTGGACTTTGTCTGACCCTGTGGGACTGTAATTCTATTATCGATGATGGTGATGAAACTGTATATCCTTAAGGGAGAAAAAGAATGACTGGATTTAGAAAAAAAAATCATGTAATTAAAGTTTATTTGAACACAAAATACTTTCTCTGTCTATAAAATTGCTGTCAGCAGTGGCAGAATGTCCTGCTAAGGGGACAGATCTCTGCAGACTTCTAGAGCCAGGCGCTCTGGCTCCCACTCATGTCTCTTACTCTGTGGCAGATACATATGCATGGTGACTAGATTCTCTCCGAGGAAGTCTCTTGTTCTCAAGATGACTTCTTCAGAGAGGAAAAGGGGACCTGTGTAAAGACCTGGGCTACTTTTGAGTGGATGGAACCATTAAACTATACCTCGAGGTCTCTGTGGATTGCTACTGCAGGTGTTCACTGAGGCTCTTCTGTGTGCTCTTTGCTGAGGGAATGGGGTGTTACAATTCTCACAGAAAACACTGGCCTCTGTCACCAAATGGCTGTGTTGATCCCCACGGAAGCAGCTTCCCATAGTGTTTTTGGTGGCTGTGCGTTAAATGTATGGCCAGCTCATGCTTTTTCCTGAGCAGGGAGCTGCCTCCGGCCTGTGCTCACACCATGCTTTCTAAGTTCTCTTTGGACATGGTTTCAGCGGCTGCCTCGGCCTGACTTTCAGAGAGCATGTAGGAGTCATGGTAGTCTTGAAGCAGCTTGACCACCTCAAGGTGGTTGAACTGTATGGCATCATCCAGGGGAATGTTGCCCCACCTGTGAGGGACAAGGATCACGGTTAGGCAGGGAAGACAGGAGAATACCATAGTTCCACGTATATGCACAGTGGCTGCAGGGTGGTGGGAAGGCTGGGTTACCCTCCTTCGATCCTACTCACCTATCCTTGACAAAGGGATTCACTTTGCAAGCTTCGATCAGAAATTTGACAACTTCAATGTGTCCTAGGAATAGGGTAGAGGGGAAATGAGAGAGTACACAGGTAGGTCCTGAACCGTTGGGTGTCGACCCTCGGCAACTTGAGTCTGTGCCAAGAGGGGAGGAGAAAAGCCCTTGACATTTCCTCCTTTCCAGCACCTAGTTACAACCTGTCTGTCAGCTGTAGGACAAAACTGGCTGCTACCCTTTACGAGCACAATGATGGGGGGTGCGCCCCGTGGAGGAGAAGGGGTCTCTCACGCTGCGGTTCCTCTTTAACCCTTGAAATACCTTCAGCTGCGGCAACGTGCAGGGCTGTGCGGGAGTCGTAATCTTTCTGCTCCATATCCATGGCTGACAAAGCAAACCTGAAGGAAAGCAGTTTGGGTTACCCACGTCAGGCTAGAATCACTGGAGCGCCTCCTGGGCCGGACTGGATGGAGTCCCCACTTCCAAGGCCTGTGCCTGTCATACCCAAGTCAGTCAGGGTGCCTGCCATGAGTGAAGTTCTTACCTCACCACAGGCACTTTGATTTTAAAACAACAAACAAACCCTGAGGCTGGAGAGATGGCTCAGCAAAGTGCTTGTCAGGCGAGCAAGCGAGAGGAACAGAGACCTGAGTTTGATTCACACAACCCACATTAAAAAAAAAACAAATCAGGCATGGTACCACAACGCCTGTAATCCCAGCCTGGGTGGGAAACAGAGACAGGGAAGTCCTGGGGTGTGATGTGTTGGTGAGCTCAAGGCCAGTGAGACTCTGTCTCAGAAAGCAAGGTGGATGGACCCTGAGGAATGATACCTGAAGTTGTCCTCTGGCTGTCACACGTACACGTACCCACAAATGTGCAGCTGCACAAACAGATGCATGTACACAGATCACACACACACACACACACACACACACACACACACACACACACACGGACACACACGGACACAAACAGGCATGTACTCATTTAAATTGCAATGTGTCCGTTCTAACCCTAAAACTGAAGCATTTAGCAGTTTGCTATGTTGTGTCCTAATAAGATGTCTGACCCAGAGTATTTTATCACATTTATTTAGTCACAGAAGAATTACCTTCGAAGAGCTGAGACATCTCCACTATATGCAGCAAATAACAGGTTCACCACGGTCTTGTTCTGAAATGCACAGCGAACCCACCTGGGATTAATTGTGGCTTTGAATCCACCCATGCCCAGCTCTACCCATGACCCTCCGCCATGGATGGTTCACCAGGGACACGGCTGTGTTATGGGATGTTTCATTCTGAAATATCCGTTAGGCTACCTGGGGTTTTCCTTACCCGGACTTCTCCTCCTTCTCGTCGAGGGTCTAACTTCCGAGTACAGTGTCTCAGGTTGTCATAGTTGTGGAAGTTAAAGAGAGACACCAATTTCTAGAATTAGAAGCCAAAGGATTCGTTTACGTATCTCTTGCCTTTTCTAGGAGCTCAAAATTGCTTTAACTATAGTGCCTGCCATTAATTTATTCTTTTTTGTTTTTTTGAGACAAGGTTTCTCTGTGTAGACCAGGCTTTTCTAGAACTCACTGTGTAGACCAGGCTGGCCTTGAACTCACAGAGATCCACCTGCCTCTGCCTCCCGAGTGCTGGGATTGAAGGCGTGTGCCACCACTCCCGGCTCATTGATTTATTCTTAAACAGTATGAAGTACTGCACACAGAGCATCTTACCTGACAGAAGTTGATACCCCTCTGGCTGTTCCCCAGCTTGTCTAACGGAGGTGACAGACACATCATCCCCATGACATTGGGTACAACGAGGAGGATGGCTCCTGACACAGCTGATTTGGCCGGCAGACCCACCTGAGGGACAAGGGGGCGGGTCTCAGTGATGGCGCAGACAAGGCGACAGATACCCCACCTCAACATCTCAGCTTTTTTTTTTTTTAAGATTTATTTATTTATTATGTATACAGCATGTATGACAGCAGGCTAGAAGAGGGCACCAGATCTCATTACAGATGGTTGTGAGCCACCCTGTGAGTGCTGGGAATTGAACTCAGGACCTCTGGAAGAGCAGTCAGTGTTCTTAACCTCTGAGCCATCTCTCCAGCCCACGTCTCAGGTTTTTAATCTGCCCCTGACTACTGTCTTCTCCTACCTCGTGAATTAATACAACTAGGGGATGCTTGCTAAGACACGAACAGCACGCAGCTGGGTGTCGTGCTCAATCTAGGAAATGCTCCCCAGACCTCCCTTCAAAAAGAGATTTCATCTGACTTTCCATATAGGAGTGTATGTGTGTGTGCACCGCGTGTGTGCCTGGGGCCCGGGGAGGCCAGAAGAGGCCAGTGGGTTCCCCAGAACTAGAGTTTCAGATGGTCCTCTCCCAAAGCAGCAAATGCTCTTCAACACCCCGCCATTTCTCCAGCCCCAGGAAACGGTCTCTCGAACTTTTATTCCCCTGGTAGGAGAGAGACAAGAAGTGAACAGGGGCTTATAAGCTGGCTCATCAGGCAGAGGTGCTTCCTGAGCAAGTATAGCATCCTGAGTTTGAGCCCCAGAATCCACAAAGGTGGACAGAGAGAAAAAACTCCACAAAGTTGTCCTCTGACCTCCACACATGCACCATCATGCGTGAACATACACCGATGATAAATAAATTTTTAAAATTTAAAAGTGGGACCTTGGGGGCTGGAAAGATGGCTCAGTGGTTAAGAGCACTGGCTGCTCTTTCAGAGGACCTGGGTTCGGTTCTCAACACCGGCATGGCAGCTCACAACTGTCTGTAACTCCAGTTCCAGAAGATCCTACTGCCCTCTTCTGGCCTGTGTGAACACTGTATGCACATGGTATACAGAAACACAAGCAGGCAAAATGCTCATACACATAACTTAAAAATAAATTAAAAAAAAATTTTTTTTTTCAAGACAGGATTTCTCCATGTAGTTCTGGCTGTCCTGGAACTTACTCTGTAGGTCAAGCTAGCCTTGAACTCACAAAGATCCACCTGCCTCTGCCTCCCAAGCACTGGGATTTAAAAAATAATAATAAAATATTTAAAAAGGGGTATCTGGATAGGTGGCTCAGTAATTAAGAGCCTGCACGGTTCTTGCAAAGAACTCATGTTCATTTCCAATCACCAAAACTGGCAGGCTCACAACCACCTGAAATTCCAGCTTGGGGGTGGTGGTGGGTGGTGGTGGATCCAATACTCTCAGTGGGTACCTGTACTCACCTGTACATACATACTCCCTCATAATAAAAATGAATCTTCAAAAACAGATAAAATAATTATAGCAAACACAGAAAAGAAAAGGACTAGGGTGCTCTGAACAGAGGTGGAGGAGGCAGTTTTGTTTGAGTACAGAGATCAGAAACACCTCCACAGCCTGGGGATGCAGGTCAGTGGTACAGCACTTGCCCAGCACGGGTAAGACCTAGGTTTGATCCCCAATGCCAAATCAAACAAGAAACAAGTCCAGCCGTGGAAGTGCATGACTGTAGTTCCAGTACTTGAGAGGTTGAGGCAGGAGGATCACTGTGAGTCTGAGGCTACAAACAAATCAACCATGCATCTCCTTGGAAGTGAGGTCTAAGATGGGAGTCAGCCATGTGAAGGGTCTACATATCTGAGGAATGGGATGGACTTGGCAAACTCCCCTAAGGACTCTTAGCCTGTTTGCCCGGGTAGATGCTTGTGAAGGTGGCAGGAGTAAGCTTCACCCCGTCCTCTCTTCTTGGCACTGGGATCGTGGCAGAGGGACAGCTGAGCTGGGAGCACTCACGTGGAAGGCAAACTGGCCAGAGAAGTCGTACATGCCGCAGGAATGCATGAGGCTGAGGGTGTTCCGCACGGCTTCAGCGCTCAGGACGCTCTCGCCCGTGATGGGGCAGATGCCACCGTTGGCAAGAGTGGCCGCCATGACGCTGCCTGATTCGCAGGTGACCTCCACGGAGCACAGCTATGGAGAGAGGAGAGGTCAAAGGGCAGGGCGGGCACGGACACAGTCATGAAGAGTGATGTTCTTGACATCTAGAGCTTTCAACGCGTCTCACAGGGCAGCCAGAGAGGCATGTCTACCCTGTAACCCAGAGAAAGAGGGCTGTCTGTCCTGTTCCCTTGGCCCTGGGAGTGTCTGCATACCTGGAAATAGAGGTCGAGGGCAGCCATCATGTCCACTCCCTTGGGGAAACACTGGAAGGAAGAACAGTCTCTTCAGCACATAATTCACACGCCAGAGTCACACAGAGTCTCCAGCCCCCTGACCTGGCGGCACAATTCTCAGGGACCTTCTCTACTGGCCTCTCCCAGTTACCTTCTTCTCCTTGAGGTAATAGCCAATGGCGTAATTCCGATCTCCAGTTTCCTTCTCTGACTGGAATCTGAAGCAAACACCACATTTAGTGTTTGACGTTTAAGAGGTGGGTAGAGGGAGAAGGGGGAAACGTCCTTCCCCGGATACAGAACTCTATTCCCTCCGTCAGACTGAATCAGGCCCTTTAGAACATCTCACAGAGTACCAGTGGGAACTTCTGAACCTGAGCAAATACTTGGTGTAGCTTTGTGGCAAAATGTAAACAGACCAAAACCAAACCCACCCAAAGCTGTCTAGCCGTTCTGTCTAGGGAATATGGCAAGGCTTTTGGCTCTGGGAGTCTTGACTAAGGCTTAGGCACAAACTGTCACACTGCATTACATGCAAATCAGAAATGGGCCGCTATTTCTCCAATGAATGGGCTCAGAGGAAGCTGGGAGGCCGAAATTCCCCTTGAATTCCTTCTTAAGATGATATCTATTCTCTTTCTCCCCCCCTTAACCCTCCCCACCAAGCATACACATATACAGCAGTACAGTGTACTCAGCCAGTCCTCTAAGCAGCCTTACGTGGCATTGCTGAACCCCATGAATTCATTCCCAGCCATCTTGTTCAGATACTGCAGTACCTGGAGGAGAAGAAGGGCAAGACAGATGCCTTTTGACTAAAGAGCCCTAGAAAATGCAGCTCAGGCCGGCAGGCCACTCAGAACCTCTCAGTCCTATTCCCAGCTTTACCCAGGGGAGCAGGGGTCCCCACCCCTCTGGAGTTAGTGCTTCTGTGGTAGGTTGGCTTAAGCCAGGCACTGGAGATAGCTGTAGAAGCCAGCGTGCCATGTGGAAGTCAGCCAGAAGATGAGCACAAGGAACTTACAAAGTCAAACTTCTCTGCTTTGTTACAGTCCATCTGCAGAGAAAGCGAGAGAAAGCAGTCAGTGCTCCGGCCTCGACGGATGGGAGACCGAAGGCCCACGAGGGCGTGGTGCAGCTGACATGCTCCGCTAGCCTCACTCCTGGGGACGGTACGTTTTACAGTGTCTCTGGCTTGTTCTGAGACAGGCCTGGGTTGTCCAGGCCGGTCTGTGAGTTAGTCGTGGACCTGTGTTCCTCTAGTCTTTCAGTAGCTGGTGTTATAGGCACGGGATCCTTCTTGTTTAAATAGCCGAGACCTTTCTTCCTGCAGGTATATATATGTCTAGTAACAGAGAAAACCAAACTGCTAACCAGTTTGGTGATGTGTGCCTATAATCCCAGCACTTGGGAGACTGAGGCAGGAGAATTACTGAAAGATTTCAAGAGCAGCTCAGCGACATAGAGAGATCTTGCCTCAAAAAAAAAAAAAATTTAAATTATCAAGGAATGAGGATTCAGATAACCTCACTGCATCCATTGGCCTCATCCCTCCCCAGCCTCACCCCTCCTCAGCCTCACTCCTACTTTCCAGCCTCAATCTTAAGTCCTCATCCCTGTCTCCAGTTCTGTCCCTAAGTTCCACCCCTATCTCTGATTACTACTATCCATTCTATTTATGTATGTATGTATGTATGTATGTATGTATGTATGTATGTATGTATTTGGAGCTGAGAATCGAACCCAGGGCCTCGTGCTTCCTAGGCAAGTGCTCTACCACTGAGCTAAATCCCCAACACCCATTTTATTTATTTTTTAGTAAAGGTCTCATGTATCCCAGACTAGCCTTAAACTTCTGATCTTTCTAACCGTACCCCCCAAGTTCTGGCATTACAGGCATGTGGAACCATGGTACAACTTCCTTTTTTGTTGTTGTTGTTGTTGTTTTGTTTCTTTTGTTGTTGTTGTTGTTGTTTTGGTTTTTTTTTTTTTTGAGACAGGGTTTCTTCGTGTAGCCCAGGCTGTCCTAGAACTTGCTTTGTAGACCAGGCTGGCCTTGAACTCAGAGATCTGCCTGTCTGCCTCCTGAGTGCTGGGATTAAAAGTGTGCACCACCACCCCTTGGCTCCCGCTCACGTTCTTTATACCCCATTCGCTAGCCTTGCCCTAGCCTATCCCTGATTCCCATACCCTCTGTGGCAGAAATGGGCTATGTCTGTTGAATATTCAATTACGCTGATAAATGATTTTTCTTCCACTACCAGAATTGAAACTAGGACCTCAGGTAAGTTGGTCAGATGCTCTGCCACTGAGCTACATCCCCTCAGCTATACTGTTAAAGGAAACAGAAATAACTTCTTTTCAGCAGTACCCGAGAGGGAACCCAGGGCCTCCACAGATGGTGGGGAAGATGTTCTGCCAATGCTCTTACCTCATCCCCAGCTCTGAACCTAAAGTTTAGAGGGAGTCAGATGAGGCAGATCCCAAAGAGAGGACTGTAGAAAGAACGTCACAGAACAGCGGGACACACTGGCCTTAGTCCCCTCCCCCAGATTCACTGCTTCCTGCATAAATCAGCTATAGAGTCAACACTCCGGGGACTCTGACACCCGAGTTCCCGGGGTGAGGGGTGGGGAGGGTTCCTAACACCACCTTCCCAGGAGGGGCTGTGATTGGCCCCATCGTGTGGCTGCCCACACTGCTCCCAGGTTCTTGCTCAAGTCCTGAGAGACCTGCAGCTAATGGGCCTGTCTAACACCCATGCTCAAGGCCAACTCACAGGTCCAGGTGACGTGAATAGCTGCCCTGGACTGGCCATTCACCCTTTTCTCGGTATGCCTCTCACCCAGGAGTGGCCAATCAATGCCTGATGGTGCTGTCCTCCCCTTGCCTTTGGCCTTTGCCTCTTGGTCCTGGGCAGGGGTCATGACCTGCTCACTTCTGGGCTGCAGAGTTGTAGGTGGGGGCAGGGAGGGTGTGAGATAACTCTCACTAACATCCATAGCTTATAACACACGGCCTCCTGTTGTATTTTTCCATGCCTCTTATTAACCCTCAAAGGACTCAGCACCCCACGAGTCTCCCCAGACAGACGAGCAGGGGTGCAGGAATAAGGGGGATTGAGAGAGCATCAGCTTTCAGAAGGTTAGAATGGCACTGACCTTGATCAAGGAGCTGACCACAATGGCGCCGGCATTGACCATGGGGTTGTGGGGTATCCCTGGGAAAACACAAACCACACAGTCTTGTCAGTCACTCACGAAAGCTCACTTAACATCGCTCCCAATCCAAAGCTAAGCGGCGCTGGGTCTGGTTCCTACCTGGATGGGAGAAAGGGGAAAGAAAGAAAGAAAGAAAGAAAGAAAGAAAGAAAGAAAGAAAGAAAGAAAGAAAGAAAGAAAGGAGGAGGTGAGGTGCAGGGCTAAGGAAAAGGCAGAGGGTAAGCATGAGCCCTGGAGATGCTCACCTTCCTCATTGAGGGAGAGTTTGTTATAGCGCAGACCACTGGGTTCCTTGCCCACAAACTTGTGCACGTAGTCAGTGCCTAAGGTGCTCACGGAGATGGCGTAAGTGAGGGGCTTGACACAAGACTGCAGGCAGAAAGGGATCTTCGTGTGGCCCACAGAGTGCCTGGAGACAGAGAGGCCCCATAGAAGGGGTTGGGCTTTGTTCTGCACCTGCTCCCTGCACCTGCGCCCTGCAGCTGTGCCCTGCAGCTGCGCCCTGCACCTGTGCCCTGCACCTGCAGCTGCGCCCTGCACCTGCACCCTGCACCTGCGCCCTGCAGCACCTTCCTCTCACCCAGCAGCTCTTTTTGTTTGTTTTAATTTTTATTTATGTGCACTGATGTTTGACCTGCATGTATATCTGTATGAGGGAATCGGATCCCCTGGAACTGGAGTTACAGACAGTTGTGAGCTGCCATGTGGGTGCTGGGAATTGAACCTGGGTCCTCTGGAAGAGCAGCCAGTACTCTTAACCACTGAGCCATCTCTCCAGCCCCCTTGTTTGTTTTCTGAGGCAGGGTTTCTCTACAGTGCCCTGGCTCTCCTGGAAGCTGCTCTATAGACCAGGCTGGCCTTGAACTCAGAGATCCTCCTACCTCTGTCTCCCGAGTGTGGGAGACATGTGGCATGTGCCACCAAGCCAGGAATCACCCCGTATCTTACCGCTGACCATCCACAGTGCACAGGGAAACGCCCCAAAGGTCTGGGTTTGACTTGGCCAGGTGAGGGATGTAGGCTGCCACCTGGGCATGAATAGGCAGAGAAAGGGGAGACAGGTGAATATGGAGACCAATACAGCTGAACTCAGGGTCATAAACTTTGGTAGAAGCTAAAATTCTGTCACCTACATGGCAGATGGGTTCCCTTCTGTGTACTGCTTCCAGAAACACCCAAGCCTTCCCTGGCAACCTTACCTCTCTGTAGCCCTAACCCTGGAGGAATAGCAGTAAAACCCTGGAGGGATAGACCATTTAAAATAATAATAATAATAATAATAATAATAATAATAATAATAATAATAATAATGGTGGGGTTGGGGATTTAGCTCAGCGGTAGAGTACTTGCTTAGCAAGTGCAAGGCCCTGGGTTCTGTCCTCAGCTGGGGGTGGGGAGGAGGAGGCAGTTCTAGGGCTGGGTTTTCAGGTTCAGTCCCTGTAAATCTCCTTGAAGGCTCGATTGAATATCTTTACTTTGAGGCAGGGTCTCCCTATGAAACCCAAGTTGACTTCAAACTTCTGATCCTGCCTTAACCTCCCGAGAGTCGAGATCATAGGCCTGTGCCACCAAGCCTAGCTTCTGCCATCCATGTCCACAAACACCTAAGATCCTACCACTCGCTGTTAGAGTCACATGTAGAAACACATGGAACCCTGTCCTTATTTCTGGAGGTTCTGCTTCTCATCCTCTATCACTGAATCCCCAGCCCCAAGGAGTCTCTGTATCTGGCCCAGAGCCCTCACGCCCCACCCCCATTTCCCTGGCCCTCACTTTGCCTCCAGTGAGCTCTTTGGCATCCTCAAATATGCGATCCACATGGCCCGTGAACTCCTCAAAATCAGGAATGACAAACTTCTTTCGGAATGCCTGAGTCAGGAGCACAATGTTGCTGCTCACACACCTGGATCCCAGATACGAGTGTGTTAGGGGCTGGAGAGGAACAGCTGGGACAGGAGCCATGGAGGTTGTGGATAAAGAAGGTTGTGAGTGTTCATCTGGTTTTGGACTAACAGCTGTGTGACTTTTGGCATGTCATTTTAATCTCACGAGGCTTAAATTTCCTAACCTCCAAAATGAGAGGTTCTAAAGACACAGGAAGATATCCCAAGACATAATGAGAAAAATATTAAAATCAAAATAAGCATAGCATATGGGCTTCAGTGTTGAGAAGTCCTAATATATACAGTCATAAATGTACGTGAACACAGGACATTTTCTAGAACACACTCACTATCTGTTAATGTTTACGTTTGGGAAAGGGGCTAGGACTGGGTAGAGAAGAAAATATTATTTTTCATAATGAGTATGTATTGCTTGTATAATAAATAAAACAAAATGAAGGGCTGAACTGTTTAATTCCCAAGACTCTTCCTCCTACAGAACAGTTCTGGGGGCAATGCTCGTTTCTGGGGTTCTCACTTTTGGAAGAGATCTCGGTCTAAGAGGCCACCACTGCTGGACTCTTGGACCATGCGCTGCATCTTGCTCATGCAGTCCTGGAGCCGTGGGTCTGACGTCTGCAGTCCAGTGGCCTTCAGGGCCTTCGGGGGAAAGAAGAGGCCTGGTCAGGTCAGCCAAGGACAGCAATCTATTCCTCAATCTTTCCCAATAGATACTCAAATCACTCAACCTTAATTACTACAATAGGCAGAACAAATGGGTTGGGTACTAAGCAAAGAGGAACTGGACCAGCTTTAAAGGTCAACAAGTCTCTTGACACTTTCCACAAAAGGTGTTATCTTCTGGACTTCGGGGAAGGATGACGGTGTTGGCTCCCAGGCAGCCATCATCCCTCTGTGTTTCTGTCCTCACATAACAACCCATGAGCTGCCCCGCACTGTCAACCAGCCTTTTCTCGTGTTCCAGAGACTCTAAGGAATCAGGTTCTCTGAACGGGCAGTCACTTACCGTGGTGAACTTGTGGATGGGGATTCGTTCCTGTCCCTCAGCAATGGTGTAGAAGAGCAGGTCACCAAGTCGAGGCAGCATGCCGCTGTTTGATGCATCACTGTTTGGGGGAAGAGGCAGGAAGCAGGAGCCTGAGGATGCTCCCTCTCCGCCTCCCGGAACATGGATCTGTCATCCTAGGCTCCTCCTCTGAGCCATCTGACAGTCTGTAATCCTAACTTTTGCTTCTAGCCTGAGATCTTGTAAATCTTACTCTCTAGCTTTCTTTTAAAAGAAACTCTGAACTTTCAGATCTTTATTTCAAGCTGCCTTATAGATAATTCCACTTCTAGATGTCCCATACACACTGAAAACTGAACACATCCAGCGCGAGATGTCTCTTCTCGTGAGGGTTGGTCCATGAATACCCACCTGGATGCCACGCTGAAATACAGAATTATTTTGATTGTTCCCACACTCTATCTGGATTGGTCACTAACACTGGATGACTCCATCTTCACATTTTCTCTCAAATCCACCCTCTTTTCTCCTGTACAGAATAGTGTCCTAGAAAGCGTCCTACTTAGCTCCCTAATTGCTATATGACTTAGGTAGCTCATTTGCTAACCTGCTTCTCCCTGTCTATGGAATAAAGGTAGAAAGGTCTACTTTATGTGGATAGGCGGTGTGAGGCTTAAGGCCATACTCCACGATAAACTCCAATATAAAGTAAGCCGATCGTCAGCTTCCTGCCCGCAGTTTGCCACTGTACTCCTCTGCCAGCCACGCCAGCTGCCATTCTGAAACTTAGCATTTCTCCACTCAAAATCCTAAAGCCGGGCATGGTAGTGCATGGCTGCAGCCTTTAATCTCAGCACTCGGGAGGCAGAGGCAGGGGCAATCCCTGATTTGAAGTTGTAGGCCAGCTTGGTCTACAGAGCGAGTTCCAGGACAGCCACAGTTACACAGAGAAAACTTGTCTCGAAAAAACAAAAAATCCTGTGGTATAGCTGGGTGAGGTGGCACATTCCTATAATCCTAAAACTTGGCAGGTAGAGGCAGGAAGATCAGGAGTTCAGGGTCATCCTCAGCTGCGCAGTGAGTCTGAGACCAGCCTGAGCTACCCGAGACCACAAGAAAAACAAGAGTTTGAGAATGTCTCAGCAGTGAAGAGCACCCATTATTCTGGCAGAAGGTCTGAGTTCCCTTCCCAGCACGCATGTTGAGCAGGCAGCTCACAATTGCCTGTACCTTCAGGGGATCAGATACCTTCTTCTGGCCTTCATGGGCAACCCTCCCCAATAAATAGAAATAAAAATAAATATTAAAACAAAAACCTCAGTGCCAGCCAGGCATGGTGGCACACGCCTTTAATCCCAGCACTCCGGAGGCAGAGGCAGGGGGATCTCTGTGAGTGTGAGGCCAGCCTGGTCTACAGAGCAGTTTCAGAACAGCCGAGGCTATACCGAGAAACCCTGTCTCAAAAACAACAAAACAAAATCCTCAGTGCCTACAGATTAAGTTCCTTTTATCCCTTTCTCTTCTTCTTCTTCTTCCTTCTCCTTTACAGTACAAATACTTTAACAGTTCTCAGTCATCCTGTGGTCCAAGTACTGAATAATCAGGACCTAGCTGCTAGCTCAGCCTCAGAACCTTCCTGACTCCAGTAGAATGTGCATATTGCTCTGTGCACACTGCCTTTCAGACTGCAGATGCTGGGATGCTGGGCGTCATCCATAAATTCTCCGTACACCTGCCTGTACTGTCCTTAGAAGCCAATTCTGCTCAGTACGCTGGTGACCCTGGACAGTCTATAGGTCGCACGCAACTGTGTGCAGGATGATGGCAATCTCATGGAGAGTGTTTTTGGTTTCTTTTCTTTGTTGGGACAGGATTTTAAGATGGGGTCTTGCTGTGTAGCCTGGCTGGCCTTAAACACACGATCATCTCTGCCTCCCAAGTGCTGGAATTACAAGCATGATAATGAATAACCATGGCTAGCTCTTTTATTATTATTCTCATAATTTCACACATATATAATGTATTTTTATCAAACCTACCCCCATTTCCTCTAATCCCCCCTCCCCCCCACTCTCATGTCTGGGTAGTTCTCAATTCTTAGCATGGCATCTACCACTCTTTAAAACTACACCAATTTCCCAAGTCTTTATCATTCTTCCCTATGGTGGTTATGCTAACTAACTCCATACCCCAATCATGACTTCCTCAGTGGGACAGACATGATGAGGCTTTGTGGCCTTTGCTCATACTATAAGCCCTTCATGACTTTCTTCTTCAACTGGCTCTCAAGGTGCAGGCCAAATGTAACCAACCCTGTGGCAGCTGTCTTAAATCTCCAGATATTGTTTATGCTGCTAGTATGTCTCACACACATCCTAATGAATGTCAGGTGGCTCACCCACGCCACTGTTGGGTCCCTGTGCTTGGCACATCTTTCTCTCCCTAGACTGAGCAAAGTATCTAAAACACATGGACCTCCAATAACAATGACCAACCTACATATACTAGAAGGCCCTTAGACCCCAAAGTTCACTCCCACTTCTAGAAAACTCCTAAACCACCCAAAGCAGTGGTTCTCAACCTGTGGGTCACAACCCCCTCTCTTTCACAGAGTTCGCCAAGACCATCGGAAAACACAAATATTCAGACGCTAGAAAGATCTCCCCTGTTCATGGGTCTGCAGGATTAACAGTAAAAATGGCAATCTTACCAAAAACAATCTACAGATTCAATACAATCCCCATCAAAATTCCAACACATTTCTTTGCAAGCCTTAAAAGAACACATCAAAATCCCAACACAATTATTTACAGACCTTGAAAGAACAATACTCAACTTCATAAGGAAAAACAGAAAACCCAGGCTAGCTAAAACAATCCTGTACAATAAAAGAACTTGTGGAGGTATCACCATCCCTGATTTCAAGCTGTACTACAGAGCTATAGTAATTAAAAACAGCTTGGTATTGGCATAAAAAACAGACAGGTTGATCGATGCAATTGAATCAAAGACCCAGACATAAATCCACACACCCATGGACACCTGATTTTTGATAAAGAAACCAGAAATATACAATGGAAAAAACTCTTCAATCAGTTGCTGGTCTAACTGGGTGTTGGCATATAGAAGAATGCAAATAGATCCATATCTATCACCCTGCACAAAACTCAAGTCCAAATGAATCAAAGACCTCCACACAAATCCAGATACTCTGAACTTGACTGAAGAAAAAGTGGGAAATAGCCTTGAATGCATTGGCACAGGAGACAATTTCCTGAACAGAACACCAATAGTGTAGGCAATTAATAAATGGGACCTCATTAAACTGAAAAGCTTCTGTAAGGCAAAGGACACCATGGCAGCCCACAGAATGGGAAAAGATTTTCACCAACTTCACATCTGACAGAGGGCTAATATCCAAAATATATAAAGAACTCAAGAAACTAGACATGGACAATCCAAATAATCAAATTGAAAAATGGGATAAGATCTAAGCAGAATTCTCAACAGAGGAATCTCAAATGGCTCAAATGGCTGAGAAATGCTTAAAGAAATGTTCAACATCCTTAGCCATCAGGGAAATGCAAATCAAAACGACTTTGAAATTCCATCTTACACCTGTCAGAATGGCTAAGATCAAACACACAAGTGACAGCTCATGCTGGAGAGGATGTGGAGCAAGGGGAACACTCCTCCACTGCTGGTGGGAGTGCAAACTTGTACAGCCACTATGGAAATCAATATGGTGGTTCCTCAGAAAATCAGGAGTCAATCTACCTTAAGACCCAGCTAGCTGGGCAGTGGTGGCGCATGCCTTTAATTCCAGCACTTGGGAGGCAGAGGCAGGCGGATCTCTGTGAGTTCGAGGCCAGCCTGGTCTCCAAAGGGATTTCCAGGAAAGGCGCAAAGATACACAGAGAAACCCTGTCTCAAAAAACAAAAAACAAACAAACAAAAAAGACCTAGCTATATCACTCCTGGGCATATATCCAAAGGATGCTCTATCCTACCAGAAGGACACTTGCTCAACTATGTTCATAGCAGCTTTATTCATAATAGCCCAAAACTGGAGGCAACCTAGATGTCCCTCAATCGAAGAATGGATAAGGAAAATGTGGTACATTTACACAATGGAGTATTACACAGTGTTAAAAAGTATGAGATCATGAAATTTGCAGCCAAATGGATGGAACTAGGAAAAAAAAATCATCCTGAGTGAGGTAACCCAGACCCAGAAACACAGTATGTACTCACTTATAAGTGAATATCAGCTGTAAAGTAAAGGATAATCATGCTACAATCCAGACCCAGAGAAACTAATTAGCAAGAAGAGCCAAAAGGGGACATGGATCTCCCTGGGAAGGGGAAAAGGAATAGATTTCGTGGGTGGACTGGGGACAAGGTGGGGATGGGAACAGGAGAGGTCAGGTGTTGGGAAGAGAGTACTGGGAGAGACGACTGGAATTAGGAGGCATTTGGGGGGAGTTGAGGTAGAAACCTAATGCAATGGAAACTCCCTAGAATCTATGAGAGTGGCCCTAGTGAAGACTCCTAGTAATGGGGGATACGGAGCCTGAACCAAGCATCTTCTGTAACAGGCAAGGCTTCCAGTGGAGGGGCTGGGACATCAACACAGCCACAAAGCCTTCTTTGTCTACAGTTAGTCCTGCCTGCAAGATGTGGTAAAGGTGGCACAGAACTTGTACTAGTGACCAGCACATGACTAGACCAACTTGAGACCCAAGCCAGGAGAGGGAGCCCATGACTGACACTGCCTGGATGGCCAGGAACCAGCTGCTGGACAACCCAGGATTAGAACCAAACACAACTGGCAAAAAAAAGTCAATGAAATGCTTCCTAATGATATTCTGCTATACTCATAGACCAGAGCCTAGCACAATCATCATCAGAGGCTTCATCCAGAAAGTAATAAGAGCAGATGCAGAGACCCACGGCCAAACATTAAGTGGAGCTCAGGGAACCCTGAAGAAGAGGGGGAGGAAGGATTGAAGGAGCCAGAGGGGTCAAGGACACTGCAAGAAAATCTACAGAATCAACTAACCAGGCCCATAGGGGCTCACAGAGACTCAACTGACAATCAGGGGGCCTGAATGGGTCTGACCTAGGTCCTCTGCACATATGTATGGTTGTGCACCTTGGTCTTCTTGTGGGACTCCTCACAGTGGGAGTGGGGGCTGTCTCTGACTCTTCTGCCTGCTTTGGGGACCTTTTTCCTTCTACTGGGTTGCCCCATCCAGCCTTTTTTTTTTTTTTTTTTTTTTTTTGGTTTTTTGAGACAGGGTTTCTCTGTGTAGCTTTGCGCCTTTCCTGGGACTCACTTGGTAGTCCAGGCTGGCCTCGAACTCACAGAGATCCGCCTGGCTCTGCCTCCCGAGTGCTGGGATTAAAGGCGTGCGCCACCACCGCCCGGCCCATCCAGCCTTAATGAGGGGAGGTGCCTAGTCTTATTATAACCTGACATGCCATCTTTGGTTGCTAGCCCTGGAAGGCCTGCCCTTTTCTGAAGGGAAAGGAGGAGGAGCTGATATGGGGGAGAGAAGAGGTGCAGGGTAGGAACTGGAAAAAAGGGGGGGGGGAAACTGTGGTTGGGATGTAATATATGAGAGAAGAGTAAAGACAGACAGACAGACAGATAGATAGATAGACAGGCAGATAAGGAAAACACAGATATTTACATTATGATTCATAACAGTAGCAAAATTATAGTTATGGAGTAGCAATGAAAATAATTTTGTGGTTGGGGTCTCTACAACATGAGGAACTGTATTAAAGGAAGGTTCCTAATAATAACTGTATTATTAGGAAAGTTGAGAACCATTGATCTAAAGACTTCTTGGTCTTCAAAAATTCTCCTATTAGCCGGGCGGTGGTGGCGCACGCCTTTAATCCCAGCACTCGGGAGGCAGAGCCAGGCGGATCTCTGTGAGTTCGAGGCCAGCCTGGACTACCAAGTGAGTTCCAGGAAAGGCGCAAAGCTACACAGAGAAACCCTGTCTCGAAAAAACAAAAAAAAAAAAAAAAAGGAAGAAAAAAAAAATTCTCCTATTAATGTTATCATACTTAGAAAACCTTTTGTTTTCTTTTTTCTTTTCTTAGTTTTTTGAGACAGTGTTTCTCTGTGTAGGCTGTCCTAGAACACACTTTGTAGGCCAGGTTGGCCTCGAACTCAGGGATCCACCTGCCTCTGCCTTCTGAGTGCTGGAATTAAAAGCGTGCTCCACCATGCCCAGCTTAAAAATTAGACTAATGACTTAATCCCAGCACTCTGGAGGCAGAGGCAGGTGGATCTCTGTGAGTTTGAGGCCAGTCCGGTCTACAGAGCGAGATCCAGGACAGTTAAGGTTACACAGAGAAACCCTGTCTTGAAAAACCAAAAAAGAAAAAGAAAAAAAAAGTAAGATAAGGAAAAAACCTAAAAGGAAAAGGAAAAAAAAAAACCAAAACCTTATTTTTGTTTTCTTGTGTGGTTCTAGGGGTCAAACTTGGAGCCTTGGGCATGCCAGACAATGTCCTACCACTGAGCTCCATTCCTAGAGCAGAGGAAACAGAGGAAATATTGTATCGGACTGTGTCCAAACAGGACAACTAGTTAAGATCCAGATCCTTTAAAGCTCTTTTGCTCAACAATCCGACTTCCAGAAATATATCCTTCGGATGTACAAAGTAACATAGTCTCAGATGCCCACTGCAATGTCGGAAGACTTGCCCAGTAAGGAGGAGCATATCCTCATAATCCCATAGCTCTTGGGAGGCAGAGGCAGGAAGATCAAGAAAGGTTCCAGGCCAAGTACGTCTACATAGGAAGTTCCAGGCCAGGCAACTCTACTTCTTCGGGAACCCTGTCTCAAAACAAATCGAAAAGAGGTATGCATAACTGGAGGTGGAGGCTAGTTCAAGGTCTCCTACATAAAGAGTTTGAGGCCAGCTTAGGCTATAAGAGACTGTTTCAAAAAACAGAGGACCCAGGTTTGATTTCCATCACCCATATGACAGCTCACAACTGTCTGTAACTCCAGCTCCAGGGATCTGACACCCTCTTCTGGCTCCCAGGGCACAAGGCAAACAAGCGGTTCACAGCTATACATATACAGGCAAAATGTCTATACACACAAACATAAAACTTTAAAAAGCCATTTAAAAAACTGAAGATAGCTCGGCAGAAAAGAGTGCTTGTCATGCAACCTTGGACATCTGAGTTTGACACATGAAACCCCAGAAGCCACATAAAGGGAGAAGGAAGAACCAACTCCACAGTTACCCACTGACCACGTGAGCACGTGGTACTCATACACATACAATAATTAAAAATCAATTAATTAAAAAATAAAACTCATAAATGGAAAATATAGCTTACCAAAGAATATGAATATTATAATTCTACATTTGTTAAATTATATGCACATATATATAAGCTATATATGGATATATCACAGTATTAACTATTTATCTCTAATTCTAATATTGGGATCTTTCTCTTTCTTTCTTTTTCTTTCTTTTTTTTTAATTGGTTTTTCAAGACAGGGTTTCTCTATGTAGCTTTGATGCCTGTCCTGGAACTCACTCTGTAGACCAGGCTCTGTAGACTCTGGCCTCGAACTCACAGAGATCTGCCTGCCTCTGCCTCCTGAGTGCTGGGACTAGTTATACACCACCACACTCAGCCTGGTGCCCTGAGGGGGCAGAATAACCCAGATCCCCTGGAACTAGAGTTATGGGTAGTTGTTAACCACTCTGTGGTTGCTGGGAACTGAACCTGGGCCCTCTTCAAGAGTATCAAGTGCTCCAGAGATGAAGAGCTGGCTCTGTGGTTAAGAGTACTTGTTCTTGCAGAGGCCCTGGGTTCAATTCCTACCACCTACATGGTGACTCACAACCATCTGTAACCCCATTTCCAGGGGATCCAACACCCTCCTCTGACCTTTCAGTAGGTACCAGGCATGAATGCAGTACACAAACACATGTGTAAACAAAACACCCATACACATAAAATAAAAATTTAAAAAAAAAAGTAACTTCATAAAGCCAGGTGGTAGAGGCGCACACCTTTAATCCCAGCACTGGGAAGCAGAGACAGGTGGATCTCTGAGTTCGAGGCCAGCCTGGTCTACAGAGCTAGTACCAGGACAGGCAGGGCTTCACAAAGAAACTTTGTCTCAAAAACCAACAACAAAGGTGTATGCCACCATGCATAGTGCTAGGTATTTTATTTTTAAATGTTTTTAAAAGATTTATTTTATGTATATGAATGCACACACGCGAAAGCCTGGGAGTGTGGTTGTGAGTCCTCATGTGGGTGCTGGAAATCAAACCCAGGTCCGCTGCCAGAGTTACAAGTACTCTAAATGAGTGGGCCACCTCTCAAGCCCTAAACTAAGTATTTTAAAATAAATCTGCATTACAAGGTATTTCCTCTTTGCTGCCCTCCTTTACCTTCCAAACACAGAAAACCCTCTACCTCATGGTGCCACACTCCCAGAGCCTATCACTCTCCAATACTGTTCACCCTGCTGCCTGGGCAGTGTGGTGGTGGTGGTGGCTGCCGTCGACTCCCTGGGTTGAAGATAGGCCCGAAGGAGAAAACTCTTCAGTTCAGGGAGAATGAGCAACGGAAGAGCTCTGACTCTGGTTTGGAAAATCTGTGTCTCACGGATTTTCCTCATTCAGGAATAATCACCACATTTGGAAACTTGGTATGAGTGTTTTGCCTGCATGTAAGATATTCAACGGCTAAGCTCTGCTACAAAACTACGCCGGACACATACGCACTTGCGTGCGCATCGGCAATGACGCGCACCACACATTCCCCACTGACGACACGCAGGAACAAGAAACACCACACAGACAGACCCAAGTGCACTTGAACCTGGGGCAGGAAGCTGTTCCATACCCACGACCTTCCCTAAAACACCAGGACCAGAGAAAGAAGAGGGGATGCGGATGGGCAGGTGTGCCCTCGGCCCTGCCCTCAGACTCTGGCACCAAGCAACACTGCGCGCCCATCTGCGCTCCCAATTAAGTACGCACCTTGGACAGGCATCATCTCGAAGACCGACCTGCCCAAACGCCCTCCCGGGCGGACGGCACCTGGCCGCCCGAGCGCGGCGGACCCAAAGCCCCACATCTAAAGGAAAAGGCATCGCAGGCTAGTGAGCTCGGAGAGGAGGTGAGAGGCGCTCTCTGGGGAAGGGCACTCCCAGGGAGCGAGCGAGAACGACCGCCGGAGTGGGAGCCAGCCTGTCCCCTGCCCCTGTCCCGCGAGCCTTACTGATCGGTGGTGTGCTGCGGCTGGTGGCTGTGCGGCGTCCCCCTGCCCTGCGCCGCGGCCTCACTGAAGTGGTACCGGACGCCCCCGCCCAGGAGCGGGCCCCGGTTCGGGTGACCCCAGCCTCCCCGCCGGCGGTGGCTGCCCGCGCGGCTCAGCGCGTTCTGCAGAGCCCTCATGGAGCGCATGCCCCCGGCGCGCCACCCGCTCTGCCCGGGCGCTCCAGACGTGCGAGCGGCGGCGAGGAGGGAGGGGCAGAAGAGTGGCGGGCGAGCCTAGGAGCGGGGGAACAGTCCGGCGGCGGCGAGCCCAGCCTGCGAGGTAAAGGGCCGGCTGGGTGGGTGGAGGTGGGGCCGGGGGAGGGGCCAGCCCCGGGGCGGCCGGGACCCTGCAGGTGCACCCATAGCCCCTTGTCTGCCTGCAGATCCGAGCGCCGCGGGCACGGGTGAGAGCCGCTGCAAGCCGGGGTGGGGAGAGGGCGGGACCTGGAGTCCAGATGGACAGGGCCCACGACCAATCATCGAGGGAGAGGGAGCGACGCGGAGGCGGTGGAAGCCAGGTCCCTGCGCCCGCGGACTCCCGGGCACGTCACTGCGGTGGTGGCGGGGAGAGAGTCCTGGCTCTGCGCCGCTGGAGTTGGAGGAGATGGGATTCTCTGGTGCCGATGAAAATGCTGCTCGAGAGGGAAGGATGGGAGAGAGCGGGACGCAGGAGCCGCCTAGCGACCGGCGGCGTTCGAAGGCCGGAACGCGCTGTGCGGGCTGCGGGCCCAAAGCGCCCCCCGTCACGGACGCGCGCGGGCGGTGAGTGGAGAGCTTCCCCGCCCAGGAACAGCCGCGCTTCAGTGCCAGTCGTTAGGGTGCGGGGTTCTTAGCGTTATCTCCCTCCAGTTTATTTGGTGTCCGTGGAAGACTTAAGTTCTTTCTGTAAAGTTCATGTTTTAAAATAAGCCAGTGAACACAAAAACCTTTTTGTTGTTGTTGTTGTGTTAGAGACGGGGTCTTGTGATACAGCCCGTGTTGCCTCAGCACTCAATTTGTAGCCAGGGTTGGCCTCGAACTCCTGGCAAACCTTCTGCCTCAGCTTCTCAAATGCTGGGATTACAAGTGTGTGCAACACACACACGCGCGCACACACACACACACACACACACACACACAGAGAGAGAGAGAGAGAGAGAGAGAGAGAACAAATAAGCAAAGAAACACAAAACATTATGTAAGCGCTCCCCCAATTTTGTTTTTGTTTTTTTGGTTTTTCGAGACAGGGTTTCTCTGTGTAGCTTTGCGCCTTTCCTGGAACTCACTTGGTAGCCCAGGCTGGCCTCGAACTCAAAGAGGTCCGCCTGCCTCTGCCTCCCGAGTGCTGGGATTAAAGGCGTGCGCCACCACCGCCCGGCCTGTTTTTTTTTGTTTGTTTGTTTTGTTTTTGAGACTGTGTCTCTCTATGTAGCCCTAGCTGTCTTGACCGTAGGTAGACCAGGCTGGCCTCAAATTCACAGATTGACCTGACTCAGCCTCCGGAGTGCTGGGATCAAAGGCTTTGGCCCAATTTTGTCTGTTTTGATCGCTTATCCCTCTCTTTGATGAAGAAAATACTATGCAGAAGCCTTTGAGAATTAAGGGTCTGGTGGTCAGAATCCCTGTAGTCCCAGCACATGGGGGCAGGGAGGTTAGGAGTTCAAGACTCTGTTGGGCTAAGGAGTCCAAGGCCAGTGTGGGCTGAGTGAGGGCTTTCACTGGCATGGGTGGGCACACCTCCTCATAGCGCTTTTGTTCAGCAGGCGTTATATGAACAGCTGTGACTGAGTGTGTCACTACCTAATTTCTCTCTCCTCAGCAGCGACCTGTGAAGCCGTTATTAAGCCTATTTTGAAGAGAGGAAATTCAAAACAGAGAAGCCTCAGTGGGTAAAGGTGCCTGTTGCTAAGCCTGACAAAGGCCTGCATTCAACCCCTGGAGCCCACACAGTGGAAGGAGAGAAATAACATAGACAGTGTCCCCCCACCCCAGATAACTAAATGTTTAAAAAAAAACTCAGCTTTTTAATAAAAAGAAAGTTAAGACTGCATAAGATAACTCAGAGCTGAAATTAGACACAAGCCTCAGATTACACACTTTCTCTTCCATGCAGCCTTCTCCAAAATTGACAACTGAATTAACCCAGGAGAAAACAACCTCACTCTTGAAAAAGGTTACTTTGTGCTGTGAGATAGTGCTGGGCGTTGCCTCTTGAGCTGCCCCGGCTACATTACAAAACTCTTAATTTCATTTTTGAATTTAAATAACCATGCTACTGACCAGGAGTGATGTGGTACAGTCCTTGTAGATCCCAACATCTGAGAAGCTTGGGTAGGAGGGCCAGGAGGGCGAGCTCGAATAGGCTATGTGAGGAGAACTTGCCACAAACAAACGTCACCACGGGAAAATAAATATCAAACCATGCTTGTGTGTTTAGTAGAACCGGCAGCTCTTCTTCCTGCTCGGAGTGGGTATTTCGTTTGGAACCAGGCGGACCTCCTCCTACTGTTAGCCATCCCCTGTGTGGTTTATCTGTTCGCCTCTCCGTAGGACTGCCTCTAATTCAGGGACCACAGCTTGCTGCCCTACTCCTGGCTTTGACCCGAAAGCGAACTGCTTGGGTCTTGCTTTTCAGATAGGGTGTCTCTCGGAGTGTTCTTGAAATTGCTTTCCAAGGATGACCTTGAATCTCTGACCCTTCTGCTTCTACCTCTCACGGGCAGGGATTATAGGCTGCAGTCACCTTGCCCAGTTATCCCAGGCTAGGGACTGAACCCAAGGCCTCCTGCACGCTATGCAAGCACCCCGTTGGGCATCCCCGTCCGTGTCTTTTTGGTTTTTGAGACAGGGACTAGTTTACATTGCTGGGCTCAGATTTGCCCCTCTGGCCTCAGTCTCCTGAGTAGCTGAGATTATAAACATCTGTAACACCATGCCTGCATTTAATTAAGAGCCTTAATACTCAGTATAAACTTAATTCAACATTAGTTTGTGTGTATGTGTGTGTGCGCGCGCGCACACATGAAGAACAGAGGTGACATCAGGTGTGTTTCTCAGTGAAGCTCCAACTTGTCTATTTTTAAAGTTTTTTTGTTGGTTTTTTGTTTGTTTGTTTGTTTGTTTTGAGACCAGGCTGGCCTGGAACTCAGAGAACCACCTGGCTGTGCCTCCCAAGTGATGGTATTAAAGGTGTGTGCCTCCATGACTGCCTTTTCCCCTTTATAGTGTTCTGCCTGCATGGATGTGTATGCACCACATAATACCTGGTGCCTGTGGAGGCCAGAAAGGTAACCCTGAGACCAGGGTTGCAGATGATTGTGAGCTGCCACGTGGGTGCTAGGAACTGAACTTGGGTCCTCTGCAAAAGCAGCGAGTGGTAACTGCTGAGCCATCTCTTTAGTCCCCAACATATTTTTTGAGTGAGGGTCCCTCACGAACCTGGACCTAACAGATTCAGCAAGACCTCGGATGGCCAGCAATACCTCGACACTGGAGTTACAGCTCCCAGCTTTTTATGTGGGTACTGGGGATCTGAACTCAAGTCCTTATCCTCACATAGCCAGTACTTGAGGAACCCAAGTGTCTTCTCAGCCCTCCAGTAGGGTTTTCTTAAGTATATGTGACAGGCTAATCTTATCCTTTTTTCATGAGAAATAAGGTCTGTTCAAGAGAAAAACGTCATGAGTTAGGGAATTTCTAGTTATCACCCAGAAGCTGTTTGCTTCCTTTATAGCTCTGCTTCTCTGAATTAACTTTTTTATGTTGCCAGGAATGAGTTTCTGCTTTACTGCGTTTTCCCCTCACGTGGGAGCTGATTGGGCAAAGTTCTGCCTATAGAACTCGTCCCAAGGGCACGTTGATTTTTTGAGGAAGAGACTGAAGGATGAAACAGTTCAAGGCGAGCCTGTACCACACAGTGACCCCCCCCCAAACACACACACACACACACACACACACACCAGAACAAACCACAGCAAAAGTTGGGGCGACTGAGACCACTCAGTGGGTAAAACGCTGTTCAAATCCGAATCTGGCAGCCCGAGTGTGATCCCTGGGATTCGTAAGGTTGAAAGTGGAGAAATGTCTCCACAATATAGTTCTCTGACTTACACGTGTACGTATCCCACCGCTCCCCAATAACAAAAATAAAACCTCCCTCTCCCCTCCAACTTCTGACCTTCCTTGGATCATGAAGGAAGCATGACCTGCTTTGCCCAGCAGATGGCAGTGTTTCTCCTAGTATTCTTTGGGGTTAGCTTTCTCGCTAGAGACTTTCTAAAAAAGATGAAAATTCCATTCTGTCAGCAAGCATTCTTGAATCTAAATTATGTTTGGATGGTGTCCTGGTTGGTTTGTGTGTGTGTGTGTGTGTGTGTGTGTGTTATTTGGGAAAGGGAACCTCAAAATGACTCAATCAGAATGGCCTGCGGGCAAGTCTGTGGAGCATTTTCTTAATTAATGATTGATATGGGAGGGCCCAGCCCACTGAAGGTACTGCTACCTCTGGGCAGGTGGTCTTGGGTTGTATAAGACAGCAGGCTGAGCAAGCCAGTAAGCAGCATTTCTCCATGGCCCCTGCTTCAGCTCCTGCCCTGCCTTCCCTTCATGATGGACTGATTTAGGGACATGTAAGTTGAAATAAACCCTTTCTAACTGTGTTTTATTACAGCAATAGAAAACCAAGACATGCAGTAAAGATTAAAAGATTAGCCTCAAGGTGGTGGCGCATGCCTTTAATCCTAGGATGGCAGAGTCAGAGGCAGGCAGATCTCTGTGTTCGAGGCCAGCCTGCTGGTCTACAGAGTGAGTTTGAGGATAGCCAGGACTAGACGGAGAAACCCTGTCTTGAAAAACCAACCAACCAAACAAAAAAGAATTCCTACTTCATAGGTATTCACAATCTGGGGATCTGGGAGCCAGAGGTAGTGTGGGGGCTTCGGTGTATCTCTAGAGTACTTGTCCAGCATGCAAGAAACTCTGGATTTGCTTTTCAGAACTGAAAAAAAAAAAAGTATAGTTAGAGCTGAGTATAGGGGTGTATGATGGGTGATCTTGATGGTCAATTTGACACACCTGGGAAGAGAGCAATTCAAGAGTTGCCGCCATCAGACTGCCCCATGAGCAGGTCTCTGGGGCATTTTCTTGACCCATCCCACCGTGGGCGTCACCATCCCTAAGGCAGGTGAGCCATGCTGTATCAAAAAGCCAGTGGAACAAGTCAGGAGCTGGGTGGTGGGGGCGCATGCCTTTGATCCCAGCACTCAGGAGGCAGAGCCAGGCGGATCTCTGTGAGTTCCAGGCCAGCCTGGTCTACAGAGCGAGATCCAGGACAGGCTCCAAAACTACACAGAGAAACCCTGTCTCGAAACAAACAACAACAACAAAAAGGAACAAGTCAGTAAGCATTGTTTCTTCGTGGACTCTGCATCATTTCCTGCCTTGGGTTCCCTTAGTGAGGGATTATGACATGGAAGAGTGTACTAGGTGGTTTTATGTGTCAACTTGACATATAAGCTAGAGTCATCAGAGAGGAAGGAGCCTCAGCTGAGGAAATGCCTCCATGGGATCCAGCTGTAAGGTATTTTCTCAATTAGTGATCAATGGGGGAGGGCCCAGCCCATTGTGGGTGGTACCATCCCGGGGCTGGTGGTCCTGGGTTCTATAAGAAAGCAGGTTGAGCAAACCATGATGAATAAGCCAGTAAGCAGCACCCTTCCATGGCCTCTGCATCAGCTCCTGCATCTAGGTACCTTCCTAGTTTGAGTTCCTGTCCTGACTTCCTTCAGTGATGAACAGCAATGTGGAAGTGTGAGCCATATAAACCCTTTCCTCCCCAACCTGCTTTTTCATGATGGTGTTTTCTTGCAGCAGCTGAAACCCTGACTAAGACGAGGGGTACGACTAATAAACCCTTTGTTCCCCCAAAGTTGCTGTGTTTATCACATAAAATCCCAGTACTGAGGAGGCCCAGCTGAGAAACTGAGTCCTATCTAAGCCTGCATATATAGCAAGACCTTCTTTCACAAAAATAAAAATAAAACAAACTTCAACATAAAAGAGGTGAAAATGAGCCTATTACAAATCTACCAAAAACATTCCAGTGGGTGGTTCTGGTGCCTCACTCCTGTAATGCCTGCATGTGGGACACAGAGGCAGAATCAGAAGTTCAAAGTCTCCATAGCCATTCTGAGGTCAGCAGGACTATGTAATCTTTAAAAGAAAAAAACACAATTAGTGATGAATGGGGGAGGGCCCAGCCCATTGTGGGCGATCTATCTTTAAAAGAAAAAAAAAAAAAAGCCAGGTGTCGTGGCACTTGCTCATCATAAGCAAGTAGGATAGAATTGAAGGTCAGAAATTCTAGATTCCTAGCTGGCATGGATACACACACCTATAATCCTTGTGTTCTGGAGGCTAAGGCAATTTGTTTTTTTACCATGATCCCTTAAAAAATTTTTGTTATTTGACAGTTATATACAAGGTTTTGTTAAGGCTACTTCAAGTTAATCATTTTCTTTTTTGCTGTTTGCTTCCAGGCGTACTGGGGATTGAACCCAGGTCCCGTGCATGCTAGGCAAATGCTCTATCATTGGACTATATTCCCAGCCCTCAGTACTTGGCCTCATTGTCATCCTCATGGTCTTGGTCAAACCTAGTAGTTGAATTGAGATTGTGACCCCTGCTGGGATCGTGTGAGTTACTTGTTTTAGAGATAACTAGGGCTAATATCTCAGGTGTGAAGAAAACGCATGAGTAGAACCATATAATCAGTGCAGGCCATTCTGAGACTGCATAGAAGCCAGTCTTAGACCCTTCAGTGGCATATGCCTGCAATCCCAGCAGTTGGGAGGTAGAAGCTCCAGGTCATCCTTAGCTACATAGTGAGTTCAAGGCCAGCCTCAGCTGCATGAGACCTTATTTCAAAACAACAACAACTGGGGTGTGTGTGTGTGCAGGCTGGGACAAATGAGAGAGGTGGTGGGGGAAAAAAAACAACAAAAGAGCTGGGTATAGTAGCACACGCCTTTAATCCTAGCATTTGGGAAGCAGAGGCAGATCTCTGTGAGTCTGAGTCCAGCCTGGTCTACAGAGTAAGTTCCAAGCCAGTCAGTGCTATATAGTAAGGTCGTGTCTCAAAAAGCTGGGCAGTGGGTGAGGGGGACTAGAGAGACGGCTCAGCAGGGAAGAGTACTTGCTACTCTTACAGAGGTCCCAAGTTTCAGTCCCGAGCATCCACAAGGTAGCTTGTACCTCTAGTTCCAAGGGATCTCTCTCTTGCTCTTCGTGGGCATGAGGGACACAAGTGTTATACATTGTGTGCACACGTGTATGCTTAGGCAAACACTTCCTCTACTGTGGAATAATCCTTCTGTGCACTGTGTGCATCTATGCTGCTGTGATTGGTTTAATAAACAAGCTGACTGACCAATAGCTAAGCAGGCTAAAGTTATGCGGGAAAGCCAAACTGAGAATGCTGGGAAGGAGAAAGGCGGAGTCAGGGGAGTCGCCAGCAGACGCAGAGAAGCAAGATGGGCATGCCGTACTGAGAAAAGGTACCAAGTCATGTGGCAAAGCATAGATAAGAAATATGGGTTAATTTAGATGTAAGAGTTAGCTAGTAACAAGCCTGGGCTATCAGCCGAGCATTTGTAATTAATATAAGCCTCAGTGTGTTTTATTTGAGAGCGGCTAAGGGACAGGAAAACTCCACTTACACTTCTCTTCCGTATGGGTCTCTTTGCTATGGTCTCTTTTTGTTGTTTGAGACAGTCTTACATAGTCCAGGCTACCTTGAAGATGGTAGAGGAAGGTGACCTTGAACTCCTCATCCCCTTCCTCACCTCTCAAGTGCTGGGACTACACATGGGTGCCACCATACCTGGCTTTCCATGGTGCTAAGGCTCAAACCCAGGGCTTCATTCATGACAGGCAAGCGCCCTACCAGGTGACACCTTGGCCTTCTTTTTCTATTTCTTTCTGACCCTGCTTTTCCTCTTCTCTTTACAGGGAGATAAATTCGACACTTTAGATGATTTCCGTTACAGAATATTTGAGGGCAGGCACTTTACTCAGTGGAGATGGGGGTGTATTGGAGGTGAGTGCCTTGGCTCTGTTAGACCTTGTTCCCTGGTCCCTGAAGTGTATTGAGAGCTTCCCTAGCATGCTGGCCAGTCTTCCTACTTTTGAGAACACGTAAACTGGCTGTAGTGGAGTACTGGCTAGAGTCCAGCACATCTGCAGGTAATACGTTTATCTCAGCTCCTCACCCTGATTTGGAGGCCAATAGCGACATATAGTAGGCGTCTTTCATCAAACAGACTAAGGTCCATCTATCTCCAAACGCTTGTGATTCTTATTTGAAAGTATGTTTTTCTTTTTTTGTTTTTGTTTTGAGACGAGATCTTGCTGTGTAGCCCAGAAGAGCTCCTGCAATTGTCCTGCTTCAGCTTCCGGGGTGGTGGGAATAGTCACGAGTGTTGTCGCTCACAGGAAAGGTATACCTGTGTGTGAGGGCCAGGGGGGTCACATGTCATCTAGGCTGGCCTCAAATTCATTATGTAATTGAGACTGTTCTCCAGCTCTGAATCCTTTTGCCTCTGCAACTCAAGGGCTCGGATTCCAGGGGTTTGCAACCACAACCAACTCTGTTTAAAAAAAAAAAAATGTGCTGGAGAGATGGACTCAGAGGCCAAGAGTGCTTGCCGTTTTTCCAAAGGACCTGAGTATGGTTCCCAGCGCCTACACAGCTCCTTGTAGCTCCAGCTGCAGGAGGGAGGTCTAATACCCTCTTCTGGCTTTGGCAGGCATACACACACAGTCACAAAAATAAAAAGGTTTTGTTTTTTTTGTTTGTTTGTTTTGGTTTTGGTTTATTAAGATAGACTCTTGCCAGGTAGTTCCAGGAGGCAGAGGCGGGCAGATCTCTGTGAGTTCAAGGCCAGCCTGGTTTACAGAGCGAGATCCAGGACAGGCTCAAAACTACACAGAGAAACCCTGTCTCAAAAAACCAAAAAAAAAAAAAAAAAAAAAAAAAAAAAAAAGAGGAAAAAATGTAAAAATCTACTAGGGATGAAGCTCACGGGTAGATGTGCTCTGTTGGACTTGAGTCTGACATCTAGCACCACAAAACAACGTGTATGTACTCACCAGAATTGCAGTTTCTAGTTAGTTAGTGGTGTTTATGACCTTTGACCTAACTTTTTTTTTTTTAAATCAGTTTGTATATCTGGGACATTTTACTTTTGTGGCCCTAAATTTATTGGATGGATTATAAAATAGAGTAGCATATCTAGGAGGAAGTATGACTTTTATGTGTCTGGAGACTTAACTGTTGTCTCTTTCCCGCCCCCCACCCCTTCCTGAGACAGTTCTATAGCCCTGGATGGCCTCAGACTCACCAGGCAGCCACGGAGGGACAGACAGACGACCTTGAGCTTCGGATCCTCCTGAGTGCTGGGATTACAGCGGGTGTCATCATGCCTGGTTTGCAACTCTTTTTCCATTTTAAAAATTTTTTCCTTTTGGAGCTCCGGGGACTATTTTCTCAGAGTTTGAAGGAAAACAATAGGGCAGACAAGCTGTCAATCTTGGCAGAGGCCTGGAGGAGGAGGTAGTTTAAGCGGGAGAAGGAAAGTTAATGCCTTTGGAGTTGGGGTCAAAAAAAGCAGGCAGATCCATCATCGGAGGTCTGCAAGCAGCTGCATTGTGGGGGGAAAGACTCTCCCCACGGAGAAAAAGTGAGAATGTCTAGAGCGAGGGAAATGTTGCTTAGGATTTAAGACAGCATCTAAAGAAGAGATAAAGGGGCGCGGGGTAGGGGGAGGTCATGCCTTTTGAGTTAGAACTCAGAAAAGTGGGCTTAGCTGTAAAGATCTGCAAACATCTGCAAAACTTCTCTGATGTTTTCCTGGTGTGTAGCTGAGCCTCCTTGGTCCATCCTAGAGCATGCTTTGTTTTCTAACAGGACTAAACTATGTAGCCCGGGCTGCCTTGGAACTCTGTGTACACTAGGTTTGTCTGGAACTGTGGAAATCCCCCTGAGTGCTAAGATTACAGGTGTGAGCCTCGACTCCCAGTAGTCCTAGGATAGTCTTAGGATTTAAATTAGTTTAAATGTATCGTTACTGAGTGTGTATGTGCACTGGGACAAACATGTGCCGTGGCATATGTATGGAAAGCAGAGGATAACTCGGGAGCGTTGGTTCTCTTTCCACTGTTTTGAATCAGGTTTTCAGGCTTGTACAGCAGCTATCTTTATCAGCTGAGCCATCTTGCCAGCCCATAGTATAATCTTGAATGTAACTAAGATACTAGTTTTCAGAAATGTTCTCTTAGGGTCTTCAATGTTGGTTACATGACACTCAAGGGGATACACTCTAGGAAACAGTAACTAGTCATAATGGGACTGAGTGTTCACTGAGTGTCAAGAACTTCCTACGGCTGCAAAGGAGCTGTTTCATTTTGTTTCACTTAAAATGATGGGAAATAGGTAGTTATTTACTCCATTTTGCACACAAGAAAAGTCTGAGATACAAGGGACTATTAAAAAAAAAAAAAAGACTGGTATGATAGCTTAGCAGGTAGAAGCACTTGTGCGTGGGTCTGGGACCTGAGTCCAATCCCCCCTCCTGCAGGTAGCTGGAGGGAACTAGCTCAGGGAACAGCTTGAGAGTCATTCTGTGACTACAAGCACACTGTGCAATTTGAATGTATACACACACACATAAATAAATAAAAGTAAATCTTTTAAGGTTTCAGACATATGGGGTAATTTTCTCAGGGTCACTTAGCTTGTGAGTTGAGGGACTGGACTAAATTAACAAAACCCTGCCTCTAGGAAGAAAAAAAAAATGTCTTCATCACGAATGATAAATGTTTGAAGGAACAGATTTTTAACCTGATCTAAATATTATACAATGTATACATATATGAAAACACTGATGTTGGTTAGCATGTATAATATTGATGCTTTTATGTATCAGTTGCAAATTAAAGCAGGGTGCGGTAGCTCATGTCTATCCCAAGAGGAAAGAAGCTGAGAAGCATTGAGCTCGAGGCTAGCAAAGGCTACATAGTGAAACTTGACTCAAAATAAAATAAAACAAGTTTGCTTTTTAAAAATAAAACAGGTGGTGGTGGTGGTACAAAACTGTAATCCCAGCACTCAGGAAGGAGAGGCAGGTGGATCTGAGTTCGAGGCCAGCCTGGTCTACAGAGTGAGTTCCAGGACAGCCAGGGCTATACAGAGAAAACTTGTCTAGAAAAACCAAAAAATAAAAAATAAATTTAAAAAAAAGAAAAGAAAAAAACCCAATTTATTATCATTATTATTATTGATTTTTGAGACTGGGGTTTCTCTGTGTATCAGCCCTGGCTGTACTGGAACTTGTTTGTAGAACCTGCCTGCCTCTGGGGTTAAAGGTGTGCATCACCATGCCTGGCTTTTATTTAAATTTATTTATTTATTTATTTGTGGGACAAGGTCTCACTATATAGCCCTGGCTAGTCTGGAACTGGCCCTGGTGAGATACCACTTAATATCATTCAGAACGACTGGTCTAAAACCACAAGAATGAATTGGGATATGATGAATGAAAGTTTCTGAGGGTGGAAAAGGAAGTTCTTGAAAAATGCGGCGCCCCTGAGCGATGCTATTATTTACTTATTTACTGTATTGGGCTGTTTCCATTCTCAGTTGCAATTCCCACATTGAGGCTGTTCCCACCCTTCCTGTGTCCCTTGAGTTGAGCAGGCACTTCCTGTCCTGTTACAAATGAAAGTTAAGAGTTGGGGGTGGCTGTGCATGCCTGTATTTACTTTGCAGAATGCTGGCGCTGTCTGCTCCATGATCATAGCCAAACAGTGACAGGAAAACCGGAGAGCAGGGACTCACTGGAGAGAGAGTTTGCGTTGAATGTCGTCTGCTGGAGAGTCTGTGATGGCAGCCAGCAGGCCTGAGGAAGAGGTCTGAAGCCCTGCACTCCCTCTAGGTCTAGTGGGATGGGTAGGCTTTGTGGTGTCATCCTGAAGTTGTCTTTTCTTGTTACAACTACTCCTTCGAGGGCACACTGGAGGTGAGTATTAACTGCAGCTGTGTGAGAGTCTTGACTCTTAAGTTCTGTCCTGTCCTAAAAAGTCTCATATTTTACTCCTTTGTGAAACATGCTTTTTAAAGAGCTGTGATTTGTTTGTTTCACAGCTCAGAGACAGTGTCCCCATTCTGTGAACTTTGTTCCTCGTGGCTATAAATTCCACACCTGGTGAGTGTTTCTACTTGTTTAAGCTTGGGGGGGGGGGGTTTTAAGGGCTGGGAAGTAATAGAATCAAAAGTCAAAGAGTTGGGCAAGGTGGTGTACTCTGTAACCTAGCCCCCAGGAAAGCAGGCGTGAGGGTTAGGAGTTCATCATTTCTGGCTATGTGGAACTCAAGGACACCTTGGGCTACTTGAGATCCTGTCTCAAAAATATCAAACAGTGCTGGAGAGTTGATTCCGTGGTTAAGAGCTAATACAGAGGACCCAGGTTTGATTCCCAGCTCCCACATGGTGGCTCACAAACATCTGTAATTCCAGTTCTAGGGAATTGGATGCTGTCTTCTGACCCCCATAGGCACCAGGAACACGTGTGATACACAATACTCATAAATGATTAAATAAAACTAACTTAAAAAAAAAAGCATCAAGTATAAGCCGGAAGGGTGGGAATGTGGCTCAGGCTAGAGTGCTTGATCATCTAGCACAAAATAGCCAAAACCAAACCAAACCAACACACACACACACACACACACACACACACACACACACACACACGGGATGAGGCAGGACTGTGTATGTCTGTGCTAGTAATCCTGTACTAAGGAGCCCGAGACAGGGTGATAATGAGTTTGAGGTCAGTGAGAGCCACCCAGTGAGGCCCTATCTTACATAAATAAATAATAATGTTAAATAAGATAGCTTCCACTTGGGCTGAAGACATTGCTTTGTATAGCTTAGCGAGTTGGAGAACACTTAAGCAGACTGGGGCCTTTGTTTTCGATCCCTGGTACCACCAAAAATAAATAAGTAAATTAGTAAATAAAAGGCTTCAACTTGTTTTAAAAAAAAATCACAAAGCACCGAACTTCATGAGATTGTTCTGATGTTTTTTTGTTTGTTTGTTTTGTTTTGCTGGGATTAAAGGCATGAGCCGCCATGCCTGGCTGATGATGCCTTCTTAAGTACACTGTCCTTACTGAGAGAATCTGAAATGAGAATGCTGATGTTAGCCTGTTGTGAGAGAGAGTTCGTGAGAGAGAGTGTGAGAGTGTGAGAGACAGTGTGTGAGAGTGTGTGAGAGTTGTTAGTGTGAGAGTTGTTAGTGTGAGAGAGAGTGTGAGTGTGAGAGTGAGTGTGTGAGAATGAGTATGTGAGAGTGAGTGTGTGAGAGTGAGTGTGTGAGAGTTGTTAGTGTGAGAGTGAGTGTGAGAGAGTGAGAGTGTGAGAGAGTGTGAGAGAGTGTGTGAGTGTATGTGTGAGTGTGTGTGTGTGTGTGAGAGTGTGTGTGTGAGAGAGAGTGTGTGTGAGAGAGAGTGTGTGAGAGAGTGTGTGTGAGAGAGTGTGTGTGTGAGAGAGTGTGTGTGTGAGAGAGTGTGTGTGTGAGAGAGTGTGTGTGTGAGAGAGTGTGTGTGTGAGAGTGTGTGTGTGAGAGAGTGTGTGTGTGAGAGAGTGTGTGTGAGAGAGTGAGTGTGTGAGAGAGTGAGTGTGTGAGAGAGTGAGTGTGTGAGAGAGTGAGTGTGTGAGAGAGTGAGTGTGTGAGAGAGGAGTGAGTGTGTGAGAGAGGAGTGAGTGTGTGAGAGAGGAGTGAGTGTGTGAGAGAGGAGTGAGTGTGTGAGAGAGGAGTGAGTGTGTGAGAGAGGAGTGAGTGTGTGAGAGAGGAGTGAGTGTGTGAGAGAGGAGTGAGTGTGTGAGAGAGGAGTGAGTGTGTGAGAGAGGAGTGAGTGTGTGAGAGAGGAGTGAGTGTGTGAGAGAGGAGTGAGTGTGTGAGAGAGGAGTGAGTGTGTGAGAGAGTGTGTGTGAGAGAGTGTGTGTGTGAGAGTGTGTGTGAGAGAGTGTGTGTGAGAGTGTGTGTGAGAGTGTGTGTGAGAGTGTGTGTGTGAGAGTGTGTGTGAGAGTGTGTGTGAGAGTGTGTGTGAGAGAGTGTGTGTGTGAGAGTGTGTGTGTGAGAGTGTGTGTGTGAGAGAGTGTGTGTGAGAGTGTGTGTGTGGGGGAAACACATAAGAGCGTCAGTGTCCATGGAAGAGGTTGTAAACAACCTGATATGGATGTTGGACATCAGCTGTGGGTCTCTGGAAGAGCAGCAAGTGCTCCTAACCCCTAATTCCTCTCTCCAGCCTCATGTTCTTTCTTTCTTTCTTTCTTTCTTTCTTTCTTTCTTTCTTTCTTTCTTTCTCTCTCTCTCTCTCTCTCTCTCTCTCTCTCTCTCTCTCTCTCTCTCCCTCCCTCCCTCCCTCCCTCCCTCCCTCCCTCCCTCCCTCCCTTCCTTAAGACAGGGTTTCTCTGTGTAGCTTTGCGCCTTTCCTGGATCTCACTCTGTTGACCAGGCTGGCCTCGAACTCACAGAGATCCGCCTGCCTCTGCCTCCCGAGTGCTGGGACTAAAGGCATGCACCACCACTACCCGGCCCCATGTTCCTTCTTAAGATCACCCTAAGTATAAAGTAGTTGAGCTCTGAGCTCATCTCAAGCACACTGTTCTTTGCATGCTCCAGAAGGCAGAGTCAAGGGGGGGGGGTCACGTGTGGGCACGTGCTTGTGAGGGTCTGAGAACAATTTTTGGTAGTTGGTCCTCTCCCCCTACCTTGTAGACTGGGGACCTGATTTAGGCTTGGCAACCTTTACCAGTAAGCCATCTTGCCGGCCAGGCTTGAAATCTTGTAGCTGAGATCTGAGGGCAAGTTTCAAATCACAAGAAAACAACAACAAAAACCTTGGTCTCTTCATTGACAATAGGAAAACGGTCTCTTTGTGATAATCAGAACTTGTTCGCGGAGGGATGGGGTACATCTGAAAGGATTAGACCTAAGGACTCTTCTTTCTAGCTTGAACTGCTCAGCCTATGTAAAACAAGCCAAATGAGAGCGTCCTGGGCATTAGGACCCAGTGGAAGCGGCTTGTCCTGACTCTCAGTTAACTTCTGTCAGTGACGTGAGGCAGACCTAGCTCATTCTTCCCCGCAGCCCCCCCCCCTCTCTCTTTTGCTCCTTTTCTCCTCTTTCTCCTCCCCCTCCCTTCTCCCTTTCCCTCCCTCTTTCCCTCCCTCCCTCTCTCCCTCTCCTTTTCCCCCTCCTCCCTCCCTCTCCCCCCACCCCTTTCCTTCCCTCTCTCCTCTCTCTCTCTCAGCTCCCTAACAGTAAAGAGAAAATGCTGCTATCAGTGACTTCCAGGCCTGGGATTTCGACTTTTGGGTATAACAAGAACAACAAGAAGGTAGGAACATGCTCTTGGGGAATCCAGCTACTTCCTCTCCCGGGCTCGGGAGTGCCCTTGGGTTAGCGATCTCCTTTAAGAGGGGAGCTGAATTCCTCTCTCCCGTCCAGCGCCTCTCCCTTCCCCTTCTTCCCTTGCGTTCTGCACCTGGTTCTGGAGTTAAAGGAATTTAGAGCCAGGGTTTGTGAGGCTGGAGAAAGCAGGGGGAGTAAAAACAGTCAACTTTACAAGTTTGTTTCTCGTGAAATGAAGTTAGTTTGACGCCTGACTGTGCCGATCTTCTTGGGAGAGTGTGTCCCTTGTGGTCTCTGGGCACTCCCCACAAAATTGTTTTATCGTTGTGGTGAGTTTCGTCTCCCCCTAACCCCCATCCCACTTTCCTTTTTACTCAAACCCCAGGTAGCTGAAATCACAGGTAGCCCGAGAGGTCTCAGGGCTCATGGAGACCTGAGTGTATGCTTCTAGACTAGAGACCCTACCCTATCCCATCCTTCCTGGCCCAGGAATTTGGGGAGATAACATGCCTTGGGATTAAGGCAGAGAGCTCTGTGATTCTTTAGGTCCTGCCTTTCGAGTGGATACTTGGAACCCTGCAGATAGCCAGGATTAGCCAGGATCCCTGGAATCTTTATGATTAACCCATGGCTGCCTGAGAAGTTAAGCTATAATTGAGTGAATGGACAGCCTGGAGAGAGATGGACAGCCTTGCCCACCCTTGCCAGAGAAGGCAGTTTCTTGGCGTTTCTTGGTATACAATACTGGAGAGGAGCTTTAGCCGGAAGACTTTTTACCCACTCCCAGCACTGTAGCTGTTCTTCCAGAGATCTATGTTTAGCTTATCTGATGGAATGCTGGAGGTAGGGGAAAGATTCACGTCCTGTTGGACTTGAGGAGACCATTTTGGAGACTCAAACACTAGTGTCTCATCAGGGCAGTCTCCTAGTGGCATTTATTCGGTCTGTATGCTTACAAAAAAACCTCTACAGCCAGGCGGTGGTGCAGGCCATTAATCCTACCATTTAGGAGGCAGAGGCGGGTGGATCTCTGAGTTCTGAGTTCAAGGCCAGCCTAGTCTACAGATCGAGTTCCAGGACAGCTAGTGTTACACAGAAAAACCCTGTCTCAAAAAACAAAACAAAACAAAACAAAAAAGAAAAGAAAGCTCTACACATATTTTTGATTACTTTATAATGTATCAATATGTATAATGTATAGACTGATGTCCTATCATACATATTACTAATTTATATATATATGTGTGTGTGTGTTTGGAAGGGGAATAATCCATCTACCTTTATTCTCCTCAAATCTATATAGTACTAAATAAAAGTTCTCTTTTTTTTTTAAGTTTTTGGGGCTTTGAGATGTGGCCTTCCTCTTTACCTGAGGTTAGCCTGGAACTCACTCTGTATGTAGCCCAGGCTGGTCTTGAACTTGCTGCAGCCCAACTAGGGTCACAGGCATGGATGAGCCACTGCACCTGAATCCTTTTTCTTTTTCTTTTTTTATCTTTATTTTTATTTTTTTATTTATTTATTTTTGGTTTTTTTCAAGACAGGGTTTCTCTGTGTAGCTTTGGATCCTGTCCTAGAACTCGCTCTGTAGCCCAGGCTGGCCTCGAACTCACAGAGATCCTCCTGGCTCTGCCTCCCGAGTGCTGGGATTAAAGGCGTGCGCCACCACCGCCCGGCTAGACTCTGTTTTTTGTTTTTGTTTTGGAGGATAGAAGTTACTGCCTTGCACATGCTTGACACGCACTTGGCAGCTAAGCCTGATGTTTAGATTCTAAGTGTAAGAGAACAGCAACAAGAGTTAGGACTGTGGGCTTGGATTTAATCTCATATCTCTTCCTGATAATTTATAAGGTCTGGGTGGATAGGAGAGGGAGCATTTGCATTTTTACTAACATATTTGTCAAGAAGTCTTTAGGGGCTGGTGAGATGGCTCTGTGAGTAAAAGAGATTGCCACACAAACCTGATGACCTGATTTCCAGTCCTAGGTCCCATGGTAGAAGGAGAGAATCACTCCCGTCCTGAAATTTGTCCTCCGACCTCCACACACAGAGTGTGGCATGTGTATAAACTCTCTCACACACACACACACACACACACACACACACACACACACACACACACACACTAGCGATATGCTAATGATAATAATAAAAAAGTAATTTAAAAAGTCTTTGGGGGGTCTGTCAAGACGAATCAGCTGGCAAAGGCCATGCCTACAAGCCCAAAGACCTGAGTCCCGTCCCCAGAACCCTCATGGGAGAAGGAGACTCCCACAAGTTGTCCTCTGACCGCTACATATACAAAATAAAGAAATGAAAATGTTGAGTGAAAAAAGAAATCTTTTTTTTTAAAGATTTATTTATTTATTATATATGTATGCCTGCAGGCCAGAAAAGGGCACCAGATCTCATTACAGATGGTTGGAGTTCAATTCCCAGTACCCACATGGTGGCCAACATGTGGGTACTGGGAATTGAACTCAGGTCCTCTGGAAGAGCAGCCAGTGCTCTTAACCTCTGAGCCATCTCTCCAGCCCAAGAAATCTTTGAATGTTTACAAGTCAATGTTCTGAAACATCTAAGGAAGTTATATTTGCATATTGTAGCTGTGCACATGACTAATTTTATATATATATATATATATATATATATATATATATATATATATATATATATATATATGGCTTGTGAATTTGGGGCGTTTGAACTGAGACACTGCTGTGTTGCTCTTTATCTTGCTGTTCACAGATGAGTTTGATAGTTTGGTGCATTTGTTTCTTTGTTTCAGGAAAAGAATTTGGATATGTTTTCTCATGTGTGCTTTTTTTTTTTTTTCTGGCTGTTTTCAGTTCTTACTATGTAACGCTGGTTGGCTTGAAACTTTAGCTGCTTAGACCAAGCTGCCCTCAAACAGATCACCCCTCCCCACTTCAGTCTCTAGAATCCCAGGATTACAGGCAAGCACCACCATGCAAAGCAATTTGTGCAGTTTTTTTTTTTTTTTTTTTTTTTTTTTTATGTGTATGATTGTTTTGCCTGCAGGCATGTCTGTATACCACATGTGTGCCTGGTGCCTTTGGTCTACATAGAGAGAACTTGTCTCAGAAAAACAAGCAAGCAAGCAACTTGGCCTAGTGGTGCACACCTTTAATCCCAGCAGAGGCAGGCAGATCTCTGAGTTCAAGTCCAGCCTGGTCTGAGATCTAGGACAGCCAGGACTACATAGAGAAATCCTGCCTTAAAATACAAGAGAGAGAGAGAGAGAGAGAGAGAGAGAGAGAGAGAGAGAGAGATTGATTTAAAAATCTCATGTTAATTTTTAGTGATAAATGTAAAATGTGCCCTTTTAAGAATTAAAAATAGAAAGATTTGTAAAATAAAGTCCTGTACTTTCTTCAAGTCCTATAATTTCTTACTCAGAACCCAGGCAGAGGCAAGAAGATTGCCACAAACCCCGGGCTAGCTAGGGTCACACTGCAAGAAGCTGTCTAAAACACAAAAGCCGAGTGTCACACACCTGTAATCCAGGCATTCTGCTGAACCAACAACACTTGGGAGGTAGAGGCCATCCCCAGCTAAGAGTGAGTTTTGAGTTCAGCTGCCTGAGCCCACACCACAAATGAAAGACCAAGGGGTAGGGACAGGAGATGTAGCTCATTTGGGAGAGTTCTTGTTCAACAAGCATGAAGCCCTGGTTAGTCTATGGCTCCCAGCACCTCATAAACAGACCTAAGGACCACATGCCTGAAATCCTCACACTCAATGGCCATAAGTTTGAGGCTAGCCTGATCTACATAGTGATCTCTAGGCCAGACCAGGGCTACATAGTGAAACCCCGTCTCATAAAAACAATAAAACAAAAGAATAAGACCTGAGTTTTGATTTTTTTAGCACCTCTATCCTCCCCTGCCCTCCAAAAAAGCCTGGAAGTGAAGTAAATATTTTCTTATATAAGGAAAAAATTTACATTATAGTTCTCTGCTGTTTATAGTTATTACCTGTAGTTTATGGAATAAAAATACTTATAAGAATCTGCAAGGTGCCGGGCGGTGGTGGCGCACGCCTTTAATCCCAGCACTCGGGAGGCAGAGCCAGGTGGATGTCTGTGAGTTTGAGGCCAGCCTGGGCTACCAAATGAGTCCCAGGAAAGGCGCAAAGCTACACAGAGAAACCCTGTCTCAAAAAAAACAAAAACAAAAACAAAAAAAAAAAAAAAAAAAAAAGAATCTGCAAGGTGACTCAGTGTGTAAAAAGTGCTTTCAGCATAGCCTGAGGATCTGAGTTCGATTCCTGGAACCCCTGTAAGGAAGTTGGATGAGGTGGCGTAGGTCTGCAGTCCCAGTGCTCCTAAGGCAAGGTGATCTGCCTGGAGGTGGTTTGGCCATCTAGCCTGAAGTATACAGAGCAGCAGAAGCAGTAAGAGCCTGCCTTGAGGTGGAAGGAGAGATCTGTCTCCTATAAACTGTCCTCTGATCTTCACACACATGCTCTAGCATGCATGCACCCAATAAAAATATAATTCTCCTTTTGTTTTTAGGTTTTTGAGACAGTCCTGGAACTCACTCTGTAGATCAGGCTGGCCTCGAACTCACAGAGATCCACCTGCCTCTGCCTCCCGAGTGGTGGCTCTGCGCCACCACCGCCTGGCCAGTATAATCCAATTTTTAGAGAATAAAGTAAAAAACGGGAAGCTTATTGGTAAACCGATTGCTTACCACCTGTGAGTCTCTGGGCTCCAGCCAAGCATCACATAAGCCGGTGTGTAATGGGTCCTATAGTCCCAGCATTTGGAAGGTGGGGGCAGGATCAGAAGTCCATGGTCACCCTGAGTTACATGGCAAGATCAAGGCCAGCCTAGGATACTTGAGACCCTGTCTCAGGAAAAGGGCAGCAGCAGATGATCAAAAAGGAAGCACAGATAGAAACAGGGTTGTTTTATTTTGAAGCATCTCATGTATTTTACTCACCAAAGGAAGCTGTCTCATGGGTAATTTGTGACAGTCATTATTTTCTTAGTTACTTTGTGTTTAGAGACATAGTCTCATGTAGCTGAGGCTGATCTCAGCCTTGATAAAGTAGCTGAGGCTGGTCTTGAACTCCCGATCGTCCTGTCTCTACCTCTCAAGTACTGGGATTATTGGGATTATTTTGTGTGGCGCCATGTCTGACTGAAAGTTACAGTTTTCTTATTCTGTTTATGTGCGTGTGCGTGTGTGTGTGTGTGTGTGTGTGTGTGTGTGTGTGTGTGTGTGTGTTGCGGGGAGATTTCAGCCAGGATGGCTTTACCATTGAGCTCTGGGGGTCCACTGGTGTCTGTCCCAGCACTGGGTTAATAGGTGTGTGAGGCCGTGCTTGGTTTTACATAGATTCTGGGGGATGGGGAGTGGGGGGTGGGGAATGATGTGTAAGAATGTTTTTGCTGCATTGATTGGGTGTGGCAAATGCCTTTAATCCCAGCACTCCCCCAGAGGTAGAGGCAGGCGGATCTCTGTGAGTTCGAGGTCATTCTGGTCTATAGAGTGAGTTCCTGGACAACCAAGGCTACACAGAGAAACCCTGTCTTGAAAAACCAAAAAGAAGATTTTATTGTTTGCATGTATGTATACTACATGTGTGCCTGGTGTCTACAGAGGCCGGAAGAAGGTGTCAGATCCCTGGAGTTGGAGCCACATAGAGCTTTAAGCTGACATGCGGGTGCTGGGAACTGAATCTAGGTCTTCTGCAATAGCAGCCAGTGTTCTTAACCTCTGAGCTGTAACTCTGGCCACCAGTGCTGGGGATTTGAACTCTGGTCCTAATATTCGCACAGCAAGTACTTTTACCTGCTCAACAATCTCCCCAGTCTTTATTTTTAATTAAATCAATTTATTTGTCCTAACTATAGTAGCGTAGTCAAATATAAGGATGGGTGTAGTGATACATACTCATAATCCCAATCACTCAGGAGACTGAGACAAGGCTGTAAATTCAGGGCCAGACTTGGCTACGTGAGACTTGTCTCAAAGAAACAAAGTGGAGGGTCAGCTATGGATGACTCTGAGGTTAAGAATGTCTACTGCCCTTGCAGAAGACCAGAGTTAGAGTCTGGTATCCACTTCAGGTACCTTGCCCATAAATCCAGCTCCAGAGGGAATGGATGCTTCTGACCTCTATGGGCACCTGCATTTGTGAGCGCGATACACACATTTGGTGATGTATTGTGTACCCTAATAAACTTGCCTGAGGATCAGAGAACAGAGCCAGCCACTAGATTAGACATAGAGGTCAGGCAGTGGTGGCACACAACTTTAATCCCAGCACTTGAGATCTCATGTCTTTGCTTGGGAAACACACACAGGCCTTTAATCCCAGGAAGTAATATGGCAGGGCAGAGAAAGGTATATAAGGCGTGAGGAAACAGGAACTCACTCTCTTTAGGTTGAAGATTTCAAAGAGATAAGAACTAGTGGCTGCTGCTCCTCTTCTCTGATCCTTCAGCTTTCACCCTGATATCTGGCTCTGGGTTTTTTATTAAAAGACCATCTAAGATTCGAACAACACACGCACACACAGAGATCATTTTTTTTTTTAAAATTTATGTGTATGTGTGTGGGTATGTAAGTGAGGTGTCTGCAGAGGCCAGGGGCGCCAGATCCCTAGAGGCAGACTTAAAAGCAGTTGTGAGCCACCTGATGGGGGTGCTGGGAACTGAACTGGGGATCCTTTGCAAGAGCCATATGAGCTCTTAACCACTAGTCTCTCTAGCCCCTAAATTTTTTTTTTTGTTGTTGTTGTTGTTTAAAGGGATAGGGTTGTAGCTTTTTGGCAAAATACTTGCTTAGCTTCCTCAAGGCTCTGGGTTTAATCCCCAGAAACACCAACAAATAAACAGATAGATTAAAAAAAAATAAAATCGGCTAATACAGGCAGTTTTTCTTGGGATGTGGTAGTAAATTCCTATCTATTGGAATTCAAATAGTTACAGAAGGCAAGCAAGCATGCTGTCACACTTGCTCGGAATCCCAGCACTCTGGAAAAAGCAGAATGGAGTTCGAGGTCAGCCTGTTCAGAGAGCAAATTCCAGCCCACCCCGAGCAAGACTGTCAGAGAGAGAGAGAGAGAGAGAGAGAGAGAGAGAGAGAGAGAGAGGAGGGAGGGAGGAGAGAGGAGAGAGGGAGGCTGTAAATAAATACATAAAGTTACAGAACAGCAAAGTGTGGATTTCGGAGTTCTACAAGGTAATTTAATGTGATTACTTAAAGAAAAAGTTAATGGTCTTGACTTAGGTAAAAAATAGGAAGAGCGATGAGCTTGTAGGTCCTCTCATGTGTGCGTCTTCATGTCTGGAGGTGTTTGCTGCTCTGTGCAGAGATGAAATCCGTGAGGCTGGAAGGGGAAGTGTTTGGGAATAAAGGAATTCTGCGCTTGTGAAGCGGCCGACCCCGCCTTCCCTGACATCACCTCCCTGGCATTTGTTATAATTTATCTCCTCGCAGCAACAACCATTTCCTTTAGAAAAAGAAAACCAACGACTTTTGGTTTTGTTTCCCTAACTCCCATTTGTCTGCATGGTATATGTGTGGATCTGTGTGTGTTCACGTGTGCCTGGTGTACATGTACACGTGTGTGGAGGCGCCAGGGTCTGTCAGCTGAAGCAGCGAAGCTCAGCATTGCAGCTACTCTGGCGTGTTCCAGAGGTCCCATTGCCACCTTTGGAGCCTGGAGTCACGGGTAGGACACCGTGTCTACCGGGAATTCACGGTATTTGCGTGGGTTGTTGAGATCTAAATGCCAGTTCTCATGAGAGATGGCTTGGCAAGTTTTTACCTGCTGCACCATCTCCCTGCTCTGTGTGTGTGCACACGCGCGTGCGTGTGGTCTGTGTGTGTACACGAGTTCGTGTGTATGGTGTGTGTGTGTGTGTGTGTGTGTGTGTGTATACATGTGTGGTGTGTATGTTCAGGAGTGCGGTATGTGTCTGTATGTGTGTGTATGTGCACACGTGTGCAGTGTATGTGTGTGTGTGCGGGTGTATGTGCATGTGTGTGCATCTGTGCATGTGTGTCTGTGTGTGTTTGAAATGGGTCTCTCTGTAGCCCGGGCTAGCCTTATCTCCTGATCCTGGGATTGTAGGTGTGCACCACACTGCCTGGCATGGAGCTGCTTTTGATTTGAGTTAATTTGCCTTCACAGATTTTTCTCACAGGTGTGGTGGTGCACACACATGATTCCAGCACTTGAGAGGTAGAGGCAAGACTAGCTTCAGCTATGTTCTTAGGTCAAGGCCAGTCTAGGTGGCATAAAATGTGTCCAGAAATCAATCAATCAATCAACCAATCAACCAATCAATCAGTCTGATTTCCTGCCCATAGTGTATCTCAGTCCACACAGATTTCCTTGGTTGGGCCCGGTTCCGCTCTGTGGGAGTTTCTTTTATCCTTTTCTCCTGGCTCCTAGGTTTATAGTTAAAGCCCTTGGCTCTCTCCTACCTACTAGTGTCTTCCTGTTGAATGAGAAATGATCTGTTTGCAGCTGAGGACAGAGACCTCTTCTCTTTCGTGGTTTTAGTGTTTTTGTGGTTGAGGGTTTGTGCATACCAGGCCAAGCTCTGTAGAGCTCCATCCCAGTCCTCCTCACACTCCCATTTTAGTCCAAACCGGTACATCACTGATTATTAAACTCCTCGAGCCAGGGTGGTGAAGCATGCCTTCAATCCCAGCCCACCGCCGTCTTCCATCCTGTGTCAACTGAAGCACCAGGTGCTGCCTCTCTGGCCGGTTTGCCACGTGGTGCCAGGTGTGGTGGAGCCCTCCTCTGTTAGCACTGGGAGGGAGAAGCGGGTGAATTCCAGGCTAGCCACAGTGAGAGAGACTTAAAAAACAGATTCTGTGGCCTTTGTGACTCCCGTGGGATGCACCATCTACTCAGGTGGATGATACATCCCTTTCCTTTTCTGTTTTGTTGAGACAGGAGCTCACGTAGCCCAGGCTGGCCTTGAACTTCTGATCTTCCTGCTTTTACCTCTGGCACGCTGGGGTTACAGGTGTGTGCACCAGTCCCAGATTATGCTGTGTGGGAGATGGCGCTCAGGGTTCATACATGCTAAGTAATGACTCTGCCTCTGACGCTGAGCTCCGTCCTCGGTCCAGAATCATCCTTTGCTTTATCTTTTTAAGATCAATTTTCATTTTTTTATGTTGTTTTTGGTTTTTGAGACAGTTTTTGGTAAAGCTCGGGCTGTCCTGGAACTCCATTTGTAGACCAGGCTGTCCTCAAACTCACAGAGATCCACCTGCCTCTGCCTCCTCAGGGCTGAGATTAAAGGCATGCGCCGCCATGCCCAGCAAAATTTTCTACCCCCTCCTTTTTTTTTTTTTTTTTTTTTTTTTTTTGAGACAGGATTTCTCTGTGTAGCTTTGCGCCTTTCCTGGAACTCAACTCTGTAGACCAGGCTGTCCTCGAACTGACAGAGATCTGCCTGTCTCTGCCTCCCGAGTGCTGGGATTAAAGGTGTGCGCCATCACCGCCCGGCCTAATTTTTTTATTATTTATTTTATTTTACTTTAAGGCAGGATCTCACTATAGAGACCAGACTAGCCTCTAATTCACAGAAATCCACCTACCTCTATCTCCCAAGTGCTGGGATTAAAGGCCTCCACCCCTACACTAGGCTAAAAACATTTTAAAAGCTGACATTTTACAAGCACTTTGGTATTTATTAAGCACATTATTGATTTTTTTTTAAAGATTTGTTTTTACTTAGGTTTATGTGTGTGTGTATGTCACATGGATGTTGGTACCTACAGAGGCCAAAAGAGAGCATCAGATCCCCTGGAGCTGGGGTTCCTGGAGGTTGTGAGCTGCCTGTGGGCACTGGGAACTGAACTTGGGTCCTCTGGAGGAGCAGTCAGTGCTCTTACCTGCTGAGCAATCTCAGCCCCTCTTTAAAACTTTCTTTTTTTTTTTTTTTAAAGATTTATTTATTTATTATGTACACAGAAGAGGGCGCCAGATCTCATTACAGATGGTTGTGAGCCACCATGTGGGTGCTGGGAATTGAACTCAGGACCTCTAGAAGAGCAGCCAGTGCTCTCAACCTCTGAGCCATCTCTCCAGCCCTCTTTAAAACTTTCTTAAATTACATTTGTTTATTTGTTTGTTTGTGGAAGGGAGGCCCTTCGGTAACACAAATTCTGACAGCTTTCAAGAATCAGTTTTTCTTCTACTGTATGTGGCCCAGAGATCAAACTCAGCTTATTACTTGGTAGTGAACACCTTTACCCCTGAGTGATTTTGATGGATACTGTGCTTTTCTTAAGCTTTGATGTTAAACCTCTTTATGCTTTAAAAAAATAATTACTTTTATGCACACATACATGTGCGCACACACATGCGCACGCGCACACACACACAGACACAGACACACCCACACCCACCCACACACACACCCACACCCCCCCCCCCACACACACACACACACGCACAGACACCCACAGACACACCCCCCACACACACCAGGAGCACATTCTCTTCTACCGTGTTGATCTCTGGGATCAGACTCGGCTTGTCAGGCCTGGATCAAGGACTTTTACCTGCTGAGCCATCTTGCCACCCCTAAAACCCTTTTCTTCCTTCCTTCCTTCCTTCCTTTCTTTCTTTCTTTCTTTCTTTCTTTTTTCTTTCTTTCTTTCCTGCCTTCCTTCCTGCCTTCTCTCTCTCTGTCTCTCTCTCTCTCTGTCTCTGTCTCTCTCTCTCTGTCTCTCTCTCTCTCTCTCTGTCTCTCTCTCTCTCTCTCTCTCTCTCTCTCTTTTGTTTTTTGAGACAGGGTTTCTCTGTGATCCCTGGCTGTCCTGGAGCTCACTCTGTAGACCAGGCTGGCCTCCAATACCTGCCTCTGGGATTAAAGGCGTGTGCCACCACTGCTTGACTTAAAACCTTTTTCTTAATGAACTGAAAACAAAGCAAAGCTCTGTAGGTCTCTAAATAAATACATGTCTGCTAGGCATGGTGGCATGTGTCTGCAATTCCAGCCCATCAGATGTGAATGGAAGACGATCAGGCCAGCCTTGGCTACAGAGAGAGTTCAGAGCTAGCCTCAGCTGCTTTAGACCTTGCCTCAAAAACCAACCAACCAAAGACAAGTACTATTAGTGATGTGAGTGCTGTCCGGCTGGGGCATCTATCTCCCCGTTGGTTGCCAGCGTGGCTTTGGATGATCTGTCCCTTTCCCCTCTCACCGCTTCCTGTGAGTCCCTCAAAGCTGTTCTTAGGCAGGGGCTGAGAAGAAGGTTTATCATGTAGCTGCGCTTCCGTGTTAGCGCTCATGACAGGGAGTGTGTGGTAACTGGAACGCTGAAACATGGCTGGGAGGGAGGTAAAATGTTGTTGCTCTAGAAAATTTGGCGGTTACTAAAGGTTAAATACAGACCCAAGAATTCCATTCCAAGAAAATGTACATCCACACGAGAACATGCACACAGATGTTCACAGCAGCGTTTGTCATAATAGCTCCTAAGTGGAAACATCCCAAACCTCCATCAGATGATGGAGGGATGGGTCAATGAACTATTGCGCCTGCCTGTACCTTGGCGTGCTGTGCAGTAGTGTGGGGGCATGAAGTAGTAGTGATACTTGCTACAAATGGATCAACAGTGTGCTAATGAAAGGCACTCAAAGAGAACATATGGAATATGATTCCGTTTTTATGAAATGCCCAGAATAGGCAAATCGTGTGGATGGAGAGTGTACCAGTGGTTGTCTACAGTGGAAGTAGAAGGGGATGAAGGGAATTGGGAAGAATTGGGAATTACAGGTTTCTTTGAGGGAGTAAAGGAAAAGTTTTAAAATTGAGGTTATGGTTACACAACTCTGTGATCTAAATAACAGTTTGTTTATGTTTATATGTTTGTGTGTATACGTATGTGTATATGTATGTGTATATGTATGTGTGTAGACCAGGGTGTCATTGAACTCAGATCTGCCTGCCCCTGCCTTCCAAGTGCTGGTATTAAAGGCGTGCACCACAGTGCCTGGCTCTAATTTGTGTGTGCGCCCACGGAGGCCCGAAGAGTATACTGGATCCCCTACAGCTGGAGTTACGGGAGTTTATCAGCTGCCTGATGTGGGTGCTGGAAGTCTCATGCAGGAGCAGCAAACGCTCTTAACCCCCGTGCCGTCTCTCCAGGCCCTGCCTGATGTAATCGTAATCGTTTGAAATAAAGTTTCACTTTGTACTCTAGGCTAGCTTGGAACTCCATAGCTGAGGATGACTCTGAACTCATGCTCCTGCCTCTAACTCCCAAATAGGTATGGGCTACCATGCTCAGTCCTCATTTTTAAAAAATGTTTTTGTTAGCATCTAATAGTTATCTATAATGATGGGTTTCCTTATGTGCAGAGTGTGTTTTGAGCATAGTCACAGCCCTTACCCTCTTGTCTCCTTCCCATTGCCACTAATCCCCCTTTGCCACCAAGCTCCTCCTCTGCTCTAATGTCTTTAGTGTGTGTGTTTGTGTGTGTGTCTGTGTGTGTGTGTCTGAGTTGTGTGTGTGTGTGTCTGAGTATAAGTGTATGTGTTGTGTGTGTGAGTGTGTGTTTGTGTTTATGTGAGTGTGTTTGTGTGAGTATGTGTGTGTGTGAGAGAGAGAGAGACCCCAATGAGGCCCCTTAGGGTTACTCACCGGAGCAGAGGCACCTCACCAGTGATGACATCACTTACGAAAAAGTCTCCCTCCCTGTGGTGGTTTGAAAGAACATGGCCCCCAAAGGGAGTGGCACTATTAGGGGGTGTGGCCTTGTAGGAGGAATGTGTCACTGTGGAGGCGGGCTTTGAGGGCTCATATATGCTCAAGCCACGCCCAGTATCTCCGACCATTTCCTGTTGCCTTTGGATCAAGATGTAGGACTCTCAGCTCCTTCTCCAGCACCATGTCATACCACCATGGTGATGATGGACTAAACCTCTGAAACTGTAAGCCACCCCAATTAAATGTTTTCCTTTGTAAGAGTTACTGTGGTCATGATGTCTCTTCACAGCCATAGAAACCCTAACTAAAGCAGAAGTTGGTACCAGAAGTGGGGTGTAGTTGTGATAGGCCTGACCATGCTTTTGTTTGGAGGAAGTTGGACTTTGGGAGTTTGGGTTAGGAAAGCAGTGGAATGCTCTAAGTGCTAATTGATGGGGCATAACAGTAGGGGCGTGGAAGACAGAGGTGAGAAGAGTGATCTCAGCTGTGGGGGGCTGGCTCGAGAGGTTTTAGAGGAGAATTTTAGTATGTTGCCTAGACTATGTTAAAGAACATAGGGACTTTGAAGTTGGACTGAATGCATTTTTGCATTATGATAGGCTTCAAGCCTTTGGGAACCAGGGAGTGGAATGTGGTGTTTTGAAAGAAAATGGCCCCCAAAGGGGGTGGCACTATTAGGAGGTGTGGCTTTGTTGGAGTAGATGTGGTCTTGTTGGAAGAGGTGTGTAACTCTGTAGGCAGGCTTTGAGGTCTCGTATGTACTCAAGATACTGCCCAGTGTCTCAGTTCACTTCCTGTTGCCTGCAAGATGTAGGACACTCAGCTACTTCTCCAGCACCATGTCTACCTGCATACCACCATGTCACACTGTGATGACAATGGACTAAACCTCTGAAAATGTAAGCCAGCCCCAATTAAATGTTTTTACTTTATAAGAGTTGCTGTGGTCATGGTGTCTCTTCACAGCAATAGAAACCCTAACTAAGATGCTCTCCATCAACAATTAATTGCATATAAACCCTCAGGGAGTATAGGGTTCCTCTCATTTTCATGACAAGGTGTTGATGGGATCCAAACTTGAATAGATCCCGTGCAGGTAATCACAGCTACTGTGAGTTTAGGAATGCATTTAAGGGTGTGTGTGGGGTGGGTGGGGGTGGGGACAGGAGAGATGATGGCTCAGCTAAGAGCACTAGTTCTTGCAGAGGACCAGAGTGCAATTCCCAGTGCCTACAAAGTGATTGACAGCTGTCCATAACTCCAGTTCCAAATGCCTTATGATTTCCTCCGGCACTAGGCACACATGTGGCGCACAGACATACATGCAATCAAAACGTTCATATACTTAAATAGGAAGTTTTTTTTTTTTTTTTAAAGTGCAACAGGGCCAAGCTGTGGGGGCACGTGCCTTTTATCCCAGCACTCAGGAGGCAGAGGCAGGTGTATCTCTGTGAGTTCGAGGCCAGCTTGGTCTACAGAGCGAGTTTCAGGACAGCCAAGGCTACACAGAGAAACTCTTTTCTGAAAAAACAACAACAACAACCAAAAAAATGCAACAGGAAGTGTAGCTGGGTATCAGTGGTGTACTAACCAAGAGTGCAACAGCTGTTATGCCCAGGAATTAGTGTTCTCTACTTCTTCCTTGCCCCCCTCCCCTACACTGTCCAGCTCTTCCCATTCTTTCTCCTTTTTCCATGATGTTCCCCAAAACATGTGGGGACAGATGTCCTGTTTATGGCTGGGCGTTCAGCAGCCATTTATTCTCCTCACTTGAGTAGCTGTGGGTCTCTGCAGTCACTTTGGACCATTGCAAAAAGAAGCTTCTCCGACCAACACTGGCAACCCTGTGGTATGAATATGGTTACTTAGAAGGCGACTCCATAGTACATCATGCCTGTTGAGCAAACCTATCAGCAGCTTCCCACGAGGGTCTGTGACCTCCCCAGCACTGGGCTTTTGACTGGTTTACAGTACCAAGCATGAATCCCCTCCTGAGGAGTGGGCCTACATTCCAGTCAGAATGGCTTGCCATCCCCTCACAGACTGCTGTTGCCACAACCATGGGTGCATCTTGTCTGACTGAATGATAGTGTTGCATGCAGAGGCCATGGCTGGGTAAGGTTGTTGACACTGATTCTCTCCCAGCAGCCTGCAAAGAACTTTCCAGTACTAGGAAGGCAAGCCAGCGGAGAGGAAGCTTCCTGCCCAATTCCAGCGTGATTTCCCAGTCCTTGACACCCCTGGCAGTCAGCGTCTCCAGCAATCGGGAGCTTGGGTCTTACCGTCTAGTTCTGGGAACAACCAGCATGGCTTTTTGATGGCTGTAGGGTTTGTTGCTTCTGGACCAAGTAGGAAATCCATGATAATTGCTTGCAAATCAGACACCACTGTCTCGGTCCCCGACCACCTGCCCTCTGCAGAGTTGTAGCTGAGGTGGTCTGTCCTCCCCGCTGCTCTTTCCCCGGGATGGTTTTTTGCCTGTTGTCTTGGTTAGATCCTGTTTGTTGCTTAATGCCCTTGTTAGGTAAGAGTGTCACCAAGTGCAAACGGAAACTTTCTTTTTTTTCCCCAAGATAAAGTTTCTCCTGGCTTTCCTGGATCTCCCTCTGTAGACCAGGCTGGCCTCGAACTCACAGAGACCTGCCTGCCTCTGCCTCCAGAGTGCTGGGATTAAAGGTGTGTGCCACCGGCTCCTGGCGAAACTTTTTTTTAACTTGTGAATATGAAAATGTTTTCTACTGTAACACTTGATTGACTGAATCTGTAGTTGCTGGTCGGGCGTTACTTTGTTGTCTTCTGACTTACAGTGTTTCTGACTGATGCTAATTTGATTCCTGGTCCTCTGCTAGGAATGTGCCTTTGTAAGAGTTTTGGGATCTTACCCTAGTGGTGAGAAGTTTCATGAGTACTTAGTGTGTGTCCTGTTCATTGAGAGCTAGATACTCATTTCAACCTAGAAGTTTCATATACTTGATTATTGATGTTTTGTTTGTCATAATTCCCTTCATTTTATTTTCCTTACGAAGTTAATTCCTTATATTTTCTTTTTGTTTCATTTCTTTGAGATAGGTTCTTGCCATCTTCCAAGATGGCTGACACCCAAGCCTTAACCTCCTGAGTCTGGGGTGTGTGCCACTACACTGTGCCCATTTACTGTTTTTCTATCCTTTAAAAAAATTATTTTATGTGGGTGGTGTTTTGTCTGTCTGTGTACCACATGCATGCAGCGCTCTCAGAGGACAGAACACGATGCTGGAGTTACAGACAGTTGTGAGCTGTCTTGTGGATGCTGGGAATTGAACCCGGGTCCTTTGGAAGAGCAGCCAGTGCTCTTAACTGCTGAGCCGTCTCTCCAAGGCCCTGTCCATTTCTTTCTTTGTTGAATTTTGCTTTTGCTTCATTATTTTTGTTTAGATCTCCTGAAACTCCTTGTCGTTATGCTTTCTTCCTGTACGTTCTTTTTCCTTTGAGTCCTTTTTTGATTTTCTGTTTGTTTTGGTTTCTGACTTCATAGGTTTTCTTCTAATTATGTCTCATGGTTTAGGGCTGTTTAAGTGGAAGGCATTAAAAGGCAGATGGAAGCATTCTTGGCACGGGAAGTAACGGGCTTCATTGTAAAGTAATCAAGCTGAAACGTGCAGGAGCACCAAGGGTTGCTGCTCACTGGGCATTTTTGTGTGGTGGGTTAGCTGCTCAGAACGAAGTCGCACAGTCTTCTGGGAGCTGTGGTGCTGGAGAAACGGCAGTGTGATCCGGGTTTGGTACTCACTTATTCCCTTCCAGCTCTGCTTGGTGATCATGACTCCAGAGTCTGCATCCTCTCCAGAGGGGAACAAAACCTCTAGCACTTTATGGTAACCGGGAAGATTCTGCCCACTTTGTCTTCCTTACACCCCAGCTCCACTGGCCTTCTAGTCCCGGCAACAGAAGCACCTCATGGCTCTTACCACGTTGTTCCCTTTTTCTGAAATGGTATTTTTCTTTTCAGATTGTTTTTATTTGGGGTGATGGAGGTTGTTTTTGTTTTTGTTTGAAACAAGGTCTCCCAGTGTAGCTCTGGCTGGCCTGGAACTCACTTCAGACCAAACTGACCTTGAACTCACAGAGATCTGCCTGCCTCTGCCTGCTGAGTGCTGGGACTAAGGGGTGGCCTGGTTTCTTTTGCTCTCTAAATAATGAGGTTCCCCTCCTTGTTTTTGAAGTCTTGTTTAAAGGTTAGTCACCTTTCTGACGAGCCTGATGAAAAAGTCACCGATCTCTTTTCTCTTTGGTGTTGCAGATAGGGTCTCGTGGAGCTTAGGGTGCCCTTGCTGAGGATGGCCTTGAACTCCCGATCTTCTGCCTCTACCTCTCAAGTGCTGGAACCGCAAGCATGCACCACCGTGGCTCTGTTCTTTGCGGCTTCTTGTTTGCTTGCTTGCTTTTCACAGATTTATGAAGGAAAGTAAGAACTCCTGGGAATGGGAGGGCTCCAAGGGAGGACGATCCAGAGCCTGTGTTTTAATTACACTTTACTAGTTAAATGCTATCTAAAGTTAAAAATATACACGTTTGAAAAAAAAGTATAAAAATATTGAAGCATTGTCTGTTCTATTTCTGAATGAATAATGAACAGCTCAGTAATTATGCAGAAAGTGAATTTAATCTTCCTCATCTGAGACTTGAAGACCTTACATTGAGTATGAAGTGATGTACTGGGATGTAGCTTAGCTGCTGAATGCTTGCCCAGTATGCACCGGGCGTTGACTCCCATTCTCAGCACCACATACAACTGATCATGGTGATGCATGCCTGTAATCTCAGCATTTGGAGGGTGGGGCCAGAAGGATCACAAGTTCAAGGTCATCCTTGGCCACTGCCTTAACTCTGGTTCCTATTGCTGTAAGGAAACACTATGACCAAAGCAACTTGGGGAGGAAGCCTCTGAGTGTGGAAATTATAGGTCTAAGCGATCATTCCTGGCTAAGGTCACTATTTACAGAAACAAGATTTGCAAATTGGCAAGGCTATGCTTTAACATTCATCCTACCATTTCAACCACCAGAGTGTTTTCCAGCCTTTAAAACTTGCTGAGGTTTGAAGTTTGGAACTGGAGCATTTTCCTTCCTTCACTCTTGTTGAAAAAATAAGAAAAAAATGACAAGTAGAAATAAAAGTGGAGCTGTTAGTATTAATAAAACTAATCGCTGGGCAGTGGTGGCACATGCCTTTGATCCCAGGACTCGGGAGGCAGAGGCAGGCAGATCTCTGTGAGTTTGAGGTCAGCCTGGTCTACAGAGCGAGATCCAGGAAAGGTGAGGAAGCTACACAGAGAAACCCTGTCTCGCAAAACCAAAAAACAAAACAAAACAAAACAAAAAACTAATCTTCACAAAGGTCCTTTATCAGGCCGGACGTGAGTGCACTGTAACCCTAGCACTCAGGAAGCAGGAGGATCTGTCCCTTAAGGCTAGCCTGGTTTGCATTAGGACTGTGTCAAAAAACACACAACAAGCTGGCAGCAGAGGCAGCGTACACCTTTGATCCCAGCACTTGGGAGGCAGAGGCAGGGGGATCTCTGAGTTAAAGGCCAGCCTGGTCTATAAAGCAAGTTCCAGAACAGCCAGAGCTGTTGCACAGAGAAACCCTGTCAAAAAACAAAAACAAAAACAAAAAAACCCACAAAACAAAACAAAACAAAACACCCAACCAAACAAAAGACATCTTACATTTCCAGACCCCTGGATGGTCTAATACTAAATCTAGAACCAGACAGATTCGTCTCTCAATATACCATGAAACCAACTGTTAAGTCTCAAACCCTGGGACAAGTGGCCCAGGTGTCTATTTAACATATCAAATCAAACCTGGCCTCCAGGTTCTCCATGCATTCCTCAGCCGCTGCCAGTTAGAGTTCCCCTGGCTTGCACACCCCGCCCCTACCCTGAACCTCTCCAGCCCAGGTGTCTGGGCTGCCTTTCCCTGTATAATCCAGCCATCTTGGTCTCCCATTCTTTTTGTACCTTTGAACCTCCTGGCTGCTGCATCGGGTTCCCCTGCTCTCCTCTCTCCCTTCCCCTCCCCCTCTCCCTACACGGCCCAGCTCAGTCTGGTCATGTCACTCTGGACTCTCCCAGATGTCCCTGCCTCTGGCTATGCTCTCCCTTTTCTCCACAATAAAACTCCTCCTCCACCATACCTGGGAGTGGTCACGTCCTTTTTTTTTCAAGACAGGTTTCTCTGTGTAGCTTTGGAGCCTGTCCTGGATCTCACTCTGTAGCCCAGGCTGGCCTCGAACTCACAGAGATCTGCCTGCCTCTGCCTCTCGAGTGCTGGGATTAAAGGCGTGCGCCACCATCGCCTGGCTAATGTCCTTTCCTTTTTATTTATTTATTTTTTAAATTCACAAACAAAAACCCGTGGACTTTCCCTGTGGGAACTTATCTGTCCCTGGGGAACCTCCAATTTGGAGTATAGCTCCTTGCTAGCTGCCAGGTCTCACAATTTGAAAGGCGAGTTGTGCTGTCTGTCTGTCCGTCCCTGTCTCCTGCTGGGTTCTCACTGTTGCCCAGGCTCCCCCAGTGGCAGGATGACAGGCCTGTGCTACCGTGTATGCCACTGCCTTTAGAGACACTGACTGAAGCCGGCCGGCCCTCTGAAGTGAGACACCTGGGGTAGAATTAAGTGTTTTGTAATCTAATGATGATAACAGAATTCGTTTGCAAACATCAGACCCTCCTAAATCTAGTAGATGTTTTTGATGAATGGGATAGATCTCTTTGCCTGTTTTTTTGGAGTGGTGGTGGTACTGAAGTGTGAACCTCGGGCTTGCACAGCACATACAGGTAAGAACTCTGATGCTGAACAGATCTCCAGTCGTTAAAAAGAAGGGGGACGGGACAAAATGGTTTATTCTAAACTTTTCACCTGTTTTTTTAAATTTATTTTATTTTTTTCTGAGACAAGGTTTCTCCATGTAACAGCTCTGGTTGTCCTGGAACTTGCTCTGTAGACCAGGCTGGCCTCCAACTCGGAGATCTAGCTGCCTCTGCCTCTGGAGCTCCAGGATTAAAAGTGTGCACCACCACTGCCTGGCTGTTTTTATTTTTCGAGACAGGGTTTCTCTGTGTAGTTTTGTGCCTTTCCTGGAACTCACTTGGTAGCCCAGGCTGGCCTCAAACTCACAGAGATCCGCCTGGCTCTGATTAAAGGCGTGCGCCACCACCGCCCGGCGGCCTGTTTTTAAAACTTATTTAAGACTTAATTTGAACACAGTTTAGAAAGAGACTTCTTGTTTTGTAAGTAGAGGCTTGTCGTTGGTGAAAGACTGTTCCAGTTCAGAGGATAGTGGACAGGTGTAGGGCTCGGGCACCCAGGAGGTAAAAGCCCTTGTCATGCACCTGTGAGGACTGTGTAAGCTGGGCTCTCTAGCTCACATGACAACCCCAGTGTTCCTCTGCAAGTGAACACAGAAAACCCCCAGGGCACCACCGGCCACCTGACTTAGCATGTGTGGCAGCGGATAAGAAAGACACTGTCCTGAGGTGGACAGTGAGAACCCACACCTCCATATACACAACACCTGAGGTTGTCTTCTGACCTCCACATACACAACACTGCACATAAGCACCCATACTCAAACATGAATGCACGCACAGGCACACACATTGTACACACACGCTCACAAAGCAAGACTTCACTCCATATTAATTATGTAACCCTGAGAAAGAGGCTGAAACTCCTTTTCTTCATCTACACAAAGTAGAAACGGTACCTTTACTTTACTTTTTTTCATTCGCTTATTTTATTTATTATATTTATTTTATTTATTTTTATTTTTTTCTAGATAAGTTTTTTCTGTAGCTCTGGCTGTCCTGGAACTTGAACTGTACACCAGGCTGGCCTCCAACTCGGAGATCTGCCTGCCTCCGCCTTCTGAGTGCTGGGATTAAAGGTGTGTGAAATCATCGCCACACTACTGGCTGCCTATACTTTCTTATGAGCTTGGAGGTCAGAGGACAACTTGAAGGAGCTGGTTCTCTGTTTCTGCCATGTGGATCCTGGGGATCAAACACAGTTCTTTGTCATCAGGAGCAGGCACATTTACCTGATGAACCATCTTGCTGGCCTTCTGCTTTTTTCTTTTTTTTAATTTGAGATAGTCTCACATTATAGCCCAGGCTGGCCTCAATCCTCTCCTTCAATCCCAAGTGCTGGGATTTAAGGCATGTACCACTATACCTGGTTCAACCTCTCTCTACCTTTGCATTTTTTCATAGTTATCTCCACATGCTATACTATTAGTTACTTAGTTATAGATTCCTCTGTAGGCAGTTTTTCTGTCCCAGCAGCCATTCCCAAATAACCACACAGAAACTTATTATTAGTTATAAATGCTCAGTCAATAGCTCAGGCTTATTACTAACTAGCTCTTATATTTTAAATTAACCCATTTCTATTAATCTACATTTTCCCACGTGGCGTTACCTCTCTTTCATCTCGCACTTCCTGCTTCCTCTCTGAGTCTTGCTGGTGACTCCTCTGACTTCGATCTTCTTCTTCCAAGTGTCCTAAGTCTGGTTCTCCTACCTAACCTCATACTGTCTAGCTATTGGCCAATCAGCTTCTTTATTAAACCAATCACAGCAACATATAATTCACATAGTGTAAAGTAATATTCTACATTTCCCCCTTTTTGTCTAAATAAAAAAGGAAGGTTTTCATTTTAACATAGTAAAATTATATACAACAAAAACAGTTATTAAATAAGAATTACAGTTACAATATCCAGTCCATTTGTATTTGGCAAATTTAGAGAAAATACTATCTATCTTTGTAAGTCTAAAGTTTTATATCTAATTTATTTATTTTTCATAATTAAGGAAAACTTTAAGTCTAATTACTTAGTCTTTAACTCCATCAAAGATCCCAGAAGGGTGAAATGTTACCTAATGACAGGGATATCTGACTGCCCGGACAGTCACCCAAAGTTCTTCTATAACCTTGGGGCATCCATCTTTGGCCTATAGGTCTAGAATATCTGACAGACATTTTTGAGAAGCAGGGAATTTTGAAGGACTGCCCTACCTTGTCTTGGCCAAGTTTGGCAGTCACTTTCGTTTGTGTCCTACTGGTCCAGTTTGGACAACATACTGTCAGCAATTGAGGCAAGGGCAGTTTCTTGCCCAGTGGCTAACTTTTGCCACAAAGAGAGTAAACTCCATATGGAGTTTCTTCAGTGAAGATCTACTTCATCATCTTCTCTGAAGTAGATTGGTGCTGCCAGGAGCAGACATGTCTCATTGTCATAAAAAGCCCTATATTACTAAAACATTTTAAATGCCATTTTCTGTAGTTCTTTGAAGTGTTTTAAAGCCATCTATCTATTTAAATATATCTGCTTATGACCTTGAAAACATACCTAATAAGACTATAAGTTTGACTATTATAGATGACTATTAACTGTATTTCTTAATTATATATTACATTTATTTTTTTAATTTTTTGGGTTTTTTTTTTTTTTTTTTTTTTTTTTTTTTTTTTTTTTTTTTTTTGGTTTTTCGAGACAGGGTTTCTCTGTGTAGCTTTGCACCTTTCCTGGAACTTACTTGGTAGCCCAGGCTGGCCTTGAACTCACAGAGATCCGCCTGGCTCTGCCTCCCGAGTGCTGGGATTAAAGGCGTGCGCCACCACTGCCCGGCAATTTTTTGGTTTTTTGAGACAGAGTTTCTCTGTGTAGTTTTGGTGCCTGTCCTGGATCTTGCTCCGTAGACCAGGCTGGCCTTGAACTCACAGAGATCCACCTGCCTCTGCCTCCCGAGTGCTGGGATTAAGGGCGTGCATCACCACCACCACCACCACCACCACCACCTGGCAGCTTTTTTCTTCTATATTACTTCCTTCTTAAGGACTTTATTGTTTTAAAACTATATATATTTATATATTTTATGACTGTCTATACCCCCCCCACACACACACATTCACAAGCCTTTGTACGTTTTTAAACACACTGTAACCTGTTTAGAGATTTTTCCTGTCTGGATCTGTCTTTATGGATCTGTAACCTTTCATGAGCAAAACCCCAAACCCGCCATGTATTGCGCCGGAGGAGCTCCCCTGCAGCAGCGGCTGGGAGAGGCCTCTCTGTACTGTGGCCTGTGTGTGCGCCAGGAGATGAGCCTCAGTACTACAGCCAGCATGAGAGACACAAGACTAGGAAGCCACATCTGGCTCTGTTTTTGTGTGTTTAGAACCTTTTTAAAGCTTTCTCAGGTCCTAGTGGATGTAGGTGCCCCATGTTGGGCGACATTCTTTTCTACACAGTAAATACTTAAATGGTTATTAAATGTCAACTGACTCAATTTCTTCAACTAATAAATACAAAAGAAAATGATGGATAGGAAACCTGTGGGTTCAAAGGCAGGTAAATGCTGGTGAGGTGTTTGTCACAAGCCTGAGTCTGGAACCCACATGGTAATGGAGCGAATTGACTCCTGGGAGTTATCCTCTAATCACACAGGTACCCTAGTAGTTCACCCCTTCAAAATAAAAGACACGTTAGCTAAGAGCTGACCATAGCACATTTGCCTTATTTGGATCTTCTTTCTTTCTTTTATTTTTTGAGACAGGGTTTCTCTGTATAGTCCTGCCTGTCCTAGAACTCACTCTGTAGACCAGGGTAGTCTCAAACTCAGAGATCTGCTCACTATGACATTTTTATACATCTATATAGTGTATTTCTATCATACAAACAATCTACTACCCACTAGTCCCTTTCTTCTTCCTAGCCATCCCCCTTTGTGATTTCATGTGTGTCCCCATGAGTTTCACTGGGGCTGGCCTCAAACTTGCTGTGTAGCTGAGGATGACATTGAACATCGGTGGTGCACGCCTTTAATCCCAGCAGAGCCAGGTGGATCTCTGCGAGTTTAAGGCCAGCCTGGTCTACAGAGTGAATTCCAGAACAGCGAATTCCAGGATACACAGTGAAACCCTGTCTCAAAAAAAAAAATTTTTTTTTTAGATGTATGTATGTGTGTGCACTGTGTACATGGTTGGTACCTGAGGAGGCCAGAAAAGGGCATCAGATTCCTTGGGACCAGAGTTATAGACTATTGTGGGCTGCCATGTGGGTGCTGGGAATCAATCCTGAGTCCTCTGCAAGAGCAGCCAGTGGTGTGAACTGCTGAGCTATCTCTCCCCAGCCCCTCATTTTAATGTTTTAATTATGTGGTTATGTGTGAACCAATATACCTGGTTTCCAAATTTTAAAAGGGGAGTAAATAACACATTTTCTGTCCCTCCGCACAGAGTTGTTGAGGTGACCACATGCAATTATGCCTGACAGCTACTTTTTGGATTGTTACTAAAAGTTGGATATGATGGGGCACAGCTGTAGTCCCAGCACTTGGGAAGTGGAGGGAGGAGGATCAGGAGTTCAAGGACATCCAGAGTTACTATATGCAAAGCAGGCAAGGCAAGCCTGTGTAGTCAGACTTTTTTTTTTTTTTTTTTTGGTTTTTTGAGACAGGGTTTCTCTGTGTAGCTTTGCGCCTTTCCTGGAACTCACTTGGTAGCCCAGGCTGGCCTCGAACTCACAGAGACCCGCCTGGCTCTGCCTCCTGAGTGCTGGGATTAAAGGCATGCGCCACCACCGCCCGGCTTAGTCAGACTTTTATTTGGACCACCAGCTCACAAATAATGGCACCGAGACAATATTAATTATGAAAGCTTGGCCATTAGCTTAGGCTTGTCCCACCAGCTCTTATAACTTAACCTGCTTTCATTATATTCTGCCATGTGGCTCGATTACCTTTACTCTGTCCTGTATTTCTGACCTCTTCAGCGTCTCCTTGGCATCTCCTCTGCACCTAGATTCTGAGTTCCTCTCTTTCCCCGGAAGTGAAGTCCTGCCTAGTCTCTCCTGCCTAGCTGTTGGCCATTCAGCTCTTCATTAAACCAATCACAAGGTGCCTTAGACAGAGACACATCTTTATAGCATACGAAAAGTTGATCCCACAACAAACCCGGGCTTTGAGACCCTGTCTGAAACAGATGAACAGGCACAAAGAATATCTGCCTTGTTTTACATTCTCACATGCGGTGCCCCAGGGCTTCAGTATGTGTCCTCACCTGCCCTTCCCTGTGTTTTTATTATCATCATCTCAATGGGTGTGAAGACTTATGTCTTAGGGTTTCTATTGTTATGATAAAACACCATAACCACAAAGGGGTTTATTTCATCTTATAGCTTTACCTTCATCCAGGGAGGTCAGGGCAGGAACCTGGAGGCAGGAACTGAAGCAGAGACCATGGAGGGGTGCTGCTTACTGGCTTGCTCTCCAGGGCTTGCTCAGCCTGTTTTCTTGTTCTTTGCGCCCAGGGGAGGCACCACCCACAGTGGGCTGCTGGGTCTTCCCAAATCAATCATTAATAAAGAAAAAAAACCCATAGGTTTGCCCACAGGCCAATGTGGTAGGGTCATTTTCTCACTTCTCCAAATGACTCTCTTGTTCTGGTTGACACAGCACTAATCAGCAGGGGTGATCTGTGTTGTCCCGATGGCTGTCTTCTGAGCTCACTCTTCTTTCTGCTTGTCCTTTCCGGGGGTAACATAGTCGTCTTTTCAGAACTTCTCTTGGCAACTTACTCCTTGCTCTTTTGCCATTTTGCTCGGATCCTTACTAGCATACATTTTTACACTTTTCTGAGCTAGGTGGTGAGCTCTAACTTGTGAACTCCTGGTGGGAGTGTATTCAGATATATTACGGCCGGACATTATCGTACACTCAGCTGACGCAGGAGGAGTCTGGGGTCACCCTGGGTTGTATAAATAAGCTCACATGGGCTTATATAATCGGTAAGGTCTGTGAAGAGGTGTTCTCAAGCAAGAAGAGATGCCCAGAACAGGCTCAGACCAACCAGTCAGCCTGGAAAAGACACCCACTCCCCCACCCCACCCCCATTGAGCTACCTGTAGGTTGTGCCGTGTGCTCCGCGCGCCCAGCTTTCTGGATCCAGTTCTGTGCTGGGCTGGGCTGGGGTGAAGTAACCCAGATAAAATCCACTGGTTTACCAAGTTGAATTTTGAAAGTGGAAGGCGTAGCCCATGCTTCAAAATAAAAAGTAAAAAAGACTGACGTTTAGCCCTTGCCTAGCATATCATATAGCCAAGGCCTGGGTTCAATCCCCGGCACCTGCACAAATAACAAGGCATTGTAAAATATCCCACCCGTTTTTATTAATCTGTTTCCTCACAGGATCAATCGGTGCTTACATGTAATTGGCAGGTCAGGTATCCATTGAATGACTGGAATAGCCTGAGGGTCTCATGGGTAATCACTGGGGAATTGTCACTCTGCAATGTGGACCTTCTCTTATTTGGAGATATTATGACTTGGAACCCAAGCAAAAATATTCATCTGTGTTACATGCCATAGAGGCCTCTAGCTTCAGGACATGTTATTACCTTTCGAGTTCATTACTGCTAACATTTTGCATCCTGGTTTACAGGGAGTCAGTCTCCGCACATGTACAGTCTTCCTGACCTTCTGACCTTTATGTCTCCCCGCAGCCATATGTGTCACCGTCGCAGCAGATGGCGCCGCCGAGTCCGAGGAACAGCACCCCCAGCAGCAGCATCGGGGGCAGCGGCAATGACCAGCTGAGCAAAACCAACCTGTATATCCGGGGACTGCAGCCGGGCACGACAGACCAGGACCTCGTCAAGCTCTGTCAGCCGTAAGTTGTGGGCCCGGTAGGAAGGCTTCCAGGGGCAGCACGGATTGTGATGGCGGGCTTCTCGTCGCATGCTCTCAGCTCGCATTGCAGTAGCGGTGTCACGACACAGAATCTCAGAATCCTCCCTTGTTACCTTCTTGGCTTTGTTGTTTTGAGACAGTGTCTCATGGATCCTAGGCTGGCCTCAAACAAAGTCAGCTTAAGAGAGAGAAGGGTGCTCTTGTCTCGGAGCTTGAGGTACCGTCCGTCATGCCGAGGAATCCCAGATGGAGGGGCTGGAGGCAGCTGGTCACATCACACTCACAACCAGGAAGGAAGGAGAACAGGGGCTTGCTGCCACTCAGCCCCCTTTCTCTGCTAACGTAGTCCTGGATCCCAGCTCGGGGACAGCACTACCCATAGTGGGTCAGGCCCTCAAAAGGCATGCAGGTGCCTGTCTCCTGGGTGATTCCAGATCCTGTCAAGTTGACAGTTAACACTTACCATCGCACGCTTTGAAAGAAATATTCACTTACTCTGTATGGTGTGCGCATGCGTGCGTGCGTGTGTGCGTGCATGCATGTGTGCATGCGTGCGTGCATGTGTGTGTGTGTGTGTGTGTTTAAAACAGGATATCATATAGTCTAGGTTGGCCTTGAACTCCTTATCCTCTTGTGTCTACATCTCAAGTTCTGGAATTAAAGGCATGCACCACCATACCTGGCTATATTTTTATTTATATGTATGTGTATGTGCTTGTGTGAATTTACATGTGTCACATATGTGGATGTCCTGGAACTCGAGTTACAAGCAGGTTCGAGCCACGAGGAATCCAACTCTGGTTCTCTGGAGGAGCAGCCAGTGCTCTTAACTGCTGAGCCGTCTCTCCAGGCCTCTATACTAGCTGTTCCTGTCGCTTTATAGAATCAGTCGCCCATCATATTGTTGCCAGTATTTGCATTATTACCAGTTTGTGGCTATTACGAATGCAAACTGGGCTGGAAACCTACACCTTGGTGTGTGTATATGTACATATTCATGTTGGGTGTATTGCTGGGTCACAGGGTACCCATCTATGAAGCTATTGTAGATAATACTATAAGGTTTTCATACTGGCCATAGAGGTCCATGCCTGTAATCTCAGCAGTCAGGAGATGGAGTCAGGAAGGTTAGGGGTTCAAAGTCCTTTGCTGCACAGCAAACTCGAGGCCTTGTGTGTTGCAAGCACTCTGCCTGGGTGCGACATTCTAGTCTAAGAAACTCAATTTGGCTTCCCTGTTCTTTGAGGCTTTCATTTGCCCTTCCAGGAACTAGTCAGGGTCAGCATGTAGGATGGGAGACAGGAGTCCAGAACTGGAGTGGGAAGAAGCAGGCATGAAATCTGGCTGTGGGGCTCATGCTGTGCTCACACTGTCTGGGAGCATGAGGGAAGATCTGCATCTGGCCAGCCAGGACTATAGAATGAGACCCTGTCTAAAAAAAAAAAAAAAAAAAAAAAAAAAATCAGGGACCTGGAAAGATGGTTCCGTGGTTAAGAACACAAACTGCTTTTGTAGAAGACTGGAGTTTGGTCCCACATCGGGCAGCTCAGTTGCCTGTAACTGCAGCCAAGCTCCTCAGGTAGTCACAGGCACATAGCCACACAGACACATGTAATCGAAAATGATGAAATCTTTTTAAAAAACCAGTCAAACAGCCGGGCAGTGGTGGTGCACGCCTGTAATCCCAGCACCAAGGAGGCAGAGGCAGGTGTGAGTTCGAAGCCAGCCCGGTCTACAGGGTGAGTTCCAGGACAGCCAGAGCTGTTTCACAGAGAAACCCTGTCTTATTTATTTCATTAGTGTTTTATCTATCTATCTATCTATCTATCTATCTATCTATCTATCTATCTATCTATCTATCTATGTCTGTGTGAGTGTGCTGGATCCTGGAGTTACAGACAGTTGTGAGCTGCCATGTGGGTGCTGGGAAATGAATTCCCGGTCCTCTGAAAGAGCAGTCAGTGCTCTTAACTGCTGAGCCATCTCTCCAGCCCCAGAAACCCTGTCTTAAAAAAAAAAAAATCAGTCAAATAAAAATGGAGGAGTGAAGGGCAGCAGAGAAGGGAGGGGGCCTGAGGGAGGGGAGCATGGAGCTGAGCCCCTCTGAAAAGGGTGTTTCTCATGCTCAGAAGGACTTCCTGCCTTTGTCCCAGAGATCTCTTCCTGGGTTGCTGGATCCCAAACTCTGGTGGGCCGGAAGGAGAGGTGTGGCCTGAGACTGGAACTCCTGGTTCTCGGGAAGGGGCTCCTTCTGAGGAGGAGGAGGAAGCAGCGAACCAGCTGTTGCCAGCTGCACTGGAAATTCTGAGTGCAGTCTCAGGCTGCTGGGCCACAGCAGGCTCCACCCTGGGGCCTTGATGGGGATAGCAGCTTGAGTGTCCTCGGGCTAGAGTCCAAGCCCGGAGCCTCAAAAGACCCGAGGTCCACTGGTCCCACCTCCTTTTAACGTGTTGTTCTTTTCCTAGACTCCAGGGCATTCCCTGGCTTAATGCTTTAGGTCCCAGAAGCCCCCCTGAAAAGGCCGGGTGGGGTGGGGGTGGGGCGGCTAGGGAGTGGTAACAAAGTAGTCATCACATCTGTAGGGATAAGAGGATATGTATGTATCTAATGCTTGTTTGGGGTATTAATTTCAAATTTAGTTCCTGCCAACTGTTCAGCCTTTGTTGAAGCCCTTGTTCTTTTTTAAATTTTTATTTAACATTTTCTTCCTTTATTTTACATACCGACCACCGTTTCTCCTCCCTCCTCTCCTCCCGTCCTGTCCATCGGTCCAGTCCATCTGTCCGTCCCTCGTCCCCTCCCCCAGCCCTTGTCCTTTGACTCTCTTCCTGGCTGCATTCTGTCTGAGATTTTTCACACTACTGGAATAGAATGTAGCGGCTTTTCCTAACGGATGCTCCTGACGTAACCCAAGAGCTACACTACCTCATGACTGAAGCTCCGGGGCCTGTGCAGACCCCCCGCTGCCCACAAGGATTTCCAAAGAGCTGAAAAACACGGAGCTCATAAACTGAAGGGTGAAATCATGTCACAGATTGATTTAACTCTTTCATGGAGGCAGCAGGATGGAGAAATCAGGTCAAAGAACACAAGGAGTCACTCGTTAGCACTAAAATATGTTGGGGTAAGAATGCAGTGGTGAGGCCCAGACACAGGAGGTCACAGGACTTGTCAAGATCACACTTAGCTAAAAAGTGGCCGAGCCAGGGTTTGAGCCAAAGCAGTTTGGGATCAAGCTGGCGTGCACCTAAGAGATCAGTTGAATGTTGGGAATAGGGACTCCAAGGAACAAATAAGTATTATTTTTAAGATGTTTACTTTTAATTTTATTTTTTATGTGTATAGATGTTTTGCCTGCATATATGTCTGTGTACCACGTACATGCCTGGTGCCCACAGAGGCCAGAAGAGAGTATTGGATCCCCTGGAACTGGAGTCACAGATGGTTATGAGCTGCCGTTTGGATGCTGGGAATCAAACCCAGGTCCTCTAGAAGAGCAGCCAGTGCTCTAACCGCTGAACAGTCTTTTCAGCACCTATTTATTATTATTAATTATTATTAATTGTTTTTTCAAGACAGGGTTTCTCTGTGTAGCCTTGGCTGTCCTGGAACTCGCTTTGAGGGTCAGGCTGGCCTCAAACTCACTGAGATACACCTGCCTCTGCCTCCTGAATGTCCAGTGCAGCTGGCAACAGCTGGGTCACTGCTTCCTCCTCCTCCTTGGGGTTAAAGGTGTGTCCCACTTACCCCCCACCCCACCACCTGGCTTATTTTATTATTTTTAATAGGATGAATGATATTTGTCTAAAAGAAAAGTAGAATCAAGATGCTAGCCAGGCATGGTGGCTCACACCTTTAATCCTGACACTCTGGAGGCAGAGGCAGGTGGATCTCTGTGAGTTCGAGGCCAGCCTGGTCTACAGATTGAGTTCCAGGACAGCCAGGGCTACACAGAGAAACCTTGTCTCAAAAAAAAAAAAAAGAGTTATTTCTGTTCCTTAAGGAATTCTGCCTGGAGTTCCGCCCTTACGTGCTTTAAGTGGGTGTGGCCAAGCTTGTTCCTCCCCCCCCCCCCACATTCCTAGCTAAAGGAGATGATTGTGTTCACATTGCAGTGACTTTAGTGACTTTATTTCAAGTGGTGCCTTTGAGGGGTTAGGGTGATATTAAGGACAATGTGACAGTTGGTCTCATCGATGTGATTAGATCGAGGGACATGGTCCATCGTGGCTGGGAGGACACTGATGTTAGCAAAGGGCAGCCAGGTGGCCTGCGCTGTAAAGTCCCTGCTGCCCGCTCAGTCCAGTGCAGCTCCACCTCCTGAAACAGGGTCATTAGCTAGGAACCAAGTGTTCAGCCACAGGACGTGTGGGGACATTTCCATGGAAACCACACCAGCCTGGAGATTACCGAAGTACACATCTGGGTATGACAGGGATGGCTTTTCCAGGGAGATAAAACAAGGCAGGGAAATCTTCCCTGAATATAGGTGAGTCCCTCCCATAGACGGGGTGGGGGTGGGGGTAAGATGGAACAGAGGGGAAAGAGGTGACTCACGTATTTTCCCTCCCTCCGTTTCCCACGCTATGAGTTTCTTCATCCTCTCTGCCATGATGGCTGAAGCCATGAACCAGAAGAAATCTTTCCTCCCTTAAAAAGTGTTTATGACAGGCATTTTGTCACAGCAATGAAAACTAACACAACCGGCTTTTTGGGGAGAGGGGAGAAAGCTGTATATATAGGTCTGCTTGGCTTGGAACTCAACTCTGTAGACCAAGCTGGCCTCTAACTCACAGAGATCCTCCTGCTTCTGTTCCTTGAGTGCTGGGTTTAAAGGCGTGCGGCACCCCCGCCCGCCTGCATGCCCTGTTATTTTACTCTGTGTAGCCTAGGTGTGCGTCACCATACCAGGCTCTTTGTCCCGTTCTTAATCCCTGTCCCCAGATCATCACTTTGCATTTTCCTCCCCCTTAGATATGGCAAGATTGTCTCCACCAAGGCCATACTGGACAAGACCACAAACAAGTGCAAAGGTGAGAAGCAGCTGCCCGCGGTGAGAGGCCATCCTCTGCCTCTGCCTCCTGCTGCGGGGCGTCTGAGCACCCGCTGCAGGGAGGAGGTGGGAGGATTTGGGGCCTGAAGACCAATAGGTATTTAGAGTCACCGGTGACCGGAGAGCCAGAGCTGAGAATGCTGTTAGGGACAGCCAGCCAGAAGCCTGTGTGGAGCTCCCTCTGGTGGCTGGAGCTCACTCGGGGCCACGGCTGCCTGGATGGGAGGGGATGCAGGAGAGACTGTCTCTGCTTGTCGTTGTAAACAGGCAGCCCAGTAGGTTTCCAAGTGGGGCTGGAAGAGTAGTGGGATGAGTCGGAAGGGCCGCTTCCATCGGGTACACAGACCTGCACTGCTGTGTCTCTCCCTGCCCAGCATTTCTGGGGCTGTCCAGAGAAGAGATGGGGGCCTTTAGAAGTGCACGGGGTTCCGGATTTCATACGTTGGGTCTGAAGCCCCAGGTTTTTAACGAGAAGGAGAAAGGCAGATAGATACACAAGGGCTCCATTTCCTTTGGCGCTCTTCGCCAGAGTGGACCTGACCTCTGGGTGAGGGGTCGCCTGAAAACTTTCAATTTCTCTTTCTCCCCGCTACATCTCTCTCACGGGCTGTAACTCCTCCTCTGTCTCCTGAAAAGCCTGGGTCTCTCTCGCACACCCCAGCTCCCGTGATGCTGTTTCCCTGTTCCAGGCTATGGCTTTGTGGACTTTGACAGTCCTTCAGCAGCACAGAAGGCCGTGACCGCGCTGAAAGCCAGCGGCGTGCAGGCACAGATGGCTAAGGTAAGACGCCCACGCCAGCTTCTCCGGGGTTACGGTCAGCACCAGAGTTCCAGTGTGGGGCCTCTCAGTGCTTAGATGAGCAAGGATTGTCTACAGCGTGCGTGCGTGCGTGCGTGCGTGTGTGTGTGTGTGTGTGTGTGTGTGTGCGTGTGTATGTATGTGTGCATGTGTGTGTGTGCGTGTGTATGTATGTGTGCGTGTGTGTGTGTGTATGTATGTGTGCATGTATGTGTGCATGTGTGTGTGTGTTTGTATATGTATGTGTGCATGTGTGTGTGTGTGCGCGTGTGCATGCAGCTCGGAGCTGCCTGATGTGGGTGATGGCAACTGGACTCAGGTCCTCTCCAGAATGTGCTCTTGACCACAGAGCCATCTTTCTGGTATTTCTGGAAGCATCTGGACAGAGACAGGCTGCACCAGGGTCTACTGGAGCTGCAGGGTGACCGTCCTTTGTGTGGCGGACAGGAGGGCCAGGCCTCTCACACTGCTGCCTCCCTGCTCCACCCCGGCCCCACTTTCCTAGGACAGATGGTTATAGTTTTGCAACATTCTCTGAAGAAGCCAGTTGTGCAGCTCAGGTTCTGAAGAATGCTTTACATGGCCTGGCGCCCCGTCCTCCCATAGGGCAGGGAGTGAGCTGGGAGAGGGCTGGGGGAAGGGAAGGAAGCTAGAACTGAGCCTCTTGCTTAGTGCTCCCTGGAGCTGAGAGTGTCAACCCCTAGAAAGCTAGAAGCCTTTCTCGAATCCCTCCAGCAGGGGAGAACAGTTCCCTTGCCTTGCTGAGGCATCTCAAATACTGTGAAGAACCTGATAAGGCAGCCATTCCTGGAACTGGAGTTACAGTGGGTTGTGTGTCCCCACGTAGGTACAGGGAATAGAACCCGGGTCCTCTGGAAGAGTGGCCAGTGCTCTTAACCGCTGAGCCCCAAGACAGCCAATCTTTTCTCTAATGGTTAAGGGTATGATGGCTCAGGCCTCTGATCCCAGCCCTTGGGAGGCAAAGGATTGCAGAGAGTTCCAGGACAGCCTAGGAAGAGTGCGAACTAGTCTCGAAAGAAATGAAAGAAAAAAAGAAAGAGAAAGAGAGAGAGGGGGGAGGAAGGAAGGAGAGAGAGAGAGGAAGGAAGAAGGAAGGAAGGGAGGAGAAATGGCTGTTTTTACAAAGGTCCTGGGTCTAGTTCCCAGCACCCACCTGGTACCTTAAAACCATCCTAACTCCAGTCCCAGGGGATCTAATACCTTCTCCTGGTCTCCACGAACACTGCATACACATGGCACACAGACATGCATGCGGGCGAAAACACCCATAGCTGTAAGTGAGAACAAATCAATTTTAGAGAAAAACAAAGGAAACGGATGTTGACAGGAGGATTAAGGTTACAGGAACTACTGACGGAGGCAGAGTCATGATTTACAGTCTGGAAAACACAGCTCTGGGGGCTGGCGTTGCGAACATGCCTGTGATCACAGAGCTTGAGAGAAGGGGACAGAAGGATCAGGAATTCAAGTTCATCCTTGGCTACATAGCAACTTCCAAGCCAGCCAGGACTACATTGTGAGACCCTGTCTCAAAAAACAGACACACTTGCACATATACATGGAGAAAAAAACAAAACAACAAAACAAAACACCAGGCCTAGGTGACTCAGTGGTTAAGATCACTGGCTGCTCTTCCAGAGGACCCCGGTTCAATTCCCAGCACCCACATGGAAGCTCACAGCTGTCTGTAATTTCAGGATCCAACCCCCTCCAACAGACATACATGCAGGCAAAACATCAATGCATACCAAATAAAAATAAATTATTTCAAAAACCAAAACAAACACAAAAAAACCAGCCCTGGGGCAGAATTGCCACTGTGCATTCCACCGTATGGGAACACCACCCCCCATCCCTGACCTCACGCCTCCTCCCAATGCAGCCTCTCACTTTAGCCTTGGGCCCCCAGGAAACTAGACCTTTTAGGGCTTGAGGTAAACCACTGAGCAGCAGTACACCTGGCCCTTTCTCTGTTTCTTCCTCCTTCTTCCCTTCCACTCACAAAGGACCAGGTATTCCCACTTAGACAAGTCTGCCGTGGTAGAATAGAGGGAGAGAAAGTATGCAGAACTATGGAGCTGACAAGGCAGTCTGAGGGAATCTCTAGTCCCTGGGCCAGGCCTAACGGGGCACAGACTCGGTTGGTGGCTTTATTACTGGATTGTACAGTAATAGCCATAGTAATTACTGCAATTTTTCTTCCTGGGCTAGATATACAGTACATGATGATGGGACTGGATATTACAAACAGCTAAGATTCTCTTTGTTCATAACCCTCTTAATGTATCTTTCCTCAAATGTCATTTATTTTTGGTCTTTCGAGACAAGGTTTCTCTGTGTAGCCCTGGCTGTCCTGGAACTCACTCTGTAGACCAGGCTGGCCTTGAACTCACAGAGATCTGCCCGCCTCTGCCTCCCGTGCATGGCCACCGCTGGCTCAAATGTTATTTTGTACATGAGGGCTGAGGGTGGAATGGGATAAAGATGTGAGCTTCAGTTTTCACTTTTCATGTTCATAGCAACAGGAGCAAGACCCTACAAATTTATACATCTCAAACCTCCCCCTGTCAATGGATGAGCAAGAACTGGAGGGGATGCTGAAGCCATTTGGCCAGGTTATCTCCACCCGAATCCTTCGAGACACTAGTGGGACCAGCAGAGGGGTCGGCTTTGCGAGGTAAGAGAAGGTTAAGGGTGGTTAAAGAGAGAGAACTAGGGAAACAACACACACACACACACACACACACACACACACACACACACACACACACAGGTGCACACAGACACATAGACACACACAGGCAACCCCCACCACACACTCACACACACAGGCACACAGACAGGTTAACACTCATAGACACACACACACACAGATACATAGACACGCGCACACACAGGTCTTGTATAATATTAGTGGGACCAGCCTTAATATTATACATCCCAGGGGCTCAGGAGAGAGAACTACTAACGGAGAGGACTATTTTCAGGAAATAGAATCTCAGCACACCGAGCTCTATAGCCCACTTGCTTTAATTCCTCTGGCATAACATCCTATATACACAGCTTCAGTTCTGTTCTCGTGCCTAGCTCCTTTCTTGCCTGATTTCTCTCTATACTTATCTAAGTTCTATCTTAATTCTCTCGTCTTAACTCTGCCTCAACTAGGTTCTTTTCATCTTGTTCTTACTCAGCCAGTACTTTCCCATCTGGCTCTTCCTCATCTTCCATCTCGTTCCTCTAGTACTCTCTTCTAGCCCTTCAATCTAGTTCTTCCCCATCTCAGTTTGTTCCTCTCAAGTTCTTACCCATCTAGTTCTTCCATTCTCCTTTCTCTTCTCTGTCCCATGCCCTGGAAGTCCTGGTATATAAAGCCAGGCTTCCAGGGTCAAAGGGAGGGGTGATAAGAATCACATAGGGAGGCAATAACCTTTAATTATCATTTGCAACCCCAAAGGGAAGTGACCAATGGGAAAATGAATTAACTAAATTCGGGTAATATCTAAGAAGAGGGAATCTTATGTGCTCAACTATTAAACTCTTAAACATGATTAATAGAAAATATTAAGAATCTATAAGTTGCTAGGTCAATGGGAGAAAATAAAACTGTCTTCTTTTTTTCCTATGGCTCCTATCTGTCCAAGCTATCTGCCGTTTTTCTGCAGGGTAGGGGAAAGTGTGCTCAGTCTCTAGGCAACCTGTGTACAGCTAGATGCCTCTGGTGATAGTTAAAGGGAGATCTGGAACCTAGAGGTAAGGTTTGGGAAAGGAGGAAGTAAAGCTTAATTCGCATATCCTTCGCATATCCGTCAGGCCTTCTCAAACAGGTAGCCTGGATGCTTAAGTCTGTTCTTAGAAAGTACGGAGGTATCTCTGATAAGGTACTTTCCTCCAACTGGGGATGGACCTGGCCGGATGCTGCCAATGATGATAATTACAGGGAGGCTTGAACTGGGGTTCTGGCTGAGCATAGCTGTCAGCACAGAAGGTTATCTAACTATTCCTAGATGTGGTTAGGTAAGGAGTTAAAGGTCTATAAAGTTAGTAAGGCTGTAAGAAAGGAGGGTCCGAGCTGAATTGTGTAAAGCTATTACTTAACGTCCACCTGACCTAGGTGGTGTCTCCTTGTAGAATTTGTCTTAAATCAGGAGACTTGCATGTGGACTGTTATTACTGCTCATCCTTGAAAGTGGCCAAGGGAGATATCCGATTCTAGAGAAAGCCTTTCCTGAGGCTGTTCTCCAAATACCTGGAATGTGTATGTCCAGAGAGTGATCAGTCCACACTGTTAGCCCTTCTTAGGGAAAAGCCAATGGGAAAACTATGAAGGCACACATGATTTTCATAACAGAACACAGCTGATATATAACAAGCCAAGTAACACCAAAAAACTCCTTGGAATTTGGCTTCCTCTGGAGGAATTCTGATCCCTCCAGGTAGTGACTTTGCCATAACCAGCTGAGTTCTTAGGATATATTTCTGCAGCCTGCAGCAAGCACACAGGCACATAGACACAATCACACACAGAAAAAACACACACACACACACACACACACACACACACACACACTGCCCCTCCTCCCTACACGGACCAAAATAATGGTAAGAGATACCTGGTAAGAGCCAGCAAGGTGACTCAGCAGGTAAGGGCACTTTATACGAAGCCTGATGACCTAAGTTTGATCCCTGGAACCCACACGGTGGAAGAGTAATGACTCCAGCAAGTCGTCCTCTGACCTCCACATGGGCTGTGGCTTGTGCACACACACACACACTAAATATATAAAATGTAATAAAAGTTGTTTAAACCCTCGGTATTAAATCGTGTGTGTGTGTGTGTGTGTGTGTGTGTGTGTGTGTGTGTGTGTGTGTGTAGTATTAACCCAAGGGCCTGGCATGTAACTTGAACTGGTGGTAATCCTCCTGCCTCTGTCTCCTAGCTGTCCACATTTCATGCTTCCCCCCACTGCCCCCTCCTAACCGAGACTGGACAGCAGCACAGAGGCCTGGTCCTCACAGCAGCAGGATGAAGCGGAGGGTTTGCTCCACTTTCAGATCTTTAGGGAGAGCAACCCTTGCAGTGACTGACGGTCCGGATGGATGTTGGCTATTGACAGGCCTTAGCTTCTCCTGTTCTCTAGGCTGCCCTCTTCTGGGCTCGTGTGTCATAGAGCTTCAGTGGATCCTAGGCTACCTAAAAAATAATTTGCTTTTATTTATTTTAAGATTTTGTTTGGGTGCTGGCAAGACGGCTTAGCAGGTAAAGGTGCTGCCGAGTCTGCCAACCTGAGTTTGACCCCCAGGCTCATGTGGTCGAGAGAGAGTCTCATGTCAAGGCTAACTGACATTAGATTAGCAGGCTCCATGACCTGCTGAGCATCTTGCCAGCCCAAGTGTAGAGCTGCCGAAATCCCAGCATGTGAAGACTGAGACAGTTGGGAGCTAACACGGGCTACAATACAAGATCCCATTTCAGAAAATCCAAAACAAGCAGGACCTGTGAAGTGATTTGGCCTGTGGGGACTGTGTCTAGTGTACAGGTGAGGGACAGAGTCGGCGCTTTTCTGAGTGTTCTGACTGACAGCTTTGGGTGGTGAGTGGCCACCGGCACCTACATCATTTCTTTCCCAGTCCCCTTCCCCCCAGCAGGAAGCTGCCATGGAGCAGGTCCTAACACGTCCCTTGCTATCCTATCGCTATGGAGCATGAGCCCTCACCCCATCTGACTGGCCTCATGAGCTCTTTACTACCAATCATAACAAAATGTCATAGATAATTGGGCCTTGATAATAATCACCAGAAATGGAAATAAATATCAACAAATTCACAGCTTGTGCAGTTTCATCAAATACACAAAACTTTTTTCATATTTATTTTTTATGGGTAGGAGTCTTTTGCCTGCATGTATGTATGTGCACCAAGTGTGAGTCTGTTGACTTCAGGGGTCAGAAGAGGGCACCAGGTCCCCGTAACTGGAGTTACAGATTGTTGTGAGCCGTCATGTGAGTGCTTGGAACAGAGCCTGGGTCCTCTGCAAGAGCAAGAAGTACTTTTACCCACTGAATCATTTCTCCACCCTACCTCATCCCCTTTTTTTTGAGACAGGGTCTCCCTATATAGCCCTGGCTGTCATGGAACTTGATAAATAGACCCAGGCTGGCCTCGAACCCTCAAGAGATCCATCTGCCTCTGCTTCTCGAGTGCTGGGATTAAAGGCACCATGCTGGCACCATTAGGAATGTTTTTAGTTCAGAAGACACTTGAAAAAAAATTTTTTTTTTTTTCCTAAGACAGGGTTTCTCTGTGTAGCTCTGGCTGTCCTGGAACTCACTCTGTAGATCAGGCTGGCCTCGAACTCAGAGATCTGCCTGCCTCTGCCTCCTGAGTTGCTGGGATTAAAAGGCGTGTGCCACCACTGCCTGGTGACATTTGAAAAAAATTTTAAATTAATTGGTTTTGTGCGTGCATATGTGTGTGTTTGTGTGTTATGGCGCGTGTGTCGAGGCCAGAAGACAGCCATCAGGAGTTGGCTCTCCTAACACCATGTGGTTCCAGCGATGGAACCCAGGTTGCTGGTCCTGCTGGCAGGTGCCTTTACCCACCGAACCATCTCATCAGCCCTCCATTAGGAATTTTACAGTAAAGGGCCGGGGAGGCGCTCAGCAGATGCTTGCTCGTCACAAGTGCATGCTGCCTTGGCTCTGTCTTCGGCGCTGCGTAAAAATCAGACATGGTGGAGTGTTTGCAACTGCAACTCCGATCGAGGCAGGGGTATCGGAAGATCAAAGTCATTCTTAGAGGGTTTGAGGAGTACACACACACTCCGTCTTAAAAAAGATAAAAAAAAGGAAACACGGGTGCCTTGAAATGAACACATGCGACAGAAACTCCTCTTCGTACCACATGTAACTTCTCGAGCGTGCATGGGGCTAGGGACCTGGATTTTCCCGCTGAGCGCGTATCCGGGACAGGTGAGAGCCTTAGTCCTCCTGTGTGTCTTAGGATGGAGTCCACCGAGAAGTGTGAAGCCATCATCACCCACTTTAATGGGAAGTATCTTAAGACGCCCCCCGGAGTGGCAGGTGAGGGCTCTGGGACCCAGGCTGGGAGCCGCGGGAGGGGTGCGTGCCCGGTGCGGCGGCGGTCCAGCGCCCGGCTGCTTTTGTCTCTCGCCAGCACCGTCTGATCCCTTGCTTTGCAAGTTTGCCGATGGCGGGCCAAAGAAACGACAGCACCAAGGAAAATTTGTGCAGAACGGACGGGCCTGGCCAAGGAACGGAGACATGGTAGAAGGCTTTGGAGTGGGATGGGAATGGCCAAGGGCGCGCATGCGCGGCCCGGTTTCCGTGCGCCTAGGCGGCAAGCTTGAGGGCTGTCTGCGTGGCTGTGCCCTGCGGGTTGTTCCCTGCTCTTCAGGGCAGTTTTGCAACCTGCACAGTTCCAGAAACCTGCAGTGGGACTCGTGGGCACTCTGGGCTCAAAATAAGTACCCTGTATTCTTCCTTATAGGGTGGCATGGCCTTGACCTATGACCCCACCGCCGCTCTTCAAAATGGGTAAGGGGGAAATGTCAGTGGCTCACGTCCGGGCTCTTGGGTGTTTGATTTTGATTCCCAAATATCAGGTAGTGGGGGTGGCTCTGGTTTCCTGGGGTGTCTCACTGAACAAAGCCCTTTCCACAGGTTCTACCCAGCCCCTTACAACATTGCCCACAGCAGGATGCTTGCTCAGTCTGCGCTCTCCCCGTATCTTCCGTCTCCCGTGTCTTCCTATCAGGTAAGGCATGGTGGTTTAAGTGAAGGAATTTAAACCTTGTCTATATTGTACACACGAAAAATGTTATGTAAAAGCATAACGTGATTTATGTGTGTGTATAAATAGCATGTATTCCTGTATGTGTATATGCGCACACGTACAGTGTATGTGTATATTCACACTTTCAGAGGCATCCTCTTGAGCTGGTATGGTGGTGCACACTTTTAATCCCAGCACTTGGGAGGCAGAGACAGGTGGATCTCTGTGAGTTCGAGGCCAGCCTGGTCTACATAGTGAGCTCCAGGACAGCCAGGGCTACATAATAGAGACCCTGCCTCAAAAAAAAAAAAAAAATTCTCTTTCTCTTTCACCACCTAAGTAAATGCATGTTTGATTCCTACTGCATCTCACTTTCATGTGAATAAATACATATATAAGGGACTTTGGGAGTAATTCATTTTATAAAAACAGAACCACATTTAACATGTATTAATTATTCTCACAACAATATCTTTAAGTCCTTTATGTGTGAGTGTTTTGCTTCTATGTATGTATGTGTATTTCATATGTGCCTGGAACCCGAGGAGGTCAGGTGTTGGATCCCCTGGAACTGGAGTTACAGACGCCTGGGAGCCACAATGTGGGTGGTGGGAACCGAGCTGGGGTCCTTGGAAGAGCAGCAAGGCTCTGCTGGCCGAGCCATCCCCCGATACCTTCTTTAAAATTCTATTTCTTGTCATTCTCCGCCCCCCCCCTGCGGCCCCCCCCCCCGTGCGTGTGTGTGTGTGTGTGTGTGTGTGTGTGTGTGTGTGTGTGTGTGTGTGTGGTGTGTGTGTGTGTGTGTGTGTGTGTGTGTGTGTGTGTGTGTCTGTCAGAAGACAGCTTGTGGAAGGTTTTCTCCTTCTACTCTCTCGGTAGATTTAGATTTAGATTTGGTGGCAAATGCCTTTACCTGGTAAGCCTTACCTACCTTCACGACCCTTTGCCTACGTTTTTTTTTTTTTTTTGGTTGTTTTTCAAGATAGGGTTTCTCCAGGAACTCACTCCATAGACCAGGCTGGCCTCCAACTCAAGAGATCCACCTGCCTCTGCCTTCTTTTTTTTTTTTTTTTTTTTTTTTTGGTTTTTCGAGACAGGGTTTCTCTGTGTAGCTTTGCGCCTCTCCTGGAACTCACTTGGTAGCCCAGGCTGGCCTCGAACTCACAGAGATTCGCCTGGCTCTGCCTCCCGAGTGCTGGGATTAAAGGCGTGCGCCACCACCGCCCGGCCTGCCTCTGCCTTCTTAATGCTGGGATTAAAGGCGTGTATCACTGCCCGGCCCTTTGCCAATTTTAACCGGGTTATCTGAGTTATAAGTTGCTAATACTTTGTAAACAGCTTGCTCTTTTCTTTTTGCTTTTTTAAGGTTTTTGAGACAGGGTCTCAATATATAGCCCTGGCTGGCCAGGAATTCTCTATGTAGACCAGGTTGCCCTTGAACTTGGATTCACCTGCCTCTGCTTTCCAAGTGCTGGGATTAAAGTCATGCCAGCCCCATGCCTGGAAAAAACAGCTTGTTCTTGATGTTTGTGTTCTGAAGGGACTTGTCAGTTTGTGGGGGACTTTGCTGAACATTCTCAGTCACTGAGCCTAGGCAGTTAACATTTTTATTTGTTTTTGCTTATATCAGAGAGTGACTCAGACATCTCCTCTACAAGCACCTAACCCATCCTGGATGCAACACCAGTTGTACCTCACGCAGCCTTCAGTGAGTGTTCAGAAGTGGGCAGAAGCAAAAGAGACAATTTGATGTAAAGAAAAGCAAAGGGCTTTGATAACACGGTCCTGTGGGCGTGAGTTCTGGCTCAGTGCATTGTGTAACCCAACAGCAACCTAATTCCGTGATTTCTTAGACAAAAGCCTTTGCAGACTGAAGGTCAGGGTGCTGTCGTATTCGAACCGGGTTGCTGCTCACGTTAATTCCCAGGACGTGAAAACGTCAGCAGACGGTGCTCTAGTTCCTGCAGTCTGCTTCCCACTTACAGTGCAGTTAATAAATGATTCTTGAAAAGCAAATACAAATCTGGGTGTGGTGACCACGCCTTTATTCCCAGCACTTGGGAGGCAGAGACAAGTGGATCTCTGTGAGTTCAAGGCCAGCCTGATCTACATAGAGAGTTTCAGGATAGCCAGGGCTACATAGAGACCCTGCCCAAAAATAAACAAACAAACAAACAAACAAACAAACAAATAAATAAATAAATAAATAAATGTTGGTGGCCCTGCTTGCCATCAGTCGCTGCCTGAAGTGTCTTTGTAGGAGGCTGCTTGCCTAACCATTTCCTTCATTACCTCCTCCAGGGCTCACTTCTTACACCAGGGATGGACCACCCTCTCTCTCTCCAGCCTGCCTCCATGATGGGACCTCTTACTCAGCAACTGGGTCACCTGTCACTCAGCAGCCTGGGCCCGGTAAAGGAGTGTCTCTAAGTATCAACTCTGTATGTAGAGTGAGACTGCCTGTGAAATGCTCCTTAGCACCAGTAGTGATGGAGGATGGAAGTGTTTTTTCAGGGTCAGTGAAGGTACACTCAGACCTGGGGTAAATGCCTCTCTAATCCCTGTACTCAGGAGGCTGAGGAAGGAAGACATTCAAAAGTTCAAGGACAATGATAAACAGAAAAGAATCTGTAAGCTGGGAATATAGCCATTCTGCCTTCCTCCTACCTCTGGTGCTTCCCAGTCATGGAGCTAAGTAAGTTCTAAACATTTGTGTATTCGCTCAGGAATCAGTGCCTATTTCCCAGAATTCATCAGAACACTAAAAGAAAGGGATGAAGCAGCTGAGGTTTCTTTTAGGCCTGACTTGTGCAGGGAAGCTGGTGGGCAGGGAACCGGGGGTCTGGAGGGAGACGCTAGGGAGGCAGATCTGTCTCTAGGCCAGCGTACCTGAGTACCACCGGGAACACTTTTAAGAAGCACCCACACCAATAAAGGTATAGTCCTTTTCGAAGCTCCCCAAGTGCTTTGAACTGTCTGAGAACCACGGCTCTTTCCATTCCAGCTCCTGCCAACAGCTGCTATGCAGGGAGCTTACATCCCCCAGTACCCTCCTGTGCCTTCTTCCAACGTGTCTGTGGAGGTAGGGGCAGTCTTTCTTTGTGGTGAGGCTAGGACCCAGTGAAAGGCAGATTTCTGTCCTGAGCAAGCACTTCCTCTCACTGGTGGGCGTGGCGAGTGTAGGGAGGAAAGGCTTCACTGGGTGTTCACAGCCAGCAGGATCAGTTCAGTTCAGACTGGGATGCAACTTCAGTTGCTTAAACGCTCTGAAAATGAGCAATTGCTTACGTATTTCCCACAGTAGCTGTACCGCGTCACCCTGTCCGACTCAGGTGCCTTTGGGGAGTGGGTGAGCTGGGGATGCCACTCAGCTTTGGATCTGGTTAGTGAGCTTCTGGGGGAGGAGAGCGTAGGAACGCATCAGTAACTTTCCTTGGCTGTGATACAGGAGAGCAGCAGTCAGCAGAATCAAGTGGCCGTGGAGACACCCTCAGACCATGGGGTCTATCCTTTCCAGTTCAGCAAGTAATGAGGTAAGACTTTAAGCTGGGGGTGTGCTGTTGTGCTGAACTGGGAGATGGCTGCTGGGTCTTGCCGGTAACCAGACAGGTTGTCGTGCCCCTCCACACCCTCCTTCAGCTTATGCCTCCTTTAGCCCACAGCTCTGTTAAACAGAAATGCCATTTTTGGAGATGTTCCCAGACTCCAGAAGGTTCAGCAGGTTACAGGCAATGTACAGGCCACACTGAGCACTAACCTGTGGTCATCATTCCCTATAGGCCCGGGCCTGAGAACAGAAGCCTGTGCATGCCTGCCTTGGGCTGTTTTCCCATCGATGGAGCTGGGGGAACCATGTTGCTTTCCGTATGTGCTACATCCAAGATCAGAAAACCTTACACTGGTTGAGCCGCTTCTCGTCTTCACAGAAAGGTTGGGGTTTGTTGGAAATACTTAGGAAGGCTTTTAAAATGATTTCTTAAAAAAAAAAAAAAAGTGCTGGGAAATCGATGAAGGAGTCCTGCTTGCCAACTTTAGTTATGGACTATTTTTGATGTATGTGTTTGAAATATGCAGATTTGAAGTTTTGTTTTGCAAAGCTCTGAGCTCACACATCGCATTTCATCCCCGACCCCATCACCTTTTAAGGGAGGGAGGGTCTCAGTGGCCAGAAACTCAACTCTTGAACTCACAGGGATCCTACCCACTCTATCTCCTGAGAGCACCACTACACCTGGCAATTTTTTCTTTAACTTTTTGTCCAGATTGTTTTTCTCTTTTCCGTTTAGCTGAGCCTTGCCTACTTGCCTTTTTGCAGTTTTTAATTTTATGAATTTGACTTAAATTTCATGTGGAACTGGGGGAAGGGAGAGAGCATCGCACAGACCGTGGAGGTGGCTTTCTCTCTGCTTTCCGAGAAGAGATGTGACAACTGCAGCCTTTGGAAGTCACCCTTTAACCATATCTGGTGACAAGTTCAAGAAGGATGAACTTACTGGTGTCTGAGCAGTGTTGTCCAGCTTCAGTGTTTGGGGACACCTGCTCTGCCTCCTGGAGGGTCTTCATCCTCCCCCAGGTCTCACAGCCCCATCCCTCTGCTTGTGGCCTCGCTCGGTCCCTTTAAAGATTATTCCCCGCTGAGCAAGTTCAGCCCTTCACTTTAACTGGAGGTTATTTTGTCCCTAAGAGGCTGTTGCCATGTCTATCATCTTTGATTGCCATGCCTGGGAGTGGTCGTGTGTGCTTGGCACCTAGTTGTTGCAGATCAAGGATGGTCCTGAATGTCTGACAGTACAGAACCACACCTCACCTCCTGGCAGAGTTATCTAGTTCAGATAAAGTATTTCCCTGCCTTCTGGAGTAGGCTAAATCCCCAGCCCACCCTGGACACAGAGCCTGGTAACATCCATGTAACTGACCAGGATTGCCTGCTGCGTTCATTTGAATTCTGTCCATTCTGCCTCCTGGTGGATCATTTCTGCCTGGGATCTCAGCCTCTCATCCCAGCTGTGACCTTGCTGAATCACTTAGAAATTCATTCAGCAGGAGCTGTCTTAGCAGGGCTCACTCATGGTTGTATGTGTATGCCAAATGCAGTTTGAAGGGATGAAAGTGAGAACTGTTCACTGTGTGCTGTGCATGCCTGAGAAAGGACCAAGCTCTCTATGTAGGAAGTACCCTGCTCAGCACTGGTGTGTCTGGACCCCTTCTTGTGGAAGGACAACAGGGTGCTAGGATAGAAAAGGCAGTACTTCAGCTCCTTGGGGAATGTGTTCAGAGGCCTGTGTGCAAGAGGAGGGCTCGAGTGGGGCAGTGGTTGGGACACTGGCTCAGCAGCTGGGCATGCTGCACCATTAGGAATCCTGGCCTGACTGCACTGCACATTCTGGGAATAAGGGGCTCATGGCGGTGGCCAGCATACAGTATAAAGAACAAAACTACCACATTTTTCATTGGTGCTCCCAACCTTAGGAAGGTCAGTCCCATCCCGTTAAAGGCCTCCAGCCTTCAGTGACAGGACCATCAGGCCCTGTCGCCACTGCTCCCCCTCACTACCTCTTACAGCCTTTTCTGTAGTCCTAATGCAATTCAAACGGCTGGTGGTTTTAGAACATGAAGTTCTCTCTTGAGGTTTCCCACTGGTCGGATTCCAGTGTTTCTGGTTGAACAGGTGTGAACATGGGGAATGAGGGTAACCTGTAATTTTTTTTTTTTACAGCAGTTAATGGCACTGTGTAATTCTGCTTGGTGATTTCCATCCTCTCTTGTTGGCTCATTACTCAGTGAGGTAGTGACTAGAGACAGGAAGTAAGGATGCAGGCTGTAGAGGGATGGTCCACATGACACAGCTCCGCAGGAAGCGCCTCTCCACGGCCCAAGGCAGTGGAGTGTTGAGACACCATGCCCAGTGGTTCCTGAATCCTGCTGGCATGGAGATCAGTTCCAGTTAGAACACACTGGAGTCCATTCCTAGGCTCCAGGCCTAACTCATATCAGTGTTAGTAGCATCCCTTTTGGGTGCACAGGTTATAGACGGCCTAGGCTTTTTGGAGGAAGATGCTGATATTAATTAGGGAGATGTGGGAACAGTGATGGAGAGATTCTTACTAAGAAGAACTGCCCAGCTTGTGAAGTTAGATGCCTCTGAGGGAACAGCTCTTGTCAGTAATAAAGATGGGGTGGTAGTAAAGCATTATTTGCTATGAGGGGGAAAGAAGAGTTCATTGCTCTTGTTTCCCATCCCTCCCAGATGCGCCCCACCTTCTGGAAAAGTGTCAGAACTGCCAAGAGCGATACAGTGAGTAGGTGTTCAGTCCAAACTTACCCAGCCTTTTCTAGACCTGAATTCAGAGATTCACGGTCTATGGAGGCAGATCAAATCTGTGCCTTATTACACTGATTCTTCTCAGTTCCTCTGCGATCCAACTACTCCCACTTCTGAACAGACCACCTTTTAAATGTGCCTTTTAGCATTAGAGCCCTGAAGCTGACAGGCTCTCCTGGAGCCTCCCTGCAGCAGCTAAAACCAGCCTCTATTTGTCTCTTCTGCTTTGTGCTGAATCTCGCTGGAAATGGTTTCCATGTGGTTGGTAGTGATGAGAAAGCTCCATGTCCTCATCACCCTCGTGACTGCTCTTACCGGAGTCTGTTTGGTTCAAAATAAGCATTTACTGTCCCAGCAAATCCCCAACTTCCTTGTCCTCATCACTCAACTACCTCAGTCTCACGATTTAACAAGAGCAGAAGCATCTACTCGCCTAACATCAGCACTGCCCTTGTCGTCATGGACTTAGAAACAAACGCAAACTCTTCAGTTCTACAACTGACTGCTCTTTCTGGATTGTCTTCTCTAGCGATCTTGGCTCCCCTACCACCTACAATGGTGTGAGCTCTCCAGATCAGTCCCTGTATGACAAGCCAGGGCCCAAGCTGTGCAGTGACCACCTGGGGCAGTTACTAGTCACCCCAGGAACACCAGCTTTGGAGAATAAGAGAACAGACTGGAGGATGCCCTAGAGCTGAGCACTGTTTGTGATTTTTTTCCCCTCTTTTCGGTTTTCTGAGACAGGGTTTCTCTGTGTGGTTTTGGTGCCTGTCCTGGATCTCACTCTGTAGACCAGGCTGGTCTCAGAGATCCGCCTGGCTCTGCCTCCCAAGGGATGGGACTAAAGTCTGTGATTTTGATGGGCTGCCGGTCTCTGGGGCAAGTGACGGCTCCATTGGATGCACTTATCACCCTGGAGAGGAGGTTTAATTTATACTTAGAACACATTTTGTACATTTTCCCCTTTACTCAGAAATATGTAGTTTTATATTCTCCCACATCTGCCAATACTACCTCCTGCTCGAGCTCCTCGGCTGACTTCTGGTTCCCATCGCTCCCCTGTGATTTGGAAGAGCTTTACTTTTGCTAACCTCAACCTTTTCTTTAAAAAAATAAAACAAAACACAAAAGCCCGTCTTAGTGTCTTATCCATGGCTGTGGAGGGGAAACTAGTGACCTGCCCACTCTTGCCACCATGGCACACGATGACACCGTAACAGGAGCACTGAGTGCTCCACCACACAAGCAGAGGACGGCGCAGTCTGCTGCACCAGAGAAACACGCCAGTCTTTCTGAGTCTCTATCAAATGTGGTTTTATTCAATGACAAGCACTTTCTACAGCCGCACCTGTGGAACATCACATGGCAAAAACGAGGTGGTTTTTTTTTTTCTCTAGACTTTTTTTTTCCTTTTTTTAAACCTTATTAAAAATGAGATTGGTCCTAAAAATATAGAAAGAAATAAATTTAAATTCACAAAAAACTGTACATTATCAAAAAGTCACTAAAACACCACATTTGGTTATATAAAAAGTCAGTCCCTTTTGTTGTAAAAGGAACATGGAAACTTGTTGGTGTTGGTTTCTTGCTGTTACCAGATAGGGGAGGGACACAAAGGGCAGGGTGGGTGTCTCTTTATTTTTAACCTGCTTTCCCTACCAAATACTCTGCCAATAAGAGGAATCCACCTAGCTGGAGGGCAGTAAAGATGAGAAAGAAAAGCGAGAAATGGCCCCTGGATCGTGCCCTACCCCAGGACCCCTCCAGCCCCGTAAGAGTGCCTGGTCCCTAGGACAGAGATGGAGCTGGAGAGGAGCACAAAGCAGACTTGATGGCCTCCCTCTCCCTTCCACTCCACCGTGAATGACTCCAGTACATTTTATGCTGAGTGACACTTGCCACGGGGACAGTCGTCCCCAGTTATAACAGTTCCAAACATCTAACACAAAGTTTGTTACGGCGCAGTTATTTAGATAAAATATAAATATTTATGCATAATATAAAGTCAATTCAAATATTCTTCAATCCACCTCTTATTTAAAAGCAAAAAAAATTCTCAAATAAAATTAAGTTTTGAGGTTTATCGACAGAAAAGGCGACTTTAGAAATAGGCAAAAGGGAGTGGAGTGAGGGTGGGTTGAAAAGGAGGAAGGGGCTGCCCAGGAACCTGCACTGCCCCACCCCTCAGTACTGCTTGAGTACAAGGACCGCTCCTCCTCCTCCTCACCTGGCACCCTCTGCCCCCACCAATGGACACTGCTTGGACGCCTCAGCTCTCTGCTTAGGCCAGCTAGCAGCCACCTCCCCAGTGCAAGTACCCGTAATTTCTGACGGGAGGGACTCTGCTGAGCGGGAAAGCAGGGGCCAGAGGCCCATGGCTATAGCTTGGAGTTAGCAGCTTTCCTCTCATGTGTTGGGGGCTTAACCTGGGCTTAGTCACACACAGGGCAGTGGTAGACCCAGAACCTCTCCTCTCTACCCAGCCTGTGCTCCAGGAGTTTGCTCGATGCTGGGGATGTGAAGTAGATTAGATGGAAGGAAGGAAAAGACACTAAATCCAGACACTCATGGCTAGGAAAGACCCAGTTCTACCCTCTCCCAGCAAACTCTCAAGACTCAAAGCTACTGAGAGGAGAGGGAGTTCCTGCTGAAAAGATTGCACAGTTTGAAGAGGCTGGAACAGAAATAACCATGAGGAGGGACAGCACTGTCCCCAGAGAAATAGTTCCTGTGTTTTCCCAAAGACAAAAAGGGACGGTATGAAACAATGGGAAAGGCGAGAACAAAAACATACGAGGAAACATGAATGGATCCCATTACACAAAACAGGTTCACGATCACAGCTCTCATGTGTGTGCAAGTGCACACACACACACACACACACACACACACACACACAACCTCTCCCCCTCTCTCTGAGGGCTTCCATCTCGGAGCAGCACTCAGACTCAGCAGTAGTTGTCCCTGAGGAGTTCCCAAGAGGGAGGTTCGGGAAGCGGGGAAGAAGGCTGGAAGGCCCAGGGCGCCCGCCTGCCCGCCTGCTCACACCCCAGTCCCAGAGTTTCAGGAAAGGCTAGAAACTCGGGACACGAGGAGGAGCAGACATTTTAGAGGGTAACTATTGGACAGCGACAGGGAGCTCTGAACTTTGTTTCCACACAAGGGGAAAGAAGAACCCGTACACGATAGTTTTACATTATTGGGTGGGACAAAAATCGTCAAACTAGGGAGAAGGGGGAGAAAAGAAAAGGTGAGAGGCAGCAGGAGGAGGCAGGGAAGGGACTGAACATGGAAGCAGCATGTTCAGGGCCCGGTGTCCGGCTGACACACTTGGGAGTTAAGTCCACTTTACTGGCCGTCACTGCGGGTCCACACACAGTACAGAGTGTTTCTCGGTTTCACACATTCACTAGAACTATTGCTATTGTTAAATAGCCCCAGGATGCTGGGGCGTGTACAGGGAGGGGAGGAAGCCAGGAAGAGGAAGGGACTTCTTCACCCCTCTCCATTTTAATTAGTTTTAAAAAAAAAAAAACAGGAAAAATTCTTTTCTTTTTGGCTTTCCGTCCAGAAGGACCTCATCTCTGCATCTCTTCTTTGAGGAGCAAAAGGAGGAAGGGAGAAAAGAGATTGGGACAAGAGGATGTGGTGCTGCCGAGGGCAGAGGCAGGCATCAGCACTGTCTGACGCGTCCACCCGGGGCAGCCGTCAGCAGGTGAGAGTGGCAGGTTCTTGTCAGGAAGGCTGGAGAAGACACAAGTGGTCTCCACCTTCCTCGCCTCACAGATTGGCCTGTTTTCCCTGATAAAATTCCTCCCAGCGGCTCTCGAAGAAGCGGCGCATGATGTGCCCAGCCTTGCCCACTTCAGAGTCATCCTCATTGAAGGTCTGGCAGTTGTCAAAAACCAGAAGGGCATCAGCTGCAAACTCCTCTGAGCTAGTATACCTGGGCCAAGGGGAAAATAATGGGCTGTGAGCTGTTATGAGCTGAGAGAGAGAGAGGAGAGGGAGGAGAGGAGAGAGAGAGAGAGGAGAGAGGAGAGGGAGGAGAGGGAGGAGAGGGGAGAGAGAGAGAGAGAGAGGGAGGAGAGGGAGGAGAGGAGAGAGAGAGAGAGAGAGAGAGAGAGAGAGAGAGAGGAGAGAAAGAGAGAGAAACACCTTCTTACCCTCCCCGGAGCAGCCGTTCTCGCATGGTGGAAAAATCCATAGGGTTCTTGATGACTCGCCGGTACCCACTCACCAAGCGAGGGTTCACAGGCTCCAGGAAAGGCCAGGCTGCGTCATGGGACTCCATCTCCATTAGGATGATCCTATTAGCACAGGAAGCACACACTGACGCCTCCAGCCCTCCTGGCACACACAGCCAGCTACCCCTACGATTCACTAACTCACTCGCAAAATGTGAGATCACTGTGGTGGCTTCTCATTGAAAGTCGCCGTCTCTTGGAGGGAGAAAGCCCGTCTTCTGGGCACCGAGCCACTGCTGGGCTTTCTCGGCCCCTTGACAGAACTCCACGCCGGCGGCGGCTGTCACCCTCTGGGAAGTTCAGTGGAAAACTACTTTTCCGCTTCTGGCCTCGTTTTGGGAAACCAGGCCTCTGAGAGAATTCTTCCTCTACCTGCTGAGGACAGGCAAGGTGAGAGCAGCAGTGTGGATGTGTGCTGCTTGTCCTCCTGTTCGAGTCCTGCCTACAAGTAACTGTGGCTTCCAATGGTCACACATAAGCCAGCATGTGAATTCATCCAGGTAATCAATAGGGAGCGGAATGATAATTATTACTATTGTATAGAGAAAATGACTGGGGCTAATGAATGACTTATTCAAGGAAGGATTCAACTCAAACATGCTGTCAGAGGCTCATCCCAGGGAGACCCTGAGGACAGGGACTTCTGTGGGACTGGTGGTTTAAAAAAAAAAAAGCTATGAGAAGGAAAATCAAGCAGTAGAAACCTTACCTGGGCCAGACAGACAGTGCAGAACCAGTCTCCTTCTGGGACAGCCTCCATCTTGGGCCGATGACAATAAATGTGGCAGCCCCGGTCACACCCATCGCAGAGCAGGAGAAACTCATCATTGTCACCCTTCCGGCAGACCAGGCAGGTCTAGACCAAAGTTGTGAGGAGGCAGAGTGAGTCCTTAGCCCTCTGCCTGTCGCTGACCCCACTGTCACCAAACCCACCCACCGTCTGAGCTTCCCCGACACTCACCACTTTGTTGACAGACTTCTCCCAGGCGATGGACCTCTCCAGCTGGCCCATGCACAAACACACCTGGGCTGCGCTACGGCACCTTTCAAGCGTCTGCCGCCAGACACGGACACGAGGGGTGATCTCGTATGATCTGGGGGGGGAAATCTAGGGTGAGGAACAGGAAGACCTTTGTCCTCTCTCTCCCAGGCCAGGAGACTGGCAGCAGGAGTCACTCACATCTCAGTAGTGGTGCCATCAGGGGCACCGTTGGGGGTGCTCAGCAGGGCCTTCTCCACTACCACCTCCTGGGCTGCCCAGAGGGGCTCCCGCAAGTAACGCCGCTCCACATTCTGTTCCAGAGCAGCGAGTCGTATCACAGCCAGGTCCAGAGGGTTGGTGTTCTGCCGCTGAGGTACAACCCCTTCTCTGCCCCGTCCTCTCCAAGGGATATCCTCCGGAGAGTCAGGTAGATGCTCACAGTAGGCCAAGTCTTCTCGGGTAGAGTCTGGGCCAGGGCATGTCCAACCCTTCCGGTGGGAAAGAGGAGTAACACACATTGTAAAGGGAAGCACTTCATGTCTTGGTAAGTCACTTGGGAAGAAGAAACAAGGGCTTTCCCTGACACCCACCCCACAGCTGGGCGTGGTGGCTCCTGTCAGCAACCCCAGAGCCTGGACAGCTGAGGCAGGAGAAATGCCTTGAATCCCAGGCAGGTCTCAACTACAGAGACCTTGTTTCAAAAACCAGAACCTAGGGCCGGAGAGAGGGCACAGCAGTTAAGAGTGCGGGCTGCTCTTCCAGAGGACCCACATTCAGTTCCCAGCACCCACAACATGGGGCTCACAACAGTCTACAAGGCCCAGTTCCAGAGGATCTGACCCTTTTGGTCTGAGGGCATTGCACACACGTACCATGTAGACATGCAAGCAAAACATCCACACACACACACACACACACACACACACAAATAAATCAAAAAGTTAAACGAAACCAAAACCCTCCCCTAAATAGCTCCCCACCCAGTGCTGACCCCAGTGTACCCGAATCTGCAGATCAGACAGGACAACCCGCTGCTCAAGCTCCTCTACCCACTGAAGCACAGCTAGGTCTGTCTCGTAAGTCTTCTCCTTGGGACACCAGCTCTTAAGTCCTTCTTCCAAGGCAGGCAGCTGACTAGGCTCAAAGATAGGATCTGGGAAGAGAGAAAGCAGAGCAGCGGCCCATCAGGCTCCTGTGCACAGCAGCCACCCCAGCCCCAGCTGGGTCAAGCTTCTCTTAGTTACCAGTTAAGGGCTGTAGGCAAACTTCCTGCAACAAGTCCTTGTGCTTGCTAAGATGTTTGTGAAGCGCCTTCTCCCTGATGCCTCGGGGATGGAGTGCCTTGAGTATGACATCCAGGGTCTCGGGATCTCGGATCCACCACCAGCCAGAGCACATCTCTGTGTACAGAGGGTATGTATACGGGCCAGGGGATGGAAACCACATGAGTCACACTGCCCATGATGAGAACTGCTATACCTCCATGCTTACCCCATCCTAGCCAAGCTCGCTCACCAGGGGGGATAGGCTGGGCTGTCAGCTGGGTTAAGTAATGCTGCTCCACCTGCTTGAAGAACTTGCTAGGAGGTCTCCCCCTCCGCTTGGGTTGACCCAGCCCTGTGGGACTCTGTGGCATTTCTTCAGAGTCTCCTGATGGCCTCTTAGAGGCCCCTCCAGGCAAGTGGGTAGAAGAGAACTGCCCTGGAGAACAGGGATTGGCAGCACCGGGTGTATTCATCTGTAATAAGGAGACATGAAGGAATGAAGATATTTTATGTCTACAGCTTTCCCAACTTCAGGCTACAGCCTCACAGCTAGACATGGGAGCCCGGGGCAGGATAAAGCCGACGACGGGTCTGGCTACTCACTGGCTTAGAGGAGGCAGGCAGCTGAAGGGAGGGAGTAGGCTGGTCCTCAGAAACGGCAGGGGGTGGTGTAGGGGCAGCATCACAGGGTATCTGGGCTGAGAAGCTAAACCAGGGTCCTTGAGGGGCAGGGCAGGATTCTGCCTCCTCAGGCTCTGGCTCCTCCAAAGACTGGGATGGAGCAGAGTCTAATTTCCCTGGGCTGCTATCAGGTGTGAGGACTGAGCTGCTCAACAGGGAACTGTGGCTCTGTGTCTGGCTGAGCCAAGACAGGAAGGCGGACTGGCTGAGGTCATGCTGGCTCTGACCCAGGGACAGAGGGGAGCCTTCTGGCTCTAGGAACCCATTATTTGATGGGGGATGGGATGGAAGATGGGGCTGGATGGGAGCCTGAAGCTGCAGATGAGACTGAGGTTCTGGCTGAACTCGAGGCTGGGGTTGTTCTGAATCACGGTCCCGAACAGCAGACTTCGGGTGCCTCGGCTGCATAGACCCAGGCTTAGATTTTCGAGGTCGGCCTCGGGCGCGGGCAGGAGAAGCAGAGGTGTTGGAGCCGGTTAACTCTCTCTCTCCAGAGACTGGGGCCGAGCAGGGGGTTGAAGGCACTGCCTCCGTCAAGTACTCAGCTTCCTGCTTTATCCCCTCTTCACTCACTGTAAAGACAGACAGAGAGCTCAAGACAGACTGCTGCACAGGGGGAGAATGGGAATCTACCAACACCAACACACCTGCTTTCTAACATCTGTCAGGAGCCTGCTGGTTAGCAGCTTAAGTCAATGAACAGAGTATCTGAGGAAGAAGTCTTGCTTTGAGACAGTCTCTCTCTATGTAGCCCTGGCCAGCGCTGAACTCACTATGTACACTAGACTGGCCTTGATTCAACAAAAGACCGACCTGCTCTAAATAACGACTAGTCACAACATAATCTCAAACTGCTTTACTGACAAACAACTATAGGTTAAACACTTGTTTTCCGAGACAGGGTACTGCTGTATAGTTCAGTCTGTCCTGGAACTCCAGGTCCTCTTAGCTCAGCTTCCCAAGCACTGGCATCAATCTTTAGCTACATGCTCAGTTTAGTCCCATCTTTTGTATTTGGGATCAAGCCCAAGATATTGTGCAACACCCGCCACTGAGCTACACCTAGACTCTGTCAAGCACGAATAAGAGTATCAATACATTTTAATTCCTCCCACCCCTCAAGACAGGGTGTCTCTGTGTAGCTCTGGCTGTCCTTGAACTCACAGAGATCCACCTGCCTCTTCCTCTCAAGTGCTAGAATTAAAGGTGTGAGCCACTACACTCAGCTTACACATTTTAATTCTTAGTAGTCATTGAAACAACTATCTGAGCCAGGCGGATCTCTGTGAGTTTGAGGCTAGCCTAGTCTACAGGACGAGATCCAGGACAGGCACGAACTACACAGAGAAACCCTGTCTCGAAAAAACCAAAAGGGAAAAAAGAAAAACATTTCTATGTGTGGATTCCTTGAAGTTACAAGTGTTTGTAAACCAAGTGACATGGGTGTGGGAATGCAACTCAGGTCCTCTGGAAGAGCCGTGCATGCTCTTAACCACTGTGTCCTGTCTCCAGCTCCAATTCTCAGCTGTCTTATGAAGTCCATTTACTACCCACATGGCCACTGTTTACAGATGAAAACCTGAAGCATGCAGCTGGCAAGCAGTTTTACAATAGAGCCTGTGCTCTAGTGTAAGAAGACTGAACTCAGAATTCAAGCCTCCACAGACACACCTACCTGAGCTCCCCTCTGAGCCTTCCACAAAGATTCCAGCCAAACATGGCAATACCCAGTAGTGGCGTCTATAGCGGTCCTGACCCAGAGACACTGCCCGAAGCATCTGGGATGAGTGAAGCAGCTTTTTTCTAAAGAAGAGCTGACGCTGGGTATGAATTAGAAAAAGAAGATGAATAAAAACATTTCCAGCGTGGCATGATGAATTTTAATACAGAGAGAGGACTGAGGCTTATCTGCTTCCCTGTGCAACAGATATAATCTAAAGACGGGGAACGGTTCTTGCAGCTTTTGGGAGATTCAAACACAATACCTTACTGAGTTTTTCTATCTGGCGCTCTAACTCTGGAATGCTGGATGCTGCAACATCAATCTGGGCAGAAGCAAACACACATTGAGAGAAGTGGAGTTTCCAGATCCAAGAAAGAGTGTTTTCTAGCCCACCCCGCCTCCTTTCGTTGGGTAAGTACCTCTCCATCTCGTCGAGTCCTGCGGCCATGGACAGCTGCTCTAGTCTCCTCCTCCTCCTCCTCCTCCTCGATGCCACTGGTTTCCTCCATGATCCGAGAACTGCGCCTCCGTCCCAGGCCTTCTTCTAGCCCTTCCATCATAACCTCAGGCCGCCCAGTTCTCTTGGCCAGAGCAGTTTTCAGTCTTGAAAAACAAGAGATTAAGGGAGACTATGGAGAAGAACATAATGCCAAAAAAGAAACACCTGAAATGTACATTTTCCAGAGCCCTGGCAAAGGGCCAACCAAAGAAGGGCATCGTCTCCAGGCAACATCCTGCTATGTGCCTCACTCTCTCTCTGGGTTCTAGTCTGCTGTCCCTACCTCCGTAGTCGGCCTTCAACAATCCATTTGTTTTTCCTGTAGCTGGACATATTCTCCAGAGTCTTGTCAATCTCACTGCAGAGGAACAGCAGATGATTTTTGAGGGAAAAGGGGCAGCAAAAAAGAAAAGAAAAATAAGGTCTTACAAGGGTATTTCTGTCCAGTCACAGCCTGGATGAATGACCAAGGCAGGCTTTCATTCCCCAGGGAAGGGACTAGATTCTATCAAGTCATCCCAGCATCCTCCGAGAAGAGCAATGGACACATTACCCTGGACTTCTGGAGAGCTAAGCCCCTCCCCACCCCACTCCCACACAAGGCACAGGGTTACCCATCCCACCCAAGCCCCTCACTTGATGATGACGGTGGAGCCATTGAGCTCATGCACAAGGAAGGCTAGGACAGCAGCCTTCTGTTGGGGTGGCTGGGCTTGAAAAGGCTGGGTGCGCAGACGGTCACAGAAGGCTGGCTCCACTCTGTAGGCCATGAGGAAGCAGCGTAGTATCTCAGACACATTGTCTCTGGTCAGTGGGATCTCAGACACCTTCTCCCCCAAGATCTTCAGGGACTATTTGGAAGAAAACATAATGGGAATGAGAAGGGAAACAGGAACAACTCAAGTTTTGGGTGAGAACCTGGGAGAAAACTACAAGGGTTAAGATAAAACTCTCCGAGGAAGCCGGATGGCGGATCTCTGTGAGTTCGAGGCCAGCCTGGGCTACAGAGTGAGTTCCAGGACAGGCTCCAAAGCTACACAGAGAAACCCGGCAAAGGGGGGGGGGGGGCACACAAGGAAAAAACAACAACAACAAAAACGTAGCCCCGGCTGGCCTGGAACTTGCTATGCAGAACAGGCTTAAAGAGGCCTGTCTGTCTCTGCATCCCAGGCACTAAGGTTAAAGGTGTGCATCATAACCCAGCTAAAAGAAACTCTTGTGAAAAAAAGAGAAAAAGACTGAAAACTGCCAGGACATGGGGCTGGAGAGAGGGCCCGGTGAAGAGCACTGGCTGCTCTTCCAAAGGATCTGGGTTCAGTTCCCAGCACCTACAGGGTGGCTCACAACTGTCTTTAACTACAGTTACAGGAGACGACACCCTCTTCTGGTTCCTGTGGGTACCAGGCACACATGTGGATACCAGGTACACAAACAGGCAGGTAAAACACTTATACACATCAAATAAGGAAAACAGTTACAAGAAAAAGGTGAAAGACTGCAACGGAGAACTGTAAAGTAAGAATGAGAAAACAACAGCTGAAGCACTGCCAAGAAAACAGCATCGACAAACCAGAGATCGGAAGGAGGAGTCATACACCACTTCTCTGGGTTCTTCTGGGGTGGGGTGGGGTGGGGTGGGGTTTACATGTTCTCAAAGAGAAAGCAGAACTGACTCCGACCCAGGCAAGCTCACCTGACAGTAGGAGGGCAGACCAGGGTCACGGAGTGCAGCCTTCAGGAGCTGCACCAGCAGGTCTTGCACTTTGCCCAAGCTGTCCCCTTGACACAGGAGTCCCTCCTGCAGCACTCCCAGACTAGGAACATCTTTGGTAAGGTCAAAGCCTAGCACTTTGCCAAAACTATGCAGGAACTCCACGATGGTTAAGCAGTCTGAGAAGGCCCTACTGGACAATGTCAAACCAGGGATGCGGGTGAAGTCAGGCAGGGGCTGGGGAGAAAAAATTGGGTAGGCATCCTGTTAGACTTATCAAGAGGCAATGTCTGGATATTCAGAGGTCCTTCTGTTAAATGTCCCCAGAACTGGCCCTTCCATGACCCTTGATACCTGGTGGTCAACCAGACACATGTCCTCCGTGGGCTTCTTCATCTCCTCTAAGATAGCCTGCTGCCTCTGCCGCTCCTGCAGACGCCTCTGCGTGGCAAGGCTCCTCTCTGGTTTACAGGGGGGTCTGGCTTTGGCCACCTCTTCCTTCACCTTTACTTTCTCCTTCTCCTTTTCCTTCTTTTCCCTCTTCACTTTTCCCATTGGTTTTTCCTGCTTTGTCTTTGTCTTTTCTTTCTCGGCCTACCCACCAGGAGAAAGGAACAAGTGTCAGAGATACCTGTCTAGCCAGGCCTGATCTTAGTCCAAAATAACACCGGCATAGGAGCGTTTGGAAAATCTCTGTGGTGGCTTCGAATCAGACGTGAGAGATGGAGACTTGGCTCTGTGGTAGCATGTCTGTCTAGCATGCACACTGCACCCTGGAAAGGAAGTAAACTTGGCACACACACTCATCACACGTACACACCTTGGCTTTCTTCTTAGTGTCCTTCTGCTTTGAGCTCTTGGCATCTTGTCTCCTCTTGTTTCTGGCCTGTAAACCATAAGGAAAGTCATTTCTCCCCAAACTCTGAAAGCACCTCTGCTTGGGCTAGGATTCAAAAACAGAAAGGGTGCTGGGGAGGAGAGGTGAGAGATGGGATGATGAGGGACTGACTGGCAATGGATCAATTCTCTCACCCTAGAGATGCCCTATTTTTCTTGAACAAGCCCATTTTTCTAAATCAAGCCCAAGCAATTCCATTTTATAAAGGTGCGCTGCTACATTGAGGAGGAAACGGAGATGGAAGAAAATACGAAGCTGCCCGTAGAAAACGTTAGCGCAAGGCTGTCCTCCTCACCTGCCCTTGGACAGGAGTCTGACCCTCTCCCCGAGGTACCTTCTGCCTCATCTTCTTTTTGCTTTTACTCATCTGTGCTTTATCCTCCTCACTCAGTGTTTCTGTGAAGGCAGAAAGGAAACTGAAAACCGAGCGTGGCATCCATGGCAGCACATGCCTCTTACAAAGCTGGCTTCTCATACAGCTTCATGAACAAATTTTGTTTTGCTGTTGGTTTGTTTTTTCAGTAGACATAATAAAACATTGAAGAGAAAGGGGTCAGAGAGGCACCTGCTCAGGTAGTTGTACAAAGCACTCACACAGCATTAGTAGCCCAGAAGCCACAGGCTGACTCCAGCTGATGGAAGAGGCCACAAATGCAGAGTGCCTTTATGATCTGTCTCTTTCCCGGGCTATGGAGCAAGGACAGCAATGCTCAGACTGATGCACACATCCTGATTTTAGTGCAAAGAGAGTGGAGATGGAAACAAGAATCTAAACCGTCAGCGAAGAGGGTATTGGTTTGTAACACTGGCAACCCAGACTCCTACCTGTCATAGCCAGTGTTTACACTCAGCTTTCACAGCTCACTCCACTAAAAGATTCAAATCAAAGTATAAATCTGCAAATAACTCATTTTCTAATTGATATTCTGACCCAACAGTACCAATTCTTTCATTTTTGATATAGAAGCACCATCATACATTTTTTATGGCAAGCTTCTAAAGTACCGTGGGCAAATAAGTCACTTAAAGCTTTTATTAAAACGAGATAGTGGGGGGCTGGAGAGGTGGCTCAGAGGTTAAGAGCACTGGTTGTTCTTCCAGAGGTCCTGAGTTCAATTCCCAGCAACCACATGGTGGCTCACAACCATCTGTAATGAGATCTGGTGCCCTCTTCTGGCCTGCAGGCATGCATGTAGGCAGAACACTGTATACATAATAAATAAAAAAAATCTTTAAAAAAAATAAAATAAAATGAGATAGTGGGCTAGAGAGATGGCTTAGTGGTTAAGCACTCTTAATGCTCTTGCAGAGGACCTGGGTTCAGTTCCTCATGACACCTCACAACCATCTATAATTCTAGTTCTAGAGGATCTGACACCCACTTATGACCTTCACAGGCACCAGGCACACATGCATGTAGTGCCTATGTGTAAAACACCCACACACATAAAATAAACCTTTTTGAAAAAATGAAATACACTGAGTTTGGGGTTTTAACTCTGGTAGAGTACTTGATAGACAAGTGCAAAGGCCTAGCATTGGCCTCTAGCATAGAGGGGAAAAAAGATATAGACAGATAGCAGAGTGGGAACTCTGAATGGAGTTAACAAGACTATTTCATATTCTGCACACCGTATATGTAATACTTACTTAGATAAATGCAATGCTTACTTAGAAAATTAGACATTTTTGCTGGGCGGTAGTGGGGCATGCCTTTATTCCCAGCACAGAGGCAGAAGTAGGTGGATCTCTGAATCCAAGACCAGCCTGGTCTACAGAGCTAGTTCCAGGACAGCCAGAGCTACACAGAGAAACCGTGTCTTGAAAAACAAAACAAAACAACCCCCCCCCCCCAAAAAAAGTGAAAACAAAAAAACCACAGACATTTTCCTATTTACCTATCTGACTAAAATAGTGTGCCAATTATCTTTTGTATTCAGGCATGAACTGGAATCTCTACACAAAAACCTTGGAAATTGTATGAATGCAATCAGTACAAGCAAGGAGCTGGAAGATGGACAGGAAAACCATGGAAGTCTTCTCCTTTGGCCTTTATGGGGACAGCCCCAGGCTTTACCAGTAAAAGCAACTCAAAGGAAGAAATTGTCTGGAAAAAATGTGGCAAAAAGCTGGGATTCTGATCATGCTTTCCAAGGGAAGAACAGATTCATCTTTCCAGATGTCAGTCCCTCCTGGGAAATCCAGGTACCAACTGCAATTCAGCAACCTTTCAGATACCCTGTGGAGGGAGCACAATACCTGAGCTACAGATAACACTGTACCTTGGGTTTCCAGTTTCTTTGGAAGTCGGTTGTCTGTTTTATTCAATAGCTCAGAGATTTTGACCTTGGGTGGCCGACCTCGGCCCCGCTTCACTTTGGGAACTTCCTTGTTCTTGGCCTTTTCATTATTTCGAGGTCGGCCTCGTTTGCCAGTAATTGCTTGAATTCTGGAAGGAATCTCCTCTGCCGATAACTGGACCCACTGCACGCCCTAAAGGAACAAGGAACTCTGTGTTATAAGGGAGACGATCAGTGCAGGCCACTAAGCCTCTGAACTACCCGGACTCCTGAGGTCCCCACCCACACCCACCAAAGGAAGCTGTAACTTGCTCCCCAACTACTTGACCCTCGGGCCGGCACCTCTGCTGTGTCTCTTTCTTCGAAGAAATCCCCGACAGGCATCCGGGGACTGAAGCTGAAGTGCTCCCGGCGGACACTGTGCACCACATTTCGGCTCAGGTACTGAGAGGGAAGGACAGTAGTAAGTCAGAGCCCTGCCATGTCTGTGGCCAGCTGTAACACAAGCACAATAATCCTTTAAAAGCTACCAATGCTGTTACCTTGATGACTTCTGGAAACTGCTTCATCCTCTTCCCACAGGGGCCGTAGTACCACGTCTCCCCCTGCCACCGATGGCAGCCCTTCCTGATGCGCACTTCTCGCCGCCACCTGCCAGAGAAGCACATGGGCCCTGCCACCAGGTCACACCCTACCCACTCCCACGCCACCCAGCAGCCAAGCCCACTGGGCAGATGCCCCACATCTGCCTCACTAGCCCTGCATGCACATCGTCCTACAGACAGTCCTGCACACACAAACAGCACAGCACAGGAGCTTGACAAACAGGCTCACGCCGCTCCAGCAAACAATACTGCAGGAGGAAAGCAATCGCCAGATGGCAAACACGTACAAAGACCCACTCTTCCTTTCATAAAGCTACGGAAAGGACACGAGCAGCTGGAGACTCTACCAGCCCTGGCTCAGGTGCAGAGGGGCCTAAGAACAAACTGGGGCTGACTCCATGCAGTCACTCAGTGGGCCAGGTTTTAGTCAGTGACTGTTCCGACAGCAACTGTGACAGCCAGCCTTATTTACCCTCATCACCAGTGTGGCAGCAGTACTAAGACTTGGTGACAACCAGTAGCCTAGAGTGGTGGTGGTGAAAATCAGGAAGACAGTTATTTCCAGAAGGTTTTTGATGCTATCTGGTTTGGTCATTACGTAGTTACCACGGCAGAGCTTAGCTCTCCAGAGAGCATTACAACAGAAACTACCACACCACAAACCCCCAGGTCACTGCGGGAAGCCTCCTCCCTCACTGCTACCCCTCTCTATGAAAACAGCTCTGCCTGGATACTCTGGATATTTGAGCCTTGGTTTGAAAAGGATCCTTGATCAAGACCGAGTATCCAGCAGATGAGCAAAGAAGACAAGGAAGACAGACCCTAAGAGAGAAAACGTAGTCGGGCGGTGGTGGCGCACGCCTTTAATCCCAGCACTCGGGAGGCAGAGGCAGGCGGATCTTTTGTGAGTTCAAGGCCAGCCTGGTCAACAGAGTGAATTCCAGGATAGCCAGAGCTACACAGAGAAACCCTGTCTCCAAAATCCCCCCAAAAAAAGAAAAAAGAAAGAGGAAATTGGTCTAGAGCAACAGCCCAGCAGTTAAGCACACATGCTGCTCTGCCAGAAGACCCAACACCCACAACAGGTGGCTTCATAACAGCTTGCCACTCCAACTCCTGTAATCCACTCCCACCTAGACCAACCCTCTCCCACATCTTAAGAGTCATTCCTAGGCTTGTTAAGGTCAATGCATGCATCAATCTAGAGCATTTACCCATGTTGGAGGGGAAGACGAACTTCTTCTGGGGTAGCAATGCGTCTCTTCAGTACATCACCTTGAGATAAGACCAGAGACAAAGGTAAGAGGTCAAGCAAGGTTAGAGGACAGAGCTGAGCTAGTGGCACAGCACTTGGAGGCAGAGGCATGCAGAGCTCTGTGAACTGGAGGCCAGCTTGATCTACATAAAGACCAGCCAAGGCTATATAGTGAGATCCTGTCTCAAAAAACAACAACAAAAATTTTTTTAAATTAAATTACAGGTTAGAAGAGGAGGGATGGGGCTGGAGAGATGGCTCAGAGGTTAAGAGCACTGACTGCTCTTCCAGAGGTCCTGAGTTCAATTCCCAGCAACCACATGGTGGCTCACAACCATCTGTAATGAGACCTGGTGCCCTCTTCTGGCCTGCAGTCATACATGCTGTATACATAGTAAATAGTAAATAAATAAATCTTTAAAAAAAAAAAAAAAAAAAAAAAAAAGAAGAGGAGGGATGGATGCAGTATGTAACATAAACTTTCGTAGAAACCAGACAGGGACAGAACAGAATTTGGACACTTACTACTACCAGAAATTGTGACAGCTTCTCCAGTGACCTCTTCCACATCAGCAGAAGCTTCCGGGACGCTGCTGACGTCTTCATTTGCCTGGGAAACTGTCTGGAAGGTGGTTACTGGAGAAGGTGCAGGGCAAGCTTGAGGAGAGGTCGCTGGAGCTGTCAAAGACGCTTCCAAAGAGGCTGCTGGGAGGGTCGGGGAGGGAGCTGGAGAGACTGCTGGAGAGGCTGCTGGATGTAGCTCAATAGTAGGCAGCTGGTCAGGGGCCGGCTCAGTTAGGGGACGTGGGAAGTCTGAAGACTCAGGCTCCATTTCTTCCTGTTCAGAGTCACTGCCATTATTCAGGTCAAAGCCGTTATCTAAAATCCAAAGGATAATGTAAATAAAAGAAAATGGTCTCAGGTAAAAGAATTTATTCAGTCAAACCTACACTATGGCAACCATGGTTATCCTAAGGGTTTCTAGTGGAAAAAGAACGGGAACTCTAGGCACTGGAGCCACGGCTCACTGGCTGCCCTTCCAGAGGACACTGTTTGATTTCTAGCACCACATGCAACTCCAGTAACTTTCTGTAACTCCAGTCCCAAGAGGTCTGACACCCTCTTCTGTCCTCCAAGGGCCCCACACACTTGGTACATAGATACCCATACAGACACACTCATACACATAAAATTAAATTTAAAAAAGCAGTGCTGGCTACTCTCCCTACCCCAAACGCTTTTGAAGTTAAGGGGTAAAACTGGTGATGGTCATCATCACAAAGAGAAACAGCTTGTCCTAAAGCTACAAAGGCCTCTGGTTTTCTTTTCCTTGACAACTCCCAAGTTGCTCAAGCTCTTCACAGAGTACTTATCAAGGTACAATGGCCGATGCTTTTTTATTCCCACTAGACACCATCTCAGTGTCTGTCACCAAGATACCAGCACAGACTTCCCATGTTAAGGGCTCAGGTATGGAACACATGCACTATTTGGCAAGTGAAGATTTTATTTGTCCTACCTCCCTTCACTTACCTTGCAAGACAGACTCCCCCAGGACAGGTGGAGAGGTGGGGCTGACAAAGAGAGAAGCTGGTGTCTGGCTGACATCTGCCAGGAGACTGAAGGCAGCAGCGTTCCCGAGAGAGGGGCAGTCGAGGGCAGAGATCACAGGGCTGTCCTCAAGAGGCAGCTTATCATCTCCTGTGCCCATCAGCTCCGTGTCGTCGTCGATACCATAAAGTCCTCCACTCACTGGCTCTGTTTACGAGGGTGAAAAAGTCACAAGCACAACATTAAGAAAAAAAATTAGCAAGCCAGATTTCTTCAAGAAATACTAGCCAAAACAATGTCCAACTCTAGTTTCTAGGGTATGAACTGGGGAGAAGTAGGGAGGAAATAAGAAAGGGTCTCACCTCTAGCTCAGAGTTGACTTGAAATTCACTATGTACTTCAGGATGGTGTCAAAGTCACAAGCCTCCTACCTCAGCCACCCCATGTTAACATTAAAACTATAGAGCCCTCTTACAAGCCAGAAAACTAAAGGCAAAGATACAGACTGTCTACCTACCCATAGATTCTTGCAGAAATGTAGCATTTATCATGAAATAGGCCCTGTTTTTATATTTAATTGGCAAATGTTTCCTTTCTAGTTAGTTAGAACCCAAATAGCCCAACCGTGTGGTAACTACAGCCTATTCCGTGAATTACTGCAGCCAAGGGCTCTGGGCCAACTGGAAGACAGAAGGAGCCTGGGAAATGAACCAGTGCATCTGAGTAAAGCTGGCCCAGCCAGCAGTACTGACTATGGTTTACTAAAGGTTTACCTACAAGCCCCAACACCCCAGGTTCCCTAAAACTCTCCTGTGTTTCCGACTTTTCTAGGTATCGGGTTGGCCCCCTCTGCTCAGGTAAGCAGGAAAGCCCACCTGATGCCAGAGAGTCAAAGGGCTGAAGGGAATCTTCACTGAGGATTGGAGTGTCTTCCAGTTGATCAGGAAGATGTGAAGGATCATCTAAACAGCTCACTGTGGGATCAGGGACCAGGACGGAGACTTCTTGGTGTAAAGACTCCACAGAAGAGACAGAACCATTGTAGCCACACATCTTTAGTTCTAGGTAATTCCAGGAGAGACCCAAAGTCAAAACTGATGCCTTCAATTTAGCTATATTAGGTGGTTATAGAAATGTGTTCAGGTGGGGCTGTAGAGGTGGCTCATTGCTCTTCCAGAGGACCCAGGTTCAATTCCCAGCACCCACATGACAGCTCACAACTGTCTGTAACTACAGTTCCAGGGGATCTGGCACCCTCAACAGATATACATGCAGGCAAAACACCAACACACATAGAGAATAAATAAATCATTAAAAATGCTTTTAAAAAAAGAAAGAAAGAAAAAATGTTCAGGCAATTCTTTCAATAAGTCCACACATGCACATGGTGTATACTGTTCTTTTCCTAAGTGCTCCTTTTCCTTAGCCACACTGGTATTCAAATCTGTGTTAAAACACTTTCTTAGTAAACTCTGTTTTAAAAATAAGATGTTCATTCAATCAACATTTATTGCCAATTCTAACTAGAAACAGATCCTACCCAGATATCTAAATGAGTAGAGGTGTGCTGCTAAAACACAGGCAAACAGGAAAGGGACACCAAGGCCGAGACAAGAACCCTACCATGTACTCAGCTACTTTATCCAACAAGTGGAACAGAGACTATATCCTTTGATTTTTATAGGGTAGCTGTCCTTGCATTGAATATTAACTACAAATACAAACTAAGATTTTATCTATTTTGAGGGAAACAAAAGAGGTCACATATATAATATTAACACACAAAAAGGGAGCTGAACAGACAAGCAGTGGTGCACTCTGCCGGTCACTACTAGGGCCAAGCCACTTCAGCAGTACCTCATCCTGCCAGTTAAAAGAGCCTCATGGTTTTAGTGCTCACTGCTCACGTCCTAACCGTCTCATCTGTTTTAGAGGCCCCTACCCCACCCTACCCCACTTATGTGACCCAGGCTGGCCTTGAACACCTTCTCCTGCCTCCTCTCCCAAGGGCTGAGATATAGGCATGTGCCAGAGTCCATGATTTATGCAGTGCTGGAGGTGGAACCCAGAGCCCCATTCACGCATGCTACACAACCATGCTAGCCTGAGAAGCCATTCTTGATGCGGTGTCTGGGCTATCTCAGGCTTACCCACCGCCCACCTGCCCTCTCCCGGCCAGGAGCTCTGCATGAGCGTGAAATAATCTGCACTCCCACTCTTGAACTGGAGCTGCTGCCACAAAACACCAGGCACTTGGCTCTGCTAATCACCAACATGCAAATCAGCCTCCACTGCAGAGAGCTGGAAAGATAAGTTTTCCTCACCCCAAAAGCCACTGTCCTCCATGACCCCGCTTCGTCTCCACACCCAGCTCACAGACCCAGTCATACCTGGCTGCTCTTCCTCCAGCTCCAGGCTGCCGACCAAGCCAGTGCCGTTTTCTGCCACAACTGAAGTCAGCTCCTTTTCTGCTGCCTCAGCGGGATGGATCCCATTGCCTACGTCCTGGGAAGGTGCAAAGGTCTGGATACTAGATCCCAACATTGGAGAAGTCTGTGGGGAGGTGAAAAAACTTGGGGGTCCATTGGGCATCACCTCAAAATTCTGGTCAGGAAAGGAATCATACAGCTCCTGTGAATCGAAGTTAAGCCCCATTGGACTCTGAGTACCATTGGCCCAGAACTCTTGGCTCCCAGCTCGAAGATTAGTGTTGTGACTTGGGGACGAAGGTTGTCGGCTGCCCCCAAGGATACCGTTGAGCGGGTATTGTCCCCCAGGGAACTGAGAAAGAAGGGGTGGGTCCTTGAGGTTGTTGCCAGGATTGGCAGGTGGGTACTGTGAGTAGTTCCAAAGACAGTCGCAGGCCACGTTAGGGTGATGGAGGTGTGAGGTGCTGGAGGAGTGGGGAGCAGAGTTCAAAATCCCTGAAGTAGTAGTGTGAGATACAGTAGATAAGCCATTAACATTCACATCCCCATTCAAACCTGGCGGAGAAACAGAAGAGTCAGCTATGAATATATACGCAATAATGCCACCAAATAACCCTCAAATTAACAGTGCAGGTGCGAGTAAAGGACTCCTCGGCTACCTTTAGCTTTTGGGTCTCAAGGGAACACTAACCCTGGATGCTCCTGTGCACAAGCTTAGCACCGCTGCTGAGACAGGTGAGTGGGGCTAGGGAGCGGCGTAGGTGTGCCACAGGGGCTGGTGGCAGCTGCGGACATTGCTGCTGCAAGCTTTCTACTGCATGAAGCTGCACACAGGCTTCCCACAATGACTTGCATTCTTTCTCACCCTCATTCCTTATGGGAATTCTCTCCTTGGAGGGCACGACTGAATTCTCCAGTCCCCGCTCCCCTTTCCTTAGTGCCTATTGGCCCTGCAGTGGCACCAGAATGGAGAGCCTCCACCTCACTGGCACATGCAGATCCAGCACTTTGTGCTGGGCTAAGAATAGAATTTGCAGTCACCACAGTGACAAAATCCAGCTCAGAAGGCTGGGTTTAGCCCCTCCTCAAAGGCCCAGGAGGGTGATGTGGAATAGGTAAAAATCTCTGCATGGCCAGTGCTACAGAACCCAGCTCTGAAAATAGGAATCTTTGAGTTTCCCACAGACAACAATCAGGACCAAGATACTAAGGAACTTCAAGCAGGTGTCTGTGTATGGGGGAATTCTACAGCAGGTGGGCGGGTATGTGTGTGGGGAAGTCCAATAAAATAACAGGGCTTGTATTTATCTGCACGGGCCATATATACGACAGGAGAGACAGCACAAGTCAGCATTTTTCTACTTCTAAGCATTCTGTCTTGAAATCCAGGCAATTTAAAAAGGTACCTGACACAAGACTAAAGCAGCAGGGCTGTCGCCAGTTTACAGCCATCTGGGCTAGAGAGGGTTCAGTGGGGATGGGCACTGGCTCTTCAAGAAGACTTGGGTTTGATTCTTAGCACCCTCATGGCAGCCAACAGTGTCTGTTAACTAGTCCCGGGGGATCGGTCCATTGCCCCAAAAGAAAACAAGGAAGCACCCTCAACCAGCAGCAGCAGCAGCAGCAGCAGCAGCAGCAGCAGCAGCAGCAGCACTTCCACAGAGAACGGCAAGCGTCCTAGGGCAGGCAGCACTGCGCCCCTCACCTTCTGACAAGGACGGGAGGCAGCACCAGCACTTCTGCTGCGGCCCTCCCGCTGCCCCAGCTAAAAGCACTTTACCAGAACCTCCGCCCACCTTCCTCACCCTAGTCCCAATCCAAGCCAATTTTCTAATTCCTGAACACAGCTCCCCAAGGCTGTCCCTGTCCCAGGCCAGGGACAGGACTGGCAAAAGGGAAGGCTAAGACGGAAAAGCCTCTTGTTTTTTCTTATCTTTCCCAATCTAAAGTCAAGACAAAAAACAAGAAACAACAGCTTCTCTAAGTCCCTATAACTTGTTCTCAGAAATTTGATTTCTCTCTAGCAATTAGTAAGTTCTATGGATTTATTTCCTCTGTCACTACCTGCCAGGAAAGAGTTGTTGTAAGGTAGTTAGCCCAAAGTAGACCTCAACCTCCTTCCATCAACCTGATCTAAAGCGACAATGCCCATTCCCTCCCAGGTCTTGTAGCCTCCACCCCACTCACTTTTCCCTTGCTGGGGGAAGTTCATGGGAGACCCGTTAGTGTAGAGGCCCTCCCCTGAGGAAGGAGAGGGTTTCAGTCCTGAGGCAGCTGGTGCAGGAGGAAGGCCAGTGAAGTTAAAATGGTCGTTTGCCTCCATTTCTGTAGGAGGGAGAAAAGGAAAAAAAAATCATGGTTAAGCAAGGTCACGTCATTGTCTAGAGGCAGTGAGTGCCCCTCCCATCCCTTTACTTACCCTTCAACGTAGGGATGCTGTGAGAAGGTGCAAGTTGAAAAAGAGAAGAAACTATGCCCTTAACCTGGGCAAAGACCCAACTCTAAGTCAAGCATGGTATCACACCTATAAACCCAGTACATAGGAGGCTGAGGCAAAGGATCACAGGTTTAAGGCCGAGCTTCGAGACACTGTCTAAAAACAAGTTGTTAGGTAGGCAGACAGACAGAGTTCACTATCAGTCATAGAGAAAAACCGAGTTAGTGTGAAAAAAAAAAAAATATATATATATATATAATTTATATATATATATATAAAAGCCTGGAAGAGCCTATCCTTGTGTTAAGTTCTACCCTCTTAATTCCTGGCCCAGGCTATAGTCTTCTTAGACATCTGCTCTTTATTTTAACATTAGGGTTAGGATCTGTGCTATTTTTTCTAAGATTCACTTTTTTTGAACATGTAGGTTTTGCCCACATGAATGTCTGCACACCACATATATGCATACCCCACAGAGGCCAGAAGAGGGACTGATCGCCCGGGTCTAGTTAACAGACACTGTTGGCTGCCATGAGGGTGCTAAGAATCAAATCCAAGTCTTCTAGAAGAAGGGCCAGTGCCCATCACCACTGAACTATCTATCTCTCCAGCCCCACATTTGATATTCTTTTTCCTTTTGTTTTCACCCTGGATGTAAGGCCATGGTCCTACTCTCAGGGTCCACAAGTTGTCAAAGCCATCTTTTTAGCAGAAAGCCGTGGATGCACGGTGTTTGCAGGAAACGTATACTTGATATATATCCTGTTTCATTACTGTTTTGTTTTGACAGAATCTCTTTATGTAGTCCAAGCTGGCCTTGAACTCTGAATCCTTTTCTGAGACTTCTAAGTGCTGGCATAACAGTGTCTGTCTACATATCTAGCTCAACAGTGTCCATTACTTTCTATGTATAGCCCCATACATAAAAACACTATAATATAATGGTTTGAAATATATACATTACAATTTCACATACATATAATGTACATATTTCAAACCACTATATTACAATGTTTTGTATGTATGTGAAATTGTAAACTACACTGGCTAAAAACCTTCTCAGTATCTACTGAATAAAACATGATATATTACTAGGAATAGTGAGAAATGAAGCCCTTGATCAAAACAGACTTAACTCTGATTGATAAGAGTCGAGGAGGGATGAAAGCAGAATTAAGAATTATTGGAAAAGTCTGAGCGGTCAGATATTTGCAATGTACTAGTGCACATTAACCTAATATGTGAGATTCTATTTTTTCTTTTTTTGGTTTTTCGAGACAGGGTTTCTCTGTGTAGCTTTGTGCCTTTCCTGGAACTCACTTGGTAGTCCAGGCTGGCCTCGAACTCACAGAGATCCGCCTGACTCTGCCTCCCGAGTGCTGGAATTAAAGGCATGTGCCGCCACCACCCGCGAAAGTTTTCTTTTTTTCTTGAGACAGGTATTCTATGTAGCCCTGGCTGTCCTGAAACTTGCTCTGAAGCCCAGGCTGGCATTGAACTCAGATCCACCTGCCTCTGCACCCCCCAACACAATGGGATTAAAGGTGTGAACCACTATGGCTGAGCTGTTTGCTTGTTTTTTTGAGACAGTCTTCCAGGTAGTCTTGAGTGGCAACAACTCATAGCAATTCTCCTGCCTCAGCTTTCTGAGTATTGAGATTACAGGCATATGCTACCAAGCCCAACTCAGGAGAAGTTTTCAGTACTAATTTATCTCTCATATAGAATCCCAGCTTCATTCTAAAATTACAGTAAGGGCTGGCAAGATAGCTCAGCAGGTAGAGGTGCTTGCAGCCAAGCCTGATGACCAGAGATCAATCCCTGGAACTCACAGTTGAAACAGAGAACCAACTCTCAGACCATCCTCTCCTCAACATGCCTGCTGTGGCACCTGTACACCAGCATGCATGAGTGCACACATGCATGCACCCACACACCCACACCCCTCAACACATGTTAACATTAAGTAGTGATCACTTCTCAGCTTTTGGCTAAGACCAAGTGCAAATTAAGTAGCAGACTTCAATCTGCTGCACATCCATGGAAAGCCCAATCAACAGAGAAAAGACTGCCTCTTCCAGGCCTTCCCCAGCACAGGGAAAGCCCATGCTTCAAAACAGGGATCCAACAAAAGAAGCAGCATGAGATTAACAATCCTGAGTAAGACACACAGTAACACTAAGTCCTTGTTTTAGGCTGGGTCACTTCCAACGCTTACACCACAGAGCAAGGAGCACGCAGCGGCTCACTTTGGAGGAACAAACTAACCCCCCACCCCCACCTGCACGGCCCTCTCTCCTCCAGTTTAGGCAATCACACATCACCTGGCATGCAGGAAACAGTAACACATCTTTCTTCCTGTGTCCTCTGGATTATACCCTAAAAGATGGGTCACGGTTCATTTTTTTCTTTCTTTTGTTGTTGAATCTATAAGGAAACTAGTGACCTTATCCTTTTTGTTACTCTGAGAAAACAGCATATGCTACTTTACAAATTACATACTGTTCACAATAAATCGACAGTCCAAAGAAATCAGAGATGTGAAAGGAATCAAAGCTACCTGGCACCTGAGTCTGTTTCCATACCTGCCCCAGCTCAAGGGTCATAGGAACCATAGCCATTTCATTTCATTCCTAGGTCAGCGTAAGAAGGCAGGCTCAAATCTCAGACCTACTACTTACTGGCTTCTTTGGTTTTGGACAAATTACTTGCTGAGCCTTAGTTTTGTCATTTAGAAAAATTTTATTATGCATTTCTAGGGCTTGAGGGTTAAACACGAAAATCAATCAATCAATCAATCAATCAATCAATCAATCAATCTGTCTACCTGTTTATCTAAAAGCCCTTGTAGTAAATGTTATGTTTTGTTTTGTGGCTCAAAGTCTTGATTCCCCCTGCCTCAAAGTCCCAAGCCTTGGGATTAAAGGATTGTTCATAATGCCTAGCCATGTTAGCTTTTTTGTTTTTTTTGTTTTTCCTTAAGACTTATTTATTACGTATACAGTGTTCTGCCTGCAGGCCAGAAGAGGGCGCCAGATCTCATTACAGATGGTTGTGAGCCATCCTGTGGTTGCTGGGAATTGAACCAAGTTCTTCCAGAAGAGCAGCCAGTGCTCTTAACCTCTGAGCCGTCTCTCCAGCCCACACCTTATCAGACAAAGAGTGAAAAGAATGTTTAGCTTGTGTGTGTACGCACATATATGCAATTTTTAAAAAATGGTTTTAGGGTTTCTCTGTGTAGCCCCAGCTGTCTTAGAACTCCTGTAGACCAGGCTGTCCTCAAACTCAAGAGATCCACCTGCCTCTGCCTTCCAATTGCTGGGATCAAAGACATGAGTTACAACTCCTAACTTAAAAGTACATACATAATACACACACGCAAGCTTTTCGAGACAGGGTTTCTCTATGTAGTCCTGGCTGTCCTGGAACTCACTATATAAACTAGGCTGGCCTAGGCTTCAAATAGATCCACCTGCCTCTACCTCCTAGTGCTGATACTAAAGGTGTGCACCACCATGCCTGGCTTTAAAAGGTATATGTTTTTAAAGCTACTCATGTGGGAGATACAAGAGAGATGATGTAGCCAGACTTAATACATACAACTTAACTCCTGATTTCAGATGTCACATAAATAATGGGATCACAATATAAGAATGCAAGAAAATGTCAGGTGTGTCGCATTTGCCTTGATTCCAGCACTTAGGAGGCAGAGGCAGGTGGATCTCTCCGAGTTTGAGGCCAGCCTAGTCTACTTAGCTAGTTCCAGGACAACTAGGGCTATATGGTAAGACCCTAGAAAGTGCTAGGATTATAGGTGCATATATCATCATGCCAACTTGCTTCTCAGCATATAAAAAAAATATTTAATGTTCTGTGCATATATACACCCCACACAGAGGCAGGAGCCCTCAGAGGTCAGAAGAAGAGCTGGACCCCTGAAACTGGAGTTGTGGACAGTTGAGAGCCACTATGTGGTGCTGGAGAGAGAACCCAGGTCCTCTTCAATCCTGGCTTCTGAGCCATCTCTCCCGCCCTGTTTTTCAGCACTGTTTAATGCACAGCTCAGTCTTATACAAATGACCCAAGGTACAAACAACATCGAGGCTGAGAAACAAAAGTTGTACCGATCCTGCCCCACACATCCGCCGCTCTCAGTTCCTGACACTGGAGACAGTGATCTTTAAATTTCCTACTAAAACACCCCTCTTCCCTGCCTAAGTCATCCTCTTTCATGCAAGCTCCAAATGGCAAACACATATTGAAGGATGCCCTCTTATCTGGCCTATTCGACAAACTTCTCAGGGAACTCTGATTCAGACAAACTATAATGTGTTCAGACCAAGGCTCAGTCTCTTTCAAAATGTCCTTTCTTTAACCCCCATTTCAAACCAGAATTCTCAGTGAGGTAGAAGGAAGGTGATGAAATTTTACACTGAGGTAGGAAGGCACCACTCAAAGAAAACTGCCATGTCCAGGCAGGTTCTCCAACATCGCCTGGATGTTAAGTTCCACCATTACGTTTCCAGGTTTTAATTTAATACTTAGTAGAGAAAAGAGCCAAATGAAGTACTTGTTGAATACATGTGGCTTAGGGCTTTTGTTATTGCCACTATGAGCTTAGTGTAAGCTTGTTCCTATTTTCAGAGAATTAAATTCAGTTTTTCTTTTTCTTTCTTTTTTTTTGAGACAGGGTCTCTTCTACATAGCCTTAGCTGTCTTGGAACTTACTCTGTAGAACGTGCTGGCCTCAAACTCAGAGATCCATCTGCTTCTGCATACCAAGTGCTGGAATTAAAGGTATGAACCATCATGCCCAGCTAGTTTTTCAGACATAAGATTTTATACTTGTAATATTTGCAAGCCCGGTGCCCATGGAGGTCAGCAGACGACATCAGAAGCCCTGGAGCTGAAGTTAAGGATGGTTTTCAACCACTGTGTAGGTGGAACCCAGGTCCTCTGCAAGTGAGTGCAGGTGCTGAAGAGGCCAGAGTTGTTGGATTACACAGGCTGCTGTGAACTGCCTGAAGAGGGTGCTGGAACCCGAGCTCTGGCCCTCTGCAAGAGCAGCATGCATCCAAACCTCTCCAGTCCCTCCCTCTTTTTTTTTTTAAATTAGTTTTTTGAGACTGGGTCTCTTTATGTAGCCTTGACTGGAGTAGAACTCACTATGGCTAGCCTCAGAGATCTGCATCCCTCTGCCTGTGAGTGCTAGGATTAAAGGCAGGCACTACCAAACCCAGCCCCCACTTTTCCTTATGTATGAATATATATACATATATGTTCATATATGTGCCAGTGCTTATGTGTGTCCATATGCATGTGGACCAGAATACAACTTCAGAAACACCATCCATCTCCTTTGAGTCCCTCAATGGCCTGAAGTATAGCAATTAGGCTAGACTGGTTGGTCAGTGAGCCCTAGGGAATCTTCCAGTTTCTGCCTTCCCAGTGATAGGATTACAATCACACACTACTGGGCCTGCCTGACATTTTACTTGGGTTCTAGGGATCAAACTCAAGTCCTCAGTCAGACTTGGGTAGGCTCAAGTCTTTCATCCAGTACAAAGTCACAGAAGAGGCAGGTGGAGTTCTGAGTTGAAGGTCAGTTTGGTCTATGTTTCATAGAGTTCTAAGCCAGCCAGGGCTACACAGCAAGATCCTGCCTTTAAAAAAGAAAAAAAAAATCCTAGAGGGGGAAGGTCCTAATCTCTTGACTTCTCCTTTCCTACAGTGCTGTAGACTAAATCCAAAGCTTTGTAGGTATATACTAGGCAAGCTATGCCATCCTTAGCAGACTTTTGGCTAACTATCCCTTGTACAATTAAGGTAAAAGAATAGAGAAGTAGCCGGGCGTTGGTGGCGCACGCCTTTAATCCCAGCACTTGGGAGACACAGCCAGGCGGATCTCTGAGTTCGAGGCCAGCCTGGTCTACAGAGCGAGTTCCAGGAAAGGCGCAAAGCTACACAGAGAAACCCTGTCTCGAAAAACCAAAAAAAAAAAAAAAAAAAAAAAAGAAGAAAAAGAGAGAAAAGAATAGAGAAGTACTGACAATGTTAAAAAGTCAAATAAACTTAATTCTAAATTTAATGTTCTAAACAGACTTAATTTATTAAAGACTGGAACTGTACCTCTGTTGGTAGAGTGGTTGCCTAGCATGCACAAAGCCCTGGATTCTATTCCTAACACCTATAAACTGGCATGGAGGTACGCACATATAATCTCAGCAAGAAGCTCAGAAGTTCAAGGTCATCTGTGGATATATTCAAAACCAGTCTGGGGGCTGGAGAGATGGCTCAGAGGTTAAGAGTACTGACTGCTCTTCCAGAGGTCCTGAGTTCGAGTCCCAGCAACCACATGGTGGCTCACAACCATCTGTAATGAGATCTGGTGCCCTCTTCTGGTCATACATGCTGTATACATAATAAATAAATCTTTAAAAAAAAAACCAAAAAACCAGTCTGGATTACATAAGAACAATTATTATTCTTTTAGTATGAACTAAAGGCATCATATCACAACCTGGTTTTCTGCCACAGTTCTTAGTCACTTCGCTGTCAAGAACCAGTCTCATGTCGTTTCCTGGTGAATACACTTCCCTACCGTGCACCAAGTCCCGCACCACAAGACACTACAAAACTGTCTCTGGGGCTGGAGAGACGGCCCAGCAGTAAGAGTGTTGTTTCACTTGTGGAAGACCTAGGTTCAGTTCCCAGCACCCATGCAGTCCTCAACCACCTGTAACTTCACCTCCAGAGGACCCATGCCTTCTGGCCTCCACAGGCACCTCCACTCATGTACACATGCCCACAAACACATGTATGTTCAAATACATCTTTTTCTAGGAAAGGTCTTGAGGGGCTGGAGAGACCACTCAGAAGCTGGAGAGCACCCACGTGGCAGCTCACAACATCTGCAACTCCAGCTCCAGCAGAACCAGGCATGAATATAGCACGCACATACAAAAGTGCAATCAATACACCAATAAACATTAATTGTTTTTAATTATCTTGATTCCCCAGGATTTCAAGAAAAGAAAAATACAGTTGGAACTGGATCTGGTTGTATATCCTGTAATCTTAGCTAGCTACTCAGACTGAAGCACAAGGATCCCAAATTCAAGGACTGCCTACTTGGGCTACAGGAGTTCAAAGCCAGTCCAAGCTGGTTGTAATGGGGAGCAGGCCTTTAATTCCAGCACCCAATCATAGCAGAGGCAGGTGGAGCTCTGTGAGTTGAAAGCCAGGCTGGCAACTGTGAGATCCTAAGCTTTCACCCTAGCCCAAGACAGAATATTCTAGGTGGGGAAGGGCTCCAATCTCTTGACTTCTCCTTTCCTACAGTGCTGAGGACTAAACCCAAGGCCTTGTACACACTAGGCACGCTTACCTTAACAGAGGCAGAGGTAAGCAGAGCTCTCTGAGTTCAAGGTCACCCTGGTCTACACTGAGTTTCAGGACAGCCAGGGCAAACAGACAGACCCTGAGCTGTATAATGAGATCTTATTGCAAAATCATGGGGAAAAACGGGGGGTGGAGTGGGGGAGAGAAAAAGGAAAAACCCAGAAAATCCCTCTATGTCACGTTACTGTCTCACTTTACACATCACACACGAGATCAAACACTACACCAATTACTTACTAACTTTTACATCACTCTAACAGTCTAAGAATAGAGCAGTTTGGCTTAATTTCTTCAAAGGTGATTCCAGAATGCTGAGGCTTCTACATGAACCTCTCAGTCTTCTAAAGGTCAGTCCATCTAATTCTCTACATACCACCCGCTTTCTCTTCAGGTAGAGACTTAGAAAACAGAACACAGGCTGGGTGGCAATGGCCCACACCTTTAATCCCTGCGCTCAGGGAGGCAGAGGCAGGCCGTTTTCTGAGCTTGAGGCCAGCCTGATCTACAGAGTGAGTTCCAGGACAGTCAGGGTTACCCTGTCTCTGAAAAACAAAAAACAAACAAAAAACCTAAAAGCATGTGGGATAAGGTGGTGGTACACTGAGCACTGAGGCAGAGGTAGTCAGACCACTGTGAGTTCAAGGCCAGACAAGGACATACAGAGATCTTTTAAAAATCCAAAAATATCCAGGCAGTGGTGGTGCATGCCTTAAACCCAGCACCTGGGAGGAAGAGGCAGGCAGAGGCCAGCCTGGTCTACAGTGTCAGTCAGTTCCAGGACAGCTAGGGCTACACAGAGACACCCTGTCTCCAAAAGCCAAAAACAAAAACAAAACAAAAAAAAAAAAGAAGAAAACCCCAAAATAAATAAGTAAAAGGGGAAGGTGTCTTAGGCATATAGCCTAATGTGTCTAAAGTCCTGGTTTTTACCCCCTCACCCCAGTACCACAAAAACAAAAAGAAGAGGGAAAAGAGAAGAAAACTACTCCCTAAACCTCCTGACAAAAAGTGACCAGTCAGTATTAAGAAATATATTCTGGCCGGGTGGTGGTGGTGGTGGCGGCAGCGATGACGATGAGCGCCTTTAATCACAGCACTTGGGAGGCAGAGCCAGGCTGATCTTTGCGAGTTCGAGGCCAGCCTGGTCTACAAAGCAAATTCCAGGACAGGGTCTAGAGCTACACAGAGAAACCCTGTCTGGGGGAGGCAAAAAAAACAAAAAAAAAAACAAAAAACAAAAAAAAAAAAAAACAAAAAAAAAACAAGAAAGTTATCAAAGCTTAACTATGAAGTCACTTTGGATTGGGGTGGAAGGGTTACTGTGGAACTCATGGTTCAAGAGTCCTTTTACTACTAAATTCTTTGTTTTTCTAGACGGAGTTTCTCTGCCACCACCACCACCACCACCCCACCACCCCCACCCCACCACCACCCGGGAGTTACTACTGAACTCTTCCTTCCAGGCCTCTTCCATCTTTTAACCCCAACAAGGAAAATTTACTTTTCTTTTCTGGCAGTTCCCAATTTAAGTAAATGAAGGCTGAACAGGATAAGCTAAAAATCAATCAATGTGGAGCTGGTGAGGAGACTCAGTGGTTAAAAGCATTTGCTAGCAAACCCCACAGCCCACATGGTAGGGTAGTTGTCCTCTGATCTCCACCCACACCCTGTGGCAAACACAACTACAACAAATAAATGTACCTTTTAAAAACTAAAATGATAATTAAAGCATCACATGCCTGAGACCTTGAGTTAAATTCCCAGCACACACACAAAAGACATCTGATATCACCTAGATGCCTGATACCATCTAGCTCAAAAGACAAGTCAAAGGAACCCCAGTCTACATCAGGGAGGCAATGAATCAGGGAGATAAGGACACCACACTTTTTTTTTTTTTTTGGTTTTTTTTTTTTTGGTTTTTTGAGACAGGGTTTCTCTGTGTAGCTTTGCGCCTTTTCCTGGAACTCACTTGGTAGCCCAGGCTGGCCTCGAACTCACACACCACACTTTTTTTAAATCGGTTCCAGATCATCAACCACCCCAGGAAGAGCAATGATCCAATCCTACTTGTAAGGAGACCATTTTCACAAAAATCACATATGCCTGCTCTATCCCGGATCTCTGATCTATGGATGCATATGCTGTTGGCAAGTTTCTGATAGGAAAAAAAAAATGATGATTTCAATGACAGGTGCATGCAGTTTTCAGGGCAGTTCAAATAATCTTATTTCAATTCTAAATATTTAAACTCTTGTCCCTAACGAAACCCAAATGGCAACAAAATGGGATCTGGCCAGGCACGGGGCACACAACTAATCTTAGCATTTGGGAGACAGAGGCAGGCACATCTCTGTAAATTCTAGGCCAGCCTGGTTCTACATAGAGAACTCCAGGCCAGCCAGAGCTACCTAATGAGACACTGTCTTGGGGTGAGGGTAGAGGGGGAAACTCAAATAAACAAAACGGAGAGATACAAAAGCCATCACCTTATCCTTTAGGAAAAATAAAAATCTCTTGGTTAAGCCCAACACTTCAAAGGCAAGAGGATTACTACAAGTTCAAAGCCAGCTTAAACTTCAAATAGTTACTTCAAGGCCAGCCGGTCCCTAGCATAAAAAAATAAAATAAAGTTTCTTTAGTGTAATGGCATGGCCTTTTATCCCAGCACTCAGGAGGCTGAGGTAGATAGATCTCTGAGAGTTTGAGGCCAGCCTGGTCTACTTAGGGAGATCCAGGACAACCGGGCTACAATGATAGCCTGTCTTAAAAAACAAACAAACAAAATCAAACAACAAAATAATAATAATAAAAATAAAAAGTTAAAAAAAAAAATCTCACAGGGTGGCGGTGGTGGCACACTCCTTTAATCCCAGCACTTGGGAGGCTCAGGCAGGTGGATCTCTGTGAGTTGGAGGCCTGCCTGGTTCCAGAAGAGCTGGTTCCAGGGCAGAAACAAGACAGACAGAGCGGGGAGGGGATGGCTCAGCGGTTAGAGCAGGGGCTGCTATTTCAGAGGACAGGAGTTCAGTTCAGAGCACTCACACGACAGCTCAACCATCGTTTAATCCCGGTTCCAGGGGATCCAAAGCCCTCTTCAGGTCTCTATGGGCACCAGGCACACCCATGGTGCACAGATGTACATGTGGGCAAAACACCCATACACACAAAGTAGAACAATTAAAAAAAAGTTTTTTAAAGGGAAAAGAAAATGTGGGCACAGGCACAACTATACACAAGGGGAAAAAATTCCCACATTTCAAGAAATGTTCTTTTACAGACAGAGGAGTTAAATCATAATAGCAAATTCCCCTATTAGTTCTGTAGAAGGTAGAACTTCCAGGAATCCAAGTCAACGAATAGGTTTCCCTGCAGGACTAGGCTAGAATCATCACTAAGGAACAAGCTTACAGCTCTCATTTATAATCAGTCCCCATCCCTACATACGAATCATAAGACATACACCGTCCCCATTTCCTCTCTTCCACAAGCTTACGTGCTCAGACGCTCTGCGATAAGGAAACTGTCACACTTAAAAACATTGAGCAGGATTAAGAAGCCACTCTCTTTCCATAAAGACCCCAAGTCGTCTGGGCAGCTTTCTAAGCTGAATCTGCACCACTTGTAATGAACGTGCAGCTGGTGAAAACCGAGTTTGGGAGCTTGGGGCGGGGGAGGGGGCGTCCAGGAGAGACCCAGTCTACAAAGGAGGGCCACCTACAGCTGACTACTGCGTGACGAACGAACGTTACAGGGAAAAGTCTAACGAAAGGTCTCTCGGGCCACACGTTCGGCGTGATCCAAGCTTGCCCACAAGGCCTCAGAAAATGAAACCAAATCAGATTAAAATGGACATTTCAAAACAACAAGAGACGCAGCGGCATCGAACGCACAGCTGCCATTTCCCGGCCACTTCCTGCGGGAGGCTGGGGGAGGGGCGGCCTGGGTACAGATGGAGGTGGTGGAGGCGATCCCCCCACCACTCCCCGAAGGGGGCAAATCCCCGGCTCCGGGGAGCGCCACAAAGGACGCCTGCTCTTGGCATTGACTCCTGGAAGTCGGGCACGCCGGGGGCGAGCGACGATGAGGGAGCATCCTTTCCGCCGCGGACACGGGGATCCCCTTCCCGAGGGTGTCCCCGGCAAGGACTCCCTCTTTATTCTCCGCCTGGCTCGAGCCCGGGCGCCCCGGGAGTCTCCGGAGCAGGGGCTCGCCCGGGGCTCCCGGGCCCAGCCACGCCGGCACCGTCCGAACCGGACCCGCGGCTGCCGGAGCCGCTCCGACGCTGGAAACGGCTCCCGTCATCCCACCCGGGGAGCCCGAGTCCCGCCCGGCACGCGGGCAAGCCCCGCCGCCGCCCCGAGGTGGAGCCCCTCCCGGCGGGGAGAAGCCCGGCAGCCCCGGGGCTGCGGCGCCCCAGGGACGCCCGGCGCCCCGGCCCCCGGGCCGGCCACACACCCTACCGACCTGAGGCGACGGCGTCCAGCCGGCGGGGGCTCGCTCCTCCCCGGGGGGCAGGCGGGTCACATGGCCGCGCTCCGGGCGCCGGCAGGGGAGAGACGCCCGCGGGGCGCGGGGCCCGGGCGGGGAGGGGGCCCGGGCGGGGAGCGGGGCCCGGGCGGGGAGGCGGCCGCGGCTCAACCGCGGGGCCCGAGCGGAGCCAACATGGCCGGCGGGGGAGGAGGGAGCCGGAGGGGGCGGGGAGCCGCGGCCGCCGGGTCCGCCCACCGAGGCCGCGGCCGCCGGGTCCTAGTGCCCGCCGGCTCCCCGCAGACCCAGAGCTGGGTCCTAGCGCCGCTCCGAGTCCCACACCGCAGGTCGCCTGCCTGCTTCATCGCATCGCACTGAGGGCGAGCTGTAGTCCTGCTTCACCCAGGTCAAACCGAAAGGCGAGCCATACCCCAGGGTTAACCTCAACGGCTAGAGCACATTTCTGGGGCCGAAGGCAGATGACGCTTTTCTAACTGTGAGGGATGCCTGGAGGATAATTTCGGGACTATTTCCTCAGCGGGGTAGTGAAAAAGTGGGGGTTGATAGTCAGGGAGCGTGTTACTCCAGGTAAAGGGATGAAGAAGTCCACTCACCTCTGTTCTGTAGGGACAACCTGGTCCTGCCTGGATCACCACTTTGCTGGTGACATCTGCAAGGCCTTGGACGTCGGCGAGATTCCTGCATGTGGAGAAAGAAGACTCGGCTTTGAGTCTAAATGTGGCCAAAGGGTAGAAGATAAACAGTAAACTAACCAACAAATAAAATGTCCCAAATGTTTCCTGTTCCCATACTTTTGGGGGAGGCGTTGGGGGTTTCGAGATAGGATTTCTCCGTGTAGCTTTTGGAACCTATCCTGGAACTTGCTCTGTAGACCAGGCTGGCCTTGAACTCACAGAGATCCGCCTGCTCCCAAGTGCTCGGGATTAAAGGTGTGTACCACCACCGCCCAGCTTCCCGTACTTTCCTAACAAGGCTATATAGCTGTGGGGAACTGGAAAATAAAATCAAGCAAGGAATTAGAGTTTGGCCTTCACCTAAATGTGTATTGCCGGGAACCAAGACGGGAAACAGTGTCATATGATGTTACAACTTATTGATTTTTTTTTTTTTTTTTTTTTTTAAGACAGGGTTTCTCTGTGAAGCCCTGGCTGTCCTGGAACTCACCCTGTAACCCAGGCTGGCCTCAAACTCACAGAGATTCACCTGCCTCTGCCTCTAGAGTGCTGGGATTAAAGGCGTGCAGCACCACCATCCGACACTTACTGATTTTTTTTTTTTAATTCAAACTTCTCATTCGTGAGCTGAAGAAATTGAGATCCACAGTGGCTCACGGACTTGCTCAAGGTCATACATTAGATATAATATGACTAGTAAAAAAACTTCATTCACTTTCCTTACAATTCAAGACTTTTCTGGCTTCATGAATCCCATTCAACTCAATGAGATGTAATTCTAGAATATAAACAATTGCTTAAACTATGCAAAGCTAAGTCTGAATACCTCGGAAGAGCAACAGACAGAAAAAGGATAATGAAATTCTGGCTGATGGGGAAGTGTCAGAAATACCATTTCCTTTTGGGGGATGCTAAGAGACTGGACAGCTGGCTGTGGACAAAATACAGTAGAGCCAAATCCAGCAGTCTAAATTGGACTTCCTTACTCCAGAGGGGGATTCTGAGCGTGGGAGACATATCCCACCCATCATTTCAAATAGTTCAGAAAGGAATCAGAAGGAAGATCTTTTTAGAAAAGCCTGCCAACAATGTGGGCCAGCAGAGGCTAAGGGGGTTCCTGTCCCCAAATGAGGTAAGTAAAATACTGAGAGGCGGAGGAGACAGGGAGAAACAAAATCTTTCTCTCGTCCCTGTCCAAATGGGTTTCTAAAGTCGGTCAAGGTGGCCCACGCCTGTAATTCCTACACTGGAGAGGTGGGAGGATCGCCATGAGCTCAAGGTCGGCTTGGTCTACATATCGAGTTCCAGGCTAGCCAGGACTACACGGTGAAACTTTGTCTGGAAAAACCAAAAGGAGATTTATAGGTCACCTGGGGGGTTTACACCTCACCCCTCCGACAGCCCACTAACCTCAAAGCCCTAACTAGAGGCCACGCTCAAGGGAAGGGAGTTCTTCCTTCTGGAGAAAGCAGAAGTAAACTTATGCTAAGGAATGCTAGCCCCAAAATAAAAAAGGGTTTACGTTGGAACTGGCACCTGAGGACAGGAGGGGAGGAGGCAGGTGCACAGGAGAGCTGGTATCCTTTTTTTCCTCCTCTTCCTTTTCCAGGGCAGATGAGAGAATCTTCCCACCACCGGGCTAACCAGTCCGAGACCGGGCAGGCAGGGGAGGAGCCTTGGCCAGTCAGACGTCCGTGACCACGCCTCTTCGCCTCACCACCACACACCCACACACACCCACTGCTGGCTCCGGAAGAGCCGGTTACTCCTGTGCCCCGCTGTCCCCACCCCTTCCGAGCCCCAGGCCTAGTCTCCTGGGCAACCTCTAGGCCCTGACCCAGCCCCGAGCCAGGAAAGAAAGGTGTACGCTGGACGACCACCGGGGACTCGAAGAGAAAGACAGGGCATGATGCATTTTCCCCATCTGGTCCAGGAGGGCTGCGATCACCTTCAACCCCAATACAATCCTCCTTTATCCCATCTAATCTGGGATCTTTGCTGCTCTCTGAAGGGTAAGGGTGGGCTGGGAATATGCCCCCAAGCCAAGTGTTTGCTTTTTTGCCAGACGCCACGACATGCAGCACTTGTGACTCCCTCCCCACACCAACTCCAGACAACCGAGGGCAGACTGACCCCAGATGTCCCCGAACATTTCTCAACCCGGTAAAACGCAGCTGGTTGGACAACAAGCCTCCCCTTGAGAGGCTTCTAAAAAGAGAGAGGGGCTGACGGTCATTTCATCAGCAACTTGTGAGAAGAGTGGGGAATAGACTGACCTCCCCTGAAACAAGCCCGAGGATGAGAAATGAAAGGCGGGGAGTGGGGGGGGGGTGAGCACCTGCTTCCCCTTTCTCACGCTCTCCGTGTTCCTGCTGCACCTCTCTGGGTCAGCTGCCGTGGTGCCAGCCACGCCGGAGAAGCCAGATGGCCGGGGCTGGGAGAGCCGAGGTGGTGCACAGCCTTCCCCTCCCAGACACTCCTGGCATCCAACCCCAAGCACCACGGGCTCACCCCCATCACACTCACACACACGCACACGCACACGCACGCACGCACAGACACACATACACACACATACACAGATACACACACACACACACACACGTACGCACGCACACTATGCCCTCCCAGCACCCTGGGTCGTGACTCAGGATAGCACAAGAAATCCCGACGCCCAGCCCTCTAACTCTGGAGGCGGGGGCTGCAGGGAAGGAGCCCGGGGCTCGGCGGGACTTGGCGGAGGGAGTCCTCCCGGTGGAAGGCAGGATAATTATAAAGACCTCCCACTCGCTGGCCGAACCGATAACTGTAGCGCCTGCTCTCGGCCCTGCAGCTGTCTTCGCACTGGTCCCCTTCGCCACCCCGGTTCGGACCAGACGATCCCAACGTATGCTGGGGAGGCCAGACTCTCTCCTAACGAACCAAGAGGACTAGAACCCCTGCCCTTCTCCAAGTGGGCCTGTGCCCCTCAGATAGAGTCCTGTCCCCAGGTTCCCAGTGGGCAGCTCCACGGTGGGACTGGAAGACAGCGACGGCTCTTTTTTTTTAAATTTTTTCCTGGAGTCATCTAAAATGGAGAAGATCGGGTTTCCTCCTTTGCCTTCCCGGGCACCCGAAATCCCTTAGAGACTTCGCCCCAGCCCATTCCGCCCGCGCCAGCCGCCGCCGGGCCCAGCATCCCCGGGTCCCCGCAGCGCAGCGCCGCTCGCCGCCGCCGCCGCCGCCGCCGCCGGGCCGAGGGGAGGGGCCAGCTCCAGCCCGGGCCGAGCGCCCTTCCCACCGGCATCAGGGGGCGGTGCGGAGGTCCGACCCCAAACTCCGGGAGGGAAGCGGCGTTAGGTGGGACTTGATGGAACTTGAAGGGCGAGCCCGGCCCGGCGGGCGGGCGGGCGGACGGACGGACGGACGGAGGCTGCCTGCCTGCGTGCGCCTCGTCCCTCCCCGCCCTGACGACGACAGGAGTTGCTGGGGCGGCGGTTATGCCCCCTCCCGCTGGGGTTAGGATGGCGTGGGAAAAGCCGCCGGCTCCCGAGCCGGGGGAGGCGAAACCCAGACCGCGGGAGACCGCTGGGGCGAGCCGGGCGCGGCGGGGGAGGGGGCGACGCGGGCCGGCGTAGGGATAGGAGGGGCTCCCTCCCGGGAGAGGCGTGCGAAGCCTCGCGGTCACCCACCGAGGACGGGGGAGGAACGGGCGAGGCGACGGTGCGGGGGAGAGAGAGAGGAAGGGCAGCCGGCGCAGGGAAGGTCAGACCCCGGATCCCACGGGAGGCGGCGGCGGCGGCGGCGGCGGCGGGGACGCCCTGCCCCGGACTCCCTCCGGGCCTGGAGGTGGATGCCGGGCCTCACCTGGAGCAGGGCCGGGCCGGACGGCGGCGGTGGCGGCGCAGGTGGCGGAGCCGGGCGGCGGCGCCTCCTCCTCCCCCAGCCCGAGGCCGGCGGCGGCGGTGGAGGGGGGGAGGTGGCGCTTAAAGGGGCAGGAGCTAGCCGGGTGCGGACGGGCGCTCGGGGACGGCTGTCGCGAAGGCTCCGCGGGGGGAGGGGAGGGGAGGGCGGGTGGCGTCTCCAAAGGGGCCAGAACCGGGAAGAGAGGATCCCAGATGCAGGGGAAGACCGAAACTTGTGCGACGCAGCAGGGCACGGTGGTGGGTCTGGACCGGAGGACTCGGGAGGTCTCCCCTCTCTCCCGGCGGGCGCTCTCGGGGCGCCAGCGCGGACTTATTCGGGGAGCCCGAGAGGGAACGCAAGGCCGAGCATGTCGGGGTCACACGCACAGCGCCCTGCTAGGTAAACACGCTTCTTCCGGGCCCGATGCGTCCGTGCTACAGCTGTGGAGACTCCGGAATCAGGAAGCCACAAAGGCGAAAGCACACCCTCCCTGTCCTGTCACCGCTCTGGGTACGGTGGAGGCCATCCCCAACGGCGCAGGGAGGCCGTGCAGGACTGTGAGAATCGGCTTTAGTCATTGCTCGGTTTGGCCCCAGCCACCACCACCAGCAGCCACCACCACCCTTGCAGCAACCTCTGGGGCAACAGGAAGCAGCTGCTCAGGGCAGCCCCGACCTGGTGGTGGGTTAAAACGGGGGAGGAGGAAAGACAGGACTTGAAAGGCCCGAGAGAAACTAGGGGGAGGGGAGCATCTCTAGCAGGACCAGGAGTGGACTTAGTAATGGATTTTGTAAAATGCGACTCGAATCTCAGGAGTTTAAATGGGGGTGAGGGGGGGGCTCATGGGGGAGGAAGGACGCTCGAGCCTAAGATACAGCCCCAAGCTCTTCCTGAGAGCTGTTGGCCGACGCTGGGATCTCATTTCCAGAAGCTCACCAGCTGAGCCCTGTGTACCCCCACAGTCCATTTCCTCTCCTTCACCCCCAAAAGAGCAAAGGTTAGGCCCCTCCCCTGCTGAGTCAGCCGGGGAGGGAGCTCGGCATCCCTCAGGCCTTTCCCAGGGGCGGCTGTCTTACTTACCCATGTCAGGCTGGCAGGACTCCGGATTAGGACCCAGCTTCTCACCGTCCTTGAGTCTCGCTTCAGTTGAAGGCTGGAGTTAGGTCCTCCCCAACTGTAAGCTGGGAACTCGAAAAAACAAAAAAGCCAATGTATGCTTCCTGCGAAGCGCAGAGTCTGAACTGCTGTAGGGTGATGTCCCTGTATGACAGACTGGGGTGGGAGGGAGGAGGGAAGGGCGGGGCTTTCACTGGGTGGAGAGAGGGAGGAGGCGAGGACAGGGCCGGCCGGGAGAATATGGAGGAAGGTTAGAACTATGTTATCACTCAGCCTGGTGGAAGAGGATAGTGAAGGGAGAAGGAAACAGTTGCCGCTAACGAGAGGGTAAAGGTTCTCGATAAATGCTGGAGGACCGGAACACCGGCGTGCCAATGACCTTTAGTTTCCAAGCCTGTATTTGGGTGACAAAGCAGAGACCTGTACCCTTAGGGTCTGGAGGAGTCAGGATCGGGAGGCGGCGTCCCCACCTTCATAACCACCTTTCCCCCCAACCCGAGCGTCTACCGAACACAAACAACTCTGGGGCGCCACCTCCTGTCCAGATCTCGACACGGGCGGCACTGGAGTCAAGGACGTCATAGACGGATCGGAGGAGGCTCTCCTAGAGCCCTTCCTCAACCGTCCAGGCCACAGCAGGCCACAGGGGACTCGGAACTGGAGTTCAGCTGACTGCCCGGCTTCTGTCCTATGTGGACAACCTTGCCAGGTGGAGCTTATGGATGTAGGCTCCTCCTCAGGACAAAAGCTCCGGCTGGTTTGTAAACAGTCATTAGATGACAGAAAGACCTCCTAGCAAAGAGCTTTTAATAGATTTCAAAATGGTGAGATTCCAGTTCTTGTAGTCTTAAATGCTGCCACAGGAGGACACTAGCTGGACTCACACATTCTGTAGGGCACAAAACACGCCCTAGTATATTACACTAAGGCACACATTGAAGAGGAACCAACTTGTTCAAAAACCCCAATGGCAACACTAAAAATTGGTCTTTCCTTGCAAAATTAAATCTTCCTAAATTTTCATAGCCAGCAGAACCTCAAACACAAAACATTTAAGTCTAGGCTTGTTGAACTATCTGGAGGCTGTATATTAGGAACTTTCTCAAGAATGAAGGCCTAGACAAGGCCCAGAAGACCCTCAATTATAACAAATATTCAACATTTCCTGAAAACAATCCCTGTCTTGAAATAAGCCAACCTGTTTTCCCTGATACCCTCTTTATAACAATCATCCCGTGGACTGGAGAGATGATTTAGTGGTTAAGAGCATGGGCTGCTCAGAATACCAGTTCAATTCCTAGCACCCACACGGGACTCCAAACTGTCAATAGCTTCAGTTCTAGGGGAACCGATGCTCTTCTGGCAAAATCCAGACATTAAAATCTTCTTGCACCGTGTCTGTGTGTACATTTAATCCCATTTGGGAGGCAGGAGCAGGTTCTGGGTGTGAGGAGTGTGATATACTACATAGAGGGGGGTGTGGGTATTGTGGGGCATACTTGCAATCTTAGCACTTGGAAGGCTGAGGCAGGATCACTGAGGCCAGACCAAGACTACCAGCAAGATTCAAAAAACAAAGAAGTTGTATGAAATGCTTGGAAGCAAATAAATAGATTTGTCTAAACAAATACCGTAAGAACCAAGCTGAGCTCTTATGACCTCACTAACCACAGGAAACTTCACAAGACCCACAAAATTTCATTCATGAATGGATCTTCATTTCTGATAATCCTTTCAAGCATATAACCTGACTTTATGCTAAATTTGACCTCTCCTAGTATTGTAGGCTGTTTCAGAAGCAAGACAGACAAGTGAGGGGTGTACACTTTATTGAAAACTTTAAATACTCCAGATAGGACATCACATCTTCAGTCAAGGCTCTTTGTGTGGCCTACACAGAAACCGAGCTTTCAGCACGGAGAATACAGTACAGAGTTTGCAGAAGGACCCCTCACGATGCATGCTCTTCTGCCAGCTTATCGGCCTTTGCCACAGCTTCTTCAATGGGTCCCACCATATAGAAAGCTTGTTCTGGGAGGTGGTCATAGTCACCTACACAGAGGAAAATACAATGGTAAGAAGTAGAGTTACATCGACCTTCTGCAGTATAAACAACCTCAGCAATTGAGGCCATTGGCCAGGCTGATGAATTCTTATCATCCAAGAAAACTTTCTTAAACTTCCAAGTGAAATTTACTTTGTGTTTTGGACAAGGTTTCATTACATAACCCTGACTGGCTTTGACCTCAAGAACCCACAGAGATCTACTTGGAAATACTGGGACTAAAGATGTGCACCACCACACCTGTCTCCTTCCAAGTATAAGGTAAGACAAAGATGTAGATTAAGAACACTTAATTAAACCAAGTGTGGTGGTGGTGCACACCTTTAATCCCAGCACCCAGGAGGAAGAGGCAGGAGATCTATGGGTTCAAAGCCAGCCTGGTATACGGGTAGTTCCAGGACAGCCAGGGCTACACAGAGAAACCCTGTCTTGACGAAAAAGAAAAGGAAAATAAAATAAAAAATCACAGTTTGAGGCTGGAGAGACGGCTCAGCAGGTTAAGAGCATGGCCTGCTCTTCCAGGAGACACCAGTTCAGATCTTAGCACCCACATGGTGGCTCACTTGTCACCTTTCTGGCCTCCATTGGCTGTTCAGGAAACCTAACTCCTTGTGGGCTCTTGCATGCATACATATACACTCAGGCACATAAACATTGAAAAATATATACATATACAGTTTGGAACACCAGAGTTCAAATTCTTATTCTCTGGCTCAGTGTCATGGGACAGTTTAATATTTTCTGTGCTGTCAGAGAAGCAGAGTAGTGGCCCCTTTAATGAAAGGTACACAGTATATATCCTTTGTTGGAGTGGGGAGATAGCACAAACAATCATGTTTATGGTTAGCTTGGTAGAAAATCTCACCTGCTAAAATCTGCTGGAACCCTTTAATGGTCTCCTTCAAGGGCACCAGCTTTCCCATATGACCCGTGAAGACCTCAGCAACCTGGAATGGCTGAGACAGGAAGCGCTGTATTTTCCTTGCACGGGACACAGTCAATTTATCTTCCTCAGAAAGTTCATCCATACCCAAGATGGCAATGATGTCCTGGAGAGATTTGTAGTCCTGAAAGAAAACAAGATGAAAGGACAGAGTTAAGTACACACTCCTTTAACTTGGAACTCTGTTAGAAAAGTTCCAGGTGAGCCCTGGCCAAGATTTTGTCTAGTTCTTCCTAGTCCTCATCAATTTCACTAGAAAAACTGGATTCTAAAGGTGAAGTACGCTGAAACTGGGGACCTCATCAGCAATACCAACCCATTCCCAACTTCCCTTGCTCCAGAACAAATGGCACAAACGACCAGAGAAGACCCAGGCCTCAAGCAGTTCTCAGACTCCTTCCGCTGACCCCGCGGAGCAGACACTCACCTGCAGGATCTTCTGCACCCCCCGGGCAACATCGTAATGCTCGCTGCCAACGATATTTGGATCCATAATTCGAGAGGTGGAGTCCAGAGGATCCACAGCTGGATAGATGCCCAGCTCGGCAATCGCACGGGACAGCACAGTCGTAGCATCCAGATGGGCAAAGGTGGTTGCAGGGGCAGGATCAGTCAAGTCATCAGCAGGCACATAGATAGCCTAGAGTGAGTCAAGAACGCATGGAGATCAGCAGCAACCAAACTAATTCCTACTCAGGCCATCTGCTTTTCCAACCTGTCTCACTTTGTCTTACTAAAAAGGCCCAGGCTAGTCTCAAAATCAAGATCATTTTGTATTAGCATCCTTGGTCAGCTGGTGGTGTCACATGCCTTTGATCCCAGCATCCGGGAAGCAGAGGCAGGAGAATCTCTGAATTGAGGCCAGCCTGGTCTACAGACCCTGTCTCAACACCCCCCCCAAAAAAGGCAAAACAAAACAAACAAAAACTTTCAGCACATTAATAATTAAGCGAACATGAACGTAAGAGTGCACAATAGGGGGTTGCAGAGATAGCGCAGCGGTTAAGAGCACTGGCTGCTCTTCCAGAGGACCCGGGTTGAAGTCCCAGCACCCATGTGGCAGTTCACAGCTGTCTGTAACTACAGTTCCAGAAGATCTGATACCTTCACACAGACATACATGCCAGGTAAAACACCAATGCACATAAAATAAAAATAATTAAAAAAAAAAAAAAAAGAAGAGTGCACAATAGTTAAGTGAACATGAACCTAAGAGTGTATGCACCTCAGGTGATAAGGCATGTTTAACAGTCAAAGCCTTGGGGTCAAGCCCCAGAATACTTGTCCCACAACACACCAACAAGGAAACAATGAAAGCCAGATGTGATGATGGCTCCCATCTGTAATCCCAACACTTATGACACAGGCAGGAGTTGGGAAACTAAGCTGGGTAGATAGTAAGCACCAAGCCAGCTAGAACTACACAGGCAGATCTAGTCTCAAAACAAAAGTTGTATTTTATTATTATGGTGTGTCCTCATGGGTTTATGTGCATAATATGTATTGATGAGTCTGCAGAAGGTAGAAGAGGGTGTCAGATCCTCTGGAACTAGAGTTACAGGTAGTTATGAGCCACCATTAGGTATTGGGAATAGAATCCAGATCCATTGCAAGAGCAGAAAGTATTTTTAACTGCTGAGAGATTGCTCCAGCCCCAGACACCTTCACATCATTACATGAATGTTTAATTTTCTGGGTTTTGTGAGACAAACCCTGAGTGTCATGTAGTCAAGTTAGCCAGGAACTTGCTCTGTAGCTGAAAACAGCCCTGAATTGCTGATCCTCCTGCCTCTTCCCATGTGCTAAGATCATAGCATATAACACCAGACCCAGCTAGAAAGCATTTTTTTTTAAAATTTACCCTTTTCAGTCTGGCATGCAAACCCAAAATTTTACACATTATTCTAACTGGTTAACTCTCCCTATTCAAAACCCTTTTGGGGAGTATGCATGCATTTAATCCCAATACTTGGGAGGCAGATGGATCTCTGAGTCTGAGACCAGCCTGGTCTACAAATCAAGTTCCAAGGCTATATAATGATTAAACCCTGTCTCAAACAGGCCCCCAAATAAACAAATAAGCAGGCCAGCCTCCTTTTCCTGAAAACTGTGTAGACCAGGTTGATCTTGAACTCAGAGATCCACCTGCTTCTGCCTTCTGAGCGCTGGGATTAAAGGTGTGTGTGCACCACTCCACCCAGACACAAACAGAGACAGGGTTTCTCTGTGTAGCTTTGGAGCCTGTCCTGGATCTCACTTTGTAGACCAGGTTGGACTTGAACTCACAAAGATTTGCCTGGTTCTGGCTCCCGTGTGCCTAAAGGCATGCGCCACCACCGCCCAGCACAAACTACCTTTTTAATGCACATGTATGACCAGTACAGATGTTCACCATGTGTGTGCAGGTTGTCTATGACAGGCCAGAAGAGGGCAGCAGATCCTCCTGAGCTGGAGTTACAAATGGCTATGCACCATCTGACATGGGTAGAGGGAACTAAACTAAACCTAGTCCTCTGGAGAGATAGAAGAGCTCTTAACCACTAAACTCTCTCTCCAGGCCAACATGTAACAAGGCTTTATATCTTCCCAGATTCCTTTCTACCAACTGAAATCTTTACCCACTTAATTATTCTTACCTGCACAGAGGTGATAGACCCCTTCTTGGTGGTGGTGATTCTTTCCTGCATTGTACCCATGTCAGTGGCGAGGGTGGGCTGGTAGCCTACAGCAGAAGGGATTCTGCCCAATAAGGCAGACACCTAAAAGATCCAAGTGAAGAAAAGGTTTATGTGTCTACATCTTTATCCTAGTATGTCCAACTGGTCCTCTCTAGGCTCCCCGTACCTCTGATCCAGCCTGGGTGAAACGAAAGATGTTGTCGATGAACAGCAGGACATCCTGACCTTCTTGGTCTCTGAAGTATTCAGCAACGGTAAGACCAGTCAGAGCTACCCGGGCGCGAGCACCAGGTGGTTCATTCATCTGACCATATACCAACGCCACCTGTGGTAAGTACACAAATCAGAAGAGTTAGCAGGTTCCCAAGCGGAGAAAGGAACCACCAGGGAACTCCCACTTAGGGGCCAATGTTTCTGTTTAAATTTCTTCTCCCATTAGACATGAAATTCAAAACACAAAAGATAATTTCCAAATTGGAAATATATATACATAAAACAGGTCTTGAGATATGTGAATCACCTCCATTCAATCCCTGCAAATTAGCTTTCAAACAACTGGATTATCTACCCCAAAACTAAAGACTAGATACCCCACATCAGAGGCAATGTACATTGGTATACTGTAAAACGGTACTATTAAGTACTTTGTTTACAGGTTCTGGGACACTTAGCACCAAACATAAAACATGGTTTCAGCCGGCACTAGTTTTCAGAGCTTACCTTGGAGGTGGCGTCTTTTAGGTTGATAACACCAGATTCAATCATTTCATGGTACAAATCATTGCCCTCACGGGTCCTCTCGCCAACACCAGCAAATACAGAGTAACCACCATGGGCTTTAGCCACATTGTTGATTAACTCCATGATCAGTACTGTCTTTCCAACGCCAGCCCCACCGAAGAGTCCTACGTTAAGAAGTAGTATTTCAGATCTCTGCATTCCCAAGTTAAACAACCTTCAAAAAATGTTCACTCCTGTCCATCTTTTCCCTTCTCAGAAATGGCATCTGGCTTCAGCAAACTCAGAAGAACGAAAGTCAGAAGCTAATCATCAGTGAAGGATATCAACACATACTCAGAAGATGGCATTTCCCTTCCTTACTATATTTCGAAAGCATGTATCAACCCCAAACATACCGATCTTGCCACCCTTGGCGTACGGGGCCAACAGATCCACCACCTTTATACCAGTCACCAGGATTTCCTGTTCAACACTCATCTCTATGAACTCAGGAGCTTCAGCATGAATAGCAGCAAATCTGTAAGGTTGAAATAAAGAGGATCAGTTAACTGTTCATTGTGCTGAAAAGTCCCCACCAACAAGCCCAATCCTGTCCAGGTAAGCTGTCATGTAACATCTAACTTTCTGCAATCAAGACTTTGTCTTGGGAATAAATAACCCCCTTTCTTGAACCTTAATGCAACAAAATTCTTCTACATACCAACAGGAAAATAAAGACCTGTAAATTTCAGAGACTCCATGACCTAAGCCACGAACTCAAGCTTTAAATAACCAATGGGGGGGCTTCAACTTCTCTACCTCTAGCTCCAATACCTGAATACAACAGAAATTGAAGCAGTACTGTAGGAAAACTGTGCTTTATTACAAGTTATTAGCTAATGTGTAAAAACTGCAAGAGTTCCTGTGTTCACAAATTAATGAGAGGAACTTACTGCTTGGTTTTGATTGGCCCTCTCTCATCAATTGGTTCTCCAATGACGTTCATGATTCGGCCCAAGGTCTCAGGACCAACGGGAATTTTGATCGGTGCGCCTGAATCCAGTACTTTCTGGCCTCTAACCAAGCCTTCAGTACCATCCATAGCGATGGTTCTGACGGTGCTCTCCCCTGTCAGAAAAACGAATCAGAGGTTACACGCACCGTCGCATAACAGTACTTGGTGGTGACCAAAAGCAAACAAGGCTCCCTCTCTCAGCAACCGAATGCGGCTTCAGCAAACTCAGAAGAACGAAAGTCATTTTGATAACATCATCACAGAAGGGAGACGGTATGGATTTTGTGATACTTAAGCTGAACTAGCTCTTTACCACTCCTAAAAAAAAAAATCCTACTTACCCAAGTGCTGGGCCACCTCTAAAACCAGTCTGGTATCCCTGCCCTGCACTTCCAGGGCATTCAGGATGGGTGGTAATCCCTCATCGAACTGGACGTCCACCACGGCGCCGATGACCGCCACGATCCGGCCGGTGGCACCACCGGCCTTGGGCGACGGGGCCGTCTGCGCCGCATAGTCTCTGGCTAAGAGACAAAGAGATACGGGACGGCGCAGGGGGGTCAGGACAGCTAAAGGTCAGCGGAAGCCCCGACTTACCCCCAAGGAAGGGCGAGTTGAGCCCCGGTCTCCGGCTGGCTGGGAAGGCGTGCGGAGAGGGCCACGCTGCACTCGGACCCTGCCCGCACCGCGCTCCGACCTCGTGCCCAAAACCGCCATGGCTCTGGAGTCCGTATCCCCCGCCGCGCCGCAAGGTCAAGGCAGCGGCCCGCCGCCCCCCACCGCCAAACGGGACCCTGCGGATCCGACTGACGCCCCCGCGGGCGACTGTCCCTGCCCCCTCCAGCCCGCCGCAGGACCGCTGCCCGCCGCTGGACCGCCGCCCGCCGCCCCGGGTTTCCTTACGGAGCCCGCATCGCCTAGGCCCAGGCTCAAGGTCACGGGGAGAAGGGACGAGGCCCGCCTCTCGAGGAAGGCGCTTACCGGGATGGACCGCGGCGGGGGCGGCTCGCAGTAAGAGCTGCGCCTGGGGTAGCGACGCCGAAGGGCCGAGTCCCCGCAAGGCCCCGGAGGCCGAGGCCGAGGCCACACGCCCCACAAGACTCAACATGGCGGAGTCCGGGTGGAGACTGAACGCCGCAGCGCTCCCCGCCGCCGGTCCTGCAGTCGGGGCGAGGCCGCCTCCGCCGTCGGCGCAGCCATTGGGTGAGTGTGCTGCTCATCATTCGCAGCGACGCTCCTATAGGGTGAAAAAGCTCGGCGCTCCCCAGCTATTGGTCTAAACGGGTGCCAATCTGAAACGCCTTTTTTTAATTGGAGGAGCGGCCCTCTGAGCCTCGAAACCTGATTGGGCCCTAGGAATGTCAGTTGGAGAGGGTACTTGGCGGAACTACGTTGAAGCAAAGGGGCGGGGTTCCTGCTGGACGCGTGGGGCAGGCTGTCTTTGACTGTCCTTGGACCTTGAGTTAGGTGACAGCCACGGAGGTTAACCCAAGTGGTGGCGTCCTGGAAGTCAGGAGCCTCCTGCGGCACCAAAACGTGCGTTTCCCCCCACAGGAGCGCGGGTGGAAGTTTCCAGGCGGCTCAGCAAGTCAGAAGCCTGGTTATCATTTGAAGCCACGCAGTGGAAGAAGCTAGCAACCCATCCTTCGAGAGACGATGCTCTGCATCGAGGAGACAAGGTTATTTATAACACTCGAGGGGTCAGTTTGGGTCCCGTAGCCATGGAAAGAAATTGCCCTAGCCAGACGTGGTGGCAGAACCCTGTGATCCCAGTGTGACAGGTACAGACAGGAAGATCAGGAGGTCTCAGGAGGTCAACTTGAACTACTTGAGACCTTGTCTCAAACACAAAACGAAAGAACGGAAGTAGTAAGATTTTGGCTGTGATATGTACGTAGAAATCCCTACGATAAAGTGTAAAGGAAGAATATGCCAAGGTCACGTTTGCCTGAAACCACGATCCTTTAGTTTGTAGCTAAGGTGAAAGATGAGCCCTGAGTGAGAAGCCTGAGCCGGGTCTCAGAGGGCTTTGGAATGAACGTGTGGGTTCCTCCAGGAGGGAAAGTCACAGTCAATGACATCCTTTCCTGAGACACCGACTTCATTCAGCGACAATGGGGATGACGGGGGCGGGGCGAACACACACAGCTGGACTGTTTCCATCACCTTCCATTACTTTCTCGTTTTTCCCCATGACGATTTTTCTGCATTACTGTTTGGCAGTGGAGAGCTAGCAAAGGCTGTATGTAGCCAGGGGAAAAAAGAATGCCTAAGCTGGAAGTGCCGTATCTAAGCACAGGGCATACTTTTGTGTGTCTGTGGTACTGGGGCTTCACACGTAACAAGCACTCTACAACTAAGTTATTTCTCTAGACCCACTCACTTCAACTGCCTCTGTCCTCACCACAAGTGCTGTAATAACAGGCATATGCCATGACACCTGCAGAAAAAGGAGTTCATAGTCTTGCTCTGCTCCACAGCAATCCCTTTTGTTTGCTTTTTAATGCTGATGGGTATTTTGAGTGTTTGGGCGTAGGAGGCCAAAAGATACTATCAGATCTCTTCCGGGAACTGGAGTTACTGACACCTGACAAGGGTGTTGGGAACGGAACCCTGGAAGAACAACTGTTAACTGCTGAGCTACCACTCCAGGCCTCACCTCTTCCACTTTGAGGCAGGGCCTCTGTAGTGGTTTGTCTGAGAGTGGCCCCCAGAGGCTCATATATTTGAATGCTTAGTCACCAGGGAGTGGAAGTGCTTGAGAAGGATTAGGAGGTGTGGTCTTGGTGGAGGAGGTAAATCACTGGGGGTGGGCTCTGAGGTTTCAGAAGTCCACACCAGGTCCAATCTCCCCATCATCCTGCCTCTCCTGCCCGAGGATCAGGATTCAGCTCTCAGCTACTGCTACAGCCCCATGTCTGTTTGCTTCCCATGATGATGACCAAGGACTAACCTTTTAAAATTATGAGCAAGCTCCCAGCTAAATGTCTTTTTATAAAAGTCACCTTGAGCATGGTTCTCTTCACAGGGGTAACAGTAACTAAGACAGTCTCACTATGTAATGTAGCCCTGATGGCCTCTAATTTACTGTTATGTAAACAAGGCCGGCCTGAAACTCTGATCTTCTCACTTCTGCCTCCCAAGTTACAGGTATATGTTACCATCTCCAGCCCATTTTTTAAAATTAATTATTTTAAAGACAGGGTATCTCCATGGACCTTGCTATGTAGACTAACCTGGCTTTAAACTCATAGGTTTCAGTCTGCCTCTGCCTCCCTCGTACATGCTGGGATTAAAACTGTGTGCTACCATGCCTGGCTAAGCAAGTGCTTTTAATTGAGACTACTGTCATGCATGTGTCTTTCCTCCTCTAGAGCTAAAGTTTCTAGTTCAGCTAGAATACTTAAGAAAAGCAGGAGCCAGACTGGGGTAAAATCTTGATTTTTGTCACTTCCTAGACATCACCAGATAAGGAATTTCCCTATATTATCAGTTTATTTATGTATAAAAGGTCCAATAATGGGATGATCTCACCAGCTGTTCAGAGCATTAAACAGAATAACATATGAAAAACAATTCAAAATATCTGGCCAGGCAGTGGTGGCACACACTTTTAATCCCAGCATTCAGGAGGCAGAGGCAGGTGAATCTCTGAGTTTGTGATCAGCCTGGTCTACAGAGTGAGTTCCAGGACAGCCCGAGCTACACAGAGAAACCCTGTACTGAAAAAAATAAACAGTATCTGGTGTAAAAGAAGAGCCCCCAAGTTCTCTTAACTGAAGAGTCATTTAAAATTAATTTTTATTTTAAGGGCTAGACGTCAGTGGTTAAGAGCACTGGCTGCTCTTGCAGAGGACCAGGATTTGGTTTCCAGTACCCACATGAACGTTCACAAGTATAACTTCAGTACCAAGGGATCTGGCAGCCTCTTTTTGCCTCCTCTGGAACCTGGCATCGATGTGGTGCACATACAAACACAGGAAATAAAGACTTTTTCTTTTTTGGCTGTCCTGGAATTCACTCTGTAGACCAAGTTGGCTTCAAACTCAGAGATACTCCTGCCTTGGCCTCCTGAGTGCTGGGATTAAAGGCGGGTACTCACCCTGCCTGGTTATATTTGACACCCAGATTACGCCAGTGAGACTTCACATGAAGTGAGTTTTCAGCCAGGTCCCCTTGGCACACCTGTATTTACAAGTGACGAAATTATTTCTCACCAACTGATCTTACAATATTGATATCCACACTGGCCATGCTCCCAAATTCTTTCAGAACTCTTGTAATTCTTGAAATTGAAACATAGTTTTCATTATCTAGAAGAAACACATTCCAGGATTCTAGTAGATATCTGCAACCTTGGACACCAGCCCCAACCCAAATGTATGTTTTCCTTGTATGTAATTGCTTATGGTAAAGCTTAACTTACATATTAGGTACTAAGAGAACAATTACTTTTTTCAGGGTTGATGATCAAATCCATGAATTCCTCAGTGCCACATGCCCAGTCCACAATAAATTTATTATATAAGTGGTCTTTCTCAAAATCCACCACCATATCATAACAGTCCTGGCATCATCCTTATCATGTAAGATAAATACACTGCCTACAAGATGAGCTGAGCTGAGGCCAACGACAGAGTTATGACTTAATGTTGGGCTACTGTTAACTAAGGCTGGGAACTATAATAATCCATCCAGTAGTCTAGCTTCAGAGGTCCTTATCCCCTAAATTACGCCTAGCTTTTCCATTTATTCAGCCTGTTTCCACTGCCATTCTCAACATTATCACATTGAACCCACTTTTCTCCTAGGACTGTAAACAGAGCAGGAGGTTATAACTCAGTAATGGGGTGCTTACCGAGTACATGGGAGACCACAGAATCCACCCACCCCAACACCATGAGGAGCAGAGCATGTGGGTGCAATACTGTGATCCCAGCACTGAGTGAAAGCAGGGTTGCTAAACATCAAGACCAGCTTAAGTTACCTAGCAGGAACCAATCAAGTAACAGAAACATGGGCCTGGAGAGATGGCTTAGCAGTCTAGAGCACTGGCTGCACTTCAGAGGAGCAAGGTTCAATTCCCAAGACTCACATGGAGGCTCACAACTCAACTGCAGTCCCAGGGGACTTGATGCCCTCTTCTGGTCTCCAAGGGCATGAGACACACAGGGTACACAGATATACATGCAGACAAAACATACATGTACACATAAAACCAGAAAAAAACCCCAAATTCCAAAACCAAACCCCTCCCTTGAACTCATGCAATATCCACTTCAAACTACAACTTTGATGTGTTCATTTTTTGCTATTATTCCAGGAACATACTCTGTCAGTGGTTCTCAACCTGTGGGTCATGAATCTTTTGAGTCTCCTAAATCACCTGCGGATCAGATGTTTATGATTTATTACAGTAGCAAAATTAGAGTAGCTACTTCATAACTCTAAATATCTGATATGTAGGATATTGATATGAGGACCCATAGGTTGAGAAGCACGTAGTCATGTACAGGAGTTCCTTCCAGCTGGAGATAGTTCAGTGCTTTCAAAGGATCAGGGTTCAGTTCCCAGCACCCACATGGTAGCTCAACAATTTGCAAACTCCAGTTCTGGAGACCTGACACATATACACGCAGATCACTCATAAAGTATCTTATAGATTATACTGTTGCCTAAATCCTACTTCCTTGCTCAGAAATAACAAGTCAAAATTGTAGCTAGAGTTTTCCTGCCTGGCCCACAGTCAGAACAAATCTCTCTCACCTGCCAGTCCCACAGCTGCTCAGACCCAACCAAGTAAACACAGAGACTTATATTGGTTACAAACTGTGTGGCCGTGGCAGGCTTCTTGCTAACTGTTCTTACAGCTTAAATTAATCCATTTCCATTAATCTATACATTGCCACATGGCTCGTGGCTTACCGGCATCTTCACATGCTGTTTCTCATCGTGTCTCTCTGACTCAACCTTCCACTTCCCAGCTTTATTCTCCTCCTTGTCCCGCCTACACTTCCTGCCTAGCCAATGGCCAACCAGTGTTTTATTTACTGACTAATTAGCAACACATTTGCCATACAGAACATCCCACAGCACAAAATGTTTGTTTTTTCAAAGTGTTTCTCTTGTGTAACATTGCTGGTTGTCCTGGAACTTGCTTTGTAGACCAGGCTGGCCTCGAACTCACTGAGATCCACCTGCCTCTGCCTCCCATGTGCTGGGATTGAAGGTGCACACCACTACACCTGGCTGCAGCCAAATGTTTTACAAGTGTAGCTCAGTGGTAGATCATTTTCCTGTTGTGTAGGAGTACCTAGACTCCCATGTCCAGCACTAAACAATGTTTTACATACACCCTGTTTACTCACACCCTGCCCCCCATTTTTGAGACAGGGTCTGTGTAGCCCAGGCTGTCCCAGAACTGGCCATGTAGACCGACCATGCTGGCCTCAAACTCCTGATCTGCCTGCCTCTGCCACCTGTCTGGATTAAAGGAATACACCACCATGCCTGGCAGAACACAGAATATTCATTTCGGGTTGTTTGAAATGCTTATAAGTTCTGAGACCAGTCCTTGGAGTTTTAGCCACATTACTTATCTGTTCCACATGCCAGATTGCAACAAAGTAAGGTCTACCAAGACTAGCAGGAATTCTGACCAGAACAAGGACAAAGTGTATCAACAGTTTCCCCAAGTCTCTATCTGTGGCTGTTGTTCCCTCTACTGCTTTGTCTTCAAGACAGGGTTTCTTTGTAGCCCTGGCTGTCCTGGAACTAGCTCTCTAGACCAGGCTGGCCTTCAGTGCTGGGACTGAATGCACTCAGCCCCCTACGCTTTAACAAGATAGCACTGCTCTGGAGCCAGGCTTGCACGATGTAGACCGAATCTCCTTTAGCCTAGGTTGGTTTTAACCGTAGGAGCGGACTCCCCTGCCTGTACCTCCCAAGTGCTGGGACCACAGGTGTGGCTGTTTCTGCTGTAAATTTCTTAATTTTTTTTTTTTTTAAACTAGGGTCTATGTGGACTAAGCTGGCCTGAAACTCAAGAGCTATTCTTGCCTATCTTATGAGTATTTGAAAGTTTGTGTCCAAATTTTCAGATAAAATGTTAAAATTTTAGAGCTGGAGGTGGTGGTATGTGTCTTTTTCACTCAGTGATCCTAACTTGTCAGTTAAGTGTGCTTGCTACTAAATTAAATGAGGACTGGAGTTCAAATACCAGAACCCATGTAAGTTAAGGTTCACAATCACCAGTAACTCAAGTTTCCAGGGACTGGAACTTCTCACCTCCCTCAGTAACGACTCCCCCGCCCCAAATTTAGGTGTTAGAAAGATGTCTAACAGTGAAAAGAGCCTACTGCTCTCAGAGGACCTGGGTTCAATTCCCAGGACCCACATGTAACTTCGTGTAACTCCAGTTCAAGGGAGTTTAACAGTCTTCTCGAATCTGAGGGGACCTGCACACACATAGAACACATTTTTTGCTTGTTTTTCAAGACAGGGTTTCCCTGTTTTAACAGTCCTGGCTATCCTAAAACTTGCTCTGTAGACCACGCTGGTCTAACAGAGCAAGATCCAGGACAGGCACCAAAACTACAGAGAAACCCTGTCTTGAAAAAAAACAAAACCAACCAAACAAAAAAAGTAGGCTGGCCTTGAACTCAGAGATGACACCTGTCTGCCTCCCATAGTGCGGGCGTCAGAGGTGTGCATCAAGCCAGTCTTTACATGGAGCATACATATAACCTCAGGCACACACATACACAGAAAAGGTCTTTAAAAAAAAGGGGGGGGGAGGCAAGTTCGCTTTTAAAATAAATATTTAAGGGTGGGCACAGTGGCACACACCTTCAATCCAAGTCAGCACCCGGAAAATGTTTTACACAAGCAAGCATGGGTATTGAGACAGAGACACGGGATAATTTTACACACCTGTCCGTAATTAAGACAGGGCTTCTCACTCACTGGCTAGATAGTTCAGAGGGTAAAGATGCCTGTAACCCACCCAGTCTGCCAACCCGAGCCTGAGCTCCAGGATCCCCATGGTGGAAGAACCAACTCTACCAGGTAGTTCTCTGACCTATAGTAATGTGCTGTGACACACCCCAAAATGAAGTTTCACTTTGTAACCACCTGAGCCAGCTCTCCAAATCATTATCTGCTGTTCTCTAACTGGTCAACTTCTGAGCTACGTACACACAGAAATCGTCAAGGAATCAATCTTTGTACGTTAGCATTCATTCAACATTGGCTGAAACAACCTGAATGGCAACAGAATACTGAGACACAGAGCATACTCCTGCTGGACAGACTCCAGAAGCTGGGGAGGAACACTGCTCAAACGCAGGAGCTGAAGGATGTACAGGAGGACAACACATTAAGTTTTATTTCAATCAAGTCACAACACTGTTCCAGCTGCTGCACAGTGCATCTACAGTTCTCCATTACAGATCCACTTTAAAGGGTTCCCTGTGACAATACAGCAAGCCTCTTTTTCCAAACAAGAGCAGTCCCAAGTTTTCCCTCAAAAAATAAGAACTCCATTCCAGTAAGTGGTAAATACATGAAATTACAGCAAACCAGACACTTAGGAGGAGAGCCAAGAAATCTTCCAACAGTTTATTAGAAAGAATGTAGACATTTAAAAAAATCCCCAGTCATGAACATAAATTGAGGTTTTCCAGCCAGGGCATAAGCTGAAATCAAAACAGGAAATAAAAAAATCCAATAGTGTATTAACATTTTCCACTCATTTGCCATACTGACAGTGCAAATACAAATCTGGTCTAAAATGTACAGACTCTCAAGCAACAATGTACAGCTTTCTTCGTCCTCCATGCTAAGAGATGTAAGAGCTTAAGGGCCAAACAATACCAAATGCATAGGCTTCAAGAACCATCTAAGTTAGGGCATTCACTAGTTTTAGCTAAAATACACCTCAACACTGACAAATGATCACATACAATAATGTAAAGTACATTTTTTAAAAAATAAACTTTAGTGGAATAATTCTGAAAGGTACACTGGAAGAATGGCAGGGTATCAGGTTAAGATATCAGCCAATTTGTTTCAGCCCCTTCAAGTCCATGGTCTAGGATCTAAAACTAGTTCTCTTCCCTAAGCTGAGAGCTTCCTAACATGTAAGTAACTGTTACAGAAAGAAGACTTAGGTAAAATGTGTTTATTCATCAGAGCTGCTGTGTCAGTTGCCTAGGATCTCAACTGCTTCATGGAATCCTGGGAAATGTTCATGCATAAGGATATTGCCTTAGCTGACTTAAATTGCCCCATACAATGGTACATTATCAACCCTTAGTGAAGCCTTAAAAAAAAAAAAAAAAAGAAAAAAAAAAAAAGGTTGAAAAATGGGTTAAAGGAGGCAAATACAGCATCTGCCTTTAGAGCTATCAACTCAGGAATTTTCTCAATTACGAAATCTTGCAGAAGTTATTTCTCTTTCTCAAAATCCAGGCGATGAAAACATTCCTTACTCCAGATCTGGCATTTCTGAAAGGAGTTTAAAATAGTCAGCAAGGTCTACAAGAGAATCTGAGAACCTAACACTCTACCGTCTCAGTAGAGAAGTAGCTGGCAGGACTGAAAGCTCCCCCATAAGCACTTATGTGTATGCACTCCCTGTATGCACTTATGAACAGAGCGAATATCAAAGAGTAAATGATTTCTAAGAACCACAACAAGGCTTTCTAAAGGCTCCTTCCTTAGTTCATTCTTGGGAATGCTCCCCTCTCCCACTCCCTTTTTTTGTTTTTTTGAGACAGGGTTTCTCTGTGTACTCCTGGCTGTTCTGGAACTCAGAGATCCATCCACCTGTCTGCCTCCCCAGTACTGAGATTAAAGGTATTCACCACCATGCCCAGTGCCTTCTCCTTTCTTAATAAGCTAATTCTATTCCATGCCCAATTTGAAAAGTATGCTCGAGGCTGGAGACTGCTACTCTTCTAGAGAACCCAGGCTCAATCCCCAGCACCTACACGGTGGCTCACAATTGGCTCTGACAGCCTCTGTTATCCCCCAGCCACCAGCTATACACAGTGCACACACATGCAGGCAAACACAAACAGAAAGGTGTGGCGGCGTCCACCTTTAATCCCAGCACTTGAGAGGCAAAGGCAGGCGGATCTGAGTTTGAGGCCAGCCTGGACTAGTTCCAGGACAGCCAGGGCTACACAGAGAAACCTTGTGTGAAAACAGTAAGTATGGTCTTTTCCTGGTGGTTGCTGGGATCCTAACCTGTGCTCCACCATTCTCTTCAACTAAATTGTCCTTGAGCTTAAAAAGAACACTGGTGTCTGCTCTGAAATGTGGTCTCAGTGTAAGACAACCACTACACCGGAAACAGTAACAACCCACCCCCAAAACCCATTCACTTACTTTCATCATCACTGTCTTGTGAATCCTGCAAAAGAAATTTAAAAACATTATCAAGTTGATCACACATTCTTTTTAAACCCTAGAGAATGTATTTTTCACTTCAGTGGCAAATAGTCACATGGAACCTAGGAACTTAAAGATAACTGATTCATTTATTTTCATAAAGTGAATGGCTGTGCAACAGACAACCCCTTTCTGTACAAAGTATCGTGTACTTCTTGGTTGGAATTGAGCTCACCCTCAGTTCTCCCCCGCTTGTTACCGTATCTTGCCATTCAATTAAAGGAAAAAATGACTCAATACAAAGACAACAATGAATTCTAATTCTACATACTGAAGTTGAGAATTCTCCCAACTACATAAATAATTTTGTGTTAAGATGTTAACAGAATATTGAGGAAAGTATGTCTAACAGTCCAATTTGCGATCCTCTTAATGCAATCACATCCTTTTATTACTATAGTCTCTGACTTGGTTTTAAATCCTATTTATATCCTTGGTAAGACACTCATTTTCTTTTTTTTTTTTTATTTTTTGGTTTTTCAAGACAGGGTTTCTCTGTGTAACAGCCCTGGCTGTCCCGGAACTCGCTCTGTAGACCAGGCTGGCCTTGAACTCATAAGATCCACCTGCTTCCCCAGTGCTGGGATATGGATGTGAGTGCACACTTGCAGGGGGAGCCATTGAACATGCAAGACCATCTGTAAATAAACTGCCTTTTACTATTAGGAAAAGAGGGTTTGTATACTTACATCATCTGCTCCATCTACTTCTGGTAAATCTACATCCTCATCACCACCCATGTGATCCATCATCTATATGAAGCATAAAAATTAGTTTTTAAAATGTTCAAAAGCCTAATAGGCTGCACATTCCAGATATAACCCTTCAGTCCGTCATAGGTTCCCACCAATGAATGCAAAAGAAACTACTTCTTCCCTGAAAACACGAGACAGTCCAAGTAGGACGTGGTGGCAGATGACTTTAGAAGTTCAAGGTCATTCTCAACTACAAATTGAGATAAAAGGCAAGCAAACCTGACATCCTGAGGTCTCAAAAAAAAAAAAAAAAAAAAAAAAAAAAAAAAAGTTGCTAAATTCCACCCATCAAGATACCTACATATGACAGAAACATGGCTCAGTGGTTAAGAACATTTACTGCTCTTACAGAGGACCCAGAACCAATACCCAACGATTCACAATCCTAAGGGACTCTCAACATCTTTATGGTATCCACAGAGAAAGGAAGGAAAGGAGCCAGCACAGGGAAGAAAAAAAAATCCTTCTTTATAGCAGGATATAGTTACCTCTGGAGGTAAAGGAAAAACAAAACAAGTAACACCAGCACAACAAAAAAAACACCAATAGAATTCCTTTGGTAGTTAAAAACTATCTTGGTCTGGATAGATGGCTCAGTGGTTAAGATTACTTGTTGATCTCAAAGAAGGCCTGAGTTTCAGTCTCAGAACACACATGGTAGCCCACAACTATTGATAAACAGCAAAGTCCAGTTTAAGGGGGTTCATGCCCTTTTCTGACCTCTTCAGACACCAGGCATGCATGTGAACACACATGCAAAATAAGCATTCACATACAGCCTGCCTGAGCTTCAGTACATTCTGGACCAGATAGGGTAATGCAGTGAGATCTGATTAAAAAACAAGAACATGTAACAACAAAGCTGGGTAGTGGTGGGCACACCTTTAATTCCAGAACTCAAGAGGAAGAGGTGTTGATATCTTCTTCCCATGAGATGCTTAAGTAAGCAGTTAAGCACATGAAGTTGGAAATTTAGCCCCTAATTTTTAATTTTCAGATAATCTGGTGTAGACTAGACTGGCCTTGACCTTACTATGAGCTGAGGATGACCTTGAACTTCCTGACCCTGTATCCACTTACCATGTCTGCTATCCCTCCTGGCTTCACAAAATTCTGGGGATCGAGAATGAATCGGGGCTTCATGCAAGCTGAGCAACCATTCACCAACTGAACCACATTCCTTCTTTACTTAGTTTACATATAACTAACAAATATTTCCCACTTTGGTCATAGTAACGTATTTGTAACGTTTTACAAAACAGCATAAAAGTCCTTTTCTGAGCCAGGCAGTGGTGGTGCACCTCTTTAATCCCAGTGCTTGGTAGGCAGAGGCAGGCAATCTCTGTGAGTTTGAAGCCAGCCTGGTCTATAGAGCGAGCAGCCAGGACAGGCACCAAAGCTACACAGAGAAACCCTGTCACAAAAAACAAAACAAAACAAAACAAAAAAAAAAAACAAAAAAAACAAAAAAAAACAAAACAAAAAAAAAAACCAACAACAACAACAACAAAAAACCTACCAAAGTCCTTCCTCTCTGTTTACCTATGTCTTCTTGCCTCTGTTTTGTTTTGTTTTTGTAGATAAGAGTCTAACTATATAGCCTTGAACTGACAGAGATCCTCTTGTCTCTGCCTCCCGAGTGCTGGGATTAAAGAAAGACATGGGCCACTAACCTGGGTACTCTTCTTGATTTTACAAACAAACAAAAAATATCTTTGCACACATTTGTCAACAACTCACCAAGATGCTCTTATTTATTTTTTAAATTCTTTTTAGGGTGACTGAAAAGATAGCTCAGTGGTTAAGAACATTTGTTGCTCTTGCAGAGGACCCAGGTTATTTCCTAGTACCCACACGGTGTTTCATAACCACCAGTAAATTTTCTGAACTCCTTAGGCAGATACATATGTAAGCTAACATTCATACACATAATCGGAGTTATGGGCGGTTGTGCTACTATTAATGTTGCTGGGAACCAAACCCAGGTCTTCTGCATGAGCAACAAGAACTCTTAACTGCTAAACCATCTCTCTGGAACCTGAGGCTGGTGTTTAAAGGTGTACTTGTAGAGAGATGGCTCAGTGGCTGAGCCATCTCTACCGGCTGCTCTTCTTTCTGGAGGACTTGTGTTCAATTCCCAGGACTACGACAGCTAGCAACTGTCTGTAACTCCAAGATCTGATACCCTCACACAGACTACCTGTAGGCAAAACACCAATGCACATAAAATAAAAATAAATTATTTGGCCAGGCAGTGGTGGCACACGCCTTTAATCCCAGCACTTGGGAAGCAGAAGCAGGCAGACAGATCTCTGTGAGTTCAAAGACAGCCTGGTCTACAGAGCAAGTTTCAGGATAGGCTCCAAAGCTACACAGAGAAACCCTGTCTTGAAAACAACAAAAAGGTGAATTTGTACTATATGGTTCAAAGTATAGTACAACTGCTGAATTCATGCTCCTGAATGGTTCCAATATTAGGCTTGCACAACTGCTTGTACTGGACTGAGAGATTGTACTTTTTAAAAGGAAATTTGATTGTATTTTTGAGATTTTGTGTGTATGGGTGTTCTGTCTGCATGTGTGTTTGTGCAGCATATGTAAGCCTGGTGTCTGAAGAGACCAGAGGAGGACCATTAGGATCCTCTAGGAATGGAGTTATAAGCAGCTGTGACTACCATGTATGTGGGTGCTGGGAACTGAACCCAGGTCCTTTGGAAGAGCAGCCAGTGCTCTTAACCAATGAGCCATCTCTCCAGCACCACATCATTTTTTAATTTCTGTATATCAGTTTTTGAAGTTACATTCATTAACACATGATTGTATACATGGAGTCATCTCATAGGTCCCCATAACATGAAGCTTTGAAAATAATTTTAAAAGGCGACTTTGAGGGGCTGGTAGAGAACACTTGTTGCTCTTGCAGAAGAGACCAGGGTTTGACTTCTAGTAACCACACAGTGGTTCATATCCCTCTGTAACTCCATTTCCTGGGACTCTTGACACTGTCTTTGGACCTCCATGGGCACCAGGTTCCCAGATGGTGCACAGACACATACACAGGCAAAGAACATCCACACACATTAAAAGGAAAAACATTAAGATGACTGTACAGAACAGTATTATGGGAACAGGGTAGAGGACATCACTAAGAGAACTCACCTCAGAGAAACGGTCAAAATTGGACATGTCTTCATCTGAGTCATCCTCCCAGTCTTTCCAATTGTTGAAGTCCACACTAAGCCAATTAAGCTACAGATCAACAAAAACATCACCCTGTGTTAAGTTTTTTGAACTTACAACCACTAAGGGGACATAAAATTAGCACAAAAGAGAAAAATCCAAGTAAAACTAAAAGCAGTAACGAGCCCATGAATCATTTAACTTTCCTTTTACACAAAAATAGTCATTGGTAAGAAGCATTGTCTGATATCACAAAGGCTACCCTTGGAACTACTGACCCTCTGGGACATGGATTACAGGACACGCCACCAGGCCACACCAGCCTGTAGCTTTGTGTGCAGCCTGTTAGGCACTCTGCCAACGGGGCTACATCCTTAATGCCACTGTTTCCACTCTAGTCAGGACCTTACTAGGAAGCCATAGCTGGCTTAAATTCATAGATATCCTCCTGCCTCTGCCTCTTACATACTGGGATAAGCACCACACACACGGCACTTCTAAGACATTTGTATTTGTATGTGAGGAGGAGCAAGAGGGTAAGACAACAACTTGGAGTCGGTTCTCTCCTACCACATGAGTTCTTAGAATCAAACTCAGTCTTCAGGTCTGGCAGCCAGTCTCCAATTCCTTGAATTTTAAGTGACACCAAACTTTGCTCCCCTATGATAACCAAATAACTTATAAAACCTTTTCCTCTGCAAAATTTCTCTCTCTTTCCCTGTTTTAGACCTTTCCCTGTTTAGAACCCAACTGAAAAATTGCCTCTGTAAGATCAGGCTGTAGGCAAGCCTGTATAACATTTTAATTAGTGATTGATGGGGGGAGGGCCCAGTCTACTGTGGGCAGAGTAATCCCTGGGCTGGTGGGTTCCGTAAGAAAGCAGACTAAACAAGCCATGGGAGGAGGCCAGTGAAGAGCACCCTCCATGGCCTCTGCATCAGTTCCTGCCTCCAGGTTCCTGCTCTGAGTTCCCATCCTGACTTCCTTCAGTGATGGGACTATCGATGTGGAAGTGTACACCAAATAACCCTTTCTTCTCCAAGTTGCTTCCTTTGGTGTTTTATCATAGCAATAGTAAGTAACTCTAAGACACTCAGGCAAGCGAGTCTCAATTTCACAATCTTTCTGTCTTAGCCTCAAATGTGCCACCATGCCTGATGCAAAAGCCTGTGTCTCTCAAATGTAAAAGATTGTTATCAACTGGGGACTTATTTCATGACATTTGGTCAGAGTGCCAGGCACAGAACACCAGCTTTTACACTACTATGAAGACCACACAGAGAAACCCTGTCTCAAAAACCAAAATCTTATTATAAAAACATTTTTTCACTTCTCAAGCACAGAAAATGAGCACCCACCTTTGCCCTCTCCTTTGTTAACCTAGGCCACGACTGGCCAGATTCTCCTTTCCGCAAACAACATAAAATCGATCTGTCCGTTCTTTTATGCTTGGAATCCTGAAACCAGAGAATCATCACACCATTTCACCTCTCTACTATCACGGTAAAGAACAGCCTGTTCCTTTCTACTTTTCCCTTTTCTGATTTCTTTTTAACCTTTTTTTTATTGTATTGTTAGAGATCAAACCTAGGATCTTAAAACATACTAGGGAAGTACTCTATCAGAGCTGTATTTCCATAATTTGGCTGTTACTGTGCAGCCTGACTTGTCTTCAACTCAAGACCCTCCTTAATCAGCCTATCTGAGTGCTAACAGTTTTTACGTGACCCTCTACACTAAGCTTTGCTTCTTTCCTTAGGCTTTTCTGAGATGCTTTTTCTATGTAGGCAAAGCTGTCCTGCACCTCAACTTCCTGAAAATTCACCTTATAGTCACAAGCCACCTATCTGGTTTTTTCCTTAGGCACTCAGCTACTAAAAATTTCAGATTTCAAAGGTGATGTCATCTGTCCAGTGACAGAATAAAAAACATGCAGAAAGAAGGTTGTAAAATATAGCAGTCTCTATAAATTGTTATGTGAAGTAGACTTAACATTTACTATCAGCATTCCTATTTCCTCATAATTTAAATCAGAATAAAGCATTAATACTACTTACATTTGGATCAATACAGTGAAAAAGATCAATTTCATTTAAATGCTTAAAATTATCACTTCCTCCAAGACAACTAAAAAAAAGAGAGAGAGATTCAAATCAGCCTCTTTAAACAATAGATCAGCAAAGAAAAAAAGCGGACACTCAGTTATCTGAAGTAAGCTTTGGGTAACACTGATGTAAAAAGGTGTAGTGGCTAATTTTGTACTAGAGTCATCTGAGAGAAGGGGGCCTCAAATGAGAAAATGCCTCCTTAAGACTGGGCTGTAGGCCAGTCTGTAAGGCATTTTCTCAATTAGTGATTGATGGGGGAGGGCCCAGACCATTGAAGGTGGTTCCATCCCTGGGCTGGTGGTCCTGGGTTCCATAAGAAAGCAGGCTGAAAGGCCATGTGAAGCAAGTCAGTAAACAGCACTCCTCCATGGCCTCTGCATCAGCCCCTGCCTCCAGGTTCCTGCCCTGACTTCCTTTGATGACGAACAGTAGATGTCTAAGCCCAATAAATCCTTCCTCCCCAAGCTGCTTCGGGTCATGGTGTTTCATCACAGCAACAGTCACCCTCCCCCCCAAGACAAAAGGCAAATTACCTGAAAGTAAGTTTGGATTTTTCAAAATTTACATTAACATCTTTACTGTCTTCAACACAAAATTCAATGAATACATAGTCCCTTCGATCGTACCACTTTGCAGAAGCAGGCTGCCTATAAACAGAGAAAATGACAAATTCAAGTAGGAATTGAGTACTTATGACTTTACATTACTTATTTACTTATTTCTCTACTCCATCACATTTTAAAGTTTTATTTTACATTTCAAGGGCTCCAACCAACTAATTTCAGGAGGACATAAACTTTAATAGGGATTTAATTTTGGGAGGCGGGAGAATAAGGCAGGGTTTCACAATAGCCCATGTTGGCCTCAAACACCTCACCTTTCCTTGCCTACCCACACAATGCCATGTATCTTTCTAGTATCACCGTAGGACAGAAAATAGTCTTTAAAAACCAACTACCTTTTCCTTCACAGACGCTCAGCAGTGTTAACAGGGATTTTAAAAGCCAAAATCTAATGTTTAATTCCCTGTCAATCACTATGTGATTAAACCATTATCACTAAAACTAAGATGTACAGATTTAATTATAAAGAGAACCAAGCCACTTCCAGATAAATGTAGTAGTATTTTATAACCCTGATTTCAACATTAGAAATTTAGAAGTTAACAGGGATGTAGCCAGCGGCATAATTTTAGCCTAGCATTTACAAGGTCCGAGTTTTATGTACTAAACCCTGGAACAAAATACCAACTGAAAAGTACAGAGGTGTTATGGTATGTTGTTTTTTCATTCCAGAACTCAGGAGATTTAAGGTAAGAGGACTGGGAATTTTAGACCGGCTTGGACTACATATTACATTGTTGTTTCACAGAACAAAAGCAAGGGCTGGACAGGTGGCTCAGCGGCTAAGAGCACTGGCTGCTGTTGTAGAGGATCTGAGTTCAATTCCTAGCACCCACATGGCAGCTCACAACCACCTGTAACCTCAGTTCCAAAGGATCCAAGATCAGTAGGCAAAACACTCATACAAAGATACAAAAGCCAAGTTCCACCACTTGAGGTGGCTCCCCGGGACCCACTTGGTGTTAGAACTGCGAGTTGTCTTGACTTGAACATGTGCATTGATACATGCACACATAGTGATTAGTAAGTTAAAAAACGACACATGGTGGCTTTCTAATTTGAAATGACAATAAGCCCACCAGAATAAAAGCTACCTCTTACTGCAACACCTATTGAGCTTTTCTTTATTAACTATATCTCCTACTCTTGGGGTTTTGGTTTGTTTTGATAGTGTCTTGCTATTTAAGTGCAGGTTGGCCTGCAGTAATAGTTGTCCCTGGTTCTTGAATGATGGAATTACAGGTGAACACCATTCACATTCAATTTAAGAGATTTCATTCTTGTTTTCTTTTTCAAGACAGGGTTTTTCTATGTAGCCCTGGCTGTCCTGGAACTTGAGAGATCCGCCTGCCTCTGCTTCCTGAGTGTGTTGGGATTAAAGATAAGCCGCCTCTACTACCTGGCACTTTTGAGAGATTTCAAATGCCCTTTATCCCTTGTAAAATATTATAAATATTAACAATCACTTGCTATTAGTAACATTCCTCTTTGTGTGTGTACACACCAATGTGCCTGTAAAGCCAGAGAATTACTTGCAGGAGGCAGTAATTGAGACAGGGTTTCTCTACTCAGCCCCCTGGCTAATGCAGAAGTCACTATGTAGAACAGACAGGCCTCTAACTTGTGATCCTCCTGGCTCTGCCTGCTACATGCTGGATTATAGACACAAGCCACCAGGTCTGGCTTAGTATTATTTATATGCACCTGTGTACAAGTACCCAGAGAGGTCAGAAAAGCTGGAATTACAAGCAGTTGTCAATCACCAGATACAGATGCTGGAAACCACACTCTGGGCCTTCCAAGAACAGTAGGAACTCTGAACCACTGAGACACTGCTCCAGCCCTGGCTTAGAATTTTTCTTTTTGTTTTTTTTTGAGACAGGGTCTCACTATGTAGCCTAGGCTGTCCTCGAACTCACTGAGATCTGCCTGCCTCTGCGGGGATTAAAGGCACACACCACCAAGCACAGTCTAGAATTTTTCTACAACGGGGAAAAAAATGGGGTGGTGGTGGTTGGCCAAACACTTTATTCAGAGACTTGGAAAAGGGTCAAAGAAGTCCACCAAACCTGCTGTCCTCAGCAGGGTAGATCTTAGAGGCCACTGTAGCTAAGAATACACTAGAAATTTTTAGCAATAAAGAAAAATTTAATTAAAACTAGCTGAGCGTGGTGGTTTATGTCTATAATCCCAGCACTTGGCACGCAGATGTAGGAAAACCATTGAAGTCCAGGTAAACCCAGGCTTTGGAGTAGGACCCTCTCTCAACTACTGTCCCCCGAAATGGCATGAGTTAGTAGTATATACAGTTCAGTGTTAGAGCATTTGCCTAGTACAGGCAAGCCCCTAGGTTTGAACCCAAGCACTACAAGTATTTTAAGTAAGATGAGTTCATTTCTGTATGGAGTGCTTTTTCCCCTTGGAGCAGTCCAGTCTGAGCTGTTTGCCATGCCTGGTGGCACACACCTTTAATCCCAGCACTCAGGAGGTAGAGGCAGGCAAGAGGCCAGCCTAGTCTACAGAGCCAGTTCCAGGACAGCTAGGGCTACACAGCAAAACCCCACCCTGAAAACCCAACCAACCAAACAATAAATAAAAGAAAACAAAGTCTATCTTGCCCCGGTGAGACGGCTCAGCAGCCAAGTAAAAGGTATTTGCTACACAAGCCTGGCAACCTGACTTCAATTCCCAGAACTCACATAAAGATGGAAAACAGGACTCCGAGACACATCCCTCGACATGCGTGCCCACACACATACACACGAGCCCACCCACCAATAATAAAAATTATAATAAACTTGCTTGTTCAGTGAAGACTAAAAGCTGCAGCTCACCATTATTACCCAAGTGTCCTTTGATTAACTTTAGAAAACTTTAGTAAACAGCACGTTACCATAAGCACCTAGACTTTCTATGTTTACTAAACAATGTTTAAATTGAAAATAAAGTCTGTAGGAGACAAAAAAGTGACAGATAAACAGACCCCAAATAATCTTGGATTCTAAATCAACTAAAAGAGGCATTCCTGTGAATTATTTGAAGTGGGAAGACACATCCTAAATAATCGTGGGCTGCACCTTCCATGGCAAGTTCATCTGCCCTGCTGCCATCGCTGCTTCATGCTTCCCAAGAGGACTGAAGACGAGCAGCAGCTCTTTGGGTCTCCTCCAGGCTTTCAGCACCAGACTGGAAGTGACTAAAAGCAACTACTAGGTTCTGGATTTTTCTGGGTAAGTCAGCCATTGTTGAACTATTCAGCTGACATAGCATCATGTAAGGCAAGCCAATAAATCAATCCCCTTGTTACACATTCATTGAATTGGTTCTCTTCCACTAGTAGTTCCAAATAACACGCACGAGGATTCAGTGTAGTATTTTACCTCATCTTAAAATAAAAACGACTAACCTGGGGGATAGGGCTCTATCGTTCACCTGCTTCTTGCCTAGAAGTTGAGGTTATGGATTTGAGGTAATAGAGTGAAAGTGCAATCTTAAAGTGGGCTCAACTCCCATATGACTGGTGCATTGTAAGGGGAGATGAGGACGTGGATGAGAAGACACAGGTAGCTATCAAGTGAAAGAGAACCATTTCTCAGAAAATAAAAATAATCAAAAAAGTAACAAATTTGTTTAATGTTAAGGTCTCACTCTGCAGTTGGTCCCAAACCTGCCAAACTCTCACAGTAGTATCTAGAATCTACTAATCTACAAATCAAGTCTCTCTACATATAAATGTGATAAACTATTGTTAGTATCTGAATTTCTACTTGAAATAAATGAGAGAAAATAGGATGAGGGGCAGAGAAATGACCCAGCACTAAAGAGTATTTGCTCTTCAAGAAGACCTTAAAGCAAAACTGAAACACCAGAACGACCTGTGTTCAGTTCTCAGCACCTACCAACTCCAAAGGACTGGACACTCTTCTGGCCTCCTCAGGAACCCACACACATCTGGTAAACTCACACAAAATCTTTTAAAAAGTGCTACCATCTAGCCACATAATAGCCTCATCTAGAAATTACTCAAAAACAGCAAAGTATGTTTCTCTCCAGTATTAGGTGAGCTAAGAAAGAGGCTGAGTCAGCTCAAGGGGAAGCTATAGTGTTTTCCAGTTAAAGATCTGGCCAAATTCATATTCTCTCTCTCTCTCTCTCTCTCTCTCTCTCTCTCTCTCTCTCTCTCTCTCTCACAGTTAAAGGTTCATGTATATGACTATTGTGCCTACAGAAGTCAGATGGATCCCCTTTACTAGAGTTATAGAGGGTTGTGAGCCTCCACATGGTTGTGGGAACTATCAAGTCCTCTCCAAGAGCAGTTAAGTGCTTTTAGTTTTTTTTTTTTTTTTTGAGACAAGGTCTCTACATAGCCCTGGCTGTCCTGAAACTATGTAGGCCACGCTGGCCCCCAACTCAAGAGAACTGCCTAGCTCTGCCTCCTAAGAACTGTGATTGAGGGCATGCTCTATCTTGCCCAGCTAGTAAGTGCTGCTAACTGCTGGCCCATCTCCCAGACCTGATAACTATTTTTCAACCACCACCCCAATATACTTTTCAATAGGCTTCACATGGGGCATAGGTGAATTTGACTGAAGATGTGCTACAGAGTAACAAGACTCACAGCAGACCTCAGGTCCAACCCTAACCATCAAAAGCATCTCATGTAATCATGCCCTATGGCCAAAGCACATCAGAGCTTGAACATCATTAAATGTTTACTGGAAGGGAGTGCTGGGAATTGTTCTGGAGATGCAACAGGAGAGGAAAATCCCAGCTCTTCCTTGAGCCAGGTGTGGTGGCTTACACTGTAGTCATAGCACTTTTGAGTGTGAGGTAGAGGATCACTACAAGTTCCAGGACAGCCTGGTCTACATTCTCTTCACCATTCAAGACCACACTTCAATGAATATTATGGTTATGTAGGAAGACTCTGCTCAGGCTTCAGCTTCAGTCCATCCCCCTTCCACAATTATCCATGCATACACACTACATACACATATCAATTGCACAAAAATTGATTGTGTATGTTTGTACGTAGTATATATATATATGCACGTGTGTGTATGGGGGTGTGAGGTGGCCAGGTGTCTGTCTCACACTTGCTCCACCTCCATACCATACTCCTTTGAGATACATGTCTCTCACTGAACCTGAAAGTAGGTGGTCAACAAGCCCAAATAACCCTCCTGTCCTGTCCACACAGCTTTTTATGTGGGTGATGGAAATTTTTAATGATTTTATTTTATGTACATTGGTGTTTTGCCTGTATGTATGTAGGTCTGTGTGAAGGTGTCAGATCCAATGGGAACTGCAGTTACACACACTCGTGAGCTGCCATGTGGTTGTTGGGAATTGAAACCCTGCCCTTTGGGAGAGCAGCCAGTGCTCTTAACGGCTGAGCCACCTCTCCAGCCCCTGGGTGATGGAAATTGGAACCTAGGTCCTCATACTTGTTCAGCAAGTACTCTTACTGGCTGAACCATTTTCCCAGTCCTCTTTTCAGTGTTTTTAACGAGGGAGTCTTTTTTCTCCAGAGTTTCTCTGTGTAGTTTTGGTGCCTGTCCTGCATCTCACTGTGTACAGCCCAGGCTGGCCTCGAACTCACAGAGATCCTCTTGGCTCAGCTCCCAAGTGCTGGGATTAAAGGTGTGAACCACCGCCTGAGGGAGTCTTAACTATGCAGGCTTGGATGACATTCATCTGCAACAAACCTCCTGCCCCTACCTTTCCATGGACAGTACTCATGTGGAGGTAGAAGGATCAGGAGCTCACAAAAGGATGAAAACAAAACTGTTGTAATGAGGAACGACACCAAAGCTCTGCTATGGAAAGCCAGGCACAGTGGAGCACACCTGTAATCCAACATTGGGAGGTGAAGGCAGCAGAGCCAGGCCAGGCACTGCTGAAAAGAAAGAAGAAGGAAGTTTTAGCCGGCTACAGTGATATACACTGTTAATTCCAGCACTCTAGAGGCAGAGGCAGGATGATCTCCATTTGAAGGCAGCCTGGTCTACCCAGTGAAACATGTCTCAGAGAATAAAAAACTAACCTAAATATACATATTAGTTGGAGGAGATTCAACTGTACCATATCCCCATCTTTTACTAAGTTCTAGCTTCTGGAAGCTGGATTTCCAGTAGTTCCTGTGATTTAATTTAAAGAGGGGGCTGGACCAGTGGTGGCACACAGCTTTAATCCTAGCATTCAGGAGGCAGAGCTGGGGGAATCTCTGTGAGATCAAGGCTAGTATGGTCTACATAGTGATACCCATCCAACCTGCTGCCACTGCCTCAAAAAACAAAAAACAAACAAACAAAAACCCCCATCAATTCATACAATAACCAACAGGGCTGGGGGTATAGCTCACTGGAAGTGCTTTGCCAAGCATGGGTGAATGAAGCCCTAGGTTCTTTCTATCTTGATAGCAAAAGATAATACAGCAGTTCTACAATTTAAGAATTTACAGGTGGGCGGTGGTGGCACACGCCTTTAATCCCAGCACTCGGGAGGAAGAGCCAGGCGGATCTCTGTGAGTTTGAGGCCAGCCTGGGCTACCAAGTGAGTTCCAGGAAAGGCACAAAACTACACTGAGAAACCCTGTCTCGAAACCCCCCCCCCCCCAAAAATAATAATAAATAAAAAGAATTTACAGAGCTGGGTATGGTGGGACATGCTTGTCATCTCACACTTGGTGGCGGAAGGAGGATCACAAGTTCCATGTCAGCCTGGCACACATAGTGAGACCCACCTAAAAAAACCCTAAAGCCCCACAATCTGCTCTAGAGTTTTCCGGAGGGGGCAAGGATAACCAGTAACTATTTAAGACCCCCAAATGATTTCCAGGGTTCTAAACTTTTAAACAGAAAATGCAATTTAGCAGAGTAATATTAAATTAGCAAGTAACCTACAATCCAGCATTTTTTGTCACTTTGTTTCTATGCCTTCGAGTTAAAAGTCTAACTCAACAAGAACAAAAGGAAAAAAATCAGTTGCCAGGTTACAGTGGTTAGGAAATCAACATTGAACAAAGGCCATCAGTTGCTCTTTTCAAACTTACGAGACACTTACATAGGACATGCTCATTGTTTAAGTTTGGAAGGCTGAAGATTTTATTTTGGGAGTTCTGCAAAGTATATAAATATTTATTTATTTAGTAAATAAATAGGTATATAACTTTAATCCCAGCACTGGGGAGCTGAAGGCCAGTTATCCAGAACAGCCAGGGCTATACAGTGAGACCCTGTCTCAAAGAATAAGTCTACTTACAACAGACATCAACAAACTACACCATCAGCCAATTTTTTTTTAAATTTTCACTTTAGAATTCTAAGTCATTAGTTACATAAATGCCTTGATATTTACAAAATGGTATATACAAAAAGATATATATATATCTTCTAAAGAGTTGTTCCTATTTATTTTATGTGTGTGTTGACTACATGTACGTAAGGACATTGCTTATATCCCTGGCACTGGAGGCCAGAGGGCCCAAAGAGGTCCGAAGAGGGTGCTGGATTACGTCAGCCACCATGTGGGGTCTGAGAATTGAACCCAGCCAGATCCTCTCGAAGAGCAGCGGCTGCTCTTCAAGACCAGCCATCTCTCTACCCCCATATACTGAGCATTGAAAACAGCCATCAGGCATGTGATTGATTCAAAGTGTGCATAATGGTTCAAGTTTTAAATAAATAAATAAATAAATAAATAAATAAATAAATAAATAAATAAATAGTGTAGCCAGGTGAGGTAGCACACCCCCTTAATCCCAGAATTTGGAAGCAGAGACAGGCAGATCCCTGAGTTAAAGGCCAGTCTGGTCTACAGGGAGTCAGGGAGTTCAGGACAGTCAGGGCTACACAGAGAAACCTTGTCTTAGAAAACAAACAAAAAAACAAAACCAAATAATAAATAAATAAACAAAATATAAAAGAGTTATGTGCGCACATGAGCCTTACTATGTAGGCCTGGCTGGCCTTTATCTTAATGGTGTGTACCACCTCTAATTTCAGTACTTGGGAGGTAGAGGCAGAAGATTAAGCATTCAAGGGTAGCCCCATATGTAGTGGACTGTAGACCACCTAGGGCCTCACTGACCCAACTCAAAAAAAAAAAAAAAAGTTAATAGGGCCAGGCATGGTGGTCCACGCCTTTAATCCTAGCACTAGGGCAGGCAGAGGCAGGTGGATCTCTGTGAGTCCCAGGCCAGCCAGCTCTACATAGTGAGACCTTGTCTCAAAAAACCAAATTAATAGAGGTTGGAAAGACAGCTCAATGATTAAGAGCACTGGGTGCTCTTCCAGAGGCCTCGGGCCTATCCTCAACAACTATATGGTGGTTCACAGCCATCTGTAACTCTATCTAGTTCCAGGCAATCCAACACTCTATTCCCGCCTTTGGAAGTGCTGCAAGCAGGTGGTACCACCCACATACCAGGTTGGGTGGCTCACAACTGCCTCTATTCAGATCTTAACACCTCTGTAGGAACTTGCATTAGAATGTACATATCCATAAAGACATAATTAAAAATAATATAATTTTAAAAATATTTATTTTTGCCAGGTGGTGGCGCACACCTTTAATCCTAGCACACTCGGGAGGCAGAGCTAGGCAGATCTCTGTGAGTTCGAGACCAGTCTGGTCTACAGAGCGAGATCCAGGACAGGCACCAAAACTACAGAGAAACCCTGCCTCGAAAAAAAAAACAAAAACAAATTACATATATATATATATTTTCTCATTTTTACTAGTGTTTTGACTACATGTAAGTATATGTATGTGCCACATGATTGCCTGGTGCCCACAGAGGTCAGAAAAGGGCACTGGGTCCCCTGAACCTGGAGTTACAGATGATTGTGAGCCACCACGTGGGTGATGGGAGCTGAACCCAGGTCCTCTCCAAGAACAGCAACCACCTAATCTGAGCCACCTCTCCAGTCCCAATAAAAACAAAATCTTAAAAGGTAAAATTTGTGCTGGGCGGAAGTAGCACACGCCTTTAATCCCAGCACTTCAGAGGCAGAGGCAGGCAGCTCTCTAAGTTTGAGGCCAGCCTGGGCTACACAGAGAAACCCTGTCTCGAGGGGGGGGGGAGTAAACAAAAACATTACCTTTGAAGGTACAATTAAAGAAGGGGAGGGGGTTGGGGATTTAGCTCAGTGGTAGAGCGCTTGAGCGCAAGGCTCTGGGTTCGGTCCCCAGCCCTGAAATTTAAAAAAAAAAAAAAAAAAGGGGAGGGGGGGGAGAGGGTTAGAATGCTACCTGCAATTTTCATTATTTACACTTACTAACTACAGAAAATGTTTCAAAAAGTCATTTTAAACACAGTGCTTGTAAAGTATTTTTTGACTTTATGTGCATGAATGCTTGCCTGCATATATGTGGACCACATCTCTAAAACTGAATTTATGGATGGTTGTTAGCCACCACGTGGGTACTGTGAATAGAACCGGGTCCTCTGCAAGAGAAGCCAGTGCTGTTAAACCACTGAACTACCTCTCCAGCTCCTAAATTGGTACTTTTACATGAAAAGGTGTTTTGTTTGGCTGTATTCATCTATTAAATTGATTATGTTTTACCTAGCAATTCATTTTCTCCTTTCAGATGTTCAATCTGTTTGGTATATTAAATATCAAAAAGGAAATAAACGCTTTACATCAATTTGTCTTAAGCCAAGATGTGGCACTAGAATATAGGTCAGTCGATAGAGCCCTCCCCTAACATAGGGTTCTATCCATAACAGCTCGAAGATAAAATTTAAACCGGTGCTGGTGACTTGGCTCAACAAGTTCGGGCCCCACTGCCGCCCCAACAACTTGAATATACCCCACGGGATGGGAGAGGTCTTCCTGTCACCTCCAGGAGCGGTCACTCACATAAGAATAAATTTCTTTACCTCTTTTCCAGCACTACATGCCTTCTTCTAGGGCCTGTTCTCAGCCACCAACTAGCTCTAGGGTATGTTCTACCCGTTTAGAGTTCTGGTCAAACAATATTCAAGCAAGCCCTAACACCTGTACGATTGTTAAATCTAGTTTCTTTTCAATCACTACCCACAACTAACTTTTCGGGTTGTGCATTGCACCCACTCACACCACCACCAAATACTGAAAAATTCAGTTCTCACATCTGAAAAGTTTTCCTGAGAAGGGAAGGCCTGGAAAAATAGGGCCGAAAATTCTTAACAGGTTAAAACCACCAAGGTCGCTTTATCGTAGAGCTAAGATGGAACAATCTGCAGCCACCTCCACATAAGCAAATTTAAGGTCTTCAGGCCAGCAGGGCGGTCACCCCACACCCATTCCATCCTCACACGGAAGGAGCACAACGAAACGCCATGCGAAGTTGGTGGAGGAAAAGTCCACAAGTGTCCTGTGACCGGACACGTGCACAACTACCTGCCCAGTCACCCCTACTCCCCGCACAAGCCACGAGGCCCGGAGGCCGGGAGACGTGGGAACGGGAAGTTCCGTCGTGGTGACGGCACGGCCGCCTCTAGTTGCCTAGCAGTGCCCGCCGCCGCCGCCGCCGCGGGCGGGGGACCGCGTGGAGCCCCATCGGCAGCCCCGAGGGCTTCCCGGGGGCGCCCGCCAGCTCCCGGCCCCGGGGCCCAGCGACTCGGCCGGCTGCAGGCGCCCGCGGCTAAGTTCGCGGAGTTCCGAGTCAGCCAGGCCCATCCGGGGGGACGGGCCGGAGGAGGGAAAAAGATGTCCTCCGCCTGCCAACGGTAACCGGAACAGGGGCGCAGGGCCTCCCACCGCCCGGCAGGGCCGCCGCCGCCCGGGGAGAGGCGCAGGCCGCGTGGGGGAGGGCCGAGGACCGTTTCCCGGGCCCCGGCCGGCGCGGCCTCGCTCCGGGCCGACCTTCCCGCGGCGGCATGTCGCACTCACATGGTGAACGGGGCAGGGGGCCAGGCGAACGGGTGGGCGGGCCTCGCTGGCGGCGGCGGCGGCGGGCGCGGCGGCTCCTCTCCGGCGGCGGCGACTCCGGCGTCTTCTGCCCGGTCGCGGCCTCCTCTCGCTCCCCGAAGGCGACGGCGGCGGGCTCGACCTCGATGCCCAGAATGCACCGCGCGCAGAGCGGCTCCCTCAGCCCGGGAGCGGAGGGAAGCGGAGGCCGAGCGGCGCGAGGACGGAGAAGGAAGGAGCGTGCGTGCGTGCGTGCGAGGGCTGGCGAGGCCGGGCGGCGGCTGGTGACGCAGCAAAATGCCCGGGCCCCGCCGCCGCGCCTGCGCAGTCTTTGTTTTCGGGCTCCTGCGCGGCTTTCTAGAGATCTCTACGGAAAGGGCGGGGCCTGCCGGCTCCTTCCCGACGCTTCCCGAGCCCGCCCCGCCCGCCCGCCCGCTGCCGCCGCCGGCCCCGTTCGCGCCTGTCTTCCCGTGCTCCCCTCTCGCGTTAGCAGACCGTTGGCCGCCAACCGCCCGAGCACGCGCGCCGGGCGCTCTCCCCGGGAAACGGCCGGGCCGCGGGAGACCTTGGCCGGTCAAGTGGTGGAAACCGGGGCCCCGAGGAGACGGAGTCTCCGGAAAGACGTCTCGGTGGACATGTTTGTTTGAGAACGGGGCTCGCACTCGAGCCCAGGCTGGCCTCGAACCCGCGGCGGTTCTACTGCCTCCGAGTCGTGTGCCACCGGCCGCCACACCTTGGCTGTAACCGGAGAAATGGGTGGGAAAACGCGGCTTCGTGCTTAGAGCCTGGACCCCCGTCCCGGATGGTGGAGCCGCTGGCGCGGATTTACCTTTGGGGCGGGCCTGTCCCTGCTTTGTGAGGACGCGAGGGTGTCTAGACCTTCACTGCCCCCGTGCATGCGAGTTCAGATGAGGGGCCCCGGATAAGGTCGTGAGGGTAGTAGCCAAGAGCAGTTATTTGCTGGTCAAAAATGGGCAGATGAGGGCAGAGGTAGGCAGCAGCCGGTTCCAGCCAAGTGTAGAACGTTTGGGAAGAGCGGTAGCTTGAAGGGGAGCCAAATGAAGTATTATCTGTGCCGTGCAATGAGAACTGTTCAGATCTGCAAAATGGGGGCGTTAGGCTCAGTAGGGCGAACGGGGATGTAAATAGATAAAAACTTGTTCGTGTGTTGTCTTCCTGTAGTTCAGGCTGGCTTCAAATCTAGGGTAATCCTGACGTGCTGGCACTACAAGCTTTTTCGTTTTGTTTAATGCTGTTGGTATCACTTAGCCCAGACTCTTAGGTGATGTTGACCGTGTGGTCCTGATCCCGTTTCCCAAGTGCCAGGTAACTGAAATACTAGGATTCTGAGAATCTTACCACCCATCAGGGAAAAGAAAATGGTCCAGCATAGTGGCACAGGCTTGCAATCTCAGCTGAGGAAGCTGGGGCAACCTTCAGGCCAATCTGGGCTGCATATTGTTTGAAGACAATCTGGGCAACTTCCCTGCTTCAAAATTTCAATTTTAATTGTTTTCTGAGGTTTGTTAAGTATTTTGACACTATGTATACTACGTGTGTGCCTGATGCCCACATGGAGGTCAAAAGAGGGCAGGAGGTCCTCTAGAGCTGGAGTTGTGAACCATGTAGGTTCTGGGAATAGAACCTGGTTTTTTTGAGAAGAGCACCCAGTGCTCTAACTGCTGAACCATCTCTCCAGCTCCCTCAAAATTTAAAAAGAGCTGGGGGTCATGGCTCCATGTCTTTAATCCCAACATTTGTCCAGGGGCAGAGGCAGGTGGAGGGCATAGGCAGGTGGACCTCTGAATTCTAGGCCAGTCTGGTTTGTATATCAGAGCTTTAAGAGAGATCCTGCCTCTGGGATGTAGCTCAGTGGTGTAGAGTACTTGGCTAGCATGGGTGAATCCTGGGTTCAGTCCATGGCACTACCACTACTACCACACCCCAAAAGAGAAAAGACCATCTATTATGATGGAAATACAAAACTGTTGGAAGCACAAAACGACCATCGTAGCTGGAAGAAACAGGACAGGCCTTATTAGGAAACTTTTTTCAGGGCTGGAGAGATGGCTCAGGGGTTAAGAGCACTGTCTGCTCTTCCCTAAGACCCTAAGCACCTGCCAATGCCTCCCAAGTGCTGGGATTAAGGGTATGGGTCACCACTGGCCAGCAGAATATTCAGTTTTTAAAACTACCATTTGAGGGGTTTGGAGAGATGGCTCAGCAGTTAAGAGCATATATGGCCCTTATAAAGGTCCCAAGTTCAGTTTCCAACACACATGTCAAACATCTCACAATCACATGTAACTTCAGCTCCAGAAGATACAATGCATGTGATCTCTGTGGACACTAACACATATGAACTTACTCTCTTTATCACACACACAACAGACACAAACCCACATACATATGAATTTAAAAATTATGTTTGTGGGTGATTTGCCTGCATTTATGTATCGTGTGCACCATGTGAATGCAATATCTGTGGAGGACAGAGGAGGGCATAGGATCCCCCGAACCTGGAGTTACAGAAAGTTATGGTGTGGGTGCTGGGAACTCGCCCTGGATCCTCTGCCAGGGCAGCCAATGCTCTAACTACGGAGCCATCTCTCCAGCTACATAAAATGTTTTGTTTTTTAATTAAATGAATTTTGCCAAGTGTAGTGGTATATGCCTTTAATCCCAGAACATAGGAGGCAGAGACAGATCTCTGAGAGTTCAGGGCCACCCTGGTCTACATAGTAAATTCAAGGACAACTTGGTCTATATAAGGAGACCTTGCCTCCACCTCCCACAAAAAGCATTTGTGTATGTATGCCTGAGTAGTTACTTTCAGAGGCCAGAAGAAGGTGTCACATCCCCTACAGTTGTAGTTAGAGGCGGTTATGAGCTGCCCATTGTGGTGCTCAGAACTAAATGCAGGTTCTCTACCACAGCAGTATGTGCTATTAAGGCCTGAGCACTCTCTCTAGCATAACATCATTAGTATGTAAGACTGCCTTCATCGTTATAAGCTGTAAAATTATGTATATACCAAAGAACTGTTTCTGTATATATGCATATACACATTGGTTTTTGTTGTTGTTGTTTTGAGACTTTTTTTCTGTGTAGTCCTAGCTGCCCTGGAACCCTGGAACAGGCTGTTCTCAAATTCAGAGATCCCCCAGTTTTGCCTCCCAAGTGCTGGGATTAAAGATGTCCACCACTGTACCCATCTTTAATAAAGCTACTTAAGGATGCTGAAATGTGAATTTTTTTTTAAAGTCTTGCTATGTTACCAAGTGGACATTGAATTTCTAGGCATAATGTACTGTTTGAAATGGGGTTTTGGGACCTGGAGAGATGGCTCAACAGTTAAGAGCACTCTCTGCTCTTCCATAGGAGCCAGGTTCAATTCCCAACACCCACATCTGGAACTCCAGTTCTAGAGGATCCAATGACCCTCTTCTAGCCTCTGAGGGCACCATGAATACAAGTGGCACACAGACATACATGGATGAAAACACCCATATACATCAAGTAGGATTAACATTAAAACAAACCACTACCCTCGTAGTAAGCCGAGCATGGATGACCCTAGCCCATGGGCAGTGAAAGCAGGATCAGGATGCTCATCAGGTACCTAGTGAGTTTGGCTGCATGATGAGACCCTGGAGAAAACAAAAACCAGACTTTTTTTTTTTTGGGGGGGGGGTGCAGGAAATTAAACTCAGGGACTAGGCAAGCTCTCTCCACTGCTGAACTAAATCCACTTGGTTGGGCCTTCAGCACAGCCTGGATCCCCACTTCCAGGGGAAGGGCAGGTGCTGTTTTCTGAAATAACGAAGTTCCCAGTCCCTTTGGAAGATTCTACCAAACCTGTTCATCTCCCAGGAAGACCACAGCAGCCACACCAGGTGGAAGTCAACAGTCCCAACACCAGTGAAGTTCTTTTCTTCCAGACTCTCAGCTTCCTGAAGACCAAAGACTTTTTGGTTTGTTTGGTTTGGTTTTCCGAGACAGGGTTTCTTTGTAGCCCTGGCTGTCCTGGAATTCACTCTGTAGACCAGGCTGGCCTCAGACTCAGATCTGCTTGGCTCTGCCTCCTAAATGCTGGGATTAAGTATGTGCCCCCACCGCCCGGCTTGAACCAGAGGTCTTGTACATGCTCGGCAAACATTCCAATACTGGGCTAAACATCACCAGCTTGAAATGTTATTTTTTTAGTACTGGGTATTGAACACAGCATTTTATACATGCTAAGCAAACACCCTATAGTTGAGTTCTATTCCTAGTTTTTTGTTTTTCCTTCGAAACAGGGTCTATGTAGCCCTCTAATTGTCCTGTAATTTACTGTATAGATCAGGTTGGCCTCAAACCCAAAGATCTGCCTGCCTCTGTCTCCCAAGTGCTGGGATTACAAGCTTGTGTTACCTGTCTTCCTGACCATGTCACTCGTTACTCTGATTAAATAAGAACTGATGGCAGGTGAGTTAGATTTGGTCTGCAAGCAGTAGTTTGCTAACCTCTGGCCTGCATATGGACCCCAAAGTGTAAGGAAATTATTAAAGTTAAGCTTAAGAAGGAAACAGAGCATGGTACCTGCCTGTGACTGTAATTCTGGCACTGAGGGTGGGGGGTGGATCAGGCATTCAAGGCCATCCTCAGCTAAGCAAGTTTTAAGGCCAGCCTCGACTATATGAGACTAAACAAAAATTTAACAAGGTCACAGGTAGTACAGGCCTGTAATCACAGGCTGAGGCCAGAGAATCTCAAGTTCAGGGTCTGCCTGGACTAACTGGTAAGCCCAGAATCAGCCTGGACAGACACTCTCTCAGTTATAAAAGGTTAGTGTCACGGTGTGTATAGGGAGAGTGCGAGTGTGGCGTGTGTGATGCTCTAGGTTCAACGCCCAGTACCACAAGACTTACAAAGTAGGCTAAACGATGTGGTGCTGAACACTAGGCCACTTGCATTAGGTTTCTCTAACAACGGGATGCTGCTGAAGTTGAATAAATTGATAACAAAATACAGATGAACTGAAAGTACAGACTAGAAGGTAACATTCAGAAGAACTCAACCCCAAATTTCTGGGAGTTTCCCTTATCAAAAGTTCTTTTGAAACAACTGTCTCTTGTGAGACACTTTGGAAGATTCAGGTCCACTCCATGGCAATCCATAATCCACTACTCCTCTACCCTATTCCTTTGGTTACTCCTCTGTCTTTCCCAACCCCATCTCAATGGATTTCACATTAGACTTCATGCCTTTAGCTGTAGTCTCAACCATTAGCCATGTGACCCAAGTTGTAACAGGTTTGTCCTGCAAATGTACAGACAACTCAATTTCTGACTGGGGCAAGGTCAAGACTCAAACACAGGACTACTGTGTTTTCTCTTGTGCTTCGTCTTTATTTTCGTACAATTTAGAAACATTAGTATGACGGTAACGGAAAGGTAAACGACTGTGCCTTGTTTGAGCTTTCTCATGTTCTGAAGTTTGATTTGGTACTTCTAAGGTCTATAAATATGGGCCCACCATTAGCAAAAATATTTCTAGAGGAAGAGGCTTTAAAAAGTTTAAACATCAAAGAAAAAACATTGAAAAAATTCTTCTTGCAAGGTAGTATACGTTATCTCTGGCAATGCATAATTATAAAAATATCCTGACTGGAATTTTTGCTGGACCTTACAGCCATACTTAATAATACAACTCGAGGTCACTTAACTAAGACTTAAGACTGTTATTGTACTGTACTTGGCCTGTTTAACCTGCCTTTAAGAGAACAGTGTAACAACCAACCTTACTTGCCTTGGATTTCCTATGTAATCAACTTTTACAAGCTAAGCTAATACATAGCTTTAATCTTCAATTTATATACTCTTCTCTGTCCCTGTTCTATGAGTAATTCATATGTACACGCATGCTGTGATAGTCATTTGCTGAAAACAGCGAATAGATCGGAAGCTGCTTTATAAAATGAATATCCACCACACATGCTGAGACCATTATTCAGATACTGCTTCACAGGATTAGTTATCTTGGTCAGTTGGAGTTACTCAATCCCTTGTTAAATGCTGTTAAAGATGTTTGTAAAAGTAGCCTTCATTCCTGCCCTGTGTGATGCTTTCTGTTCTATTTAAAAACAAAAGAGCAAAGCCCTTTGTCAGGGATACAGACACAGACTTTAAGTCTTCAGGCAGAGACTCAGACTCACACACAGCCAGAGTAAGATGGGAGAGTGAAGTAGAGAATTCAAATCTGGCTTTGCTCTAGGTGAAGGACACCAGGGGAAATGCTTTCAATTCTTCCCTTAATTCAACACCTTAACATGGGCGACTCTGACTTTATTATTGTGCTCAAACTGCCCATACCTCAAACATCACCTTTAAGAGTATATGTACACGCTTATCACCCATACCTCAAACATCACCTTTAAGAGTATATGTATACTTACAGGCAGCTGAGAGGAGGCTCAGGTGGTAAAGCGCTTGCCACATTTAAGAATGAAGACTTAGCCGGGTGGTGGTGGCACACGCCTTTAATTCCAGCACTCGGGAGGCAGAGCCAGGCGGATCTCTGTGAGTTCAAGGCCAGCCTGGGCTACAGAGTGAGTTCCAGAAAAGGCACCAAAACTACACAGACACACTCTGACTCAAAAAACCAATTAAAGCCGGGCAGTGGTGGCGCACGCCTTTAATCCCAGCACTCGGGAAGCAGAAGCAGGCGGATCTCTTGTGAGTTCGAGGCCAGCCTGGTCTTCAAAGCGAGTTCCAGGAAAGGCACAAAGCTATACAGAGAAACCCTGTCTTGAAAAACCAAAAAAAAAAAAAAAAAAATAAATAAATAAATAAATAAATAAATAAATAAAAGACTTAAGTTCTTAAGTTCAGCTCTCTAGTAGCACTCATGTTAAAAACAAACCGCAGATGAAGCAGTGTCCATCTGTAACCCCAGTCCTAATAACAGATGGATCCCTAGGATGATGACAAGTTATTCTAGCCAAATTCATTCAGGTTCAGTAGGAGACCCTGGGCATAGTATTTGGGAGTATTTGGGAGGCAGTTTGAGGTCAGACTAGTCTACACAGCTACTTCCAGGCCAGCTAAGGCTACGTAAGTGGGAACCACTTAAAAAAACCAATGAGTTGGAGAACAACTGAGGAAGACCCTGAACACTGATCTCTGGCTTCCATGCACATGCAAATACACACAGTGGATGCATTCACAGGAACACATACACACACAGATGTGCTAGCTCACGCCAAGCCAAAGCAGGATTGCTGAGAGCTGGAGGCCAGCCTGGCTTTACAAAGTGGAACTCCTCAAGACAAAACCTGTCAGGTATGGTGGCTCCAGCCTGTAAGGCTGTACTCCCAAGGTTTAAGAGGGAGAATCTTGAGTCTGAGGTGCAGTTCAGATCCAGGTCATTATAGACTACAGCAAAAACCTGCATCAGAGTACACGAGGGGCTGGAGAGATGGCTCCTGGTAAGATCACTTGCTGCTCCTGCAGAGGACCCATGTTTCACAACACCTCACAGGCCGCAACCCTAGTTCCAGTGAATCCAACGGCTTTTTCTGGCCTCTTTAGGCACCAGACATGCATGTGATTAACATACAGGCACACTTAAAAAAACTTAAACACCACCCCCTCCCAACATACTTTTAGAAATTGTTAATTCACATAACCAAAAAGTTGATGTCAGTCTGTTACGCCAGAAACACATATGGCTATGGTTTTGTCTTCAGACAATGCCAGTGTTTGCAAAGTAACAAGCTCACAAGCTATGTGGATTTTATTTGGCTACAGTGTGCCAAGTAGTTCTAATTTCCTTGCTTGATGGCAAACAAGACACACACACACACACACACACACACACACACACACACACACACACACACACACCCCTTATCCTCCAGGCAAGGTTTCTCTGTGAAGCTCTGGCTGTCCTGGAAGTCTATCTGCCTCTGCCTCCCAGAATGCCACCACTGCCCAGCTCCTTTATCCCAATCTTAATTTTGATATTAACTCTCAGATCACACACTATAGAATGTTACGGGATTAAAGAAGCCACAGAATGCAAAGGAAGAAAGCTGATAGAGGCAAAGAAGGTCATACTGAGTTTGAAGCCAGCCTCATAAAACCAAAAGGAAGAGCACTGGATATGTGTAAAGCAAATTCAGTGGTATCTTCAAGAAACTGAAAGGTGAACAGATGACTCAACTGCTCATTCAGAGGATCCAGATTCAATTTCCCTTAACCACATGTAAGTTAACAACCATCTGTAACTCCAGGTCCAGGAGATCAGACATTCTCTTAAGATCTCCCCAGGTACTACATGCAAGTGGTGCACAGACATGCATGCAGGCAAAACACTCATACATAGAATAAAAATTCCTGGGAAGTTCCATGTGGTGAGTTTAGGAGACAGTGTATATGGAGGATGGGAGAGAAGGTTAGAAGTTCAGGACTGATGTGACAAGTACCATACATCTATTTAAGGTGTTTAAATTTAGTTCTACAAACAACAAAAAACTGGTTTTCCCCAAACCCTTTTAAATGAGACTGAGCTGAGACTTTTTTTGAGACAGGGTTTCTCTGTCTAGCCTTTGCTGGCCCAAACTCAAGAGATCTGCCTGCCTCTGCCTCCTGAGTGCTGGGATCAAAGGGGTGTGACACTTCCACCTAGCAAGACTTGGTTTTGTTTTTTCTTTTTGAGACAAGGTTTCTGTGTAACAGTCCTGGCTGTCTTGGAACTCACTTTGTAGACAAGGCTGGCCTCGAACTCAATCTTCCACCAAGCCCAGTGCTTGAAATAAATCCCGATTAATCCTGATCAACCCTAAAAGCTCCCATGTCGAAGGCTTAGTCCCTTCTGATATGTAAACTTTAGAAACACATCAGGATCCCTTTTGCTTTTTAGCCTCCATTAGGTGAGCAGTTTTGTTCCACTTGCTCCTGCCTTCACGCTCAGCCTTGCAACAGTGTGTTTGAAGCTTAACAAAAATCAAGCATTTCTTCATTTAATGTTACCCTTTTTTGACAGTCTCCTATATCATAGGCTGGTCTCAAACTTGGTATGTAGCCAAGGATAATCTTGAACACCTGATCCTCCTGCTCCCACATCTCCAGCGCTATTACTGTGTACGACACCATGCTAGGCGTAAGCTGGTTTCCCCCACTATCTTATTACAGCAACAGAAAGCCCACTAGCCTGAGGAAACAGTTTTATAGGTTTTTTTGAGACAGGCTCCAACTTTGTTGGAGTTGGTTTGGAACTATACAATCTAGACTGGCCCTGAACTCATGATCCTCTTTCTGCTAGAAGACAGTTCTTGTCATGGATGTCATTGGGGGTGGGCTTTTGAGGTCTCAGATGATCAAGCCAGGCCCAGTGTGGCATTTCCTTCCTGATGCCTGCCAATCCAGATGCAGAACTCCATGTCTGCCTACATGCCCCCATCCTTCCCGCCAAGACTGAATATCTGAAACTGTAAGCCAGTCAGCCCCAATTAAATATTTTCTTTTATAAGAGTTGCTATGGTCACCAGGCGGTGGTGGCACATGCCTTTAATCCCAGTAATCAGGAGGCCGAGTCAGGCGCATCTCTGAGTTCAAGGGCTACAAAGCGAGTTCCAGGACAGCCAGTACTGTTACACAGAGAAACTGTCTAGAAAAACCAAAACCAACCAATCAACCATGGTTATGGCATCTCTACACAGCAGAATCCAAGACATGGACGAACAAGTTTCTTGATTATAAGGACTGGTGTAGCCAATGCCAGGCACACAGTAGGTCACAAAAATGGTGAGAGGTTGTGCACACCTAAATCCAGCACTTAGGAAGCAGATCTTTGTGAATTTAAGAACAGCCTGGTCTACCTAGTGACTTCCAGAATAGTCAGGGATATGTAGAGACCACGTCTCAAAACAAAACAATTAGGTGGTTGGCAAAATGGCTCAGGTGATAAATAAGCTTGCTACCAAGCTTGACACCCGAGTTTGATTCCCAAGTCCACGTGGTGGAAGAGAATGGACTCTCGCAAACTGTCTTTTTACTGTCATGGCGCTCCACGGCATGCACGCATACCCCCCCCCCCCAAGCCAATAAGTGCAGCAATTCTTGACAAGACCTGTCTGTGCATCACCTGGGTGCCTGGTGCCAGAGTTTAGAAGAGGGCACTGGATCACCTGAGCTCACTTCAGACAGCACTGAACCTGGATCCTCAGGGAGAGAAGTCAGTGCTCGTACCTGCTAAGCTATCTCTCCTGCCCCAAACACAACAAAACCAAAAAAACAGGTGTGGTGGCTTACACCTGTGATCCCAACATACAGGAAGTTGGTGCAAAAGAAGAGTCATGAATTTGAGCCCTCCTGGGCTATGAGTTCCAGGCCAGCCTGGGCTATAGTTTGAGCCCTGTCTCAAAATCAACAAAACAGGTGTGCTGATTACTTGTCACCTAGAGAGGTAAGACAGGGTCTCTCCATGATATAGCTCTAAAATTCACTATGTAGAGTAGGCTGTCTTCAAACTCAAGAGATCCTCCTCCCTCCTAAACGCTGGGATTAAAGGCATGCACCACTATGCCTGGCCAGATCAACACAAATTTTTTTTTAAATAATTTTGTCTATATAGTAGACAGACAGACAGACAGACACACACACACACACACACACACACACACACACACACACGCCTGAGGGTGGTGGTAGTATTAAAATTGAGCACCTTCAATTTACTTTCAGGAAAGAGATCAAGCACCTACTGAGTTCATCCAACAAGAAGCCATAGCTTTATTAGTGATAGAAACAGTACAAATTTCAAACCAAGCTGTAGTTCCACTTTCGAAACACCAAAAAAGGGAGGGGGGAGGCGGAGAATGGAAGTGTCCTTGCTGTCAAATAGTTACATTGTTAATTCCTGTAAAAGGGGGGAAAAAGATATTAGAGGCATTTATAGGCAAACAGGTCATTATATTCTAAGGCATCTCAGGCTTTGGAATGAAGCCTAAGTGACTGGGAGGGAACAGAGACGGGTCACTTACCATAATAGCATTTACAATATCATTACTGTTGTTTTTCAGGGCTCGGACTGCCTTTGCTCGTGACACATTTGCTTGTGACATGACCAATTCTATGTCCTTAACCTCCACACCTGTTTCATCAACCTAAAGGGGAAGAGAGTCTTAATAAAGAACAACTTCAGCAGTGTTTTGAAGCACAATCTGCCAACACAAACAGACTAAATAAAAGTTCACAAGATTCTGTGGCATACCTCTTCCTCCTCACTCTCCTCCTGTACAGTCGGAGTCTGAGTATTCTCTTGAATGTTTGAAACAGCTTCACCTTGAACTTTGAATTTCTCAGCAGCTGCTAACTGTGCTTGCTGAGACAAATCTTCAATCTACAGGGCAGAGAACAGAGGCACATGAGTAGATCTGTTTGTCTAGGTAGAAACTGCACCTTAGGCCATGCACTGTTTGTTAACAGAGTATTTGCCCTCACTTTGGACTCACTGTAGGAAGAAGAAAGTGAGCTGTGTCTAGAGATTTTTGGTATCACAAGTGCATGAGAAGGGGCCAAACATCTGCAACGAAGATTATCTGACCCCAAATAACAGTAATACTGGTCTGGAGCAAATCACCGCAAACCTTCACCAACCTTGGCTTCTCCAAAAACTATGTAGGTGTCTGAAGCTGGGCTCTTGTAGACATCTGGTTTTGTGATGACAAAGAGGATATTTTTAGATTTCCGGATAGTGACTCTAGTAACCCCTGTAACCTGTCGAAGACCCAGTTTGGACATAGCCTAAAGAAGAGGAAAGAACATTAAGTTTCTAACTTTAGAAGCAGCTTAAAAAAGAAAGAAACAAACAAACACATAATATCACATTCAACACCCACAGCACTTTTCCTGGGTTAAATTTATTAAGGGAAGACTAGTTGAGTGTTTTCAGCTGCAGCAATTACCAGTTGTACCATGGTGCCTTATTTGTGCAGACAGTCCCCCGTACCCTAACCTAGCTCTGAACTTCCTACACAGCTAGCCCTTAAGGCCTAATCCTTATGCCTTGGTGTCCAAGTGCTGGGATTATAGGTAGCAGCACCCCAGAACTCTAATCTTTATTGATAACTCCACCTTACCTTGTTGTTGGGGGTTTTTACTCTTTTGTGGGGCCCACCACCCACCTCCCAAATAAATCATACACGGAGGGTCATGTTTAATTATGAATGCCCAGCCTTAGCTTGGCTTAGTTTCTGGCCAGCTTTCCTTAAATTATCCCATCTACCTTTTGCCTCTGGGTTTTTCCTGTTCTCTTGCTTCTGTAAATCTTACTCTTACTCCATGGCTTGCTGTGTGGCTGGCCCCTGAAGTCCTCCTCCTCCTCCTCTGGCTGCTAGCTAGCTCTCCAATCCCAGATTTTTCCCTGTCTACACAGTCTCTCTGCCTGCCAGCCCCGCCCATCCTTTCTCCTGCCTTGCTATCGGCCAGTTCTTTATTAGACTATCAGGTGTTCACAGAGCTAAGGAAACGCACACAGCTAAAACAGTACCCACTGCATTACCTTCCTCGCCTTCTTCTCGCTCCGACTCTGTTTTGCTTTACTGACAGGCTCTTCATCGATCTCAGCTGCTGCAGCCAGCTAAGAAGACAAAGTTTTGAGTTGAACAGATCCCAAGTTCAGGATGCTTGTTTCCACGTGGTTTTGCTTTACAAAGATTCACAGTTCAAACAGTCATGTCTGTTACAATCAATCTTGGTTCTCCAGACCCTCCCTTTTTTTGAGACATGGCTTTATTCAACACGTCTGTCTCAGATTATAGGTCCTGGCTACGACACTTGTCTTCTAGTACTTTCCTAACTCAATGTAAATTATTAAGAGAACAAGTACCTGGGCTTGCTGTGTGGTTGTCTGTGTGGAGTCTTGTTCCTCGAGCTCTGGTACTGATTCATCACTGTCGGATTCTGTTCCTGACCCTAGGATGACAGAACACTTTTAAAAGGTGGCACCTCATGGCCTGCCTGAATCAGCTATCACTGCTCTATGCAAGGCCTTACAAAGCTAAGCGCCTTCTGCCACCCAACTTATAGGACTCCATTGAAGAAGCATTCTCAGAGACGTGGACAGTCACCAGACACAGCAGGCAGCTTATGTGCATCAACTGTCTTCTCTCTCCAAGGTCTCCATTGCTTGGCACAAACACCAAGCATCATGTGATTCCAAATTTTATCCCCAGCCCAGTCATCCAGAAATGTTTAGACAAAAGGCATCTTTTGATACAATTAAGTTAAAACCCTTTAAAATGAGGTTGGAAGGTCAGAAGCAGCTGTGCACACACATTCTGCCTTTCAAACCAGTCACTGAAAGAATTTCACCCCGTCACTGGAATGCCTCCATGTTGTTAAGCTCGAACAGTTCTCACCTCTATTAGATACAGACCCGTGATTCCCCCACTTCCAAATACAATTCACATATCTTAATTTTCCTTCAATTGAAAGACCAAGCATCAGTAAATTCTACTGGAAGGGGAAGAAAGCATACACCCACACCATTCATAGGTCAGGAAAAAACACGTCTCTACATTTTTAAGAAAAGGAAGTCCCTGGGCAACTGGCGGTTAATAAGTCTAAAAAGTGAAAAAAAAAAAAAAAAAAGAAAAAAAAAAAAAGAAAAAGAAACAGCTTCAAGATTTCCCTTCTGTTTATTTTTAAAAAAAGCAAACTCCAGGCCCAGGGACAGGGTTAGTGATGTGGTAGGAATTAGAGTAAACTAAAGGCCTGGTGGTCTTGGTTTTCACTATCAGCTCAGTCAGGCCACAAAGGATGGTTAGACCCAGGGCTCAGCCTGACTCACTTTACACAAGACAGGAAGTATTATCTGAGATGATAGAAACCAAGATTTAGCTCCATATTCCTAGAGCGTCTACACTTAGTTACCATTCTACGTACTATGCCCACACCCAAGCAGACGACTGGACAAGCGGCGCATCCTAGTTAGTATTGGTGGGCACCCCCCGAGGGGTAGGCAACACACCATGCACACAGCAAACCAAGGCAAATACCCTTGTCGTTCTTCAGAACAGGCTGCTTGGCGGAGGGGGCTGGGGCAGGGATCCCAGCAGGTTTAAGGGTGGGCATGTTGACGAGGACCGGCTGGAAAGGCATTCCCCCAGACACTGCTTCCGGGGGAATCAGAGGCGGCAGCTCATCCTCATCAGCAGGGGCTGGGAGCTTAGAGGGCGATTCCAGCACTGACCCAGGTGAGGACTGAAGAAATGGCTGTTTAGGAAGCAGAGGGGGAACTGGGGAGGGAGCAAGAGTCAGGGAGGCTGGTGGGGTAGGCTTTGGAGCCACAGATGCTGCTGACCCAGCTTCAGGAAGGGCTTTGTCAGAAGTAACTGCTGCCAGAAGGGGAGTGATCTGAGACTCAGGAGAAGCATCCACAGGACTCTTTGGGGAATGGAGACAATCATTGTCTTTTGCAGGGAAAACAGGCAGAGCTTTTGTAGTTTTTGAAGAGTCTTTCTCCACAGGGACTGTCAGAGGGGCTGGAGCTACCGCAGAAAGGAGGCCCTTTGTATCTTTCTTAGCGGAGGGGTCCGAGCACTTAGGGGAAGCAGAACTCTTCTTGGCTCTTGGGCCTTTCTGAAGGGGAGCAGTGCTGACCAGAACACCTTCTGGAGTAGGGTCTTTCTGTGCTGGGAGTGTTTCAGATGCCTGAGGGCCAACAGTCCCTGTGCTACATGTGACAGAGGCTGGGAAAGTAGGGGAGTCTTTGGGGAAGGAAGAAGTGATGGATGAGAGAATGGGAACCTCTTTAGAGGGAAGACTCATAGCTGGGAGAGTAGAGGGCCTTTTGGAGGGTGGGGCCTTTTTTGGAGCTGAAGGAGCGTTAACGGTGGGGGCAAGAACTCCTTTGGAGGTTGAAGTTTCTGAGGTCTCCTTGGGGGCTGGGGCCCTCTGGGAAGATGAGGATGCTGGTACCTCTTTGGGAGAGATAGGAGCCACAGAAGAGATAGTAGGGGCTCCTTTGGGAGATAGAGTTGTTGAAATCTCTTTGGAAGTCTCAGTTGCTGGGGCCTTTTTAGGAGATGGGACTATGGTGGCCTCTTTTGGGGTTACTGTTGCTGGGACAATGGGGGCCCTTTCAGGAGATGTGGGACCTGGGGAAAGGGAAGCCACAGCTGGCGCAGTGGAAGCACCCCCAGGAGACAGGGCTGCTGGGGCAGTGGGGTCCCATTTGACGGACTGGGCTGCTGACTTCTCCTTGGGGACCACAGTTGCTGGGACCTTTTGCGGAGAGGGAGCTATCTCTGGCAGTGAAGTGGTGGCAATGTCAGAGGAGGGACTTGCCGGAAACTCTTTGGGGGCTGAATTCTTGAGTGCCTTTTTGGATGGTGTTTTGGGACTCTTTGAGGGAGAGGGAGGAATCACAGCCGGGGCAGCACCGGGAGACAGGGCTGCTGGCGCTTCTTTAAGAGCTACAGGCATTGGGGCCTTTTTATGGGAGGAAGGGTTCTTGACTGGGGGAGGAGTGGTTACTGGAGTCTCCCTCGGGGAGCCAGCAACCCCCTGTGTGTCAGCAAGGATGGCTCTGGAGGCTGCAGTGGCTGAGGCCTTCTGTGAGGTGGGAGGGTTTTCCTGTGGTGCAATGGTGACCCCAGATACTGCTGGTGTTTCTTTGGGTCCTGCCATCTTAGGGGCCTTTTGGGGAAAGGGAGCAGTCTCCAGTGGAGTACTAGTGACCCCTTCAAGAGATGGGGTTGAAGTTTCTTTGGAAGCTGCAGCTTTGGGGGACTTTTTTGGGCACGACATTGCTACATTTTCTTTAGGGGCTGCAGTTTTTGAGGTCTTTTTGGAGGAAGGAGAAATCTCCTGTGGTACAGCTTTGACTCCTTCGGGAGACAGTTTTGCTGGAATTTCTTTAGGGCCTGCCATTTTGGGGGCCTTTCTGGGAAACGAAGGGATCTCTAGTGGCCCAGCTGTGACCCCTTCGGGAGATGGGACTGTGGGTGTTTCTTTGGGTCCTGACATCTTAGGGGTCTTTCTGGGGGAAGGAGGAGTCTCCACCAGTGGGGCAACTGTGACCCCTTTAGAAGATTGGGCTGCTGCTTTGGAGGCCCTTTGGGGGGATGACGTCGCTGAGGTTTCTTTGGGGGTAGAAGCTTTTGAGGTCTTTTTGGGGGAGGGAGGAGTCTCTAGTGGCACGGCCGGAGTTTCTTTGGGGGCTGCTGTTTTGGAAGCCCTTTGGGGGGATGGTGTTGCTGAGGTTTCTTTGGGGACTACAGTTTTGGGAGTTTTAGGGGAGGCAGGACTCTCAGCTAGGGTAGCAGAGGCACCTTTGGGAGGTGGACTAACAGGAGCCTGTTTGGGGGCTTCAGTAGCGGGGGAAGGAGGAATTTCCTGTGTTGCATTTGTGACCCCTTCAGAAGATGGAGTGGGAGCTCCTTTGGGGGCTGCAGTTTTTGAGGTCTTTTTGGAGGATGGAGAAATCTCTAGTGGCACAGCTGTGACCCCTTCAGGAGATGGGGTTGTTGGAGCTTCTTTGGGAGCTGCAGTTTTGGGCGGCCTTTTGGGGGACGTTGCTGAATTTTCTTTGGGGGCTGCAGTCTTGGGGGCCTTCTTGGGGGAGGGAGGAATCTCCACCGGCACGGCTGTGATGCCTTCAGGAGATGGGGTTGCTGGTGTTTCTTTGGGGGGTGCAGGTTTAGGAGCCTTTTTAGGGGACGGCATTGCTCCATTTTCTTTAGGGGCTGCAGTCTTGGGGGCCTTCTTGGGGGAGGGAGGAATCTCCACCGGCACGGCTGTGATGCCTTCAGGAGATGGGGTTGCTGGTGTTTCTTTGGGGGGTGCAGGTTTAGGAGCCTTTTTAGGGGACGACATTGCTGAATTTTCTTTAGGGGCTGCAGTCTTGGGGGCCTTCTTAGGGGAGGGAGTAATCTCCACCGGCACAGCTGTGATGCCTTCAAGAGATGGGGTTGCTGGGGTTTCTTTAGGGGCTGCAGTTTTAGGAGCCTTTTTGGGGGATGACATTGCTGAATTTTCTTTGGGGGCTGCAGCCTTGGGGGCCTTCTTAGGGGAGGGAGGAATCTCCACCGCCACAGCTGTGATACCTTCAGATGGGGTTGCTGGTGTTTCTTTGGGGGCTGCAGTTTTAGGGGAGGTAGGACTCTGAGCTAGAGTATTAGTGGCACCTATGGGAGATGGGGTCCCAGACCCCTCTTTCTGGGTTGCAGTTTTGTGGGTCTTCTTGGGGGAAGAAGCAGTCTCCAATGGAGCAGCAGTGACCCCTTCAGAAGGTACAGTTGAAATTTCTTTGGGGGCTGCAGTTTTTGTGGACTTTTTTTGGGATGGAGGTGCTGAATTTTCCTTGGGGGCTACAGTTTTTGAGGACTTTTTGGGGGACGGAGAAATCTCTGGTGGCACAGCTGTGATGCCTACAAATGGGGCTGCTAGAGGTTCTTTGGGGGCTGTAGTTTTGGGAGCCTTTTTAGGGGAGGTAGGACTCTGAGCTAGAGTAGCAGGTTCACCTTTAAGAGATGGGGTCACAGGAACTTCTTTTGGGGCTCCAGTTTTGGGGGGAGAAATCTCCAGTGCCACAGTGGTGACCCCACCTGAAGGGGCTGGAGTTTCTTTGGGGGCTGCAATCTTAGGGGACCCTTTGGATGAGGTTGAATTTTCACTGGAGGCTACAGTTTTTGAGGTCTTTTTTGGGGAGGGTGAAATCTCTAGTGGCGTAGCTGTGACCCCTTCAGGTGGAGTTTCTTTGGGGGCTGCAGTTTTGAGAGCCCTTTTAGAGGAGGTAGGACCCTCAGCTAAGGTAGGAGGGGTACCTTTAGAGGATTGGCTTGTTAGAGCCTCACTGAATGCTTCAGTGGCTGGAGACTTTGGTGGGGAGGGAGGAGCCACAGCTGGTGCAGGTGGGACCTCTCTGGGGAACTGGGGTGCTGACACTTTGGAAGATACACTTTCTGGTGCCTTTTTGGAGGGCGTAGCTGAGGCATCCTTAGGGGATATTGATTTTGGAGTCTTTTGTGGGGAGGGAGAAGTCACATCTGGGACAGCAGTGGCAACTTTGGGAGATAAGGTTGCTAAAGCTTCTTTGGGGGTTGCAGTTGTTGGGGCACTTTTGAGGGAAGGGGAACTCTCAGCTGGAGCAATGGGGGCTCTAGCAGGAGGTGGGGCTGCAGGGGCCTTTGGGGGAGACAAAGATGTCACAGCTGGGACACTCTGGAGCAATAGGGTTGCTGAAGTATCTTTGGGGACTGGAGTCTTCTTAGAAGAGGTGGGAGTCACATCTGGTACAATAGGGGCCACTTTGGGGGGCTGGATTACAGAGACCAGTTTGGAAGCTGTAGCTTCTGTGGTCTTTGGGGGGGAAGGAGGAATTTCTGCTGGGACTGTGGGGGCATGTTTGAATGAGGTTGCTGGGACCTTTTGGGGGGATGTATAAGTCTCCACTGGGGCCCCTTTGGAGGTTGGAGAAACAAGAGAAAGCTTAAGTGAGTCTCCAGGGCCTTGAAAAGAAAGACTAGCCCCAGGAAGGCAGGCAGGCTCCGGTGGAGAAAGAGGAGATGACAGGGTTGCAGGAGAAACATCTGGGATAGCAGAACCCTTCACAGACGATGGCCTTTTAGTCTGAGGAGACCCACCAGTCTCTAAAGAAGATGGGGGATCAGCTGGATAAACCAGAGGGCCTTTCAAAGACACAGAAGCACCCGAGTCTCCTAGGTGCCCTTCAGGAGAGGAGGCCAAAGATGCCACAGAGGAAACACCATCAACTTTCTTTGCACCGGAAAAAGAAATCACAGCTGGGGGAGGAGCAGGAAAGGGTACAGACTTGGGAATTTCAGGGGCCAATGCCGAAGTGGTCACAGAAGCAGAAACATTTGTGGGGGGACAAGCCATAGATGGAGCCATAGGACAACCTTCAGAGGCTAAAGGAACCAGAGGTGAAGTGGCAGGAGTGGATGTTTTAGAAGCAGAGGTACCTTTGGCAGTCTTAGGAGCCAGCTCTTCAGGGTCAGAAGACTCTAGAAGAGATGGAGCCACTGCTGGGGCAGCGAGAGAACACTTGACAGACAGACTGACAGGGTCTGTTTTGACAAGAGCAGTTGGGGAGTCAGCCCTCAGGGCTGCCCTCACTACAGGGGCAGGACCTTCCACAACCTTCCTTGTCACAGTGTCTTCTGAAGGTGATGCACTTGGAGGAGGAGACTCTTTATGTGCTATCAGGGCCAAGGGTAGTAGAGTAGGGTCTCTTCTGGTGGGGAGTCCTGCCTGGGCTGCAGAACCAGGGGCGCCTACATTTACCAGTACTGAAGTGGGGGGATCTTTAAGGCCTTCAGTGGCTGGCAGAGGAGGAACTGGTATTCCCAGAGCAGCAGGCGCTACAAGGGAGACAGCAGGGGAAGCTGGGCCTCTACTACCCACAGGACCTGACGGAACTGGAGGAGACGCGGAAGGGGCAGGTGCAACAGAAACGGCGGAAGGGCTATCCGGAGCAGGCTGGATGGCTCCAACACATGAGACTGGAGTTTCTTTTAAGCCAGTTTTTTGAGAAGCAGGAATCTGTGTCAGCAAAGGCTGCTGAGTGGCATTAGAAGAATCTTTGGGAATGAGAGAGGCTCTAGGAGATAATAAAGTAGCTGTATCTGAGGAGCCAGGAGGGCCACAGATTACACCAGTAACAGCAGAGGTGCCATGATCAACAGATGGAGCCAGGGCAGAAGCTGGAGCCCCCACTGAAAGAGCTGCCAGAGAATCAGCAACCAGCTCCTGTCTGGAAGGAAGGAGTCCTGCCTGGAAGGAAGGAAGGGGAGGAATTGCAGATCTCCCAGATGGATAGGATGCCTCAACAGCAGAATGACCTACAGAAATGGCGTTACTCACTGTAGGATCTGACAGAGCACTAGGACCTGACTGACGTAAAGGCTGAATAGGAGAATCCAAACAACTGTGACGTAAAGGTGGAAGATGCAAGCCCAGAGAAGGAGGGGGCGCCGGGAGGGTGCCGGGAGTTACAGTGTTTTGAGCAGGTGAACTAACAGAGCTCCTTAGGTTAAGGCTTAACATATTTTGTGGCGCCAGAGCTGAGGAAACGGGGATGCCTTTGACTGGAGAAGTGATGGTTGGAGTGATGGACAGTGTCTGAGGAACAGGTGGAATAGAGGCCAGGGGGGTTCCAAGGTGGGCAGGAGAAACTCTGATTACATCTGGAGGACTCGGGGCAACACCTTTCGGATTCAGGATTACCTGAGAGGGAACTTGACCAGTAGAGGCCTTTGGTTCTAAAGGAGCAAGAGGTGCCAATGGCCCTGGCTCAGCTACAGCAACTGATGAAGGTGAGGTGGGAGGGTGAGGTGGAGATACAGGACTCTTCTGAACTGAGCGGGGAGCCACGGCAACCAGAGACAAGGGGGCTGAAGAGGACCGGGCACCTTTCTGAGCTGGACCTATCATGGGAGAGGCCAACGCTAAGGCAGCCGGGGAGATGGGAGGCCCTATCAGGTGTGGTAGGAAAGTTGGAGTGGGAGGGGCGGTCCCCAGAGGCACAGTTGTTTCAGAAGATGGCTGGGGAAAAGGAACTTCAAAAGGGGTTGAGGACATACTAGGGGAAGGGAGTGGGGAAGGCTGATTAGCAGTTACTAGAGGGCTTTGTTGGGGGGCCAGGGAGCAAGGAGGGGGAGGTCCAGGCTGCCCTAAAGCAGCAGTAACATTCAAGGCTGAAGACATAGGAAGCACAGCTGGAGAAAAGCAAAAATAAAATAAAATAAAAAACAAAATAATAAACGGAGATAAAGGGAGGGGGAAAAGGTGAGTTGTGCAGCCCAAGTTGGTAACATGCCTCACAGGAAACAATGGAGTTTTAACTCTGAGAATGAAGGTCACCACACAGGATTAGAAAAAGGTGACAAGCAATATCAACTTTCCCTGTACATATTTCAGTGATTACGTGGACTACATCCTTCTCATTTCCCAAGTTCTACAAAAATAAACCAACTATTTTAAGGTGGGGCAAATGGTCTAAGACTAGGTCATCTCTAAATGGGGAGCACAGGCCCACACCCTCCCTCTGCTACTGGGGATTACGCCTAGGGCTTCACACATGACAGGCAAGATTACTATATAGCCTTAGCCCTTTTTGAGATAGTCCCACCCTTAGGCTGGCCTTGAATTTACAATCCTCCTGCTTCAGCTTCCTAAATACCCGGGACTAGAAGACCAACCTGGAGTGGACTGAGAACATGCCTTCTTCCTCCTTCCTGCACAAAACTGACACTATTCTCAATGCTCTGTTTTTAGACAGGGCCTCACTATGTAGCCCCAGGTGGCTTGGAACTCAGAGAAGGGTCTAGCCGTCTCTATCTCTGCCAGGATTAAAGGTGTTGGCCAATGCTTTCTGAGCAGTGTTAACGATGAGGAATCTAAAGGGTTTGGGGTGGGATCTGATTATGTTGGAATAAATTTTAGAAAGTATATACCTGGCCTAACTCAGTTCTACTAGAGCTGAAATGCTTCAACATTTAATACTAAGTATTAAACACCAAGTCTCAACCAGAAGTGGTCTATATACCATACTCTATCCCTTTTTCAGCAATATTAGCTCTTTAAACATTGTAACAAATTATGACCCAAGGAAGGGCAAAATAGGAATTATATCATGAAACTAACCAAATTGTTAAGACATACTTTAGAAGAGAATTATAATGAAAAAACAAAAAACCCTTTGATCTAGAGAAGCATACATGCTACCTAAACAGACCACCATTTGGCACTGAAAAGATTTCTAAAAGGGGGTGAGGGGTGGGGGTGGGGGGGCGGTTCTGCCATTTGAGCTAACACTGGATTAAATCAAAGAACCAACAAACGATAAATACCTAGAAAGGCTAGAAAATAATAATAAAAAAGTCTACAACACCCAATCTCACAAGCCACTCAACCAGTTTATTCCCAAGTTCTTATAGGACAAGCAGGTAGGTGGATAGACCAGTCTTTCCGGGAGAATTGGTAGGCCAAAGCCTTCTAATTATAATGCAAACACTTCTAAACATGTTAACTAGAATTTAAAACATGGAATATGCTTTACTGGACCTAAAGGCAAGAAGACAAGATCCACATGACTTGCTTTTATACTATAACCAATGCCCTGATTTGTCCTCATTCATTCCAGTAAGACTAATTACAGTTACAGACATCATGGGTATGCCTTTAATACCTAACACGTGCAAGCTCAGACTAATTATTATCTTTAACAACACTAAGGACTGCTTTAAAATTAGTAATTTTAAAAGCTGGAACCAGAGTATTCTAAATCCATGTAAATTTCAGCCTCCACACTTGTAAAATTGAATTTAACTCTTGTTTATTTAGCTCGGCAGCTGCAGATTCCCCAGAGACCATTCCTTTCCCCTACTGCCCATTTCCCAGGTCAGGGCACCCACCTCCTTTCTGGTCTAGCAGCTGGACTAATCCCTTCAGCTGCTAAAATCAGACAGGTGGGGAGGAAGGTCTTTAATGCTTGAGTATAAATAACTTTAAATCCAAAAGAAAACAGAAACGGCCCATTGAGTAACAAAGACGAAGTAGAGGGCACCCCTCATTTAGTTCTGCAGAACTGACTCGGAAAGACCATTTCATGTTCATTTCAAGTTTCCTATGAAGACGTTCTAACCAGCATTCAGGCCTATCTTCACACTACGTTCTACTTCAGTTGAAAGCCACATTTATTTCAGCCTTGGGTTCCATATATTGGAACTACTCCAGTACACTACAAGTATCCGAGCATTATCAATCCCTACAACTTAACTAACCGAGGCTGAGGCTCTCGTTAGAATACGCTTAAAAGGAGCACATATCTCATCCAGACATGTGACGAGAGGCTCAGTGCCAATCATGGCTATCTAAAACCTGGACACAACTTGCTGGCCGGAACTTCACCAAAGCTCAGGTCTCCTTGGCCTGCCTCTGCCACCGCCACCCAGTTGCAAAAGACCAGAACCACCCAGCCCCTGCCCTGCTCAGGTTTCGTATAAGATGTGTAGATTCCACAGAAGAGCTTTTCAAGCAGCTGGTGTAACTCATACAGCAAGCTAGGGAACCTGTCCATAATTCTTAAAGACACAATTTTGTATTCTCTTCCTGAGGCGGTCCCCCGGCGCCGGCAAGATAGCAGTTAAAATTTGTACTAACGCTACGAACCCATTTTTAAAAACTTCATTAAATGACAGTGAACTCCAAAAGGCAGAAATGTGTCTGTCATCCTGCCCACCATTTTAATTAGGATCCATTTTAATTAACAGCAGGAGAGCTATGGGCACCTACCTGTCTCAGCCTGAGGCTGTGGCAACTCCTGCTCTGTAGCAGGGACGGTCTCTGTGGCTTCACCAGGCATTTCTGAAGGGAACAAACAGGAAGCCCGAATTAACTGGGGTGAACACACCTGCCCGGCCCAGAGACAAGTATTCCGGAAACACACACACACACACACACACACACACACACACACACACACACACACAACCTGCATAGGGCCGGCCAGAAAACAAACCACGAGGCCCCCGGGAGACAACGTCCCCCCAAAACTCTTGGAAATAGCGTGCGACGCCTGTGACACGACCCTCGGATGGCCACTAAAACCTCTCCCGGGGCTGCTGCACTGAGCAGGCTTCCCCGCTGCCCCAGTCCCCCGGACTTCACAAGGACAGCACCCCCATCGCGTTCTCTGCGCCCAAGGTCTGGCTCGCCACCCTGAGGTTTCAGGCGCTAGCTTGGCCCCCTTCCCGTCCGAACAGCCTCGCCGCCGACGCCGCCGAGCCCGGGACCCCCAGGCTCCACTTCCGAGAGCAAGAGGACTACGGGGTGCCGTCTGCCCCAGCAATCCCCGGCCGCGGGGCTCCCGCGACCCCCGAACCTACCCCGGGTCCCCCCCTTCCGAGCCCAGGCGCGCCCGACCTCTCCAAGACGCTACCGCCGCAGTGGCTCCCGCGTCCCCACGCCCCAACTCCGGGCACGACCCGCTGCCCTCCTCCTCGCCTGCTCGTCCCTAGACCCCAGCCGCGGGCCCCATTTTGTCCGCAGGCCCCCGGGACGGACGGAGTGGGAACGCCGAGCGCCCCCGGCACGGCCGCCGGAGCCCCGCACACGGCCGCCCCGGGGCCCGGCGGGCCCGCCACGGACGAGGATGGCTGCGGATGGAGAGCGGAGGCGCCGGCGGCACTTACTGTGCGGAGAGCGCGGAACCAAGATGGCGGCGGAAAGAGAGCGAGCCAGAGCGTGACCCACGCCTGTTGCAGAAGGAAGCCGGACGCCGAGGAGGGCGGGACCAACATGCGCTTCCGGGTCAGGCGACCCCCGCCCCGCCCCCCTCCGGGGGGGTAAACCTCCGCTTCCTTTAGCGAGCCGAGCAGCTGTTGTCCGGGCGTCATGGTGACGCGGCCTAAATAAGGCTGTGAATTCCTGAGAGGACGCGCGGGCCCGGCGGGAGCCGCCCAGCCACGGCCTTGACCCCGAGGGACGCGCCCGGACACCGTACGCGGAGGAGCGACAGCTGTTTCAACCCGCGTCCCCGGATCCCTCCTCCAGCCGAGCGAGCGAGACGCGAATTTGCAGCCAATGTCCCGAGCCCGTGTTCGCACCGTTGGAGAGAAGTGGCCTGTGTTAAATCCCAGTTGTTTTCATTTTGGAATGGACGATTTAGGGCAGCGACCAGGAAAAACGCTCTAACCCCAGCCCTGGGGAGGCAGCGGCAGGCGGATCTCTGAGTTCGAGGCCAGCCTGCTCTACAGAGCTAGTTACAGAATGACCAGAGTTACACACAGAGCTTAAGCACACAGTTCGCTTTGCCTGATATTTTCGGCACTTCTCAGATATTCTTTGGGGGAGAGGGGCAGTGCGTGTTTCGAGACAGGGTTTCTCTGTGTAGTTTTGCACCTTTCCTGGAACTCGCTTTGTAGACCAGGCTGGCCTCGAACTCACAGACATCCGCCTGCCTCTGCCTCCCGAGTGCTGGGATTAAAAGTGTGCACCGCCACCGCCCAGCTCTTTTCAGATATTCTAAAATTCACCCCTTTTAGAGTCAGCGTGGGAATGTAGCTCGTTTGGTAGAGTGATTGATTAGTAAACAAGAAGTCCTGGGTTTCATCCTGCAAACCAGCATTTGAGAGGTAGAGGCAGGATCAAGAGTTCAAAGCCATCCTCAGCAAAACAGCAGTACAGAATCGTGTGAGGGTTTTTGTTTTGTTTGAGACAAGGACTCTTACTGTAGTCCTGGCTGGCTTCAAACTCACTTAGAGATCCACCTGGCTCTGCCTCCTGAGTGCTGGAATTAAAGACATGGGCTACCAAGCCCAGCCTTGTGTTTTTGAGACAAGGTCTTACTTTGTAGACCAGGCTGACCTTGAGCTCATAGAGACGCACTTGCCTCTGAACCTAGCAAATTTAGAACCAGCCTGGGCTACATATTGAGAGCCTGTCTCAAAACAAACAAAACCTCACACTCTTTGAAAGTAGAATATACTGTAAAACCAATATTTTGTTAAAGAAATGGTTTCTCATCTCTTAGTTCTACAGAAGAACTCAACAAATTTGAACCTGGAATACTTAGACACCTGCAGGGTGGTTTTTTTTTTTTTTTTTTTTTTTTTTTTTTTTTTTTTTGCTTTTTCGAGACAGGGTTTCTCTGTGTAGCTTTGCGCCTTTCCTGGAACTCACTTGGTAGCCCAGGCTGGCCTCCAACTCACAGAGATCTGCCTGACTCTGCCTCCCGAGTGCTGGGATTAAAGGCGTGCGCCCCCACCGCCCGACCTGTCTTTGTTTTTAAAGCAGGCTCTCTGTAGGTCCAAGCGCATCTCAAACTTGCTGCAGCCCTCCAGAGTATTTGGCTTACAGCTGTGCACCATCACATCTGGCTAACGCTTACTTGATTTAATTGGCTGCGTTTTATAGGAAGCGTTGAGAAATTTAAATATTCTGAAAGGTACTTTAAACTCATGATTGGGCTGGCCAGACGGGTCAGCTATTTCATGAGCTTGTTGTGCAAGTCTGGCGACCTGAGTTCCATCCTTGAAACCCACAGAAAGGTGGAAGAGAACAGACCCACAAAGTACAAGAGCACGTACACAAGTAAGCAAATAAAATAATATCTGGGCTGGAGATACGTCTCATCAGCTAAGAGCACTAACTGCTGTTTCAGAGGGCAGGGGTTTAATTGCCAGCACCTACAGCACTTGTGTCTGTATCTCCAACTCCTGGGGAATTTTAAGCCCTCTTCTGGGCTCTGGGGGCATTGCATGCATGTGGTGCAAAGACGTACCTGCAGGCAAAATACCCACCCATACACATACAACAGAAATAAAGAAAAAATAAATTGTCTTGAGAATTTGAGTATAATCAATGAGAATTAGGATGAATAAATCTGGATTAATTGGGGTAGTAACTTTACAAGGACTAGGAAATTCTGAAATCATCCCCATATAGGAGACACTGCCTGACTAAGAACAGATTTGGGGCTGGGAATAGAGTTCAGTTGTTATGCTTTGGAAACACACATGAAGGTCTGGGTTGGACTCTCAGTGCTCATAAAACCAGGCACGATGGTGAAAGCTTTTCATGCCAGCACTTGGGAAGTGGAGGTCAGAGGTTCAGTTCAAGGTCTTCCTTGACTACATAAAGGTTGAGGCCAGCCTGGGCTACATGAGACCAGCCCTCCAACACACACACACACACACACACACACACACACACACACACACACACAAATTTTTTTTTAAATCGGCTTTTAATCTTGTCTGGATCATTTAGACTATGTAGCCTATTTTTTTGCCTTCATCTGTAAAATGGGGATAATAGTTACTGCTTCATAGTATTGCTAGGAATATATGCACATGACTTAGTGTTTATTAGTGAAACTGTAGCTAAGCCAGGCACTGCCCGCCAGGCACTGCCCGTCAGGAACTGCATCTGCTTGGGAAGCTAGGGCAGGATGGAGAGTTGGACGTCAGTTTGAGCCACACAGCTACGTCTCCTAAATGTGAGGGAAGAGGAATGATGCTGGGATGCAGTTTACTCACAGGAGTTTGTTTTCTTGAGTCAGCCTTGGATTTAGCAGCTGAGTACTTCCTCTTGTACAGGGCCTTTCTGGAATACATAATAGACTGAGTAGATGCCAGATCCTCCAACCAGGACAGTGTTGAGGCTACAGAGGCTGGTGGACATTTCTCACTCTGTTGGTAAGACTAGCCTAGGAAGAGATTTATGTGTGCACACACAGGAAGGTCAGAGGACAATCTTAAACATTGGCCTTCAGTTTTCAACCTTGTTTGAGACAGGGTCTTTGGCTCACCAGTATGTCAGGCTAGTGGGCCCTCGATCTCCTGGGATTTTCCTGTCCACCACTCATCTCTCCTTAGCTGCTGTAATGACAGACACAGGCTACTGCATCCAGCTTTTACGTGGTTCTAGAGATCCAACTCTGGTCTTTATGAGTGTGCAGTGAGGGCTTGGTCCCTTTATCATCTCCCCAACCTGTATCATACATATCCTTTGGGTTTCCCTATGACCAAAGTTTGAAACACCAATTTTGTGTCAAGTTGTGTCCTTTGTTCTTTTTTTTTCCCCCCTTTTTCAGATAGGGTCTCATATAGCCCAGGTAGTCTTGGAATTATGTAGCCAAGGATGGCCTAGAACTCTTGATCCATCTGCCTCAGGCTCCCAAATGCTAGGATTACAGGTGTGCACTACCACACGGCTTGTTTCTATACTTCTATCAGTGGCTTGGAAAGTCAAGGAAAAGGGAAATCAATAGTCTTTTGGGTGTTCTGTTCAAGAGCTATACAATTATTACTTTAAAAAGAAAACGTGAGTTAGAGGCCAGCCCGGTCTGTAAAATGAGTTCTAGGACAGCCAGGGCTACAGAGAAAGAAACCCTGTCTCAAGCCTCCCCAAACCCTAGTGAGTCTTAGTAATTATTTTTTTTGTATGTGTAAGGTGTTTTGTCTGTATGAGTGTGTGCACGCTTGTGCAGTACCCAAAGAAGCCAGAAGCTTTGAGCCATCTCTGTAGCCCCAGTAATTATTAAGAAGTTTTAATTGATCCACTATTTTTTAGAAGCTGAAGACTGAATAATCCACAGTATACAGAAGCTTAAATAAGGAGTTTTGCAAGATGGCTTTTAATATTTTTCTTTGAAGAGTAGGAGAGGCTAAGTGTTGATAAACACTATATATGTATGTGAAATATATATTTGAGACAGGGTCTCACAATGTAATTCTTTTTTTAAACAGGGATAATAAAGTTTATTACTAGCTGGGTGTGGTGGTATACACTTTTAACCCCAGCACTGTGAGTTCAAAGCCAGTCTGGTCTACGTATCCAGTTCCAGGTCAGCCAGAGTTACTTAGATCCACTGAGTTTAGGATTGTCTCTTCTGTCAGGGAACCTTGTTAATGGAGAATGTGGTTTCACTACCTGCACGACCCTGGTGGCAGAAGCCATCTTGCTGCCCATCATGACCCCCGAGCAGGGGCAACAATGTAATTCTTGAGACAGGGTTTCTCTGGGTAGCCCTGGCTATTCTGGAGCTCACTTAGTAGACTAAGCTGGCCTCGAACTCACAAAGAGATACCCCTGCCTGAGGAGAGCTGGGAATGAAAGCAAATGGCTACTATGCCCGGCCACGATGTAACTCTTTAACTCTGCTGGCCTGAACTTGGTATGTAGACCAGGCTGCCTCAGGTTCAGACATCTGCCCATCTCTGCCTCTTGGGTGCTGGGATGAGTGGGCTAACCCCCTGGCAATAGTTTTTGTTGTTTTTTTTGGTTGTTGGTTACACAGGCTTTCTCAGAGTTTCTCAGTGTAACAGCTCTGGCTGTCCTGGAACTCCTCAAACTCAAAAGATCCTCCTGTCTCTGCCTCCTGAGTGCTGGGGTTAAAAGCATGCGCCACCACACTTGGCTCTAAATTGGTTATATTTTTTAAATGCCTCTTTGTGGTAAACTAATCCAGTTTCTGAGGGGAAAAGAAGCTAAAATTGAAAATACTTGAAAAAGAACATCCTATTAGGTCCTAATATTGTTCACCTAACTTTTTTTTTTTTTTTTGTTTTTTTTTTTTTGTTTTTTTTCAAGACAGGGTTTCTCTCTGTAGTTTTGGTGCCTGTCCTAGATCTTGCTCTGTGGACCAGGTTGGCCTTGAACTCACAGAGATCCGCCTGGCTCTGCCTCCCAAGTGCTGGGATTAAAGGTGTGCGCCACAGGTTTTTAATCTCAGCACTCAGGAGGCAGAGACTGGTGGATCTCTGTGAGTTCAAGGTCAGCTTGGTCTACAGAGTGAGTTCCAGGACAGAGAGAGCTACACAGAGAAACTGTCTTGAAAAAAATTTTTTAAAGAGAAACAAGAGAGTAAATGAATATAGGTGATACGAAAGCCAATGGGAGAGCTGTTTGGGGGTTAAAAGGGAGCGTGTGAAAAATTTATGATATAAATGTATGTATGAAATGTCACAATAAAAATAAAAGGAAAATGTTACTATGAAACTCATTATCTTATATGCGAACAAAAAACATTAATAAATGAAAAATGAAAACTGGGCATGGTGGCTGAGGCTTGTAACCCCAGCATCCAGAAGGCTGACACATCCAGACTGCCATTAGGTCCAGGACAGCTCGGTCTAGAGTTGATCCTGTCACTCAGAACAACATAGACAAAACCATAAGACAAACGAAACTGGAGAGTGATGGCTATTCCTGGCTGTCACTTGACTACATCTGGGATTGACTAAAACCCAGGCGGCTGGGTACAGCTGTAAGGGATCATGTTTAATGAAATCATTGAAGTGGGAAGTACCACCCTGAATCTGGATCTTCTTTAGTGGTAAGACCCACCTAACTCTGGGCCACACCTTCTGATGGCAGCCTACATAAAGGAGATGGAGGAGGAGGCGGCTCCTCGCTCTCACTGGCATTAGAGCCTTCTTCAGGATTTCCCAGTGTACTGAAGACCAGCTGAGACATCCAGCCACGTGGACTGAACGGCTCCTGGACCTTACATTTGTAGACAGCCATTGTTGACTAGCTGGACCACAGCCTGTGAGTCATTCTAATAAATCTCTCTGTGTGTGTATATATGTGTGTGTATATATATTAATACAAGTAGGCTGTAGTATAGCCCAGGCTGGCCCTGAACTCGGGATACTTGTTCTGCCTCAGACTTCTAAGTCCTGGGATTACATGTGTGAGCCACAGCTGTTAACTCATATGACTGAAGGATACGGCCATCATCTATATAGGATCATGGAAGTGGAGATGGTATTCAGTGGGCTAAAATGAAAGTCTTGGCATTATCACTGCTCACATGTACCTCTATACATAGCAACTGGTACAACTGAGTATATCAGAAGCCTAACAATTATCTTTTCATAATATTAAAATTTACAAAGTCCTGCAGTTTACTTATTCCTTGATTTAATGTTTCTCTTAGGATCCTCGACACTCTCTTGGTCCCAGGAAATCTCTTCAACATAAACTATTTCTTGAAAGAAGGACATTTTGCTTTAAGGATTAAGGCACATAGATGAATTTATTAAATGGTTCCTAAAGTATTTGGTCCGTGGTTAAAGGTGGAAGGCATTGACATTGGTTTGATAGGAGTTGTTCTCTTCAGAAATCTTTTTGTAAATCTAAAACAAAATAGAAAACAAAATTTAAAAACTAAAAACATAGTTTTTTAAATATAAATTAGTAAAGGAAAATAAAACCATTTATTTCCATATTCTGATTTGTTTAATGCTTCTATTAAATTCACACCACATATAAAGGCTTGTTTTTACATTTGTCGAGGCCCACATCATAGGCTGATCCAGTACAGAATGAGAATCTAAAGGCTGGCCAGATGGCTCAGTGGGTAAGGGCGCTTGCTGCCAAGCCTGAGTTCAGTGCCCGGGATCTACATGGGTGGAAGAACTAACTACCACAAGTTGTCTTCTGACTTCCACACACATTCTACGGCAAGTGTGCATGCAAACACACAAATACACAAACACATACCCTCTCTCCATGTTTAAAATAAAAAGAAATCAAAGGACTTGGTGTGGCTACTTGGAATACCAGCAATGATGAGGCTTTAAGTTTATCCAATAAAGACAAATCTGAGTGTTCACTACGAGCAAAACTTTGTCTTAGGCCCTCTGGAATCCAATACAAATTAAATTAAAAAAAAAAATGAAGTGGGAATGGTGTTGGTATTTCTATAATATTGCTATTGCTTTCTAGGGTATCCATCAAGCTTTTGAAAACTTCATTCTGTAGCAACATGAGAATTTTTCTAAGAGGAAAATTCATGATGAAAAATAATCTAGTTTTGTTACTGGACAGATGAAAATATTTTGCAGGAAGTTAATAAAGCATACATACATTTCAAATTTTTTTTTTTTTTGCCCCACCACTACCAGGCTTTTTATTTTTTCTAGACAGGGTTCTCTGTATAACAGTCCTGGCTGTCCTGGAACTCACTCTGCAGACTCACAGAGATCCTCCTGGCTCTGCCTCCTGAGTACTGGGATTATAGGCGTGTACCACCACCACCACCACCACCACCACCACCACCACCACCACCCTGCTTACAGACTCACTTTTCTCTATGAAGAAAATAATCTCCATAAGAGAAATACACTGTAAATAATTTAAACACTTTACTTATTTAAAAACATGTTCAGCTGGATGTTAGTAGCTCATGCCTTTAATCCCAGCACACAGGAGGCAGAGCCAGGCGGATCACTTTGAGTTCGAGGCCAGCCTGGTCTACAGAGAAGAAACCCTGTCTCAAAAAAAACAAAAAACAAAAAAACCCAAACCAACAAAACAAAACAAACCAACCAAAAACATGTTCACTGATTTTTTTCTTTAATTTACACATGAGGTCTTTCCTAGTCAGAAAACTCTTCTTCATTTGACATGTCTGTGCCCTTTGTACCTCCTTTTAGTAATTACATCTAAGAAGGTTTGATCAGTTCCCTCTTGTATTTACATTTGATCATCTCCCTGAAACTTTTTTCTGGCTTCTATGACAATTCCCTCCCCTTTCCAATTCTTTCGTTCCTTTACTATTTCTTTTTAAAAAGATTGACTTATTTTCATTTTATGTGTAAGGGTGTTCTGCTTTTGTGTATGTTTGTGCACCACGGGCACGCAGTGATGTTGTAATACTTTACTTTTTAATTATGTGTATGTGCCTATGTGTGGGTATGCTCACTTCTATTTAGGTACCCTCAGAGGCTCAGTAGGGCACTGGATCCCTCAAAGTGGAGTTACAGATGGTTGTGAGCTGCCCACGCTCTTAACTGCTGACACATCACTCCAGTCTCTCCTGCAATGGCACGTTGACTTATTTAGTATGGCGAGGAAAAGGCAGGGGCAGGGAACACGTGGCTCTTTCCTTCTACCACGTGAGTTCTGCGGACTGAACTCAGGTTCTCGGGCTTTGTGGCAAGCATCCACCTGCTGAGCTCTCTTGCCAGCCCTGAACTTCTGACCCCCGTTCCTTCACCTCTGAAGTGCTAGGACTACAGATGTGCATTAGCTGAGCCGGGCACAGGTGTACGTGGTGCTGGCACTGAACACAGGGTTTCATTCATGCTAGGCAAGGACTCTACCAGCAGAGCTACATTCCTAGCCGGGATCTGCTTTTAGTGAGAGCACAAATCAAGATATTTTCTTCCCTAAAAATCTTGACTATTTTCCTGTTCCTACTCAGACCCAGATTCCTACATCTGGAATTTAAGGCCACCTATATTTTGGCTCTAGCAGGCTTCTTCAGATATATCTGTCATTCCCCAACACCCCCACACCCTGGGCTTTGGATCTAACTCAGTAGTAGAATGTTGCTTGGCATTCTTAAAGACATTTACTGAAAGGAGTTAGAGAACCTTTCACATCACAGCTCAGCTTCAGACAGATCTCTCTCTGAGCATTTGGACCGCGTTGCTTGGTATAAAGTTAGTTTTGTGTATGTGTGGTGTTTGAAGACAGGGCCTCATACTGAAACTTAGGCTAGCCTGGAACTGTGTGGACCAGCTGGGCTCTGATGTACGGCACTTCTGCTTCAGCCTTCCCTGGCCCTCCATGACCTATCCTACTTACAGACCAGGAGGGATGGTGTAGAATTCATCTTTGTTTATATCATTTTACCTGACACAGAGTGTGTTTAATAAATGTGTTGGACTAAGAAACCATCATTTAGGCTGGTTGGTGTTGGCACATGCCTTTAGGTGGATTTCTATGAGTTCAAGGCCAGCCTAGTCTATAGACTGAGTGAGTTCCAGGACAGCCAAAGCTACAGAGAAACCCTGTTTCAGAAAAAACAAACAAACAAACAAAAAACAGAACAAAAACAAAAACAAAAAAAAAGAAAGAAAAGAAACCATTATTATTCATAGAGGGGGGAAAAAAATCACTTTTTTTTTTCTTTGTTGGAGGCAGGGTCTCATTTAGCCCAGGCTGGCCTTGGACTCCTCCTGATCTTCTTGCCTCACCTCCAGAGATTACAGGCATGTGCCTTTGTTCAATGAAGAAACTTTTATTAAAAACAAACAAATTGCCAGGTGGTGGTGGTGGTGCATGCCTTTAATCCCAGCACTCCGGGAGGCAGAGCCAGGCGGATCTCTCAGTTCGAGGCCAGCCTGGGCTACAGAGTGAGATCCAGGACAGGCACCAAAACTACACAGGGAAACCCTGTCTCAAAAACAAAAACAAAAAAACAAACAAACAACAACAAAAAACAAATAAATAAATAAAAACTATGGGTTTGCAGGACACTCAGCAGGTGAAGTTGCTCACTGCCAAGGCTGACAACCTGAGTTCAGTCCCCTGAACCGTATGGTAGGACAGAAGTGACTCACAAATGGTCTTCTGATCACTACAGATGTTCTATGTGCTTACACACACACACACACACACACACACACACACACACACACACCTCCCTAAATAAATGTAAAAATAACAAAAAAAAAAACCCAAAAGCAAACATCAAAATCCCACTAAAGTTACAATAAATCAGTATTTTTTAAGCTAGATTAAACAAGGATTAGTTTTACAAAGACTAGAAACACAAAGTTGCTCATTGCTGGGAGCTTCAAACTATTCAGACTCAGAAGATCCTCCTATACACAAGGGGGCATCATCTTACCGCTCTTCTTGAGAAGTTCGCCTCTCCGGGACTTCTCCAGGTTTTCAAGAAATTGTTCAAACACTTTCACATATGGCGCTAGACTGGTCTTCTTGTAATCTAGATTATAAAGGGTGTACATTAGAACTAGCACATTGGCAGAAGAGCACTAATATTTTAAAACAACCAGAGTTGGTTCTCCAACAAACCCTTAACCACCTAGATAGAAAGAAAGGGGATACAAATGACCTAAGTTAGAGAACCAAAGGTGCCATTCCACAGACTCCAAGGAAACAGTGTTATTAGAGAGTACTATGAAAACTTACACTCCAAAAGCTGGATAACTCAGGGTTTCTAAGTGCATATCATCTCCCATAAGTCTAGAAGATATAAATAACTAAACAGACCCACTATTAGATGGAAAGTATCATCAAAAGCCACACACACACACACACACACACACACACACACACACACACACACACAAAACCAGGACTGGACAGTCACTGCTGAATTGTTTTGTTTTGTTTGCTGTCCTGGAACTCACTCTGTAGACCAGGCTGGCCGAGAACTCTCAGAGATCTGCCTTCGTCTGCCTCCCGAGTACTGAGATTAAAGGTATGTGCTACCCTGCCTGACCCATCCAACTTTCAAGGAAGATTTCATACCAATTTTTAAAAAACGTGCTCCACAAACAGAAAACGAAGGAGCACTACCATACCCACTCTACAAAGCCAATATCACCCTGGCAGCAAAGCCAGGCAAAGACACAATAACAACAGAAACCACAGACCAAGTGCTTCGATGAGCAAAGCCGCAACATTCTCTACAAAATACTTGAACTCAGGAACACACTAAGAAGACCACACACTATGAACAAAGAGGCTTCATGCCAGAGAGGCAAGGTCGGTTCGACATAGATCATCAATAAATAAACTTGAGACAAACCCCACACGCATTTCTATTAATGCTGAAAAGGCATCTGAAAAAGTTCAACATGCCTTCAGGATAAAGTTCTGGAGATTTTAGGAAGAGTTGAAACATACCTCAGCTGGGCGGTGGTGGCGCACGCCTTTAATCCCAGCACTTGGGAGGCAGAGCCAGGAGGATCTCTGTGAGTTCGAGGCCAGCCTGAGCTACAGAGTGAGATCCAGGAAAGGCGCAAAGCTGCACAGAGAAACCCTGTCTCCAAAAACCAAAAAAGAAAAAAGAAAAAAAGAAACACCTCAAAATGATAAAGGATACTATATACAACAAATCTACAGTCAATGAAGACAGACCAAGGGCATTTCCTCTAGAATCAAGAACAAGACAAGGATGTCCACACTCTTTTTATTTTGTATCTTAAAGATTTTATTTATTTTTATTTCATGTGAATGAGTGTTTGCCTAAATGTATTGTATGTCTGTGCACCACACATACGTAGTACCCATGGGAGCCAGAGAGGGCATTGGATCCTCCTGGGACTCGAGTTACAGCCAGCTATGACTGGGGGGTGAGGGTGGGGGGCTGGAATTGAACCTGAGTTCTCTGCAGGAGCGGCAAGTGCTTTCTACTGCTGAGATATCTCTCCAGCAACCCCCACCCTTTATCTGATACGTGCTCAAAGTCTTAGCTATAGCAGTTACACAAGACAGGCCTAAAAGGGATAAAAATTGGAAAGGAGGAAGTCATACTATTTATATTTGCAGAGGACACAATTCTTTTTTTTGGTTTTTCGAGACAGAGTTTCTCCGTGTAGTTTTAGAGCCTGTCCTGGATCTCGCTCTGTAGACCAGGCTGGCCTCGAACTCACAGAGATCCGCCTGGCTCTGCCTCCCAAGTGCTGGGATTAAAGGCGTGTGCCACTACCGCCCGGTGATGACACAATTCTTTAAAGACTCCACAGACTATACTAGAGAAGGGCAGAGCTGTGACAGCATTTATCACTGAGCTGGTTCAGGGCAGATGCCCCACCGTGGCCTGATTCTAAGAATTAGTTACGGGAGTGCAGATAGGTCTGTCAGAGCGCAGCTCCAGTACACTAACTTACCTCTGACTCTAGGTTTGCTATCAGATCCAGCTTCATGCCCCTCGTTGTCCTTTTCATGAGTGGAAACCACGTCCAATTCTCGGCAGATGGAGCTACAAGCAATAGAATAAGGGAATTTTAAAGTTGGTTCCTAGACTCACATCACCTACTGACATTAGCACAGAAAAAAAAAAAAAAAAAAAAAAAAAACCCAAAAAACAAACAAACAAAAAAAACAAAAAACATCTGCCTGAGGGGTAGCTTGGTGGTGGGCGACTGTCTTAGTATGTAAACGACCCCAGGCACCACTTCTGATACTGAACAATAAACAAACAACCTGTCAACTAGATCTGAGGCAGCATCATCTCTTCTTGGAGTTCTTCAAGCACATTATTAAGGACTAGGAAAGGCAGCAGCAGAGTGTGTGCACTCAGGGCCTTGCACACACAAGTGCTCTCACACTCAGCAGGTCTCAATATGTAGCTCTAGGGGACCTACAATGTTTGTTTTAATTTTGAGAAAGAGTCTCATGTATTCCAGGGTGTTCTCAAACTGTCATAAAGCCAAGGATGACCTTGAATTCTCTTGTTTCACACCCCCCCACCCCCGCCTGTGATTACAGGTGTATTCCACATCACCTGTGATTATGTGCTAAGCCACATTCCATGCCCTGACCTAGAACTGTGATCCTTCTGCCTCTGGATCCATGGTATACGCCACTATGCCTGGCAAGATCTGTTTTTAGTATGGTTCTGGGATCTAACTCAGTGCCTTGTATATGCCTGGCAAGCGCTCTGTCACTGAGCTACATCCGTATACATCTCTAGGCTAAAACTTTCATGTATGCACATGTGTGTGTGAGCTACAGTACACATACAGCCAAAGTACAACCTTGGGTGTTGACCCTCACCTGTTGGGTGTTTTCTGCTGTGTTTTCTGGGCTAACCGGCCTGCGAGCTCCTGGGGATTTTCCTGTCTCTTACTCCCATCTCACCACAGACACACTGAGATCACAGATACGTGTCACTGTGCCTGGCTCTAAGAAGGTCTAGTAACTTCAACTCATGTCTTTTTTTTTTTTTCGAGACAGGGTTTCTCTGTGTAGCTTTGCACCTTTCCTGGAACTCACTTGGTAACCCAGGCTGGCCTCGAACTCACAGAGATCCGTCTGGCTCTGCCTCCCGAGTGCTGGGATTAAAGGTGTGTGCCACCACCGCCCGGCTCAACTCAGGTCTTAATGCTTGTGTTTCACCCGAGGAGCCATCTCCCGAAGCACCGCCTAAAACTTTTCATATGCTTGAATTGGTATTTCCCAGACTTTTATTTTTGATGCTGTGGACTGGGCCCAGTACTCTTACCAATGAGCTGTGCCCCTTAGCCCTCATAGGGTTTGATCTTAAAATGCTTTCCCCCACACAACAGCTAAAACCATGCACAGCCCCCCTAAAGTATCACCATATAATCCCTAGTACTAAGTACCTCCACAATCAAATAGGTCACCCCGTAAAGCTACGTCTCTATCCAGGGATCTAGGATTATCTATTTAAAATTCAGGAGAATAGTCATAAACAAGGAATAATCAATGATCTGGAACATACCTTATAGTTGGAACAGTAAATGGGTCGAACTGATCGACTTTCTGAAAATCAATTGGCACAGAAATGCGACCTGTAAGAACCAGAAGTTATAAACACATGATTATAGGTTGTTGTGTTTCTGAATTATTTTTGGTTAAATTTTTACAAAGTGCTGGGGATATAGTTTAGTGGTAGAGTGTTTGACTTGCACGTATGAGGTCCTATATTCAATCCTTAGCACGCGTGCGCGCGCGCACACACACACACACACACACACACACACACACACACGCACAAACACTTTTATCCCCAAAGGCTTTGCTATCATAAGGGTTTTTTAATCTGGTTTTTGGAGACAGGGTCTTACTATATAGCCCTAGCTGTCCTTGAACTCACTACTATGTAGATCAGGCTGGTTTTGAACTTGTAACTGTCTTCCTGTCTCTGCCCCAGTGCTGGGATGGATTATATGCATGCGCTACCATGCTCAGGCTGTTTGGAGCCAAGGCCTCACTATGTAGCCCAGGTTGGTCTTGAACTTGTGAACCCCCTAAGTGCTGAGACCGCAGGTATGCACCACCATACTTGACCACATCGGACCTCTTATTTTTAACTGTGTGTGTGTGTTCTGTGTACACAAGTGCAGGTGCCTGCAGAAGCCAGAGGCATCAGATCCTCTTGGAGCTGGAGTTATAGGCAGCTGTGAGCCACCCGACATGGGTGTTGGGATTCGAACTCAGGTCCTCTGAAGAGCAGTATGTGTTCTTAACCACTGAACCATCTATCCAGCCCCTGGACATCTTTTTTTTTTTTTTTTTAAAGATTTATTTATTTATTATATATACAGTATTCTGTCTGCATGTATCCCTGTGTGCCAGAAGAGGGCACCAGATCTCATTACAGTTGGTTGTGAGCCACCATGTGGTTGCTGGGAATTGAACTCAGGACCTCCGGAAGAACAGCTAGTGCTCTTAACCGCTGAGCCATCTCTCCAGCCTGCCCCTGGATATCTTTAAAATTTTTTTAAAAAAGCTTTTATTTATACGTGTGTGTATAAGTCAAAGGACAACTTGTAGGAGTTGGTTTTCTCCTTCCACCATGTAGGTCCAGAAAATTGAATCTAGGTCACCAAGTGTGGTGGCAAGTGCCTCTTACCTGCCACGCTACCTCACCAGTTCCACGCTGGACATCTTTATGGAGCATTTTGGAAATATACGATCATGTGACCAGAATGATATTTTGGTCAACTGATGGGCTGCATACAGTGGTGATTATAAGACATTGTCCAGCAACAAGCAGCTTAGTTTGTGTAAAAATATACTGTGATGTTTGCACAATAATAAAAGAAATGACATTTCTCTAAAGGTATTTCTGTGACTAAGTGACATATGACCTTTGATGACATCTTATAAATCTACACCTGGTTCGAGGCCAGCCTGGTCTAGAGAGTGAGTAGGACAGCCAGGGGTATAGAGAGAAACCCTGTCTCGAAAAAATAAACAAACAATCAAAAAACACAAAACTAATCTACACCCAGGACAATATATAAAACTCACATCTAAGGGCTGAGGATATAATGATTTCTTTAGAAATGGGTCCCATTATGGAGAGTACCTGGCCTAGCCTGGAACTTGCTATGTAGTGGAGAATGGCCCTGATCCTTCTGCTTCCCTCTGGCTTCTACATCCTGAGTGCTGGAAGTACAGGTGTATGAACAAACACTTTGTACTTGGCTTCAGTTTGTTTTTCCTAACAGTTTTTTCTTTTTTGAGACAAGGTTCCCATATTGCCTAGGCTAGCCTCAAACTCCATGTTGCTGACGATGACGTCAAACTTCTGATTCTCCTGATTAGGGGGATTATAGGCCTGTGCCATCACACATCGACTATGGTTGCTGGGATGGAACCCAGGGCTTTTGTGCATGCCAAGCAAGCACTTTACAAACTTGAGCCTCACACCCCACAACACTCAAACTTTTACAGAGTAGCAGTTCACCTGGTAGCTACTTAGCAGGCAAGGTCAACGCATGTAGATCCTAGCCAACAAGTTGGTTCTTCAACCTTAACTTCACAGACATATATATCTATTCACAACTAATGACATCCCTACTAACACCAATAATAATGAGCCAGGCATGGTGGCACACGCCTTTAATCCCGGCACTCTGAGGCAGAGGCAGGCAAATCTCTGTGAGGGAAGCCTGGTCTACACAGTGAGATCCGGGCTAGCCTGGTCTACACAGTGAGACCCTGTCTCAAAACAGAAGAAAAGCGATTTCTTTTCGTTTTCCTCACTTTCCTCGCACTGTACCTGTTTTAGGATGAACGCTAAAAGGACTCTTCAGTAAATGATTGATTCCTTTGCTCACGTTGATATCCAGGCGTGGAAAACAGTACTGGAGCATGATCTCCCACTCCAGCCAGGGACCACATTTATCATTCTTCATATTCTAAAAGCAGACGTAAGGCCACCATGAGGATCAGAAGGGACTTCTGAGTATTTCTTCAAAGATGGTTAAAAAGGAAGACCTTCCTCAACCATCTTTAACTTGATCATGAACTGTACTATGCTATTGGCAAACACATTTCAATACCTGGGAGGTGCTGACCACTTTCCTCAGATGGTCCCAGCGCTGAGACGAACTGTGAAGCCGTTGAAAGCCTCTCTGAAGCTCATCGTGAATCGGTGATACAGCATTAAGGAACACGCTAATCTGGGGTACCTCGGTAAGTCAGTCCATGGTGTGTGCTGTTACAAGGATGCTGAAGCCTCGCACACTTAGACACTATCAGTGACTCCTAAAACACAAATGCTAGGCGCGTACAGCAGTAAAAAAATTCCCTTATAGCCAGGTGGTGGTGATGCACGTCTTTAATCTGAGCACTGGGGAAGCAGAGGCAGGCAGATCTCTGAGTTTGAGGCTAGCCTGGGCTACAGAGTGAGTTCCAGGACAGCCAGAGCTACACAGAGAAATCCTGTCTTGAAAAAACAAAAACAAAAAAAAACCTTATAAAAATATATTAGTGAAATGACAGAAAGATGCTAAAATAATTATAAGGTATTATAACATAATGAAGTTTTCCCAGGTCTTGTACATATCCAGACTAAATGACTCCCCATTCTTTAACCATTAATTCTAGGAACAATTTATAAAATGAGAAAACTATTTTACAAAATGGTCCCATTTCTTACTGTAGCCCAGTGATATAAAAATGTAGACATGCAGGAACAAAAAGATTAAACTTCTAGAAACATATGAGACTATGCAAGCAGTATATATCTGTAATATCACAGGTTGACAGGACTGACTCACACAGTAATCACAGGAAAGGATATTCTCAGGAACAAGGGCTAAAATCTTATCCCAGTTTTCTTTATTTTCAAGAATATCTTGGCCAACTAAGGCATATTCTTCAAAGTATTTTCTAATTATGTTTATAGATCTCCTGTAGGAATAATAGTAACAAAAAAGTCCCAACAGCATTAGCAACACACAGGACACACAGGCACTCTCCCACTGGGTGAGGTTACTGTTTATTTTTCCTGAATTCCTAGAACTAGATGAATGGAATGAGACCTTTTAGTTAAAGTTAAAACTAGACAGTTAAGCCGGGCGGTGGTGGCGCACGCCTTTAAGCCCAGCACTCGGGAGGCAGAGCCAGGCGGATCTCTGTGAGTTCAAGGCCAGCCTGGGCTACCAAGTGAGTTCCAGGAGAGGCGCAAAGCTACACAGAGAAACCCTGTCTCGAAAAACAAAACAAAACAAAAAAAAAACAAAACAAAAAAACAAAAAACTAGACAGTTAAAAGGTAAATAACTTAGCATGTTACCTATCATAGGATAGGTAGGTATTGGGGAAAAGTTTGCTTCCTTTACAAATTTTTTATTTTATTTTGAGACAGCATTTCACTGTATAACTCTGGATCCCCGGAAACTCGCTCTGGAGACCTGGCAGGCCTCTGTAGAGATCGGACTGCCTCTGCCTCCTGGGGCTGGGATTAAAGGTGTGTGCTGCCATGACTGGTCTAAATGATTACTTCTTAAATCCTACAATCGATACAGTTACTTACATCATAGAACACGCAACACTGGTATAACTAACCCACTTAGGACAACATCGGTGTTACAGGTAGGATCTAGTTTCTTGCTTTAAAATCACAACAGCTGCCTAGCAATGGTAGTGCACGCCTTTAATCCCAGCACTTGGGAAACAGAGGCAGGTGGATCTCCACAGAGGTCACCGTGATCTATAGAGTGAGTTCCAGGCCAGCCAGGGCCACAGAGACCCTCTCAAAATAAAACAAAATAAAAAAATGGCAACAAGGGCATAATGCTTGGGATTTACAAATATTCTTCACATCTTGTTTCATTTGTTTTTGCCACAACTCTAGAGTTAAGTAGAGCAGACCCAGCCCTCCACATCATCCACATAACAGGGGTAGAGGAAGCATGGGTTTTAGAAGCTGGTAAACTGGAGCCTACGTGCTAGACATTAACGGTGACTTGTGTGATGGTGAGCAGCCCACATAATTCTCTAGAACCCACTCTTCTTATCTTTCAACGGAGATACTGTCACGTTTCTCATGAAGTCGTGAAGGTCGCTGAGAATCATAGTAGAACATAAACTAGGAGGCTGATAGCTTCAACAGCGACTAAAAGCGCTCCTCGGAGATGAAAACTGACAGCAAGAGACTTCTAGAAGTACATGTAGCACCAGAGACCCTCAGGGAGTCTTTTCCAACAGACCTGACAAAAGGATGAAGCTTTTCACTCAGGTGAACTTTCTTTTTAACGTCTTGACCACCCTGAAAAATAAACCGGGAAAGAAAACAAAAAACAAAAAACAACAACAAAAAAAAGACCTTTATTTATGTATATTATAAAACCTAAATAAAATTATTTAAAACCATCTTTAACATATTCTATTATCCCATTTAGAGCTATATAAAAACCAGAGACAGTGGCTAAATTTGGAAGTATAGCTTGGATGCTATTTCATTATTAAAAAATACTTTCTTTTTTCGTCTGTGTACCTGGGTATACGTGTGTGTATGACAAGAGTGTTGTAGCTGTGAAGGCCGTAAAATGGAGTCAGATCCTGGGAACTGGAGTTACAGGTGGTTGTGAGCTACCACGTCAGTGTGGAACCTGAGCCAGGGTCCTCTGCAAGAGCAGGAAGTGCTTCTAACCACTGAGTCACCAGCCCAGGATCTTCCATATCTCCAACTTTCTCTTAACTTTATTTGACAAAGTTAACTAGAGAAGCATATTAATTTTCCTTTTGCTAAAAGGAGGATACTTAGCAGAAAAAAATTAAGCATCTTTTTTGTTGTTGGAGGTAGGGTCTCACTCTCCAGCCCAGGCTGGCCCAGAGCGCACAGCCTCCTGCTTCAGTCCCTGGGTGCTAGAATTATGGACACGAGATGCCATCTATACTTTAAAGATACAAATAATTTAGCTATTGTTTGAGTTTCACGTATTTACACGATGAACCAGTTATTTTCACACGGCCCCCCTCACTGAAACCCTTCTTCCCAACGGGTCTTCTCTTTATCAGCTCTTTTGTGTGTGTGACTCCCTGAGTTAATTCAGGTTTCTTGCCCCAGGGTGGGTGAGAGGTTACTTCCTAGAGCCAGGGCAACTTTTAGTGGCTACACCACTGATGGAAATGGCATGTCCTCACCGACCTGTCCCACAGGAAGGGGCGGGGCCTCAGGGACCCGTCTTCCACCCATGAGACATGAATTGTTGATGGGCTCCCGTCACATGAAGAACTTGTGCAGACAGCTGCAGTGAGCTCACGTGGGTGCAGACAGCTGCAGTGACTTCACGTGGGTGCAGACAGCTGCAGTGACTTCACGTGAGTGCAGACAGCTGCAGTGAGCTCACGTGAGTGAAGCATCTTTCAAAATCTAGTTACTATGACTTGGAACGATCTTTGCTAAGACTGCTCACTCTGAAACATGAATGCTATAGAGATAATTTTCTGTGTTACTGAAAGTCCCGCGCTTGGTAGTATTTGCTAGATAATAGATAACGGGAACTGTTAATTCAAAGAGGCTTACCTTGACAAGACTCAAGTACTCCACTATCCCAGAGCGTACGGCAGAGGATAGTTTTCTAACGGACTCGTCACAGACCCAACAATGAACTCCTCTCCTTCCCGAGTACACCCAGAGGCGGTGCTTGAATCCAAAGTCCTCTGAGGAGGGGCAGAAATAATAGGTTTTAAGACAGTTTTATAACCTAGCTTTTGCTTACTCATTTCTCATGTTTTCCACAAGTACTCTCATCCCCCCCCCCACTTCCTGGGGGCTGTACTCTAAGACAAGGTCTTATGTTACCCAGGCTGGCTTTTTTGTTTGACTTTTTTTTTTTCCCAAGACAAGGTTTCTCTATGTAGCCCTAGCTGTCTTGGAACTCGCTTTGTAGACCAGGCTGGCCTTGAACTCAGAGATCCGCCTGTCTCTGCCTCCCGAGTGCTGGGATCAAACGCGTGCGTCACCATGCTCCGCTACTCAGGCTAGTTTTAAACTTGCTATATTGCCAAGGATGACCTTGAATTCCTGATCCTCCTACCTCTACCCCCCAAATTATAGGTATGCACCACCAGACTTGGCTTTCTCCTGTTTTTACGTTTGTGTTTATGATATGTGGGTGTGCGTGCCCGTGCATACATGTGAGGAACTCAGAGGCTGACACTGTATCTGTCCTTCTATTCCTGTCCTCTTATTTTTTAAGGTCTCCCACTGAATCCGGAGCTCGCTGACTCAGCTGATGGCTGGCTGGGCAAGCCTCTGGAATCCTCTTGTTTCTATGTGGTTACAGGCACGTGCTACCAAGCGTGGCTATCACACAGGTGCTGGAAATCCAAACCCAGGTGTCATGCTCACAGTGTGGTGGTCTGAAAGAAAATGGCCCCCAAAAGGGAGTGGCACTATCAGGGGGTGTGGCCTTATTGGAGTAGGTGTGGTCTTGCTGGAGGAAGTGTGCCACTGTGGAGGCGGGCTTTGAGGTCTCATAGGCTCAAGTAATGCCCAGAGAGACAGATCACTTCCTATTGCCTTAAGATGCAGGACTCACAGCTCCAGCACCATGTCTGCCTGCATGCTGCCATGTCCCACCATGACAATAACAGGCTGAAACCTCCGATTTATAAGTGAGCCACCCAATTAAATGTTCTCCTTTATAAGGGTTGCCGTGGTCATGGTGTCTCTTCACAGTGAAGAAACCCTGAGGCACACAGCAACAGCTTCCTCATTTTAATCACACTGACTTCCATGCAGCTTGCTGTGTCCTGAGCTCCACCTTTTTTATTATTTATTTATTTATTTATTTTTATTTTTTTTACCCATTCTCATCTTTCTAACAAGGATTTCTTTCTTTCCTGACTCACTTTCATTAATGTTTATGTGCTTATGTGTGGTGTTACCCGCAGAACCAGTGGATGGTATTGGACCCCTTAGAGATAGAATTAGAAGCAGCTGATAGCCGACCTACACAGTTGCTGGGAACCAGTTCAGAGGCACTGTAATTGCGGGGCGGCGGACGGGGGCAGGAGGATCAGGAGTTCAAGGTCATCCTTAGCACTATAGTAAGTTTAAAACCAGACTGGGTAAGAGTCTTCTTTGTTCTTTCACTTTTCCTATGGAGAACAGTACCTAGCACACAGAGCTGCTCTACAGTGGACTGTACTGGGGGAAAATACACTAGTGTATTTTCTTAATGTTCTCACTACAAATGTTTCTCTTTTCTTTTTCTCTTATGTTTCAGGGGAAATACCAGAAACGTAGGAGATCTGACCATGAAATGCGGAGACTTAGGAATGCAGACCTGACTGGCACGTACCCTTCAACGCTCGGTCTATGATTCGAATGGCCATGGTCATCAGAGTCCAGCACTTAGCACATATGTCTGCAGAACTGGAACACAGTCATCGTTACTCAATGTCAGTGACACCACCCACTCCAAGAGGAAGGTGCTTACCTGCAACATCTCCTTACATCATCGTAGTCTGTCATGTCAATGTCAAAGACCAGTTCCTTCTCCTGGGCCTGGAAAGCTCCTAGCTTCACTGTATTGTGCTGACTGGGCTACAAATACAAAATACCTATCAGTTTCCGTGAGAGTTGTCCATGTCTATTCACACAGAAAAATGAGTCACAGAAGTTGCATAATACAACGTCTATGGCACTCTGAGTCCATTACTTGGGATCTCACAGAATCTGAATTAATGGTAGTTTTATTTTTTTTAATCTACTTAGAATAGGGTTTAATGAATTCTCTATAAATATGTTGCATGATAGAAATAATAAAGCTATTTTAGGCTCCTAACAAAGAAATGATGGGCTGGAAAGATGGTTCAGAGGTTAAGAGCAACTGGCTGCTCTTCCAGAGGTCCTGAGTTCAATTCCCAGCAACCACACGGTGGCTCACAACCATCTCTAATGAGTTCTGGTTGCCCTCTTCTGGTGGGCAGGGGTATATGCAGGCAGAACACTGTATACATAATAAGAAAATAAATCTTTTTTTAAAAATGTCTAGACAAATAATTCCGTATTACGGGATGTTTTACAAGTCTTTGTTACTGTACATACAAATAACAAATATCTACTTATTTTAGATCCAATCAACAGATTAAAATATATCTCCTCAAATGAGTCTTGGTTGTTGTTTTGAGACAGGGTTTCAGTAGCCTACGCTGACCTTGAACTCCCTATGTGGCCAAAGATAATCTTGGACTTCTTATCCTCCTGCTGCCACCTGAGGCTGGAATTATTAGCATGTGCCCTACACCCAGATGATGCAGAGCTGGAGCCGGAGCCCAGAGCTTCCATGCTAGGAAAAAAATCAACTGAGCACGCCTGAGCCCTTGAAGCAGCTAGCTCTCCAGACTCTTCTGTAAACCTACAGAGCTAAGTGACTGCTCCTCCACTGCCCTCACAGAAGGTACCTGATCTGTTACTTGGAAAACATAAAAGAGGGTCTTGGGACTTGGGGGACAAAAGGCACAGTTGAAGAAGGGTATATTATATTGCTACTAGAGAGATTAATCAGGTATTTATATATGAAATGCTGAGATTCAGCCCTTTCTTTTAAATTGTGTTTAGTTTTATGTCTATGTATGAGAGAGAGAGAGAGAGAGAGAGAGAAGTATTTTATATTTACTGTTCTGCCAAGAATAGTAAATACATGAATGTGATCCTCCTGCCTCTGCCTCATAGCACAGAGGTTGTAGACACAACCAGCTTTTAGGTGGATGCTGGAGGTTTGAACTCGGGGCCAAATCAAGCGTTCTTCCTGTTGAGCCATCTCCTTACCCAGAGATCCAGTCCTTTCTCCTCACGTCCGTTGCTTTCCACTGACAACTCAAGCGGGAAACTAGATTCCTTTCGGAAGAATCTGACCAAATGTGTCGGGCGCTGTCCTAGGCTCTGGGGACAGGTCAGTGACTGAATGAAGGTCTGTGTGCTAGTGGAGATATTATTCTGACAAAGACCTGAGGAACTCAGCTCAGAGTCCCTGAGAATACGGCTTGGCCAAATCACTTTCCAGCAAAAACATCACATCCATAGCTGGGTGCTTTGGTAAATTCAGCACCTCAGGAGGCAGAAGCAGGAAGATTATGAAGGGGGTGGTGGTGGGTTGGGTTTGAGTGTAAAAGAAGAGAGTTTAATAAACTATCATCGACATCCCCAGAAATAAGATATTTCAAAGAAAAAGGACAGGATGTTTACAAAAAGTATAGCTCCCCCCACAGTTGAAGACCACAAGTATGGTAACGGTCTATTCACTATCTATCGGAACAGACGATAAAAGACACATACCAAGGCGCAGAGTTGTATAATTTTAGAACTAGGGAAAGAAAGGATTGACAGAAAATCCTAACAGCTCCCAGGTCTCATGCACTAGAAAGAGAATTAGAATAGCATTAGTTTCCCACCCCCGGTACAACACGGATCAAATGTAGGGTTTCCCACAACACATGCTCTATCTAAGACTACTTGCTGTGGGATGTATGGCAAATGTGTTGCTCTGATTGGTCAATAAATCACTGATTGGCCAGTGGCTAGGCAGGAAGTGTAGGCGGGACTAACAGAGAGGAGAAAAGAAAGAACAGGAAGGCAGAAAAAGACACTGCCAGCCGCCATGATGACAAACAGCATGTGAAGATGCCGGTAAGCCACGAGCCATGTGGCAAGGTATAGATTAATGGAAATGGATTAATTTAAGCTGTAAGAATAGTTAGCAAGAAGCCTGCCACGGCCATACAGTTTGTAAGCAACATAAGTCTCTGTGTTTACTTGGTCGGGTCTGAGCGGCTGTGGGACTGGCGGGTGAGAGAGATTTGTCCTGACTGTGGGCCAGGCAGGAAAACTCTAGCAACAACTACTCTACATCCCAGCTCCTCTTATGAGAAACTAATAAAAACTTCTATACTTATTGTGTGTGCAGGTGCATGTACGTACGCCAGAGGCTGAAGTTGGGTGTTTTCTTCAACCACTCTCCACCTTAGCGACACAGGGTCTCTTCCTGCAGCTGGAGCTCCCTGATTCCACTAGTCTGGCTGTCCAGAGAACTCCAGGGATCCCCTTGTCTCTGTCTCGGGACATGGGTACTAGGGATTCTCAACTCAGGTCCTCAAGCACTTTATCAACTGAGTTCTTTCCCCAGCTTCAGGCTTACTAATTTCAAATATAGATTTATTTTTCTCTTTTAGCCAATCAAATCAAAGGTTTATTGTCCATTTGTTTTCAGGGACAGGGTTTCTCTTGCAGGCCCTGGCTGTGCTGGTACTCACTCTGTAGATGGGGCTGGCTTCAAACTCAGAGATCCACGTGCCTCTGGGGTTTAAGGAGTGTGTCACCACCCCAGCAAGAATTTTTTTTTTCTTTTAAAAGACATGGTCTCATGTATTTCAGACTGGCCTCCAACTCCTATGCAGCCGAGATGGCCTTGGACATCTGATCCTCTGGCCTCCCCTACCTTTACACTGGGATTACAGGTAACGGACCAACACACCTGGTTTATGGAACCCAAGGGTTCATGCATGCTAGGCAAAACCAGTGTGTTTCATTGTCTATAACAAACTCTAAAACATTATCTTCAAAACTTGGGGGCACCAACCCACTCTGGCTTATGAAACAAAATACACAAAAAAAGATTCCTTACTCTGTGAGAATATACAGCACCGATATCAATCTTATACGGGTTCATTTTCTGCATCTCCTTTTCCAGCTCACTCTGGTTGTTGAAGGACTGGTAGCGAATGTAAATATCATCTTTCAGTGTGAATGAAAATTCACGGTGTTGAAAGTAATTCTTTGTCACTGCAAAATAATTTTAATTTGGTACTTTATTCAGTTTAGAGCATTATATAACCTCAACTAATGGGAATAATATATATATATATATATATATATATATATATATATATATATATATATTATACATGAGACAGGGTCTTACTGTATAGACTAGGCTGCCCTAGAATTTACTATGGAGCCCAGGTTGGCCTTGAACTCATGAAAATTCACCGCCTCAGCCTCCCAAATGTAAGGAATACAGGTGTGAGTCACCAGGCCCTCTAGACTGTTTTTCATGAGTCCCCTTGGGCCCAACACTGTTTTACTTAGCCTGTAATTTGAAGGGTCGTACTATTCCACATTTGCTAGGGAACAATAAACGGGAGGTGTAAATATTTTAAAGACGAACTGTCTTTTATCGGCGGGCACTGACAGACCCCGCTGTGAAAGCCTTCCTTCTTCCTGGGACCTGGTTGCAGGTCACACCCCCATGCTAACACCGAGAAACCCGCTTGTTGCTGGCCCCGCTCCTTCTTTTCTTCTTTAACACAGCATGCCGGCAGGACAGTTAGGTCCACCTGTCTTTCTGTACCTTTGGGGTGGTGGGGCGGGACGGGGACGGTGCAGGAATACCCTCCCGCCGCTCGCAGCCCCACCACCCATCCCGCTCCCCGCCTCCCTCACCTCCGCCATAGTTGAGCCAGCGATAGTACTGGGCATAGGGAAAGAGCCTTCGGTAATACAGCTTGAGTAGCTCCGGCAGCTCCGCAGGGTCGAACGGCTCCATGAAGTTAGGAACTAGACTGACACGAGAATTGGCGGGAACCGCACAGGGCTCCACGGCTGCGCACGCATCGGGACACGCGTCGTGGCGTGCCCGCCGCAGGGACTGCCGGGAATTGTAGTTCTAGCGCGCTGTGCCGCAGGACGGCTCTTTCTGGAGACCTGTCTGACGCTCTCTTCTAGCTTCTGTGGGCACCGCGTGCATGTGGTGCAAAGACATACATGCGGACAAAATGCCCATACACATAAAATAAAACAAATAAATGCAATATATATGAGTTTGAGGCCAGCCTGGCCTACAGGCGAGTTCCAGGACAGCCAGAGCTGCTCTATAGAGAAACTATCTCCTGCCTCCGAGTGCTGGGATCGAAGGTGTCAGCCACCACTACCCAGCTTCCCCTCTCCTTTTTGGAAGGAAGCTTCTTGCTAGGTAGCTCTGGCTAGCTCAATACATTTCAAATTTCATTAAAAAATTTTTAATTACATTTATTTATTTATTTATTTTGTACATGTGTGTTCATGTGCCACGTCATGGGTGTGGAGGATGACAGTTTTCAGGGAGATTGAACTCAGGTCATCAGACTTGGTGGCATGCACTCTTACCTGCTGAGCCATTTCCCCAGCCCCCCACTCCCCAGACTTTTTTCACAAGTTTTATTTTTTTCAATAATATTGGAAGGGCGAGAAGAGACAAAAAGGTTTTAGTAAATTAACAACCTAACAACTCCAAAAATGGACTCCCTACTCTGGTTGACAAAATGGTCAAAATGGCCTCCACACAGAGCTTTCTTATTTGAAGATCCTTAGAGGCCTGATAACTTCCACAAAACATAGCTGATTTCCCTAACCCCTTACGTATCCTGTTTGTGTGAAGTGCATTTTGTTGCTGAGGGTTTTCACTCCAACTGCCACGTCAAGAGTGCATTGCAGTCTTTGGTAAGTTTTTGCACCCCGATAAACCTCTCCACTGACGCAGCAATCCAAATCAGACCGAATTAGAAAAAGCCCCGGTTGGGGCTGGAGAGATGGCTCAGAGGTTAAGAGCACTGACTGGTTCTTCCAGAGGTCCTGAGTTCAATTCCCAGCACCCACATGGTGGCTCACAACCATCTGTAATGAGATCTGGTGCCCTCTTCTGGCCTGCAGTCATACATATAGACAGAACACTGTATACATAATAAATAAATCTTTAAAAAAAGAAAAGAAAAAGCCCCGGTTTAATGGGTAAGCGTTCCAGGGTGATTCTCCAGCCTTGCAGAGACCAGAAAACCACTCTGTTTTCTGGGATGCAGCTTAAATACCCTCTGGGAGTGGTCTTAAGCCTCTCTAGGGGAGGGGCTGTCTGGCGGGCTTTGAAGGGATGGGTTTAGGGAAAGAGACAAGGGAAGGGAGTTGAGGTGAATCTTCCATCAGAGCATTCCAGACTCGTTGGGTATAGGATGCCAGGGTGCCAGGGGCTGAGGTGGAGCGTGCCTTTAATCCCAGCACTTGGGAGGCCGAGGCAGGAAGATGTCTGTGAGTTTGAGGGAGTTCCAAGATAGCCAGGACTGTTACAAAGAGAAACTTTGTCTTGAAAAACCAAAACTAACAAACCAACCAAACAGGTGGGTGGTGGTGCACACCTTTAATCCTAGTACTCAGGAGGCAGAGTCAGAAGGATTTCAGAGAATTCAAGACCAACATGGTCTATCAAGTTCCAGGCCAGCAGAGAGACCCTTGCACAGGGAGACCCTGTCTCAAAACAAAACAAAATCATACGAACAACAACAAAACAATTTAAAAAAAAAGCAATTAACACACTACTTTTTATACTCTGGGGTGTGCCCAGCGGGAATAAAAATGCCTAGGAAAGAGTGTCCCTACCCTCTTAAGAGTGGTCCAGTGAAGAGAGGCCGTTAACGGAGAAGGAACTGGTCAGAGACTTACTGCAGACTCAGCATAAAGAGATCTCTGGGGAACCAGGACCCCTTTATATGTCAATCACCTAAGCAAGGGCTTTTGCAAGAGGGTTTATTCAAGGGACAGGCAATATAAAGAGGTCTTAAGTCTCAAATCTTCCTCCTCAAGGGTATGGTTGAAGGGGTGTTTATGGGGTAAAGAAATAGGGCAGTCTGAAGCATGGGGGTGGGGGTGGAGGGCATAGACCGTATCCACTCAAGTTATTTATCTTACAAGGGCCCTAGGGTGGCGGCCTTTCTGCCAAATGCCACTGGGAGGCAGTATTGCCACTTTTTTGGTTGTTCATTTCCATTGCGAGTTCATCCACAGAAGTAGTAAAACCATTTTCCCCTTCAAGACTTATGCCGTCTGACTATACCATCCTTGACTCTTCGAGAGCTAATATCTAATCAGTCCTAACCTCTTCCCTCAAGCTCGGCAGAGCAGGACACCTATCATTTGGAATTTCTTTTTAGTTAAATTTCTAGCATTAGTTGGCGCAATTTTTTTTAGCAGCTAAAAGAGTGAAGTATTTTTATCTTTTTTATTTCTCACATTGTTTTAAAATTATTAATATATTGAAGGTGATGGGATTGGTCTAGATTGGTCTCAGACTTGCACCTTATTGCTCCACTCTCCTAAACCTATTAGACTTTCTTTAATTTATTCACTTAGTCTGCAAATAATTAACGAATAAATGTATAATAGTTTTACATGCCACCTAGAATCAAGGAAGGCATACCTAAAATATTGACTGGTAAAACATTGCTTCTGCGTGTGCCTATGGGTGTTTAAAGAGCAAATCAAAGAACGAATTGCTAATCTGAATGGGAAGATCCGCCTTCCGTGTGGGCAGGGGCCATCCAATCAGCTAGGGGACCAGAAAGAACAAACAGAGCATAGGAAAGGTGATTTTACTCTTTCCCAACCTTGGAACACTTCAATTCTGCCCTCCAGGACAGATTGCTGGACTCTCAGGCCTTTGCATTCCAGGACTCAACCAGTGTCTCTCACAGCATCCTTTGGTTTTACTCTGAGAGTTAGACGGTCAGTTTCCCCGGTTCTGAAGACTTGGACTTGGACCGAGCCTCCCTATTGGCACAACAGAGACTTCAGTTACAGACAGCCGTTGGGAGACTTCTCAGCCTCTGCGATTATGTGAGCCAATGCCCCTAGTAATCCCCTTCCATCTATCTATTTCTGTTTAGCTTGGTGGTTCTGCCTCTCAGATAATACTATTGTTGTGCCCATGTCTCGAGACCGCCCCCCCCCCAGCAAGACCACCACAGAGCCAATACCGGATGCAAAATACACAGGGGTTTATTGATAACAAGCAAGCCAGGGCTTGGTCTGTGTCCAACACTCTGACTAAGCAGGTGGAGAAGGATGGCCCTGAGGGGTTTTTTAGGGAAAAAACTGAAAGCAGGGTAGTACAAGCCTTTGCGTCATATGACTGGGTGAGGTATGTAACCTTTCAACTTACTGGTTGGGGTTATAGTTATCATTTTTGGGCAGGCCTGGATAAGTCCCAGTCTCTGTCCTTGAGCTGCTATGGAGGCTAGCTGGCCTTGCACTTATTGACTGTGGGGGCTGACTCAGTGTCTCAGACTCTGTCCTTGACTCATGCATGTAGTTCTAAGTTGGTGAGGGGTCCCAGACAGTAAACAACTGGCTGAACCTTGAACAGTCAGAGTATGTGCAGAAAGGGAGCTACTGCAAGGACTATGTCGTAGCCCTCCCAGAAACTGCTTGCTCAAGCCTCAGGAAACTGAAATTGGGGCTTGATCTCTGAGAGAAGACTGATAGCCTGTTACAGCATCTGCTTGGTCCTTTCACTATCACAATCTATGTTGGGCACGAAGGTAGGCTCTGGGGAGAAAAAGATTAATGACATGGTTTCTGCTTCCAAGGATGTGAAGGTCTAGTTGGGGCAATGGGCACAAACAAGGGTAATAAAGTTTTATAGGTGTAGTTAGAAATTTTAAAACTGCCGGGCGGTGGTGGCGCACGCCTTTAATCCCAGCACTTGGGAGGCAGAGGCAGGCGGATCTCTGTGAGTTTGAGGCCAGCCTGGTCTCCAAAGCGAGTTCCAGGAAAGGCGCAAAACTACACAGAGAACCCCTGTCTCGAAAAACAAACAAACAAACAAACAAAAAAGAAATTTTAAAACTTTTGTTAAATTTATGTGTATGGATTTTTGTGTCTATCACGTATGTTCGGGTGTCTACAGAGGCCAGAAGAGGGCATCAAACCCTCTGGAACTCAAGTTTCAGGCAGTTGTGAACTGCCCAACATGGGTGCTGGGATCTGAACTTGGGTCCTTTGGAAGAGCAACAAGTGTTTCTAACCCCTGTGCCGCCCTCTATTGAGACAGCACAGTTCCTGAAGATAATGATTAAGACTGGCATAGAAATACAGACACAAACGTATAAAGGGCGTGGAATATGTTCGGGAATCTGCCAGTAGATCTATATGGACACAGTTCCAGCGACGGCAAAACGGGAAGTGGGTCTAAAAAGGCCAGCAAGGGGTAAACACTGCATCCAAGCCGAGGGCAGTGACATTAAAGGTATTCACCCTTCACTTTCATTCAGCTAGATCAAAAGGAAATAAGAATGCCAATCAAGCCAATATTTCATGGGAAATTTGGGGAGTGAAAATATTATTGAAATGAGCAAGTTCTTTGACAACTCAAAGGACCCTTATACTAGTTAATTTCCTTTTTAGTAAGATAAGAACAAGAGATAGGAGAATGTGTTTTATTGGCACAGGACCATAATACCTAGATGTCTTAAATTTGATAATAGTGGGCTGGAGAGATGACTCAGGGGTTAAGAGCACTGACTGCTCTTCCAGAGGTCCTGAGTTCAATTCCCAGCAACCGCATGGTGGCTCACAACCATCTGTAATGGGATCTGGTGCCCTCTTCTGGCCTGTAGACATACATGCAGAGAGAACACTGTACACATAATAAATAAATCTTAAAAAAAAATGATAATAGTATCAAAAATCACAACAAACTGGCAGATTTTGTTTTTACCAACACTGTATTCGTTTAATGAAAAAGTTTTAGTTTAACCCCACAGGAATATTTCCTTTAAGGCCAAAGCAAGTGATGGCCATAAAAGCTAATAAAACATTCATTATAGAACATTGCAAGGGTTCTTTAATCTATGTCACAGGTTTGGTATAGGAAATTGAAAAATGTAAAGCTTACTTATGAATTAATGTACTAGACTTTTATTGACTGACTGGGTACTTGTGTACATTTTCTTGTTATTCATAAAGCTACATATGCTTTGGATCTAGCCCTCTGCCTGCAGGCTGCCTACAAGAAAGGATTATTAGACTTCAACCGAAACATAACATCAAACTCTGCTCTTTCCATAGAAACTTGGATTTATCTGAAGACAGTCGGGGGAGGGGCATGCTGTTCTCAGATGTTGTTTATGCTTTGCCTCTGACTCGCGAGTCACAGCCGCCTAAGAATATAGGGTGGTACCTATCACATCACGGCTGGGTTTCACCACTGGAGAAACATAATCAGAATTGTGTTTCAGAAATAAATTCCGGAGCCGCAGGCTGGCAAGTAGGAGGGGAGAAAAAGCAAACAGAGATGGCGATTTTAGATGCGGTGGCTGGAAGCAGAGGACAAATCCATGACCTGAACTAAGGCAGTGATTGGAGATAGAGGTGGTGGGATGGGTACTAGCAGCTTAAAGAGGCAGAGTTAATATTGTCCACGTGTGGGGGAGGAAGAAAGGGGTTAAAATGATTTCCACATTGTGGGCTAGGGCAACTGGGTAGAAGGGGATTTTCTTGAACCTTGTAAGTACTGATAAGTGTGTTAAATATTTATTGAGTAGATGTACAGATTGGAGATACTTGCACAGACATAGACATAAAAACAGGAGGAAGACCAGACTGCCACAAATCATGATTATTTCAGTTTTCAACAGGTTGAGTTCAAGGTATTACAGCGATCCACCCTTAAAGTGCCCTTTGTTTTTCTTTCCTAGTCCTTACACAGTGTCCCGTGGAACAATGTATTAGTGGTGTATGCTGCATTTTGGGTACACTATATGTTTTCTCTATTAAGACCATGAATTCTAGGGCTGGGATATGCAGTACAGTGGTAATACTTAGCATGTATGAGGTCTTCAGTTTGAGCCCAGCAAACAAACCACCAGAAAGCAAAGACTTAAATTCTGAGAGTTCAAATGGCACATCCACCTTATGAGCCTCTATTTTTAGTAGCCAGCACAGGGCCTACTTGTAAAGAAAGGGCTATAAGTTTACAAAATATTAGACGAACCCAGGAGGCAAGTGTTCAGCAGGCAGTTGGAAATTAGAGACTTGATGCCAGGAGAGAGATCTGGGTTGAAATCAGAGATTTGGGGTCACTTGAATTTAGGTCAGGATGATGACCGAGATCACCAAATAAGAATGTGTATAGTGAGAAGAGAGAAGGAGGCCAGGAGAAGACTGTTACAGATATTCTCTTAAAACTGAGTAGAGGAAAAGAAGCCAGGAAGGGCCAAAGAAAGCGAAGAACAGCAGAGCTAGGGATGATGTCATGGGAGCCCCGAGAAGAGAGGAGAGTCAAGAGAGGGCCCATCAGTTTGGGCAAGTAGGAAGTCATGGACGATCTCTGTCAGAGCTATTTTATGGAATGGTTGGGACAGACAGACAGCTTCTCCAGTGGGCTGCAAAGTCAGCAGGCAGACCTGCTTCCTGCTTTCCTGGTCTTTCTAACTGTTCCATGCTAGACTATCAACCTGTTTGCCCAGGAGGAGAATGTGGGAGTCACTGTGAGTTTTCTACCTCTTCACTCCCTCATCAAAGTCATCGACAGGCTGTGTCTTTCCTGATTCCAGTATCTCTGGAATGTGCCCTTCCCTTCCATGGTCACTCGGACTCAGATTACCACTGCATTTGCCAGTCACTTCAAACACGTTTATTCTGGAGATGGGGGTATCACTAAGATGTTTGGATTGGCCTTGAACTTGTTATGTATTCCAGGTAGGCTTTGGACTTCAGTCCTCTGGTCTGAGCTTTCTTACAAGGTTACAGGCATGTGCCACCACACTCTGCCCTCCCTTGATTCTCTTACTTCATGCGTCTTTGCTTCGTTTGAAGTTTAAACTTTGGTGGTGTAAATCAGCTTATTTGTTTATTGATGTGCTGAGGATTGAACCCCGGGCTTTACACACAGGCTCTGCAAAGCTTTCTACCACTGAGCCACAGTCCCCGGCCTTAAGCAGCCTTGAAGTAGTTTTGGAAGCATCCATTCCCCCCCCCCTTTTTTTTAAAATAATTTATTTATTTTTATTTTATGTGCATTGGCATTTTGCTTGCATGTAGGTCTGAGTGAGGGTGTCAGATTTTGGAGTTATAGACAGGTGTTAGCTGCCATGTGGTTGCTGGGAATTGAACCCAAGTCCTCTGGAAGAGCAATTGGTGCTCTTAACCACTAAGCCCCGCCACCCCCACCCCCCTTTTAAATTTTCCAATTCTTCTTCTTCCTCTTTTGTGACATTTTCCTGCTTCCAGGCAGGTCTTTCTGTATCTCCTACTCAGAACAAACAAAATAATAAGCAACTATTACAATGTTATATGTCATTACACTTAGTCACTGTTCTATTGCTATGAAGAGACACCATGACCAAGGCAACTCTTACAAGAGAAAGCATTTAATTGGGGGCTTATTTATAGTTTTAGAGAGTTCCATTATCGTCATGGCTGGAGCATGGAGTACACATGGTGCTGGAGAAGCAGCTAAAAGCTTAACATCCTGATCCACACAGGTACGCAGACAGAGTGACAGAGAGAGACAGAGACAGAGACACAGAGAGACAGAGACAGAGACAGAGAGAGAGACAGAGAGACAGAGAGACTAGGCCTGGAATGGATTTTTGAAACATTCAAACCCACCCCCAGTGACACACTTCCTCCAACAAGGCCACACCTCCTAATCCTTTCAAAAAGTTTCACTCCCTGGTGACCGAGCATTCAACTAAATGAGCCTATGGGGGCCAATTTTATTCAAACCATCACGTATATTTTCCATAAGAACCGTTAAAGGTCCTGTGCATAAACACCTTTCTCCCTGAAGAGAATGGATGTTAGTCTGGATGTTAGCTTTTCCTATCTTTAGCATTTATGATTCCTACTTTTATGATTCCTATTTTTTATACAAATGTATCTTGCCAACAATATGTGACTTTTTTGTACATTTTTTTAGTGTTTATCATGTTATGCACAATAATGGGTTTCATGTTTATCATGTATTTTGATCATATTTATCCTTACATAACACTTTCCTGCCCCTATTTTACAAATTTAAAAATGTGTATTTATAAGGGCTAGAGAGATGGCTCAGCAGTTAAAAGCACTCATGAGCACACACACAATAAACTACTTTAAAAAACGTGTATGTATGGGCTGGGGATGCGGCTCAGTTGGTCAAGTGTTTCCTTAACGTGAAACCCTGGGTTCAAGTCCCTACACTGCAGGAAGTGGGTAAGATGGAACACACTGAGATGTAGAGGGAGCAGGATCAGAAATTTAAGGTCATCCTTAGCTACATAACAAGTTTGAGGCCAGCCTGGGCTGTATAAACCCTTTCTCAAAACAAAAACAAAAACAAAAATCAAACAGAAAACCAAGTATGTGTGTCTGGGCTACAGAGCAAGTTTAAGTCCAGCTTAGATCATTTGGTGGGATTCTGCCTCAAAATAGGAAGTGAAAGGAAGCTGGGATGTGGCTCAGTGGTAGAGCACTTGTCTAGTATGCATGAAACCCTAGGTTCATTCTGCATTAACACTGGATAAATAAAAAATAAATAAAATGAATGCAAAATAATTGCTGTGTATAAATAGAACCATATTGTAGATGCTATTTCTCTATTTATAATTTTTGCAGTATAATAGCATTTTGTATGAGTGTGTGTATGTGTGTGTGTGTGTGTGTGTGTGTGTGTGTGTGTGCTGATGAACACAGCTGTGAGTGTGCTTTTGGAAGCTGGAGGTTGAGGTCAGATGTCTTCCTTTATCAATCTCCATCTTAATTTTATTTATTTATTTTTGTTTTTTTTCGAGACAGGATTTCACTGTGTAACCACCCTGGCTGTCCTGGGGCTCTCTCTGTAGACAAGGATGGCCTCGAACTCACAGAGATCCGCCTGCCTCTGCCTCCTGAATGCTGGGATTAAAGGTGTGTGCCACCACCATCCAGCCTCCACCTTAATTTAAAAAAAAAGATTTTTTAAAAAAATTCATTTCATGTGTTTGGGTGTTTTACCTCATATATGTTTGTGCACCACGTGCCTGCAGTGACCACAGAGGACAGAGGAGTGTGTCAGATCCCTCGGAACTGGAGTTACCGATGGTTGTGAGCCATCGTGTGGGTGCTGGGAATCAAACCCCGGTCCTCTGCAAGAGCAGCTGTGCTCTTAACCACTGAGCCATCTCTCCAGTCCCTGCTTAAATTTTTTTTACAAACATTAATTTACTCCCCCCACCACTTTGTGTGTGTGTGTGTGTGTGTGTGTGTGTGTGGCCATGATGTGTGTGGGAGGCTCCAGAAGAACTCTCCTTCACTAGTACTGTAAGAAATAGAGTGGTGAGAGGAGCACAGTGTACTTGAAGAGCTTGGTTCCTGCTCTTCTCTCTATGCCAGATCTGACAGCGGGAACTGTGGCTGCTCATTGACTTAAAGCAATGGGTCTAATTGGATCATGGATCACGGAGTGTCAAGGGCCACAAGTCAGCACCAGAGAGGCAAGGCAAGTGTTCTTGCTGTGTGCACAGTGTAGGCAAAACGATGTTTACAACGGTCTGAGTCGACCTTTGGCTAATCCCATATTAGTTCCCAGAACTAGTGACATAGGTAGAAAGTTCAGTCTATACGTGCAGAAAATTTCTAGAAAAGATTAATGAAAGGCTACTGTCTCAGTCAGTGTAGCTGGAGAATTTTTCTCCAGCTCCCACCACCAAGTCCCGCCAGTCCCGGAGCCCACTTATAAAATAAACACACAGACTCTTACATTATTTAAACTGCTTGGCCATTAGCTCAGGCCTATCATTGTCTAGCTCTCACTCTTATATTCAGCCCATTTCTATTAATCTTTACTTTGCCACGTGGCTCGTGGCTTACTGGTACTTTACATCTTCCTTGTCCTGGCGGTGGCTCCAGCCGGTCTCTCTTTCCTTTCTCCTTCCTCAATTCTCCTCTCTCCTTGTCCCGCCTATACTTCCTGCCTGGTCACTGGCCAATCAGTGCTTTATTTATATAGAGCAATATCCACAGCAAGCCAGGGTTTCTATTGCTGGGAAGAGACACTATGACCAGGGCAACTCTTATAAAGGAGAACATTTATTTATTTATTTATTTATTTATTTTTTTCCGGAGCTGAGGACTGAACCCAGGGCCTTAAGCTTGCTAGGCAAGCACTCTACCACTGAGCTAAATCCCCAACCCCAAAGGAAAATATTTAATTGTGGTGGCTTGCTTACAGTTTAGAGGTTCAGTCCATTATCATCATGAAAGGAAGTATGGCAGCATGCAGGCAGACGTGGTGCTGGAACAGAGAGTCCTAACATCTTGATCCAAGAGTAACAGGAAGTGAACTGACTCACTGGGCATGGCTTGAGCACATATAAGACGTCAAAGCCTACAAAGCACAGTGACACACTTCCTCCAATGTGGCCACACCTCCTAACAGTGCCATTTCCTTTGGGGGCCATTTTCTTTCAAATCATTACAGCTACCTTGAATCACAACAGCAGAGAATTAAGGCCCCTCAACTCATTTCCAGACTTGAGCCAGTTTAAAGACTCAGAGCTCTGAAAGGGGAGACCAGATCCGCTTGAGGAAGGAACTTGCTACAATACTGAAATAGTTTTTCTTTTTATTGTTTGAGAACTTCACCCACGCATATAATGTGTTTTGGTCAAATCCACTGCCATTTTCTCATCTCTAATGCGCCTCTATTTATTTACCCTCATCATTTTTCCCTTCCATCTCCATGTGTTCTTCTTAAAAACAAAACAAAACAAAACACTTAGTGCTGCCAGTGTAGAGTGGGTGTGGGACTGGAGCATGGGTAGCAGGGGCCACAACCCTGGAGAAAACCGACCTCCATCTGTAGCCTTCAATTGCCAGTAGCTCCTAGGATAGGGGTGAGACTTCGTGACCCCCCCCTCCTTGAAAATGCTTGTTATTAATCCTTCTCCCATCCTTCCCCAACTACAGTTACTTTTGAAGAAGGATGCTCAGTAGAAGAATTGCCTCTGTTAGATTGTACATTGACATGTACGGTGTATGCATGCGCATGCTTTAAAGATTTGTTTTTGTGTATGTGTGGGTCTGCCTGAATGTATGAATGTATATGCACTCCATGTGTGCTGATGGCCGTGGAGGCCTGAGGAGGATGTTGGAGCCTCTGGAACTGCAGTTACAAGCGGTTGTGAGCTGCTATGCCGGTGCTGGGAATTGAACTGGGTCCTCTGGAAGTGTTCTTAAAGCGGAACCATCTCTCTCTTTTTTTTGGATACTTGTGGATAAGGAAGCAGTTTGCTTTCAGCTGGTGCCCGACTTTGGTTCCTGTTGCTGTGATAAACACTGTCACAAGAATCGATGGGGAAGGGAGGGTCTATTTTATCTTACAGCTTAGAGTCCGTCATCAAGGGAAGCCAGGGCGGAAGCTCAAGCAGGAACCTGGAGGCAGGAACTCAAGCATAGACCGCAGGGGCATGCTGCTCACTGGCTTGCTCTCCATGACGTGCTCAGCCTGCTCTCTTATACAACCCAGGACCACCTGCTCATGAGTGGCACCGCCCACAGTGGTCCCGGCTCTCCCACATGCGTCACTAAACACAAGACTGTCTCATAGGCATGCCAACAGGCCAATCTGACAGAGGAAACTCTTCAGTTGAGCAGCCCGTGTCCCAGGCGACTCTAGTTTGTGTCAAAATGGCAAAAACTATCACCGATGGATGGCAAGGCCATCAGCACGATGCCACTTTTCTGTCGCAAGGGTATACTAATTATCCAGCTCTGTGTCATAACTTTGTTGGTAGGATCCTAATCACCTATCTCTTCTACAAGGTCTCACGCTGGTCCATTCTGTTGATAACATTGTGTTGTTTGGACCAAGTGAGCAAGATTTAGCAACCACTCTGGAGTTGTTGGTAAAGCATTTATGTATCAGAGGATGGGAAATAAATGTAACCAAAATCCAAGGGCCTTCTACCTTTCTAGGAGTCCAGTAATGTGGGCCATGTAAAGACATTCCTTCTAAGGTTACTGCACCTGGCCCCTCCTAACACCAAGAAAGAAGCGCAATGCTTAGTGGTGCTATTTTGATTTTGTAGGCAGCACATTCCTCACCTGGCTCGTATACCAAGTGCCTCAAAAAGCTGCTAGTTTTGAATGGGGCCTGCAACAGGAGAAGTCTCTTCAACAGGTCCAGGCTGCGTTGCTGATTTTGCCACGTGGTTCAGCAGACCCGACGGTGGCATACAAGGATGCTGTTGGAGCCTTTGCCAAGCCCCTCATAGCTAAATCAAAGCAGGGGTCCTTGGGATTTTTGAGCAAGGCTCTATTGTCATAGGGAGACTATTCTTTTTTTTTTTTTTAGGTGTTTTTGCAGAGGCTGTATATCTGAAAAACAAACAAAATTGGCTTATGAAAACATTCTGAATTAGATCACTCTCATGCAGAGCTGTGCATGGGACACTAAGGCTCCAGGAGGTGGAGCTGTGCTTGGACAATGCAGGTCGCCTTTCCAGGCATCCAGTACATGATACTAGTCAGGTTCCCAACCTGGCATCTGTATTCTGTTGATGGGACATGGACTTCTGCTTCCAGGATAATTTCAGAATCTTCAACAAGCTTCCACTTTGACACATTTCACTAAATTGTGTAAAAACTTTATCTCAAGTGTCCTGATGTCAACTTTGTGATGTATTTCATTTTTTCCAATTTTTGAAGTGTATTCCAGTTTTCCAATTATGAAGTGCAGTGCATCAAGAATCTTCCTTGATGATTCAGTGTTCCACAAGGATGTTAGGTGCAGGAGCTGAGGAACTGCCCAGTCTTCCCTCCTCTTTTTGGTGTTTCAATGATCTCATCTCTCTCTCTCTCTCTCTCTCTCTCTCTCTCTCTCTCTCTCTCTCTCTCTCTCTCTCTCTCTCTAAGACAGGGTTTCTCTGTGTAGTTTTGATACCTGTCCTGGATCTCACTCTGTAGACCAGGCTGGCCTTGAACTCACAGAGATCCGCCTGCCTCTGCCTCCCGAGTGCTGGGATTAAAGGGGTGCGCCACCACCGCCCGACTATTCTCCTTTTGAGAGACAGCTTTCTTGGTCTGCTCTTGGGCCTTAATAGAAATTGAACATTTGACAATGGGCCCCTAAGCTACCAGGCAACCTGAGCTGACCAATATGAACTGGGTGTTGCCTGACACACCCAGTTGTAAAGTTGGATGTGAACAGCACCAATCCACCATCAAATGGATGCAGTGCATGTGTGATTGGGCCTGAACAGGTCCTGAGGGCACAAGTCAGTTACATGAAGAAGTTACCCAAATGTACATGGGTCTTGCACCTGTTACCACATCATCTGTCCCAAACAAGCACCTTTGGCTTCTTGGTTGTGCCTGATGAGTGACTGAGGAAGAGCAAGTGCCTGGTTTAGGGGTGGTTCTGCACACTATGCAGGCATCACCCAGAAGTGGACAGTCACAGTACTACAGCTCCTTTCTGAGACAATCCTCAAGGACTTTGTTGAATGTAGATCTTCCCAGTGGGCAGAACTTGTGGTAATACAGATGGCTGAGCATTTTGCTTTGAAGGAAAAATGGCCAGATGTGCAAATATACTGATTCATGGGTTGTGGCCACCGGAATGGCTAAATGGTCAGGGGCAGAGAAGGAACACGATTGGAAAATTTGGTGAGAAAGATGTTTGAAGAAGTATGTGGGTAGATCTGGAATGCTGAGGATTCTTGAGGGCATCTCTTGGTGTAACCACATCCTGTGAAAGATTAAAGTCAATGGGAAACTACAATACCATCCAGGCAGGATAATAAATGGTCCAAACATTTAGGATTGAAAAGATGAGCTTCCCCTTCCCCTTCAGGTAAAGAACTGAGACCGCTGAGGTCCTTGCTGAGGGTAGAGGAAACACAGAACAGGTATTATAAACACCAGTTAAGGCCACAAGACCCATTACAGAAATGAGACTGGTCATCACTGTGAATGCTTCTGTCCTGTTTTGTTAAGAAGAATACATCTTCAGAAACTCACAGCTGGTCAAAGTGCAGAGAAAAAAAAGTGTCTCGGCCATAAATGAGACATCTATATCAGACCTTTCTCCAAGGATCAGGAAATATCTAGGGAGAGGAGGCTGAAAGACTTTGTGAGATCCCGGACAAGTGACACCTGGACATGACAGGATATCTGCACTCACGAACTTACAGTGTCTGTGGTTGCTTGAACAAGTCAGGCGCAAATTCAAGGCCGTCAGCATTCCAGCCTGGAGCCATGGAGGGGGTTCACCAGCTCCACTCCTGGTGGAGGAGCTGTTGATACTAGATGGCTGCTTGGGGAGAAAGAAGTTTTCTTTAAGGGTGTGGCTCTTAAAGATGGTAGGTTGGCCGGCGGTGGTGGCGCACGCCTTTAATCCCAGCACTCGGGAGGCAGAGCCAGGCGGATCTCTGTGAGTTTGAGGCCAGCCTGGGCTACCAAGTGAGTTCTAGGAAAAGGCGCGAAGCTACACAGAGAAACCCTGTCTCGAAGAAAAAAAAAAAAAAAAGATGGTAGGTTGGCCATCCTCTGGGGAATGACCCTACACTGTACGCATATGGGCAGTACTAACTGGATTCAGTGAGTTATTAAAAACAAAAACAAAAGCCAGGGAGCAGGAGAGAGATGCCTTAGCAGTTAAGAGTGCTTACTGCCCTCTAGAAGACCTGGGTTCGATTCCCAGCACCCACGTGGCAGTTCACAACTGTCTTAACTCCAGTTCCAGGGGATCTGATGCCCTCTTCTGACTTCTGCATGCACCAGGCACGTTCACTCACACAAAAATAAAAACATATTTTTTAAAAAGGACATGAAGTTTGGAGGAGGGCCAGGAGGTGGGGAGTGGATCTGGGAGGAGTTAGGGGGGACAGGGTGAGGTGTGACTACGATCAAAACACATAGGTGCCTGTATGACATTCTCAAAGAACCAAAAATATTACTTAAAAAAGGATAGCAGCCAGGTGTGGTGGTGCACATGTTTAATCCCAGCACATTGGAGGCAGAGAGGCAGGCTTTTGAACTCTGAATTCAAAGCCAGCTTGGTCTACATAATGAATTCTAAGACAGCCAGAGCTACATAGTGAGACCCTGTTTCAAAAAAACTACAAAAGAAGAAAGTGTATTTTCTGTTGTATATAGGATAGTGAGGTGGAATTATGACATTGTTGTCTTCATTTAGAAATCAGGTGTGAAATGAGGTGCGACTGGGTGGCAAGTTGACAAAGAATGAAGTTTTGGGGATTAATCTTTCAGGTTGCCAACTTGATCAGATCTGGAATCAACTAAGAAAAATACCTCTGGGCAGGTTTGTAAGAGTATTTCCTGGAAGGATTAGCTGAAGGGGGATGCCCCTTTCCCAGAGTGGGTGGCACCTTCTGGTGGAGGCCTAGACACCAAGTCTGAGGGAGAAGCAGTTGATTTTTTTTTTTTTTTTTGCAAGCCCACCTTAGACTCTCACCAGAGAGCATGTTGCCTGTGTTGACATCCTTCATTAACTCTGCTCTCTTGGCCAACATAGACTGAAAACCAGAGACTCCCCCGGAATCCTTGAGGCCTTCCAGGACAGCCGGGACTGCTGAGGTGCAGGGTTCTAAGCCTCTCTAGTGTGGAGACAGTCATCACAGACCGTCAGTGCATGTTGTGTAAGTCAATCTCCACATCCCCTTTGTAACATATGTTTTTATTCTATCAATTCTTTTCCTCTAGAGAACCTGAGTGCATGCATGTGTGTAAATGTATGTTGATTGTATTCTCTCCACTCAAATCTCTTATCCCTCCCCCACTCCCACAGAACCCCCTTTCCCTAACAAGCTCCTGCTTCCACTGTCACACTGTTTTGGGTGAGGGACCCTCAGAGTATCATTAGGGTTCCTTGTATGAGCATGGGTAGGGAGCTGTTGACTGCAGCATGGGCATCCGATTCAGTGGCTACATCAGCTATTGCATTTTCTTGTCTGTTTTCACACTAAGACTGAAAATTCAACAGAGAATAGACTGAGGTTTTATTCGTTTGTTTTTGGTTCTTTAGAGTTGGGTCTTGATTTGTAGCCCTGGTTATCTTTCAACTTGATGTCCTCCTCCTGCCTTGGCCTGTCCAGCACAGGGATTATAGATAATATGCCACGACACCGGACTCAAAGGGACTGTTTTGTTGATGGTTGTGTGTCAGTACCTCCCAGTTTCTGACTGTCTGATTCAGAGTAAATGTTGAATTAATGTTGGTTGAATGAAAATAATGTTTGACCTGACTCTTAATTAAGTATAATTTCCTTTTTCTTTCTTTCTTTCTTTCTTTCTTTCTTTCTTTCTTTCTTTCTTTCTTTCTTTCTTTCTTTCTTTCTTTCTTTCCTTCTCTCTCTCTCTCTCTCTCTCTCTCTCTCTCTCTCTCTCTCTCTCTCTCTCTCTTTTTCCAAGACAGGGTTTCTCTGTAGACCAGGCTGGCCTCGAACTCACAGAGATCTGCTTGACTCTGTCTCCCGAGTGCTGGGATTAAAGGTGTGCACCACTACTGCCTGGTTATAAGTATTATTTTCTAAATAGATAAAGGTTGGGAAAAAAGGAAGAAGTAGTGAGAGAAACATATGCAGAGGTAATGCAAACCTGTATTTCTGGACACAGCAGCCAGTCCTTGGTTCCAGTCACTCCGGAGGCTGAGAATCATTTGTGCCCAAGTGTTCAAGGCCAACCTGGGCAACATAGTGACATCATTGAAAACCAGAAAAACCTGCCTTCTCTGGCACACTGGGAACTACTTGCTAGTACTAAAGAGTAAGTTATAAGAAAGAACACGGCACAGCCAGGTGTGGTGGTGCACACCTTTGATACTAGCACTCAGGAGACAGGGGCAAGCAAGTCTCTGTGAGCTTAAAGCTAGCCTGATCTGCATAGTGAGTTCCCGGACAGCCAGGGCTATATAGTGAGATCCTGTCTCAAAAAAAAAAAATTAAAGAGAGAGAGAGAATGAACTAAGAGAGAGGAGGTTAGGGGCCAGGAATGGGGGGGGGTCTTTATGATGAACTAAGAAATATGAATTGTGTAGGGTCCCCTCTTGCAGGCATTGTGGGGGAGGCCTCCTCAGGTCTTTGCACCTCCACAGTTATCTGACCTCTATTCATAGTGATTATATTGTTTAGCCAACACTTATAGACTGACAAAATACGGTCAGCAGTTCTCCAGAACTCCATACAGAAACAGGCAACTGTGAACATTAATCTTTTCCTTTCTTTATTGTTTTTGTAGTTAGCCTATAAAGCAATGGGCTACTACTGCATGGCGTTTTCATCTTGATACACACATATCATTACACTTCGTTATTTGTCCCCTGCCGCCTCCATTTATTACCACCCTTTGCTGGTCCTCTTTCTCCCTGAAAAGTTTTTGCTTTCATGTCACATGTATTTCATTATCTTTTTTGAGACAGAGTCTCCTGTAACCTCAAACTTTCTATGTAGTCATTGAGGGTGACTTCAAATGTCTGATCCTCCTGCCTCTGCCTCCAGAGTGCTGGGATTACGACTTGTGCCACCACATTTGGTTTGTAAGGTACTGAGCATCTAACTCAAGGCCTGATGCAGGCACTCTACCAACAGATATACATCCCAGCCCATGAAATCAATTTCAACAGCCATGCAGATTGGTGTATATTTACAAATTGCTTTGCATGCAATATCTCACACGAACTATTGGGTCTTCTAATTGATTTCCCCACAAACAAATCCCTGTTTAACCTACCCTCAACTGCCACTGTAAGATCTTTAAAACTTTGTTTTACCTTTATTTTATGTGTATAGCTGTTTAGTCTGCATGTATGTCTGTGAACCGTGTGATGCAGTACCCTCAGAGACCAGAAGAGGCCGTCAGATCTGATTCCCTGGGACTGGGTTACAAATGGTTGTGGGCTGACGTGTGGGTGCTGGGAATTGAACCTGGGTCCACTGGAAGAACAAGCAGTACTCTTAACTGCTGAGCCACCTCTCCAATCTCCCCTCCATGCTTTTTTTCTTTTTTCTTTCTTTCTTTCTTTCTTTCTTTCTTTCTTTCTTTCTTTCTTTCTTTTTTTTTTTTTTTTTTAGATAAAGCTAGGAGTTTTTCTTCGTAGTATATGTAACTTTTTTTTTCTTCCCTCTTAGATAGCATCTTGTATAGCCTAGGATGGCCCAAAACTTGACATATGGTTAGTGCTCTGGCCTCCACCTTCCTGATACTGGGATCATGGGCATGTGCCCCACACCTGGCAATGGGTATATAACTTTTGCTAAGATATCTGTCACTGTATTGTACTCTACTGCATTCTCTCTGTTTTTTCTTACTGGCAATCAAGCCCAGGGCTGGTGAAGAGCTCTTCCTTGTAACACAAATTGCTAAACGGTCTTATAACCCAGAGCCAGATATTAGTGTAAATTCTGAAAGATCAGAGAGACAAAGGAACAAGCCACTTCTTACCTCCGGGACTCCTCAGCCTGAAAAAGCCTCTAGTTCCTGTCTCCTCATGCCTTATATACCTTTCTCCACCCAGACTTCACTTCCTGGGATTAAAAGTGTGTGTGCTTCCCAGTACTGGGATTAAAGGTATGTGCCACCACTGCCTGGCTCTGTTTCTCTTGTAGACTGAGTCAATCTCATGTAGTCCAGGATGGCTTTGAACTCACAGAGATCCAGACAGATCTCTGCCTCCCAAGTGCTAGGATTAAAGGTGTGTGCCACTACTGCCTGGCTTCTATGTTTAATCTAGTAGCTTGTTCTGTCTTCTGATCTTCAGACAAATTTTATTAGGGTACACAATATATCACATTTCCCCTTTTTTTTGTCTAAAATAATAAAAGGTTATAACTAATATAAGAAAAACTATATACAATAAGTATATACAATATATACAGTCAAGAATTACATTAACAATGTACAGTCCATAAACATTTGACAAACTCAGAGAAAATACTCCATTATCTATCCTATTTTTGTGAGTTCAAAATGTTGTACCTAATTTACTTTCTATCCTGACTTGTATTACCAACTGAAAACTTCCTTTCAATGTCTTTCAAACTCATACACTCTACACCTCTTTAGTAAGTTTCTTTTCTGAATTTGTTAACAAGGAAAACTATAACCATAACTATCTAGTCTTCAACTCCATCAGAGACCTGAGAATGAAATAATATTTACTGAGTAAGCAGAAGTATAAACAAATGACTTCCAAAAAATGTGAGAAATGACAGAAACAGCTGGCTGCCTGGACAGTCACCCAAGGTTTCTCTGCAACATTGGGGCATCCATCTTTGGCCTATAGGCCTAGACTATCTGACAGACTCATCTGTGAAGCAGAATTTTCTTTTCTTTTCTTTTTTCTTTTTTTGGCTTTTCGAGACAGGCTTTCTCTGTGTAGCTTTGTGCCTTTCCTGGAACTCACTCTGTAGCCCAGGCTGGCCTCAAACTCACAGAGACCCACCTGCCTCTGCCTCCCGAGTGCTGGGATTAAAGATGTGTGCCGATACCGCCGGTGAAGCAGAATTTTCTAAAGGGCCTTCCTACCTTGTCTTAGCAAGATTCAGCAGTCCTTTCTTTTGTGTCCTGCTTGTCCATTTGGACAGTACACTGTCAGTAGTTGAGGCAAGGGCATTTTCTTGCCCAGTGGCTAACTTTTGTCACAAAGAAAGTAAACTCCATATGGAGTTTCTTTGATGCCCATCATCTTCCCTGAAGTAGATTGGTGCTGCCAGGAGCAGACATGTCTCATTGTCATTTAAAAAAAGAACCTCTGTTAATAAAACATCTTAAATGCCATATTCTGTAGATCTCTGAAGTGTTTGAAGATGACGTGTTTATCTAAAATATATCTGTTTGACCTTGAAAACATATTTTACCTGACTACAAGTTTGATTGTAATAAGTGACTATTAACCTGCATTTCTTTGTATCCTAATTAATTCGTAATAATAACTTTCAAGAACTAGAAATTTGCATTACATTGTTAAATGAACTGTATAGGTACAATACCTTGAATAAGATTAAAAATACATGTACAGTATTTTCTAACAAAATCAATCTCAATTTTGTATCAATACACATAATTTATATACAATATATAAAAATCCAATCCAATGTAAAATATTTAAAACTAGTAGTTGCTTTTTAAAAGTAGATTCAATAATCTATCTTTTTATCTTATCATATCCATATCCTCCCTTTTTTCTTTTCAGAGTAAAATCAGTAATCTATCTCTTTATCCTATCACTTTTATATATATATATTTTTAGATTCAATAATCCTCCACTTATCTATATCTTCTTTTTTTTTCTTTTTTCTCTTTTTTTTCAAACAAGAACCCTGAATCTAATTTCTTTTATTTAGCTTTTTTTTCCTGACCATTATCAATTAACAACTTGTAACAAACCATTCTAAACAAAGACAAACATCCATAATCTATTTATTGGGAATGTGAGTGTAGTTTTTTAGGCTACTTTCTGCTGATAGGGGGCACTGATAGTCTTATGGACACACAAAGAAAATTTAGGATTATGGTCAAGTCCTGACTGGAGTAGTCTGTGAAGCTGAATCATCTTAGCTAGCCATCTTGATATTGTCCTGAGCAGTTTGTAGTCCAAAGCCGATCTTTGAGTGGTATTTGTCAGCTTAGTGGTATTATTATTGTCCATGTGGAATTGTCATTGTGGGACCCCATCATCTTTTCAAAGACTTCATAGGTTGCTATTAGGTGTGGTCATCGTTCACTGCCTATTTTGTGGGACTTTTTTTTCTGTATGATTTGTCCTTTTTCTTCAGATGTCTCATTTGTCCAGTGTTCTTCAGATTCCTTAGCCTTCCAGGCAGTGGTGATGCATGCCTTTAATCCCAGCACTCAGGAGGCAGAGCCAGGCAGATCTCTGTGAGTTTGAGGCCAGCCTCATCTACAGAGTGAGATCCAGGACAGGCACCAAAACTACACAGAGAAAACCTGTCTCGAAAAACAACAACAAAACAAAAACAAAAACAGATTCCTTAGCCTTCATTGTCCTGAATGACAAAAACAAAACCCTTCTCCAACCCTAACTTTGGGGAGGTTCCCTTTTGGCAAGTTATATCTGATTAAATGAAAAGCATCTGTTAGTGGTATAAGTTAATTTAAATTTAATAGTCACGTTAGTTGATGAACTTTCATCTCTTCTAATTAAGAGGTCTCATTTGTTCAGATCAAACCTTTATCAATTTTGATGGTATCCATAGCTTTTCTTCTCTTGTGGAAACAAAAGCAAAACCTCTTCCCCAATATAATACATATCCTGGTTTCCATTCTGAGGTCAACACATCTTTAAAGTATACAGGCTGATTTAATTTGGTATTTTTTTTCTATTATCCAATGTCTCTCTGCAGCTGTTGTTCCTTTCTCATTAGCATTGAGAAAATTCAGAGTTAATAGAGCGTTATGTAATCTATTTCTGGGGGTTTTTTGGTACCCCTTTCTGTTTATTTAGCATATCTTTTAGAGTTCAATTTGATCTTTCTATGACTGCTTGGTCTGTAGGATTATGTGGCATACCTCTGATCTTTCAGCATTTACATCAATATCTGGTACAAGTTTTTTATTATAAGACCACTTAGCAATTCGTGATACACATCCTCTACGCCACATCCAAATCCATTTGCATGACAAAATTTATTCTCTTTCTATTCAAGGACATTCTTTCAAAATGTGGTTCTACCTGGTGACCCTTGTGGTCCTTTACCAACTTCTGCGTTGGTACCGTGAGAGGCAGGTGGTGAGCCATCTCCAAGACAAGTATGTCTTCATCACGGGCTGTGACTCGGGCTTTGGGAACCTGCTGGCCAGACAGCTGGACAGGAGAGGCATGAAGGTGCTGGCTGCATGTCTGACCGAGAAGGGAGCTGAGGAGTTGAGAAGGAAGACATCAACCAGGCTGGAGACGGTGATCCTCGATGTCACCAAGACAGAGAGTATTGTGGCAGCCACTCAGTGGGTGAAGGAGCGTGTTGGGAACAAAGGTACAAAGAAATACTTTCACTATTAATTTGAATATTCAAAATTGGACTGTCATTTTTCTTCCTCTCTTTTTAAATATTCAATATAGTGGTATTTATCTATTTTCATTTTAAAATTCATTCTTCGATAATTTCATACAGCACATTTTTTTTTGTATTCTTTTCTGTCCCCCAACTCCTCCCAGCCCCTCCCCCAACCCAATTTCATGTTCTTTCTCTTAAAAATAAAAACAAAAAGCCGGGCGTGGTGGCGCACGCCTTTAATCCCAGCACTCAGGAGGTAGAGGTGGATGGATATCTGTGAGTTCAAGTCCAGCCTGGTCTACAAAGTGCGTTCCAGGACAGCCAGGACTGTTACATAGAGAAATCCTGTCTCTATGGGGAAAAAAAAACAAAGCGAGCAAACAAACAAAAAAACCCACTACAAGGGGTCTGATTTGTGCTGCCTGACTGCTCCTGAGCATGGGCCCTGCCCTAGAATGTGTTGATCCCCTGAAGTGTCATCCCCTGAAGAAAACTGATTTTCCCTTACAGAACACTTGCCATTGTTAATAGTTTCTTGGTTAGTGGTAGGACTTTGAGTCCACTTCCCCTCCGTTGTGCAGGGACTTTGTCCAGCTTGAGCTTGTGAAGGTTTTGTGCATGTTGTCGCAATCTCTGTCTTAAAAAAGCTATTTATTAAAAAGTTATTAGTTTTTTTAGAATTGTATAGTATGTTTTGATCATATTTGTGCCTCTCCCAACTCTTTCCTGCCAACCCAACTTTGTGTCTTCTTCTCCTTCTCCTTCCACTGTTCATATATTTTTGGACGTGTAGCCTTCTACTAGAGCGTGGTTAATTTACCAGGGGCTACACTCCCAGCAGCTACCGATTGCTAATAACTCCTCTGCCATGGGTGGGTCTTGGTGCCCACCTCTTCTCTCCGTATAGGAATTTCGTCTGGTTGAACTTGCACAGACCTCGAGTGTGTTGTTACAACAGCTGTAAGTTCCTATGGGCAGCCTTCCCTTTGTGTCCTGAATATGCCGTTTCTGTGTAATCGTCCACTGCCGCTGGTTCTGACATCCTTGCTGCCCCTCTCCTCTGATCCCTGAACCTTGGGCACCGGAGTATGACACAGATGTCTCACTTACATCTGGGCATTTAAGTCTGTACTTTGATCAGTTATTGGGTCTCTGTGTTAATCACCATCCATGACAAAGGAAAGCTCCTCTGATGAGGGCTGAGAGATGCATTAATCTAAGGGTATGACGATAACTCAGGATTTAGCACTATGCCTATTCATCAGGACAATAGTAGGAGGTTCTCCCCAAGGGCCCCGATAATGGTGCCAGGTAAGGGATTATTCATTTTGTGGTGTGGACTTTAAGCCCAAGAAGAAAGCGGTTGGCTATTCCCGTGATGCTTGTGGCACTATTACACTAGTGAGCGTGTCTTGCCAGGCCAATCACTGTCACAGTTCACAGCATTCACGCCTGGGTAAGACTGATGACTCGTTTCCGCTTATAGCACAGCACTTTATGACTATGAAAAAGAGCCAGTAGTAATGAATCTTCTAGGTCAGGACCAGCTTGATTTCTCCATGACCTACGACTCAAGAATGTTTTCATCAACAGAGACTTACTGTCAAGTGAGAGTTTCTAGCTCCATCTGGCCTACTCACCCTAAATCAAGGTGCCATGACCTTTTGTCGTGTTTTGTTTCCTTGGAAACGTTTGCATGTTATACAGAAATGTTACATGAAAAATGAACTCCATGCATTTATAGACAAACTTTAAAATTTTTTTCTAAAGACTTTATTTTATGGGTTATGGGCGTTTTGCCTCCATGAATGTCTTCTGTGTACCACTTGTGTGCCTGGTGCTCATGGAAGCTAGAAGGAAGTATTGTATACCCTGAGACTAGAGTAAGAGAGAATTGAACCCAGGTCCTCTGGAAGAGCAGCCAGTGATCTTAACTCCTGAGCCATCTCTCCAGCCCCAAGAAATAATTCTTTACGTTCAGGAGAGTTTTAGATTTCATTTCTTCTGTGAAACCCATGCTGTGACTATAAGCAACCACACTTGACTTCCCTGACCAAAGCTTTTGTTCCACATTCTCCACTACTAAACTTTATAATACACATGGTTTTCACTTTAGTTCTTACAGAAAGTTTGTTAATCTAACTTATCAAGTTAGATTTTTTTCCTTTAAAATACATGATTTGTTATTATTGTATGGGGCATGCACGTGCCGTGGTGTGCATGTGGGGATCAGAGAACTACTTCATGGAGTTTACTCTCTCCTTCCCTCTTTACCTGGGTTCCAGGGATCAAACTCAGGTCATCTAAGGCCTGGCAACCACTTTACCTGCTGAGCCATCTCATCAGTCCAGATTTTTCTTGTGTTGTTATTATTATCTTTTTTTTTTTTAACAGTCTCACTTTGTAGCCTTGACTAGCTGGGAACTCCTATGTAGACCAGGCTGGCCTTGAGCTAGCAGCAATTCTCCTGCCTCTGCCTCCTGAATGCCCGGATAACAGGCATGTGCGTCTATGTCTATGGCCAGTTCCATCATTCTTTCTTGAGAATCTTCCATCTAAAATTACTTTCTTCTGACTGAATACATTCCTTAGGACTTAAAGTCCAGAAGGTATTGTGGAAACCTGCCACCTCTAGAATTACTAAAGTTAAAGTTCACAGGTTGACAAATTCCCTTAAAAATCAAAACCAGAAATCCTCAATTTATTTTCTCTAGATTATTGCATTCCTTATCATTTGGTCTGACCTTTTTTTATTTTTATTTTTATTTTTTTTTTTTAAAGATTTATTTATTTATTACACATACAGTGTTCTGTCTACAAACCAGAAGAGGGTGCCAGATCTCATTATAGATGGTTGTGAGCCACCATGTGGTTGCTGGGAATTGAACTCAGGACCTCCGGTAAAGCAGCCACTGCTCTTAACCTCTGAGCCATCTCTCCAGCCCTGGTCTGACTTTTAATAATTTTTTATTGATAGGATCGAGTGGTGGTGTACACCTTTAATCCCAGCATTTGGGAGGCAGAGGCAGGTGGAGAAGTGAGTCTATATAGTGAGTTTCAGGATAGCCAGGGCCACATAGAGAGAACCTGTCTCACACACACACACACACACACACACACACACACACACACACACACACACCAGAAACAAAACAAAACAATCCAACAACACCAATTACCGAAACAAAACAACAATAAAAATAAACCTGTCTTAGGGTTACTATTGCTGTGCGACACTATGACCAAAGCAGCTTGGGGAGAAAAGGGTTTATTTGACTTATGCTTAACTATCACTGTTTAGCATTGAAATGAGACAGGACAGGGACTCAAACAGAGCAGGATCCTGGAGGCACAAGCTGATACAGAGGCCATGAAGGGGTGCTGCTTACTGGCTTGTTCATTATGACTTGCTCAGCCTGCTTTCTGATAGAATCCAGGACCACCAGTTTAGGAATGGCACCATCCACCATGATTGACGGCTGGGCCCTCCCCCAACAATCCCTAATTAAGAAAATGCTCCATGGCTGCAGCCTATGAAGACATTTTCTCAATTGAGGCTCCTTCCTTTCACATAACCCTAGCTTGTATCATGTTGACATAAAACCAGGCAGCACAAAACCTCCAAACCAAAAGCCCCTGTCTACTGATATATTTAAGATATGTATTTCCAGACATGGTAATTTACAGTTGTAATCCCAGCTCTTGGGAGGTGGAAGGAGGAGGATTGTTAGTTATAGGTCAGCCTAGGCTATGGAAGGAGATCTCAATTTATTCATTCATTCATTTATTTATTTAGTTTTTTGAGACAGGGTTTCTCTGTGTAGCTTTGCACCTTTCCTGGAACTCACTCTGTAGCCCAGGCTCACAGAGATCCGCCTGGCTCTGCCTCCCAAGTGCTGGGATTAAAGGCGTGCGCCACCACCGCTGCCGCTGGGCTTTCAACTTTTTTTTTCTCTAGCATTTTTAGTTGTTTATTAGCAGGAAAACTGGCCAACATAAGTCATTGTTATTTTCATCAGAAATCCAAGCCTTGATTTACATTCTGTTGTTTCAGGACTCTGGGGTTTGGTTAATAATGCAGGCGCTTTCCCACCGTTTGCTTACATGGAGTGGCTGAAACCCGAGGACTACATGGATACCTTTCAAGTGAACCTGTTTGGTTTGATTCAGGTGACTCTGAGCATGCTTCCTCTGGTGAGGAAGGCTCGGGGCAGGATCGTCAATGTCTCCAGTGTTTTGGGAAGAATTGCCTTCTGTGCGGGATTCTACAGTTGCTCCAAGTATGGGGTTGAAGCGTTTTCAGATGTACTAAGGTAACTGACTCCATAAGGATAAAAACCAAAAGTCCCAAATGCGTCACTGCCGCGGACACTGTGCTCTGAGCTTCCGCAGGCTGTCTGTTCCATCTCTCCGCACATCTGTTGCACTGTCTGACACAGGGTCTCACTCTGTGACCCAGTCTGGCCTGGGTCTCTCTCTATAGGTCTTGTTGGCCTCAAGCTTAGGCTCTCCTCCTGTCCTGGCTTCCTGCATGCTGAGATTACAGACATGAGCCACCTAAAATCCCTTGTTGGTTGTTTTGAAACAGGGTTGTAGGGAGCCCAGGCTGACCTCTGCCTTGCTTTCAGGTAGCTGAGGCTGGCCTTGAACTCCTGAGCATCCTAGTCCAACTTTCCCAGTGCTGGGGTTACAGGTGTGTGCTATCAGCTATCTAAAAACCAATCAACCAATCAATCAATCTTTTTTTTCAGACAGGATCTCACTATGTACCCCTGGCAGGCCCTCTAACTCAAAGAGATCTGTCTGCCTTGCCTCCCAAGTGCTTGGATTAAAAGCATGCATTACCACACTGGTCTGGTTCAAAAATCCCATACGTGGGTATTATTACTAATTCATGGAAACTGAGACCCAAACTTAAGTTTTTTTCCAAAACTCAGCTGTCAGTCAAGGTTTGGCAGAATGGTGTTCTAACCCAAAGTCCTTATCTTCTGCGGCTACATCACAGTTAGTTCTCAAGATTCATCCCTTACAAGATTCCCCTTCTGCAGGGAGGATGGCTTTTGCTTTTCTTCCTGGAAGAACTGCAGAGAGGAGGTTAAATATTTGCCTATGTCATATGTAATAATAGACAGAGCCACTGTCTAGACCTAAGACCAGCTCTCCTCTAGTCAAGTACCGTGGTCCAATCAGCTGTGGACGTAGGAACATGTGTAGTCAGTCCACCACCTGGTACAACATATTTTTGTACAAACTCCCTTTAGCAGGACTTGATCTTGGGAAAAGAGGCTTGAATATGATCTTGTAGTAATCATTAGCTTCCCATGGCTCCTATAATACATTATCACAAGGAATTTAAAGTTTGTGGTGTTTTAAAACAACACAGTTATCCCCTCAGAGTTCTTCAGAGTCAAAAATCTGGTGAGGTTGTTGACAGAGCCTCATTGTGTCTGAAGGCTCCAGTGGAGAGTCTGTCACTTGCCTCTTCTAGGCTGCTCACCATCTTCCTTCTCTGGATGTGGGCCCTTTACTCACTGAAAATTTTGAGGTGAGGAACTCAGTATTAACATGCTCAGTTCATGCATATAAAACACCTAGCGGCCAGGCAGTGGTGGCGCACACCTTTAATCCCAGCACTCGGGAGGCAGAGCCAGGAGGATCTCTGCGAGTTCGAGGCCAGCCTGGTCTACAGAGCGAGAGCCAGGACAGGCTCCAAAACTACACAGAGAAACCCTGTCTCGAAAAAACAACAACAAAACAAAACAAAAAACAAAACAACCACCTAGCACAGCACCATCACAATCAATGCTATTTTCTTCGTTACTGGTCTTCTGTTCCCCTCCTGGGTACTTAACGCTTTTATTTTATGTGTATGAGCGCACATCTGCATGTGGGTGTCTGCACTGTGTCCACTGTCTGCGTACAAGTGTTTCTCTGAATGTAGATGTGTGTACCATGTCCATCTCTGGTGCTTGCAGAGGTCAGAAGACTGTGTCAGATGCCCTGGGACCTGAGTTATGGCCGGTTGTAAGGTGCCATGTGGGTGCTGGTAAACAAACCTTTGTCCTCTGGAAGAGCAGCTTGTGCTCTTGTTAAAAGAGCCGCGTAGGGGTTGGTGAGACAGCTACAGTGGGGGAAGGCATGTGCTGCTGAGCGGAGAGCCATCCTGAACACCTGCGTGCGGGGGAGGGGGGGGGAGCTGAGATCCATCCTGAACACCTGTGGGGGGGGGGAGCTGAGATCCATTCTGAATACCTGCGTGTGTGTGTGTGTGTGGGGGAGCTGAGATCCATCCTGAACACCTGCGTGCGGGGGGAGGGGGGTGGGGGTGGGGGGGAGGGGGGAGCGGAGATCCATCCTGAACACCTGTGTGCGGGAGGGGGGAGGAGCTGAGATCCATTCTGAACACTTGCGTGCAGGGGGGAGAGGACTGACTCCTCCCAGTCGGACTCTGACCACCTACAGACACGATGTAGTAAACACACACACACACACACACACACACACACACACACACATACACACACACCTGCCAGTTGGACTTTGACCTCCAACAGATATGATGTGGTAAATACATACACACATATACATACACACAGAGTAAAATAAAATTCAAATAAAGCAAAAGAATGGTTCAGATGATCAGATTAATGGTTATAGGGGTTGGTGTAATCGTGTTCCAATTATTGAATGTTTAAATGTTTATTGTTTTTCCTATTTCTCTGTCCTTTATTTTATGCTTTTGAGACAGGGTCTCACTATGTAGCCATGGCTGGCCTGGAACTCTGTAGACCAGATTGGCCTCAGATCATGGAGATCCACCTGTCTCTGCCCCCTAAGTGCTGGGATAAAGGTGTGCCCACTACACTTGGCACTCTGTCCTTAAAAATTTGCAGTAAAGCTATTGTTATAAGTGTGTGTGTGTGTGTGTGTGTGTGTGTATGTATGTGTGTGTGCGAGAGAGAGACAGAGACAGAGAGACAGAGAGAGACAGAGAGACAGAGAGAGAGAGACAGAGACAGAGAGTTTTACTTTGGGTTTTTGTTGCTGTGAAGAGACACCAGAACAACAGCAACTCTTACAAAGAAGACATTTAATTGAGGGTGGCTCCCTTACAGTTTCAGAGGTTCAGTCCATTTATGAGCGATGACGGGGGTGCATGATGGCCTGCAGGCAGATGTGGTGCTGGAGCTGAGAGTCCTATATCTTGACTCAGAGGCAACAGGAAGTCGACTGTCACACTGAGTAAAGAAAAAGACCTCACAGCCTGTCCCCACAGTGACACACTTTCAACAGAAGTTGTGGCCCAGATTAAAGGTATACCCTCCAGCCTCAAGATCTGGATTAAAGGCGTGTGTCATCCATCCATCCATCCATCCATCCATCCATCCATCCATCCATCCTCCTCCAACAAGGCCACACCTCCTAATACAGCCACTCTCTATGAGATTATGGGGTTATGGGAGTCAATTACATTCAAACTAACACACACACACACACACACACACACACAGAGAGAGAGAGAGAGAGAGAGAGAGAGAGAGAGAGAGAGAGAGAGAGAACTGAAAATAGTGATTATTTTCATCAAAGAAGGTAATTTACGTACTTTTATTTCAGGTGTGAGACTCAAGATTTTGGGGTGAAAGTCAGCATAATTGAACCTGGGAGCTTCAAAACTGGACTGACCCATGCAAACTTAATCCTTGAGAGAATCAAGAAAGTCTGGGAAGCAGTCCCCGAGCATGTCAAGGAAGCCTACGGACAGCAGTTTTTTGACGATTGTAAGTTACTCTGTGTATATGTAGGTCTGTGTGTGTGTGTGTGTGTGTGTGTGTGTGTGTGTGTGTGTATGTGTATGTGTGTGTGTACATGTGGAGAGCAGAGATGGACTTTGGGTGTCATCTCTCACTCCCCCACCTTAGTTTTTGAGACAAGGTCTCTGAATGAACTTGGTGACTGGCAGTCTAGAAAGTCCCGGGAACTATATTTCCATCCTACCATGCTGGAATTACAGACATGGCCTGGCTTTTTATGTGGGTTCTGGGGGTTTGTATGGCAAGCATTGTAGACGGACATTTTCTGTCCCAACTGCCCAGTCCCGAATACCCAAATAACGGACACAGAGGCTGAATATGAATTACAAATGCTTGGCTGATAGCTCAGGCTTGTTACTAGATAACTTACATTTAAATTAACCCACATGTCTATTTATGCTTTGCCACATGGCTGGTGGCTTGTTACCTCGTTTTCTACATGTCCTGCTTGCTCAGCGTCCGGCTGGCATTCTGCCTGACTGTGCTCTTCTCCTTCCCATCATCCTTAGTTTGGTTGCCCCACCTATACTTCCTGTCCGGCCAATCAGTGTTTTATTAAACCAATTTGAGTGACAAATCTTTACAGTGTAAAAGAGGACTATTCCACAGCAGAGCACTTTACCTGCAGTGTCACTAGCCCCAGAGTCTTTCTTTTGGTAGAGAGTATAGAGGTGGTGTGTGTGCTTATGTAAGAAAAAGAAAACACAGGTGACTTCTTTTTTTTTTTTTTTTTAAGATTTATTTATTTATGTATACAGTGTTCTATCTGCATGCATGCCTGCACGCCAGAAGAGGGCACCAGATCACATTATAGATGGTTGTGAGCCACCATGTGGTTGCTGGGAATTGAACTCAGGACCTCTGGAAGAACAGGCAGTGCTCTTAACCTCTGAGCCATCTCTCCAGCCCACAGGTGACTTCTTAGAGCACTCTCTGACATGCACCACATACTACGACAATACACACAACACACAACGATGAATACAATGCATGATTCTAGTTATATAAAATGCCCAGGCAAATCCATGGAGACAGATAGATTGGATGCTGCCTTGGTTTAGATAGAGTGGAGAGAAAAGAGTAGCTTCAGGGTTATGTGTTTGTGTGTGTATAAATGTATGTATATGTATTGTGGTTTATGTTTTAAGTGTGTGTTCATATATATGTGTGTATATGTATGTGTTTGTATGTGTGTGAGAGTATATACGTATGTGTGTATATGTGTGTGTGGTGTCATGTGGTGATCAATCCCAGGGCCACACATGTTCTAGGCAAGAACTCTGCCACTGAGCCACATTCCCATCCTACAGGGTTTATTTTAAGAATGTAGAAAATGGTCTAAAGTTCAAATGTGGTGATGGTTCTACAACTCTAAACACACTAAAAACCCATAGTTTGTACATTTTAACTGGCTGGATTTTATGATATGTAAGTTATAACTCAGCTAAAATGCACAAATTTATAAGTGAGGGCCAGCAATATAGCTTAGCTGGTAACAGTGTTGGCTACTTAAGCCCAATTACCTGTGTTTAATCTTTAGAACCCATATAAAGGTGTAGGATGAAACCAACCCCCCAAGGCTGCCCCCCCGACCCCCACACATGGGATGTGTCATGTGCAGACATATATAAATATATACACAATAAATAAATGAATAATAAAATTTTCAGTTGAAAAGAAAATCTGGGGCTGGAGAGATGGCTCAGAGGTTAAGAGCACTGACTGCTCTTCCAGAGGTCCTGAGTTCAATTCCCAGCAACCACATGGTGGCTCACAACCATCTGGTGCCCTCTTCTGGTCATACATGCTGTATACATAATAAATAAATAAATCTTAAAAAAAAAGAAAAAGAAAAGAAAATCTATGTACTTATGCTAAACCAGTCATGGAGTAGAGTTTTAAAAATAAAATTTACTGCTGGGCAGTGGTGGTGCATACTTTAATCCCAGCACCTGGGTGGCAGAGGCAGGCACATTTCTGTGAGTTGGAGGCCAGCCTGGGCTACAGAGGGAGTTCCAGGACAGCCAGGGCAGTTACACAGAAAAACCCTGTCTTGAAAATAAATAAAATAAAATTTACTAAGGCTGGATGTGTTTATACACACCTTTAATCCCAGCACATGGGAGGCAGAGACAGGCGGATTCTGTGAGTTTGAGGCCAGCCTGGTCTACAGAGCGAGATCCAGGACAGCCAGGGCTACACAGAGAGATCCTGACTCACAAACAAGCAAACAAACCCAATTCCTAGAATTAAATAAAAGCAAAGGTTTGGTTTTTATGCGTGTGGCTAGTGATTACCATATCAGGACACACAGGTCTGATCTGGAATCCTGGTCCTCACATAAGTTAACCCTAGTTAGCCTTCCGTGACCACACGCAACGAAATCTTCAAAGGATCCAGAGGAGAGACTGCTGACCTCCTAACTCTGCTTTCCTTCAGTGTGCAGCAACGCCGCACAAAAATTCAGGATGTGCAGCGCCGACCTGAGCCTGGTCACCGACTGCATGGAGCACGCGCTGACCTCCAGGCACCCACGCACCCGATACTCCGCGGGCTGGGATGCCCAGCTTATCTTCATACCTCTCTCTTACTTGCCTACGTCACTGACGGACTACATATTCAGATCTAGGTGCAAGCCAGCTCAAGCGGTCTGAAGGTTCCTGGTTCAGTGGCTCTTGGAGTGAAGAAATCATTTGTGTCTCTGTGATTGTTAGTTTGGACCCAAGCTATCTGTGCTAACAAGCTTTCTTGCCTAAACCATTTACCTGGCCATTCATTTCTTTTCTTTTCCTCTCCACCCCCCACAGACACCGGGTCTCACTCTACAACCCTGGCTGGCCTCGAACTCATAGAGATCTGCCTGTCTCACTCTTAGTCAAGATGTTCACATTACAAATATACCAAATTTACTACTATTCTAATCATTTTCTTGAGAATATTTCCATACTGTGTCATTCTTTCTCGTCCAATTAAACAGAGCCATATAAGAACATTTAACCTGTTTTTTTCTTGTGTACTTATGCATGTCTGTGTGTGGGTATGCGTGTGAGTGTGCAGGTGTCCCAGGAGGTCAAAGGTGACGGAATATAGGCAGTTGTGAGCCTCCCTATGTGGGGGCTGGGTACCGAACCTGGGTCCTTAGCAAGAGCATTGGCTGCTTTTAACAACTGAGCCATCTCTCCAGCCCACAACTGAGACTCTTTTTGCTTGTTTATTTGTTTTGTTTTTGTTTTTTCAAGACAGGGTTTCTGTGTGTAACAGCCCTGGCTGGCTGTCCTGGAGCTCACTTTGTAGACCGAACTGGCCTGGAATTCACAGAGATCCACCTGCCCCTGCCTCCTGAGTGCTGGGATTAACAGCAATACCACATCCAGCCTGTTTTTATTTATTTATTTATTTATTTATTTATTTATTTATTTATTTATTTATTTATTTATATATTTATTTATTTATATTATTTTTAATGATTTATTTTTATTTTATGTGCATGTATGACTGCAGGACAGAAGAGGGCACCAGATCTCATTACAGATGGTTGTGAGCCACCATGTGGGTACTGGGAATTGAACTCAGGATCTCTGGAAGAGCAGTCAGTGCTCTTAACCTCTGAGCCACCTCTCTAGCCCCTGATTTAACTTTTTTATTAAATGTTGTCATGGCTCTGAAGTCCAACCTAGACCATTCTGGAGTGAACCTTAGACCTTGTCCATCCTAAGGACTTTAAAACTAATACAGACTCACAAAAATAGAAAGTGCTTAGTACTGACTTTGATGATGAGCAAAATTTCCCCTAAAATAAATATCATGAGGTTTTGTGGAAAGAGCTTAGAGAAAGAATAAATCAATGTAAACATACACAATACTCACAAATAGGGGTCTCAGGATCAAAAAGCAACACATAGCATCATTTTTTCCCCAAAAATAATTTATAAATTCAGTGTGATTACAGTCCAATCAAAAGTCCAGCAGCATTTTATTTTCAAATTGAGAATTTGACTTTAAAATTTAATGCAAGAGCAAAAAGGCAGGAGAAGCCAAGAGAATTTTGACGAGTAAGTGGGGGAGACTCACTTTCCCGATCGTTGAGACCTAGCGTGCAGTTTGCTTATGTTATTACACCCCATTAACTCAGAGACGGAAGGCAAGACTGGACAAGATGCGCGGACTGAGAGAAGAGCTCTGGGTGGAAGCTTGATGCCGCAGAGGAAGCTTTATGAGAGGTAGGGAAATGGAGGGAGGGCAAGTTCTTTCTTTCAGAGAACAGCAACTTTGGATGTCGGCTGCCTGTCATGCACAGAAGCCACGCCCAGCGGAGCAATTGTGAAAAGCAAACATTTCAAACCTTCACAACAGCCCTTTAGGGAATGGAGGAGAGATGTCACTGGAGATGGAAGTGAGGTGACATATTTCCTAAGCTATGTGCTAAGTACATAAGGGTGGGGGCCAACTAAACATTACATAGTGTTTGACACAAATGTTTCCTTTTTTTAGTTCCTCATTATTAGTAGTATTTTGGGTTTATTTGGGGGGGTATGGTTTTTTTTTGTTGTTTGTTTGTTCATTTGTTTTTTTCCTGAGACAGGGTTTCTCTGTGTAACAGCCCTGGTACTCACTCTGTAGACCAGGCTGGCCTCCAACTCACAGAGATCCTCCTGTTTCTGTCTCCTGAAGCTGGGATTAAGGGTATGTGCCGCCATCGCCCGGTTTTAGTTTATTATGAATGTTTGTGTGTGTGCTCATGTACAGATGCATGCCATAGTACTTGTGTCCGGGTCATCAGAGGGTAATTTTTAGAAGTGGGTTCTCTCCTTCCAGCATTCATTCTGATGTTCAAACTCAAGCCATCAGGCTTTCATGGCAAGTGCTGTTAGTTAGCTACCAAGCCTGACAATCTTAGTTCGATCTCTGGCATTCACATAGTGGAAGGAGAAGACCAACTTTTACAAGGTGATCATCTGGTCAACCTTCAAATAGTAATAAAATAAAACATAGAGGCTATTTGGAGCTCTTCCAAATCTTGGAAGTTATTTCTCACTTTCCTTGGTAACTCTTAATAAATCTATATTTGCATTGCTCAGCACACACACACACACACACACACACACACACACACACACACACGCAAGTGTGCACGACACACACTTTACAGAAAGGTTAGTTTCTGCAATATTATATTACAAGAACTACCTTGGTGTGTTCCTAGTACCTCGCTTAGTGTAAATAGTATTTGTTGAATATAATAAGCCACATACTATATAAACATTATAGTTATGTAGTTATTTTGTGTGTGTGTGTGTGGGTGGGTGGCTGGCTGCATGTGCCATGGCTTGCATGTGTCGGCGAGAGGACACCTTGTAGCAGTTGGTCTTCTCCTTCCACTATGTGAATGCCAGAGATCGAACTAAGATTGTCAGGCTTGGTAGCTAATGTCCTTACCTGCCAAGCCATCTCACTGGCACCATATAATGTATGTATTTATAAATATATATGTGTATATATATTTACATGTGTATGCATGTGTGTACACACACACACACACACACACACACACATATATATATAAAATAGCATATTTTTGTTGTTGTTTGTTTATTTTTTGAGACACAGTTTCTCTGTGTAGTCCTGGCTATCCTGGATCTCACTCTGTAGACCAGGCTGGCCTCGAACTCACTGAGATCCGCCTGTCTCTGCCTCCTGAGTGCCACCACTGCCTGGTTAAAATAGAGTACTTTTATTTATTCTTCCCCTCAACTTCATGTCTCCTTTTTTTCATAAGCCCCTGGGTCTAATTAGGGCTGTCTGTGTGTGCAAGGGTGTGACATCATCTGCTGGAGCATGAACAACCTACTAGTGGCCACATCCCTAATTAAAAATTACTTTCTCGGGCTGGAGAGATGGCTCAGAGGTTAAGAGCACTGACTGCTCTTCCAGAGGTCCTGAGTTCAATTCCCAGCAACCACATGGTGGCTCACAACCATCTGTAATGAGATCTGGTGCCCTCTTCTGGCCTGCAGGGATACATGCAGATAGAACACTGTATACATAATAAATAAATAAATCTTAAAAAAAAAAAAAAAAAAGAGCTCTGTCCCGAGAGTCGCTCTCGGAATCCAGGGACTCAGTTGGCGGAGAAAAAAAAAAAAATTACTTTCTCATGCTGGAGAGATGGCTCAGCGGTTAAGACCCCTGGCTGCTCTTCCAGAGGACCCAGGTTCAATTCCCAGCATCCACATGGCAGCTCACAACTGTCTGTAATTCAAGTTCCAATGGATCCGACTCCCTCACAAAGACATACAGGTCAAACACCAATGCATATAAAAAAATTAAAATAAATTTAAAAAAAGATTTGTTAAAAAAAAATTACTTTTCCTCTTCCAGCCACAGTCAGTTGCCAATAGCTCCTCAGCTAGGGGGCCAATAGCTCCTCAGCTAGGGGTGGGGCCTCATGAGCCCCGCCCCCATGCATGCTCCTCAGTTGGGGGTGGGGCCTCATAAGCCCCGCCCCCATGCATGCTGCAATTTTGATAGCTTGATCTTGTGCAGGGAACCACAGCCACTGAGAGTCAATAAATGCAACAGTTGTGCCATGTCCAGAAAATAACACTTTACAGCTCTCGTTCCCAGTTCTTATGTTCTTTCTGCCTCCTCTTCTGCAGTGTCTCCTGAGCCATGGTGGCATCTAGTTATGGTAGGTAGCCAAGAGCAACGGCAATGGCCTGTGTTGTTTTGAGGGCCTCTGTAGCCGCCCCAGTCAATGACTTGCAGGGAGACATTCCGTGGCACTAAGATTTTGGTTTTTTGGGGGCAGGGTCTTACTATGTAGTAATGCATGCATGTTTGTACATGTGTTAGGATAATCATTTGCTGAAAACAACAAACATAGATTGAAAGCAACCTTATAAAATGAGTGTACACCCTACATGGGTGTTGCTTATGTTAGCACTGGTTTGTTATTGGCACAGCCATATCTGAATGGACAGCAGAAGTCATAAAGCCAGCACAGCTGCTTGACAAAGATCCAGCAGAGCTGAGCCATGTGATGGCTGCCATGCCACTTTTGGTTTACATCTCCACCTATTACATACTTGGGGCACTTTTAATATTTGTACAACCTGAGGATGTTGGATTGATAAAAAAAATCCCTTATGAATCATTTATGCCTTCTCTCAGGAATGCTGCTTCTGAGCTTACCCAGGAAAGTCCTGAACATACTCCCCCCCCCACACACACTTTGAGGGAGATATCCTTATCTACTTGAAGGTTTTCCTTACACCTTGGAGGTTGTGACACATAAAAAAGAAGCCAGAGGTCTCTTCATGAGGCTATGAGACATTCTTGAAACATCTGTCCCTGTACTTACACTGGAACAAGATATTCAAAACAAAGTAAATTAAAAAGATCAACAAGATTTGGTAGGCTAGAGGAGTTGGCCACAGCTCAGATTACAAGCCTCTTCCCACTGTACACTCAGACAATTACGTGACACACAACCCTAACCCACATAGAAACATATTGATAAACAAAGTACAGAGTGAAAAGGTGATAAAAGTATGAGGTGTCAGGACCTCCCTCTCTTAGAAGTTAGCTCATGCAGAGCTACTATAATGTCATGTGGCCAAAAAACAACAGAATTCCAAGATTAGACATATAGACAAATTCAATAAGGATATAATATAAACATCGATTGCATTATGCCAAAACTTGAATAATAACTACAACAGTTTTGGCCTAAAGATTTTTCCTGGGCACTCTGACCAGTAAGAGTTAATAATACACTGCCTGAGACATGGCAAAATGCCCAGGGTGACTTGAAGATTTTGTTTTGGTCCAATGTCCCTAAAGCAACCAAAACAACCAGCCTCAGCACAGGCTGTCATATGCCTCTAGATTCTCAAAAATTGGGTTTATGAGTAAGACTGATAACTCTGTTTATTAATGATGTCAAAACTTGAGGGAAAATGATTGGAAATGATAACTCTGTTCTGTCATAGTTTATTAATGATGACTAAAAGATGAGCAAAAGGAAGTGAAACACATGCCCCAAAACAAAAATGATATGATCTATGTTTTAAAACACCATAAATGTATTCCTGCTAACTAAATTCTGTATAAACAAAAAACACTCTGGCTGAAAGATTCTCCCGACCACCACGGCCTGGCTCACTTCCATCTCCCGCCGACTCCTTACACCCTCTGCAGGACCCATCCACCGCTGGGGAATGGCTCCCGGGGCGTTATCTGGGTCAGAGACAGAGATTTCATCCCTTGTTAAACACTGTTAATGATTCCTGCAAAATTTCCCTCATTCCTTTCCCATGTGACACTTTCTGTGCTGCTCAGTAAGAGAGAGAGTGAAGCCTTTTGTCAGAGGTGACGCACAGGCACAGAGACAAATTCACAGGACAGCCTTCAGGCAGGCCCAGATTCAGACCCAAGCAGCAGAAGGAAGACACAGGGGAGAGTGGAGGAGAGAACTCACATCTGGGGTTGCTCTTGGCCAAATGACACCAAGGGGAAGTGCTTTATTGATTTCTGTCCTTAATGCAACACCAGCGTGTTATTGGTGACTCCGAGTTTATTACTAATGAGTTCAAATGACTGAAGTTAATGAATTGTGTTCAAAAAAGTTCTAAGTGATCAACTTCTTATCTACATGTAAAGTTGTGTCTAATATATATAATAATATGTATATAAAGGGACTTTCAATTTGCCTAGCCACATCTCAAGCTCCTGAACACAAAATCCTGCTTCCTTAGCCCCTTGAGTAACTGCGACTCACAGATTTGTACCACCATGCTTGGCTTGTCTAACATAAGGTTTAAAAAAAAAAGATGAAGTATCACATATAGCACTAAAACTCTTAAAAAATGTAAATAGTTATATACAGATACAGGTACACAGGCCATACACAAGTATGTGTGAGAGAAATCTCCACGTCCTACGACACAAGTATATTGTGTCTTCCACAACAGGGTCTTTCTATCAAGTTCCTGAGGGTAACCAAGAGCAATGGTAGCAGCTGTAATGTTTGGGAGGGAGTCAATGGGACCTTGCTGACCAACAGCTGGACAAGAGGTAACCCATACCTGGCACTGAGCTTTTTAGATGATAGCCCCTGGTGTATGGGAGAGGCATTCCACCCACTCTATTATTGGGTAACACTGTTAAACTCCCTTTATATGTGTATACACACACACACACACACACACACAACACACTACAGACACACACACACAACCACACACAGACATATCACACATACACATCATACACATACACACACACCACACACACCACATACACACATACACAACTCTCTCTCTCTCTCTCTCTCTCTCTCTCTCTCTCTCTCTCTCTCTCTCTCTCTCTCTCTCGGAAACTCTACAGTAGTAGGTGTCCATATGGCTTTTTCAAAGATCTCTGGTGTTAGTTATCCCACCATCCTAATGTTTATTTTTTAACATTGACATGACCATATCAACCTACAGTTTAGCCACTAATTAAATGAAAAGTTGGTAACTTTTGACAGGGACGGGTTCAAATTTGATTGGTGGAAGGTCACAGCTTGTTTAAAAGTGAACACCTGAGCTCAAGTACATGTCACCGCTACAGATTTGTTTTTGTTTCATTCAAGACAAGGCTCTCTGTAGCTGTGGCCATCCTGGAATTTGATCTATAGACCTGGCTGGCCTCAAACTCACAGAGATCCGCCTGCTTCTGCCTCCCAAGTTCTGGGACTAAGTCTCTTTAAGGAGGGCACCTGTGGTGTGTCCCAGACTCCTCCATCTCATCCTCACCTTATTATCTACAGAAAACCAACTCTTTAAACCAAAGTATCAAGTCTGAAACAAACTCCCACTTCCACACACCTCAGTTTTAGGAGGAAGAACAGCATACTTTGCTGCTCCGTGACTCTAAAAGCACGCTTCACTCTCACGCATTGTGATCGCTTCTCATTAGGTGTAGGAGCTGTCGTGAAGAACAAACTTTTCCTCACCTTTATTGACCTGATTTTAAAAGTTGTTTCTAGATGATGTGTGCCATCGTGACAGCTCAAGCTATAAAAGTTTAAAAGGCACGGGGAAGGCTAGGATGGCTGTAATGATGTTGGGAGCATGAGTTACAGAAGGAAAGCTGGATGTCCCCCTCAGCCATCATTATTCGGCATCTGGCACCATTATTTGTCTCTTGCAAGTGGGTCTCAAGAGGGCTCCAAAAGAGATTGTTTCTTGAACAGAATAGTTGCTTAATAAATATTCATTGGATTTGAAAGTAGAGGTCGTCATTTAAGATCCCTGCCAACACAAAGAATAGCTCATTGGGATGTGCTGCGGGTTCCTGGTGTGGGTGGAAGTGATAACAGGAAGATGGTTTATGTGGTACATCCAGGACTCAGAGGCAACTGGATACAAAGTTCCTGGAACAACTTCTGATGTGATTTTATAATAAAGTTCCCTGGAGCTGAGGCGTCTTCAGTCTAGACCCAAGGAAATACGAATTCTCCTACACACTTCTTAGATCATTTTCTTTTAAATTTTATTTTAAAATTAACAGTACTTTTTATTTTGTTGTTGTTGTTGTTGCTGTTTTTCGAGACAGAGTTTCTCTGTGTAGCCCTGGCTGTCCTGGAACTTACTCTGTAGCTCAGGCTGGCCTCGAACTCACAGAGATCCACCTGCCTCTGCCTCCTGAGTGCCGGGATTAAAGGCATGCGCCACCACTGCCAGCTGTAACAATACATTTTGTTACAGAGAAAGATTAACTGGAGAGGGAAACTCCAGTTTTGTGGCTGCAGGGAAACTGTCATCCATGCTGGGTGAAGAATTTCTAGTCAGGCTACCCTGGGGTTACCCATGCTTCTGTAAGTAACCCTTCATCATGCTCCAAAGTCAGTCAAGAAACTCATCCACTCCTCAGGTTGAACTTTGGTGGGATTGATCTTGGGTTTATCAGCTGAGTTCTTATAAGGAGGAGCAGATATGGCTTACATTGCCCCAGGGAAGGAATTCTCAGAACAACTACTTTGGTCTCCTTGGGTGTGCATGAGCACACACAGGCGCACACACCTTCACTCTCAGAAAGGAAGCAAGCAAGCAAGCAAGAGACAGACAGACAGGAAAGAAAGAATTCAGGATGATGTAGTTAGCCACGACGGCTCAGGCTGGGCGGGGCACACAGGGAACATCGATAATATCCACCCTATTCGAGTTCCCCGACTGGTGGGAAGTTGGTGTCTGTTTAGAAATCTGCTTCAGAACTTACTTATGGACACTACACACATTCTTTTGTATGTGTAAATGATTCTGATTTTGAAGTTGGAGTAAGTCCCTGGCAGGAGCTGGCCTGTTTCTGCCTGCCTGACGTGATGGGACAGTGGCAGTCTCCGTCCTCAAGGCTGAGAGGAGAGCTGATGCTGAACTTCAGAGCAGAGCAGATCTAGGGTGAGAGGAGGGGACAGTCCAGCTGCCAGACTAAGGCTGAGAAGAGGCCTGGGCACTGCGGTGTTGAGTCCTGGCCGTGGGGGAGGCCTGTAGCTTTAAGAAGGGCTCGGGAGCAGGTGTTTGCACCTTCTCTGACCCCCCTGACCGAGCCATAGGCACCTGGCACCTTTATCCAGCCTCCCTCCTATGCTTGGCACAACCTTTGTTCTAAAGAGCAAGGTCCTCTGGCTCTCCCTGCAAGAGCCAGCTCGTTCTTCCCAAGAACTTTGTTCATGTCTCCCGCTTTGAACAGCTTCCCCTTTAGTATCACTGTTCACTTTTTTTTTGAGAGAGAGAGAGAGAGAAAGAGAGAGAGAGAGTGTGTCTTATGTGTCTTCAAACTTGGTTTGTAGCAAAGGACAATCTCGAGCTTTTGGACCCCTTGCTTCTACCTCCATGACGGGGTTACAGGTGTGGGCCCTATGCAGTGTTGGGAATTTGACCCAGGGCCTCACACATACTAGGCATGCTGTCTGACTTCTGAGCTACATTCTTCGCTCACTTGAAAGCCTTATCTGACTCTTCTAACCCAAACTTCTTTCTTATTCCGCTTCCCGTGGAACTCAGTCTGTACCACACATCTTGACACTGGGCTAGGATTAAAGCTGTGTTTGGATTACTGGGGGGACCTCCTGGCCCAGGGGTTAGCATATATGTCTGTAGTCCATTCGAAAAGGGTTGGATTTGTAGACTAACCCAGATACAGGTTTTCTATGTGCTGGTGCTGGTAGCCCTAGCTGAGGTTCTGGAACATCCTCTCACCCCTGAAGCTGAGGCCAGCTCCAGTTCTGGCTGCTCAGCTGCTTCTGCCTAGGGCCTCTCAAGTGTAAGCCCTTTTGATCTTTAATCCACGTGGTGGATGAACTGTTCAGTGTGGTTAAACCTCACGTTTTACTTGGGGCTTTGGGACCCAAATTCTAAGAGTCTTGGGAAGAAAATCTCATATGGAAGATTTTTAGTGGTTGGCACAGACTATTTTGTTTTATGTCATCTGTTGGCTTGTCTGCTCTGAGGCACAGGTTAAACTCTCTGAGTCACACTTGGGTTCACTTCCAAGAGTCTGTCCTCTTCCCCCTGAGAACGCAAGGGTCTAACAAAGTCGCCCAGTTCTGCCACCCACGACCTTCAATGGACGCTGGTTCCAACTCTTAGCAGTTTCCAGAAACTCAGCAGCTGAGTTTTCTGCAAGTGTAAATATAGACAAATCAAAGAAACTCATTCTAGTTGAACTCGTGCCTGAGTAGGCAATAAATTCAGAGACGGAAGGAGGGCTACTGGAATAGGCTTTTCACAGAACCATGATTGTGTTCCTTTGACAAAAAAAACCGAAAACTTGACGGCAGGCTGGAGAATGTTTTGCCTAACCTTGATAATAAAAGCAAAGTCACGGTTTTTTTTTTTTTTTTTTGTTAAAATGAGATGAAGAAGGCTGATTTGGAGGAGAGTGGAATGAAGGGATGCAGAGATCTCTGACTGCAACATGTGAAGACAGGTGAGGCAATTAACAAAAACATTGAATGATATATTTTAGCTAGATCTCATTAATTAACTTCTTTTGAGAAAAATAGAGTTTTCTAGCCTATTGGTAAATATTTTAAAAAATGATTTTTAAAATGATTTCCACCTGTGTTCTTAGGGGCAGGGATACGGATGGAGAGAGGGAGGGGCAGATGTAGGAGTCTTCTAGGTGATTGGAGATAAGAACTTCCTAAGTTGGGGCTAAATAGACTCCTGAATAAAAAGAGGAGCTGCAGGATGTTCTCTAATCAGAGAAGAACTAATCAGAGAAGATTAGATGAACTCTAATCAGAGAAGGTGTGAAACCTGGGTTCCCTCTGCAATCAGCAGACAGTGTGAATTCCAGCAGAGCAGGAATTTCAATACTTGGCCAAGAGAGAGAGTTAAGAGGATTAGCCACCTCAGATATGGGTGTTAGAGGCAGGAGGACACCATGGAAGGAGTAGTCTCACCTGGTTGTTTTGTTTTTATGTAGGAGTTTGAGGTGCCCAGGAGGTCACAGGAGTAGACTGGAGAGACTCTCAGAGTCACCCTCCTGGGTAGCATAGAGTTGACCCCTATCTGCAAGTGCGAGGTGTGATGTCTCTGCAGCTTTAACCTGGAAACTGAATCCAAGAGCTGAGATCTTAGTGGTGGTGAAGGTGTGAGGAGGGGTCCTGATCCACAGGCAGGTTCAAAGGTTGGGGTTTTGACTAGACTCACTCTCTGCGTGGATTTTGAGAGCCATAATGCAGAGGAAGACTTTGGTAGGAACTTATTTGCAACTTGGTGAAATTCCAGGTGTGTGGGGGAAGCCAAGTGTAGCTAGAGTTTTCCTGCCTGGCCCACAGTCAGGACAAATCTATCTCACCTGCCAGTCTCACAGCCACTCAGATCCAACCAAGCAAACACAGAGACTTATATTGCTTACAAACTGTATGGCCGTGGTAGGCTTCTTGCTAACTGTTCTTACAGCTTAAATTAATCCATTTCCATTAATCTATACCTTGCCACATGGCTCGTGCCTTACCGGCATCTTCACATGCTGTTTGTCATCGTGGCGGCTGGCAGTGTCTCTCTGACTCAGCCTTCCACTTCCCAGCTTTATTCTCCTCCTTGTCCCGCCTACACTTCCTGCCTAGCCAATGGCCAATCAGTGTTTTTTTTTTCTTTTTTTTTTTTTAAAGATTTATTTATTTATTATGTATACAGCATGTATGACTGCGGGCCAGAAGAGGGCACCAGATCTCATTACAGATGGTTGTGGGCCACCATGTGGTTGCTGGGAATTGAACTCAGGACCTCTGGAAGAACAGTCAGTGCTCTTAACCTCTGAGCCATCTCTCCAGCCCTGCCAATCAGTGTTTTATTTATTGACTAATTAGCAACACATTTGCCATACAGAACATCCCACAGCACTTCCCCCCCTTTTTTTTTCCAAAAAGGAAGGTTTTAACCTTAACAAAGTAAAATTACATATAATTTGGGAATTTGGGCGTAGCTTCTCTTACTACTTCCTGCTGGAGGGGGGCGCTGTATCTTATGGGGACACAAAGAAAATTTTAGGATCATGGAGTAGTCGGTGAGGCTGTATCGTCTGAGCCAATTGCCTTGAAACCATTCTGGATGTTGGATCATCTGGGCCATGGTGTCATCGGAGACCTTTCAGGGGGTCTTGGCTGGTCAAACCTGATGTATCTTAATATGGAACAAATCCATAGCCTTTGTCTTTCTGTGGGAACAAAAGCAGAGTCTCCTTTCCAAAGCAACATATCTTTATATCCAAATTTTGAAGTCAAGGTATCTTTAAAATATACATATTGGTTTAACTCAACATCTTTTACGATCAAATGTTTTTCTGCAGTTAAAAATCCCAAAGACAACACAATCCAGATTCTCTGTGTAATATTCATCTTTACATGGCTTATTTTTTATATTAATTTTACTGTCTCTTTAAAGACTTTATTTTTTAAAACTATGTATTTGTTTATATAACTGTATATATCACCTTTTTTGTCTCTTTCAAGCCTACGTATATTTTACACACATTGTAAACTATTACATCTGAATCTGTCTTATTGTGAATCTATTGCTTTAAACTGCAGCAGCTGTGGCTGCTGGCTCCGCCCACCTCAGCTTCCCAATGTGGCGGCGGTACATTTACCACCAGCTCTGGGAGCTATCATGGGTCTCTATGCTTTTATCCAAGCAGTGTGTAGCCCAGAAACCTCTTTTTTTTTTTTTTTTTTTGTACTAGCAAAGGCTAAATCCACCACGCAGCTTAATGTGCCACTTGCAGAGGCCTCATTCCTGCCATACTGCAGGTTGAGCGCACACACTAGGAACCCACCAGTAGCTCAAACCGGCAGCTGCCACTCATTTGAGAGAGACAATTAGGAACTGTTTTTAGCTCCGTTTTAGAATCTTTTTTCTCAGTTTTTAGGTGGAAACTCTTGCCACCACGTTGGACGCCATTTGTAGATATAACCAACCGTCTTTTTAAATAAGAAACACAGAACCAATGCAAAGAAGAAAGCCAAGATGTCAGAGCTAAGAGCTAAAACCTTACCCTTCCTCCTGCAGTGATCCTACCTCTCCGAACCAGAACTACCCCTGTGTTAAAGTCTTTATATATAGTTCCTGTTCTGCCTTTTCATTGGTTGTAAACCCAACCACATGACCGCCTCGTCACGGCCTGTCTGTATAGGCCTCCAGGTTTTCCATGCTTGGTATTGAGATTAAAGGCATGTGTATCCAATAATGGCTGTATCCCTGAACACACAGAAACTTACCCAGCTCTGCCTACCAAGTGCTGGGATTACAAGTGTATGCCACCACTGCCCTGCTTTCCTATGGCTTGCTAATAGCTCTGTCCCCCGGGCAACTTTATTTATTAACATACAAATAACATTTTAATACAAATAAAATATCACCATAGCCAAGATTTAATCATTTAGGATTATAGAAACCAGGGGAAAAAAAAAAACTGCCTAAAGGGCTGTCTTACTGTTCTATTGATGTGAAGAGACAACATGTCCAATGCGTTTAACTGGGGACTTGCTGACAGTTTCAGAAGCTTAGTCCATTTATCACCATGTTGGGGAGCATTGTGGCATGCATGGTGCTAAAATTGTAGCTGAGAGCCTGAGAGAACTGTGCTGTGGGATGGTCTGTATATGCTCTGATTGGTCAATAAATAAAACACTGATTGGCCAGTGGCCAGGCAGGAAGTATAGGTGGGACTAACAGAGAGGAGTATGAAATTTAAAAAATTTTGGGTGTAATTAAATTAGATTAGCTTTATTAGTTGATCAAATCTGTTCCTAAGCACGACTGAGAACAAGTCAATTTGTTATGACTTTAAATAAATTATTGAACCTATGAGATAGAAGAGTTACAAGTAACTACTGGTTTAAGGGAATTAATAGTGATCAAATAATTTTCAATGAATTCATAGTTTTAAATTTTTGATTTTTCAAAACTATGATCCAATTCTTTCTGTGATGCAGTGAAGATTTCCAGGTGTTTGGTAGATGTGGACAATGGGACTGGCTGGCTGCAGTAAGAACAAGGATTCTGTTTTCTGGGTTTTTTGCCTCCTTTTTTTTGGGGGGGGGAGGAGTTCTGGGTTTCTTGTCAAGTTGCTTAAAGAGAAATAAATTAAAGGTCTCCGTGTTATAAATTTGAACTACAGATCTCTGCTGCTATGTGGAGCCATGAAAAGGCTTTGTTTGCTCAAATCTCCAGATGATGAAATTTCACTCTCTACAAACAGAAACAGCCCCTTGGAACCCAGGCCATCGGAGAGCAGAGGGCTGAGAAGAATAGCAGGCAATATTAACTCCATATGAATTTTGAAATCGGCGATGGGAGGGATATGGGCCACCTGCAAGTCCGGCAGCTTAAATTACAGAGAAAACCACAACTTAACCAAATCCTGGGCCTGCTGCCAACTAGGAGGACAAAGCTGGTTTGTCTGGGTGACAGTGAGCGCCTGAGTTGCAGTCCTTTGGGATCTGCTGGTGTCTGAACACAGACAGCCGTTTTTAAGTCCCTCCTTCCACTCCACATTCACCGAGTAATCGGGAGGGTACGGCCTTACATATGATTTAGGACTCATTCTCTCTGTCGTTCCTGTGTGTCCTTTTCTCAACAACAAAAGTGCATGGGTTTGTCTCTATATTTTATATCCTGTTTATTTCAAAGCTTACTGGACACACGATTTTGTAGGCAAAATTAGATGTTAGTAATTTTATACTCTAAATTTCTAGTTTGGTGGGTGGGGGTAACTTTGCAGAGTCTGGGTTTAGTGTTGTGCTGGGGGAAAACAGGCTGGCAGGCACTATTAGTGTTTTTTTTTTGTTGTTGTTCAATGGTTGGTGGGCCTAAGCTGGCTTGAGGCCCCTTTAAAAAATGAACCATCAGAATTCACTTCTCACAGTAATGCCATACTTGTCTTTGACATGCCCTGTTCAGTCCTCCAGAAAATAAATATTAACTTTGAATGGAGAATTTGATCGCTCCCTGTCCAAAGGTCTGATAGGGCAGAAGAGAATCATAAAGTGTGTCGACATTTCTTATCTACCTCACACACAGAGGTAGGGGTCAAATCAGGTCCCAGGGTCTCACACCTATTACCCAGGCAGTAATCTACTACTGAGCTACACTCTCAACTTGTGAAACTCCTACGAAAAACTAAAGTGTTAAAGGTTATATCTCTACATCTATCTACCTATCTACCTATCTACCTAATCTATCTATCTATCTATCTATCTATCTATCTATCTATCTATCTATCTATCTACCTACCTACCTACCTACCTACCTACCT